>NC_044390.1:67294492-67992992 GCF_006542625.1 Nomascus leucogenys
GATGACAGAAGGGGCCGTCTTGGCAAAGTTCACAGAGGCCTGAATGCCTCCCTCACCCAAAGCAGGGGCTAGGACTGGGCTCTGGGATGGTGCTTGGTTCCTAGTCACTGGTGTAGACAAGGAGGGTCAGGCGGGTCCAGACAGTGAACGTGATTTCTTCTGCAGTCCCCAGCAGCAGCAGAGCAAATCTCCGACGCAGACATTTCCCAGGACTCCCCAAGAGAAAACGCAGGAAGCCTGGACGGAGCCAGCGGAAGCCTGTTCATTCCTGAGGGTGAGTCTCCCCCAGCCCCTGCTGTGCTTCTCCTCTAGGTCCCCTGATTCCTTCACTTCTGTGCCCCTCATGGGTGGGGGTCATTTTTAGACCTAGGCTGCCCTGCAGGAGAACTGCGCTACCCGAGGACTTCGCATACTCCAGTTTCCAGCTTCTTTATTAAAATGTTGGTTTCTGTACCTTTATTTGCAAGTTGGCCAGCAAATGCTGCTGGGTGCATTTCAGTGCCCGTGGGGAGTGACTGATCAGATGCCTTCGGGATACTGCTGCAGATAAAGCATCTCCTTCATTTTTTTTTTTTTTTTTTTGAGACGGAGTCTCACTCTGTCACCCAGGCTGGAGTGCAGTGGCGCCATCTCGGCTCACTGCAAGCTCCGCCTCCCGGGTTCACGCCATTCTCCTGCCTCAGCCTCTCCTAGTAGCTGGGACTACAGGCGCCCGCCACCACACCTGGCTAATTTTTTGTATTTTTAGTAGAGACGGGGTTTCACCGTGGTCTCAATCTCCTGACCTCGTGATCCGCCCGCCTCAGCCTCCCAGAGTGCTGGGATTACAAGCGTGAGCCACCGCGCCCGGCCATCTCCTTCATTTTTATACATGTTCTTACATCTGCTTTCAAAAGAAGCTGTGCCATTTCCAGTCTCCACATTGTTTGGGGAATTGATATTCCCTTCATATTAACAACAGACAACATACAGACAGTTTTAATTTTCATGTGATAGTCGCAGCAAACAGAATGGTAGGCTGTCTTTCCCCAACACTATTCCTGAAGTGACAATTCTGCATATATTCAGTGACCATGTGTACATCCTTTTCTGTGACGTTTAATTTCCTATGTCCTGTCTCTTTTGTGGGGTCTTCCCTATATTTGATCCTGATTTAGACGCAATCCCAGTGCCTGTTATCCTCCTCTGTTTCTCACGGCAGCCTGTCCGTTTTCCTCTGTCCTAGCTTGCTTCTCGTTTTCACACAGTTTCTGTTGTGATGTGGTTTGACATGTGAGTTCCCTGCTTCATAGAGTTTGGGAGTTCTCCTGCTCACCTGTCTCATGTGGGATGTTTTCTCCCGTAGCATCCTACCATGCCACTGCCTGTCCACACCACCAGGAAGAGATCTGTCCTGGGCCCTGTGTCCGCAAGTCCACTGCCTGTCAACATACCGAGGATGAGATTACTCTGCCCTCCAGGTCACAACGATCGACCTCAACTGAGCACCTGTGGACCCACCAAGGGTCATGGCGGGGACGTTACTGCCGCCCTGCTCCCTGTTCTGCAGAGCTCCCGCCAGACCCCCACTCTCAGTGCCAGGCCATCAGCCAACAGGCCTGACATGTCCTCCCATGGTGCTCTCCAGCCTGCCATGCAGGCATTTGCCCTGGGCCCTGGCCTTAAATCCCAGGCAGAAATCAAACATCCCAATGCAGATGCAAAGCCCAGACCACAGCAAGTCAGACAAAAGTGTGGCCAGGACTCCAGAACCCAGGCACCAGGCAAGGAGCCTGCGCCCGTCCCCAACCAGACTTTTCAGAACCCCGCAAAGAAAGCAAGACTCAGCTCCTTCCCAACCCCTGCAGTGAGAACCCAGCTCCCGGATGTGGGCGCTGTGCAGACACTCCAGCCTCCCTGCATTGCAACTGGACTTCGATCCAAACAGGCACCCAAGGCGACCACAGAGACAGTAGCCACCAAGACAGCAACCCTGCAGCCCAGAGTCAACCTCCAGCCCCCATCCAGCTCACCTTTCCTGGGCCCAGCCCAGGGCTGCCCCGTCCTCCAGCTTGGACCACCCATTCATGTTCCAGGGAGGCCCGGCAGTGTCACCTTCATGAGAGGGGACGAGGGACAGAAGAGCCCCAGGTTCAGAACGCCTCCCACATCCCGTCCTCCTGAAAACTCTGCTTCCGCTCAGAGCCCTCACTTCTCAAGGGAGCCTGAGGGGCGGGGTCCCCAGGTCTCAATGAGTATCCTCTATTGGGACCTTCTGGTCAGTTCCTCCTCTGAGGACAGTGACAGTGACTGAGACCCCCAAGGCAAGAAGACCCAGCTTCAATCCCATGTGACTTGGAAGTGGCTGAAAGGCTGAGAAGGGGAGAGGCAGGAAGCAGCTCTGTGGGGGGTCAGCGCTTCCCTGCCAGCGGTGCCTGTTCAAACGTGGACCCCAGATACTATCGGGAATCAATGAACCCTGCCTATTTACATTATGTAAATTTAACCTGTATTAAAATGGGGCTTTTGAAAGTGTCCTATAGATTTCTTTTTCAATTACATAAAATTATAAGAGAAACTGAGTCAACATAAGCAAACAATGCTCCACGAGTGTCAATAGAAAGCTTTGAAACTCATCTGAAGGAGGGAGCAAACCACTGAAATTTGAGTAATTCTGGGCAAAGGCCCTTCTATGGTAGTGGAAAACGTCAGTATCTTCTGACTCAAGAATATTTGACTGTGAAGGAGAGTTGTAGTGAGAAACGCTTAGCCTTGGAAAAATAGGGAATTTTTTTTTTCTTGGAAGAATGTGTTTTTTTTTATCAGTGAATTCAAACATTTAAGAAACTGTTCTTTTTTATACCGTATACATTTTTCCAGGATATCAAACAAGGGAAATACTCCATTTATTTTATGAAGCTACCTAGACTCTGATTTCCGCTGTGATAGAGAGGGCATCTCAGCTAGTGCATGTGTAAAGTTGAGGTACCAATATTCTCAATGTTGGAGTTATTCAGTGGATTCAGTAAATTATGCAAAGCACGTCATGAATGGCACATGGTAAAATATATCTTACTATTATTATTATTAGCATACCACAAGTAAACAATAGAGTAACTTCAAGTTTTTAAATGAATTTCACTTATAAGGATGTTTTCTACTAGCCTTGGAATTTTGTTATTAAAAGTCATTGTAAAATTCTGCTTGGTTAATTTCTTTCCGTATGAATAAAATTCTTTGAACTATGACACGTCTTACTGGTGTTTTGAGTTTTCCTTTTCATCTCAGGCCAATTACGTTTCAATCATCGTGTTTCATTTACTTGAGCAAAGAGGGCTGGGTGCCCAGAGTGTCACCCGCAGACCTGTAGCTTCTGAGAAACACAGACCCTCAGGCACAGCCCCACCCCCACCTGCTCAATCAGTATCTGCAGTTGAATAACAACCCCAGGTGTTTCACACGTGGGTTAAAGTGGGATAAGCACGAACATAGACTGACTCTCAACTTGGTTGTACGTAGGAATCTCCTGGTGAGTTTTAACCACTGCTCCTGGCTGGGTCCCGCCCTTGGAGAGAGTCATGTCCCAAGTCCCGTGTGGGGCTGGATATAGGGATGGGTGGACCCTTTGTGGTTAAGTCAAACATGGGGTCAAGGTTAGGAAACACTGGAGGGAGAGGGCGAAGACAATGCCTCCCTAACCCGCCTCCTCCCGTTTTCACCTTGGGAGGAAACTCTCCTGAATCCAGAAAGATCAGAAGGCTCTGAGGGTGGGATTTCAGTCTCAGGAGATCGTCCCTGTCTCTCTAGGACCTGGTCCCTAAAAAGCAGTGCATGGAAGTCTCCAGGCTGCCTCGTGGATTGGGGCCAGAAGCCATGAAAATATAAAGAGTGATCTGGAAACTCAGGTTGAACTCCTCCAGCGTGCTTTAGTAAGGTAATTTTTAAATATACCTTACGTGAGAGCCATCTTCAACTCTGGCCTCCCAATTTGCTGTACAAACAGTTTCCCTAATAGAGAAATTACAGTCTAGCGGGCTGCACCACAAGATCCCAGGCAGCCTGTGGGAAATGCAGGGATGTAGATGGGGTGAGCATGGGGGCTGCCAGGGTAGAGGGAGGTTTCATCTTTTGTTTCTTCACCCTAAGTTCTGTGAAGCTTCATCCTTCTGCTTGTACTTTCAGCAACCAGGGAGGGCCAGATACGGAGCCTTTGTTTATCTGCCCACACTTGCACCCATGACCCATGCTTATCCCCGGGGACTTTCAGCCTCCCCCACACCTAGCCCACCCTCCCTGCATTGTGTCACAGAGGCCAGGATGGAAACAGGGGCATGCGTATCCAGCAGAGCTGTGGAAGTTTGAGTTCCCCACTTACAACAAATTCCAAGAATATTTAGTTTCTTCCATAATGTTGACGAAGTCAGGATAGGGACAGAGGAAGAAACTCGGGCGCAGAGCAGGAGAGTGTCTGCCTGGTAAGGAAGGCAGCAGCAAAGCTCAACCCTCCCAGTGCCACCTGCCTGCTGGCTGCTTAAGGCTCAAATACGGAAGCTCGAATGCTTTCAAGTCACCCAGAGCTCTCTGTCAATTTGGTCACCCTTGAATCTTCACTGTTCTGCCAGGAAAAGAACGAACAGTAAGCAAAGCACATTCAGTTGCTTGTTTAAATCCTTCTTCCCTTACATGAGCTTCACTAGCATGGAAGACCAGGGAGGCTTCCTACTCCTCTTTGTTTCTAGCTTGATGAACACATTTACTCCATGACCACAGTGCCTTCTCTTATCCCTCAACCCATTCTTTCCTTTTCCAGAAAATCATTTTGCTCTCAGCATCCCACCATCATCAAGACTGTCATGAAATATGTAGGGCCTTCAAGTGGGAGGCAGAATCTTTGTTACATGGTCATGTCTGTCTTTTACCCCCAATGATGACAGCGTCAACATCTCTTAGAATGCTTTTTTTTTTTTTTTTTTTTGAGATGGAGTCTCGCTCTGTCGCCCAGGCTGGAGTGCAGTGGCGCGATCTTGGCTCACTGCAAGCTCCGCCTCCCAGGTTCACGCCATTCTCCTGCCTCAGCCTCCCGAGTAGCTGGGACTACAGGCACCCGCCACTGCGCCCGGCTAATTTTTTTGTATTTTTTAGTAGAGACGAGGTTTCACCATGGTCTCGATCTCCTGACCTCGTGATCCAACCGCCTCGGCCTCCCAACGTGCTGGGATTACATGTGTGAGCCAACACGCCTGGCCTGATTTCTTACACAACAATCCTTGAAAGGGTGCTTTCGAACAGGAGTTGACAAATGATGTCAAAAACATGAGGGCTACACAGGGAAAATGACTCAAAAAGGTACACTCGGGCCGGGCGCGGTGGCTCACACCTGTAATCCCAGCACTTTGGGAGGCCAAGGCGGGCAGATCACAGAACAGGCAGGACTATTACTTTCACTGGAAAGCTAAGGAACACGTAGCTGGATAAACCTACTGATTTGTCAAAATCCAAAATTTTAGAGCAAAGAGGGGGCTTGACCTTGGCAGGGTTGGTAAAGAGCAGTGGAGTTAAACTCTATGCAAGGCAGAATTTAACTGTCTTCTTCAAGTAATGCAGATGTATATAGAGTCATTTTAAGTCCTGCCCTCTTATTGTAGATTGGTGTTATTTTATTTCATAACTTTGTTTGTAACAAGTTTATATTCATAGATAAAGATTTATAGAATATGCCAATACAAATTTCAAATAAAATTGAGATATGTTAACAAAACATAGACGCAGAATGACCTTATAATTCCATAGGAACTGCTCCATGACAAATCATATTTAAAGAATGCACAATTGCCTCTATCTTGAGATGGCAGCAGACATAAGAATTTGCTTTTATGTCAGAATTAAATTGGAACCTATCACAGAAATCACTGAACACTATGTCTTGCTCTAACCTATGGGAAATGAAACACCAATATGTGATAAAATCATACAAGGTAGAAACCTAATGTTAGAAATTTCAAATTATGTACTTATCTCTATATTAGTACTCGATACAAGTAAAAGTAATAGCAATAAGGCATGATTTCTGAAACATATTAAGTGGAAGCCTCTTGTACAAATGGAATCTTTAACGTGTTAAATTTTGTGTGTTTTACAAATCAAAATTGTACTGTGGAGAATAAAAGTTCCTCTTCAAAACTTCCCTATTGGTTAAGAATAATAAGTTCTAAGAATGATAGTCCCACTTAAAAGCTTCCAGTTTCCTTCATATTTCATACTATTGACAAATTTTTTACCCTACTAATAACCCTTTGTTGTGCCCTGGGCAGTTGGTAAATACAGTAAAGAAATAAGTAATCCTATGTCCCTGTACTGTTAACCAAAAGGCCTAACCCATATGTTTCCTGGCCTGCCTGGACAGGCCCAGACATGCCCAGGCATGTCCCAGCTTGCAGCCCAGGCTTCTTTCCTTATTTGGAAATGTTATGGTTCTCCTAGTTTCCCACAACCAACCCCATCCCTTTCTTTGTTCCTCATTGCACCTTATTTAGGAAATTTTTAAGTTTTTAGTCAATTGGTATCAGTCTAGATTGTGCAGTCCAGCTCCAGCTAATGGAGATAGGACACAGCAGTAGGGGCCCAATGCATTAAGAATCCCTGCTTTCCTTTGTTCAGGGTGCTCTCATGGCAATCAGGCTTACAGGCAGTACCCTTCTGCAGAAGTAAAATTGCCTTGCTGAGAAATCTTTTGTTCAAGTACACATTTTCTTTGCAACTCCCAGCTTTCATTTCCAACAGTACACTGTGGGATTCATATGAGACTATGCTTAAACCACAGAATACATCATTAGAAACTTTTGTGCCCAAGGGCTGCTCTCTGAAACCCAGTTTGTACTGTTACCACTTCCTCAAATACTGATTCTTTAAGTAGAAGATGGAAAACAATCTGTCAATATGAAGAGACCATGGATGTTTTCAGGAGGAGACAATCAGTTTCTCCTAAGCCTTCATGCACTAAGGATGAGAGAAAACATTCATATTCCAGCAACTGCCATTTGGAGACACCCTTTCTGTACAGGATTAGGTGATACCTCTTGATCTCTCCTATCTCTTTGAGAAGCACAGTGGTCTTGTAGTGTACTTCTAATAATTCTGAAAATTGAGTCTATAATTCTCCTAGGGTGGACTGAACAGTAGATTAATTTTGGAGCTAAAGTCCTTAAGCACATTACAAGTCAGGTTTCATTATCATTTGGATTAAACACCAACAATCAATGTCACTGTGGATTACAGTAAATTGCGTTATGTGACATCAGGGATTGGTGTAGGGTGTCCAAGGGAGAGAATAGAGTCCTGGGGTCTTAGTTTGTTTCCGGTTGGGCCAGTAAAGCCCCTTTCTCAACCCTCTTTTCTGCTTATCACTAGAGATGGAGTTTCACTGCATTAGCCAGGATGGTCTCGATCTCCTGACCTTGTGATCCGCCCGCCTTGGCCTCCCAAAGTGCTGGGATTACAGGCGCGAGCCACTGCACCTGGACCTTTATTTTATTTTATTTTATTTTATTTTATTTATTTTTTGCAACAGAGTCTTGCTCTGTCGCCCAGGCTGGAGTACAGTGGTGCCACCTCAACTCACTGCAGCCTTCTCCTCCCAGGCTCAAGGGATTCTCCTGCCTCAGCCTCCCAAGTAGTTGGGATTCCAGGTCGGTGCCATCGTACCTGGCTAATTTTGTATTTTTGGGAGAGATGGGGTTTCACCCTATTGGCCAGGCTGGTCTCAAACGCCTGGCCTCAAGTCATCCACACACCTCAGCCTTCCAAAGGGCTGGGATTACAGCCGTGAGCCACCCCACCCTGCCCCCACTATTTTAAAGTGGATCGCAAGAAAATCTTCCTAACTTTTGCCTCAGTGAAAGGCATCATGTTTGTTATATTGTTCAAATAATTTATCTATCCTGTAACGCCTATGAAGACAGTACCACCATCTTTCAAGGCTATTTTTTACACCAAAATCTTTAGAGAGTCTGGAACGGAAGCTGATAAAAGATGTAGGAAACATAAGGAATGCATGGGGAAAAAACCTCTAAACACAGTGGACTTTGCCCTTTAGAATATGAAAATAGGCCGGATGCAGTGGCTCATGCCTGTAATCCCAGCACTTTGGGAAGCCAAGGCAGGTGGATCATCTGAGGTCAGGAGTTCGAGACCAGCCTGACCAACATGGATAAACCACATCTCTACTAAAAATACAAAATTAGCCAGGCATCGTGGCGCATGCCTGTAATCCCAGCTATTCAGGAGAGTAGGTGGGATTATTTTGTTTTATTTTATTTTACTTGTAAAATGAATAAGCAGGAGAATCGCTTGAACCTCGGGGGGGTGGGGAGGTTGTGGTGAGCCGAGATCGCACCATTGCACTCCAGCCTGGACAACAAGAGCAAAACTTTGTCTCAAAAAAACATATATATATATATATATATATATATATATATATATATGAAAATAATTGATACTTTGAGAAAAAAAGCCCATTAAAGATTCTGGACACAAAGCTTTGTTTTGTAGTGCTGTGGGATTGCTAACATGTCCAGTAGGCAGGAAGAAGGGAGAGAATGACCACAAGGCTTCACAGAAATGTGAGCTCCAGTGGTGATGAGAGAAAGAGTAGAAACCATAACAAAACATTTTGGTTTCCATCCGGTAAAAGTCATGAGGCTTAACTGAACATAATATCAATTGTTACTGCAATGCAACAACTTAATTCTGAATGGATATCTGATTTAAATTGTAAAGATGAGTAATGAAATTTATAGATCAAAGGAGAACAAAATGATTTCTCACACAGCCCGAAAAGCATTGATGTGAAGTATAAAAGGAGAAATGACAATTCAGTTTATAAAAAATTTAAGAGCTGATATTAATAAAAAGATAAGAAAGATAGAACAAAAACCAAGGAATTACTTGTTTCCAGCATATATAGTGTACTCAAATCAATAAGAAAAAGAAATGCAATACAACTGAAAAAAATATTATCTATATGTACACACACACACACACATATCCAAAATACATAAGGAACTCATACAACTCGATACCAAAAACATGAATAACTCGTCCTAAAATGGGCAAAGGACCTAAATAGACACGTCTCACAAGAAGACATCCAAATAGTCAACAGACATATGAAAAAGAGACAGCATCTCTAATCATCAGAAAAATGTAAAATAGAACTATAATGAGCTACCACTTCACACTTGATAGGACGGCTATTATCAAAAAGACAAAGATAAGTGTCGGTGAGGATGTAGGAGAAGGAAATCCTCACACATTGTTATGGGAATGTAAATTGGTACAGCCATTGTGGAAACTACCAGGAGGTATCTCAAAAAACATACAAATAGAATTGCCATTTCATCCAACAATCCCATGTCTGGATAAATATCCAAAGGCGGCAGGGGGCAGTGGCTCACACCTGTAATCCTAGCACTTTGGGAGGCCAAGGTGGGCAGATCACTTGAGGTCACGAGTTCAAGACCAGCCCGGCCAGCATGGAGAAACCCCATCTCTACCCAAAATACAAAAATTAGCTGCGAGTGGTGGCAGGCACCTGTAATCCCAGCTACTGGTGAGGCTGAGGCAGGAGAATTCCTTGAACCCAGGAGGCAGAGGTTGCAGTGAGCCGAGATCGTGCCACTGCACTCCAGCCTGGGCGACAGAGTGAGACTCTGTCCCCCCAAAAAATATATGTATATATAATATATATTTATTTATTTAATACATATTTATAAAAATATATTTTTATAACATTTGGTATAATTTATATAATTATATTTATATAAAAATATATATTATACACACATACATATAAAATCTCCAAAGGAATTTAAAACACAATCCCCAAAATATATCTTGAATTCCCATGTTTACTGGAGCATTATACAGAATAACCAAGATATGGAAATAACCTCAATGTGTTTGAACGGATAAATGGATAAAGACTCTGTGAGATACACATACAACACACACACTATATATAATACAGTGCCATGAAACCTACACACGTGTGTGTGTGCATATGTATAAAACACAGTGTACTAATACTCAGCTTTAAAAAAAATGCCACTTGCAACAACATAGATGGAGCTGGATGATATTATGCTAAAATTATGCAAAGTGAAATAAACACAAAAAAGAACGAGACACGGGCGTGGGGCACGAGGTGCTCACTGCGCAAGCGCAGCCCCACCGCGAGGTTTCCAGCTGGAGGCTGGGAGCGTTCGTGGCTTCTTCCTTTTTTTTTTTTTTTGAGACGGAGTCTCGCACTGTCGCCCAGGCTGGAGTGCAGTGGTGTGATCTCGGTTCACTGCAAGCTCCGCCTCCCGGGTTCACGCCATTCTCCTGCCTCAGCCTCCCGAGTAGCTGGGACTACAGGCGCCCGCCACCACGCCCGGCTAATTTTTTGTATTTTTAGTAGAGACGGGGTTTCACCGTGTTAGCCAGGATGGTCTCGATCTCCTGACCTCGTGATCCGCCCGCCTCGGCCTCCCAAAGTGCTGGGATTACAGGCTTGAGCCACCGCGCCTGGCCTGGCTTCCTCTTTTCTTGCTGAGCCTTCGGAGCTCTGGGAAGTGGCTGCACCTTGGCGGCTCCCCAGAGGGCGCGGTGCTAATCGTAAGTTGTCAGCCTGGGTGGCTGGGCCTGGCTCAGGGCAGGGTTGGGCATTTCCAATGGTAGGGGGCTCGGGCCACCCCTCCGCGGGACCCTCCCGTTGGGACAAGGCCGATCGCCTGGGCGGTTGGAGCCACTATCCTGGCGCGAGACGGTGGACAAGTCCTATATTCAAGAGAAGATAACTTTGAACAGTTTTGAAGGATCTAAAACGTATGTGTCTGCAATGAGGATGAAGAATTAGTAGAAGAGATTAATAGATCAAAAACGTTTGCTGGCTTTGCAGGTGGTGGGCCTGCCTGGGCATCGGTGCGATGGAGGAGACGCCCTGAGGGGCCTTAGCTGCCCTGAAGCTGTAGACAGGTGGCAACGTGGAGGCTCAGCAGTTAACAGACACGAGAAAGCAGCGCCGAATTGCAGGTTTATCCGCAGCTTTTATTTTGAAAACAGTGCCACCAAACCTGCAAATCCTGGTGTCCCAAATGGTCAATACCAAGTTGAAAACCATCTGGGAGAGGAAAAGCATTGTGATTTAGACAGGCCCTCTGAGACTCGTGCAGACCGGCTTTTGAGAAGTGGACAGGTGGTGGATAGATGAGACTCCACACACCCGAGGAGCCCTGCCATGCAGTGAAGAAGCTAGATTAAAGTCATTTCACAGCTGGCCAGCCTCTGCCCACTTGACCCCGAGACAGCTGGCCAGTGCTGGGCTGTGCTACACAGGCACCGATGACCAAGTGCAGTGCTTCTGTTGTGGCGGGAAACTGAAAAACTGGGAACCTGGCGATTGTGCCTGGTCAGAACACAAGAGACATTTTCCTAATTGCTTCTTTATTTTGGGCCGCAACGTTAATATTCGAGGTTGAATCTGATGTTGGATATATATATATATTTTTTTTTTGAGACAGAGTCTCGCTGTGTCGCCCAGGCTGGAGTGCAGTGGCACGATTTCGGCTCACTGCAACCTCTGCCTCCCGGGTTCAAACAGTTCTCTGCCTCAGCCTCCCGAGTAGCGGGGATTACAGGTGCCCGCCACCACGCCCAGCTAATTTTTGTGTTTTTAGTAAAGACAGGGTTTCACCATCTTGGCCAGGCTGGTCTTGAGCTCCTGACCTCATGATCCACCTGCCTCGGCCTCCCAAAGTGCTGAGATTACAGGCATAAGCCACTGCACCCAGCCTCTTTGTATTATTCTTGAGTGCAAATGGTGTCACATGCAGTAAGTGTGTGTATAAGTTTTGATAAGTTTTAATTTTTTATCATAGATTTGTGTTTTTATTTATTTAAAACAGAGTCTCGTTCTGACGCCCAAGCTAGAGTGCAGTGGTGCGATCTTGGCTCACTGCAACTTCTGTTTCCCCTGGTTCAAGTGATTCTCCAGCCTCTGCCTCCCAACTAGCTGGGATTACAGGCATGTGCCAACACGCCCAGCTACTTTTTGTATGTTTAGTAGAGACAGGGTTTTACCATGTTGGCCAGCTGGTCTCAAAATCCTGACCTCAGATGATCCACCCACCTTGGCCTCCCAAAGTGCTGGGATTACAGGCGTGAGCCACCGCACCCGGCCAGATTTGTGTATTTTTTATGGTGGTAAATAATAGAGTAATACTTTATGCATTCATGACATATCTAATTTTTTTTTTTTTTTGAGATGGAGTCTTGCTCTGTCCCTCAGGCTGGAGTGCAGTGGCGCGATCTCCGCTCACTGCAAGCTCCGCCTCCTGGGTTCACGCCATTCTCCTGCCTCAGCCTCCCGACTAGCTGGGACTCCAGGTGCCCGCCAACATGCCTGGCTAATTTTTTCTATTTTTTCAGTAGAGACGGGGTTTCACCGTGTTAGCCAGGATGGTCTGAATCTCCTGACCTTGTGATCCACCCGCCTCAGCCTCCTAAAGTGCTGGGATTACAGGCTTGAGCCACCGCGCCCAGCCCCTAATTTTTTCTTAATTTTTATGATATTTTTAGGTTATGCAATTTGTTTGCTTTTTTAAATTGTTGCAAATGTCTTTAAAATTTTCCAATATATTTACTGGAATAAAACCCATATATAAGACGACCCATGGAATTCAAACCTGTGCTGTTCAAGGGCTGGAGTGCAGTGGCACAATCTCAGCTTGCTGCAACCTCTGACTCCTGGGTTCAAGTGATTCTTCTGCCTCAGCCTCCCGAGTAGCTGGGACTACAGGCATGCGCCACCACGCCTGGCTAATTTTTGTATTTTTAGTAAAGACAGGGTTTCACCATATTGGACAGGCTGGTCTCGAACTCCTGACCTCGTGATCCACCCACCTCAGCCTCCCAAAGTGCTGGGATTACAGGGGTGAGCCACCGCATCTGGCTTTTTTTTTACTCTTTCTATTCTGTTCCACTGGTTGGTGTGTCTATTTTTAAGGAAGTACTATCCTATTTTAATTACTATATCTTCATAATGTAGTTTCAAATAAGGTAGTGTGATGCCTCCAGGTTTGTTTTGTTCAATGAATCCCATGCTCAAGTGTGAAAAAATAGGATACACACTCCATGTAGGACTGGCATCAAAGAGAGGACGTTTCTGTCCACTGTACTTAACAATTTGGCTAACCATCTCAGAAGATCCAACCCACTCCCCTTGTCACCCACACCCACAAACTGTCGCAAAGTGGAAGAGAAGAAGTAGCTGAGACCTCAACAGGCAAGGAAAGCTTAAGACAGCTCCGTGAAGTTTCTGGGGCCCCAGGTGCAAAGGAGGAGCAGCCAATGTTTCCTATCTCTTGGAAGTAGGTCTTCCAAGCTCATGAAATGGGATAAAATATCGATAGGGGCACTTGTCAAAACCATGGAGGCCTCACGTCTCATCTCTGTGGACAGAAAAATAAGGATTTTTGATTGAATCAAGCACAGAAGGAGAGACTAAGGAGGAAAGCAACCCTTTGGAAAGGAACCAAGAGTTCACAGAAACCAAGTAACTGATGGCTGTAGATCACGATGAAGCCTTTGCATGTGTTGCTGTTTGAGCTGTAGCACCACTGCAGGTTCGAAGGATAAACTTTTACACATCTAAAGAACAGAGTAATAAGTGGTAGGGAAAAAAAGTCTTATCAGTGATCACAGGATATAAACTTTTGTTTTCCCCAAAAACTCTCCATTTGCAGGGTGTTTCTCAAACACTGTCTAATGAGATGCTTTCTCTCTGCCCATCTGAACTCTGACCTGTGATCACACTTCTGATCCACTCCCACTTGCTATTGTCACTTGGCTCTCCACATTCCAGGGCTCCTTCCCTTGTTCCAACAAGGAGATAATACTCAGATCAAAAGGAGAGATTCCTGCTTATGAAAAGAAAGAAGGCCAGGCATGGTGGCTCATGCCTGTAATCCCAGCACTCTGGGAGGCTGAGATGAGCAGATCACCTGAGGTCAGGAGTTCGAGACTAGCCTGGCCAACATGGTGAAACCTTGTCTCTACTAAAAATACAAAAATTAGCTCGGCGTGGTGGCTAAAGCCTGTAATCCCAGCTACTCAGGAGGCTGAGGCAGGAGAATCGTTTGAACTCAGGAGGCAGTGGTTGCGGTTGCAGTGATCCGAGATCGTGCCATTGCACTCCAGCCTGGGTGACAAGAGTGAAACTCCATCTCAAAAAAAAAAAAAAAAAAACAGAAAAAAGAAAAAAAAAGAAAACGAAATATAATGTGCTGCGGCTTTCCAGAATCGCACCCTTAGGTTTACATGAGAAGAGAGGAAACTACAGATGGATTTGGAAAAACATTTCAACAATTGATCCACTGAATGCCTCCTGAGTGGTTAGCAAACACCACCCTACGCAGATATCTAGCTTTCTTCCATGAACCACTAAATCAAAAGCACAGAAGTAGAAAACAGAAAATCAAACATTTTAAAAGTCTGGTACAAGGTATTATGCATACAAAGCTCTAAAACTCTCCACAAAGTGGGCAGACCATCTCAAGAAACGGCAAGATTAAAGTTCAGATTCTGCATGATCAGGCTTTTCATTTCTGAGTCAACAGGACATCAATCCTCATTGAGGAATGCAGGGGCTCTCAAGAGACTCACAAGGGAAAATGAAAACATACACGAGAACAGACCCTGACTTCTAAAACAAAGTCATCCTCACCCAGGGAGACCAGGTTCCTATAATTCTCCAACATGGCATCCCTGTACAAAGTCTTCTGAGCAGGGTCCAGGCATGTCCACTCCTCCTGAGAGAATTCTATGGCCACATCCCTGAATGTCAATAGACCTTGAAATAAAAACACATTTCCCCAAGTAACTATGAGGAAAATTTGAATCTTCACATAAAACGAGAAGAGGAGAGAGCTGTAAGAATAGGTTCAATTCCAGTAAGCAGACTGATACATCCAGGCTGTGATCACGGTACATACAGACTTGATCTTCATCCCCTTTTCCTGAAAAGAGCTCACTTGAAATCTGTAAGGTGGTAAGTATCTTTTTGTACATCAGTGAGACTAACTGGTGGCTGAAGGGGGCTAGATAGCTTCAGGGTATGGGCTGGACACTGGAAAGACCAAGGCAAGATTACAGGGTTAGGCCGGGCGCCATGGCTCATGCCTGTAATCCCAGCATCTTGGGAGGCCAAGGCCAGTTGATCATTTGAGGTCAGGAGTTTGAGACCAGCCTGGCCAACACAGTGAAACCTTGTCTCTACTAAAAATACAAAAATTAGCTGGGCATGGTGGTGCGTACCTGTAATCCCAGCTACTCACAAGGCTGAGGCAGGAGAATCACTTGAACCTGGGAGGCAGAGGTTGCAGTGAGCCGAGATCACACCACCACACTCCAGCCTGGGCTACAGAGTGAGACTCTGTCTCAAAATAAATAAATAAAAATAAAAATAAATAAATAAAAGATTACAGGGTTGGGACTTCCAGGCTCAATCTCCAACACTGCAAAAGGGAAGAAGGGCTGAAGGTTCAGTTGAACATCTATGGCCAATAATGTAAACAGTCATGCCTATGTAATGAAGCTTCCTTAAAAATGCAAAAAATTAAGGTTCTGAGGAGCATCTGGAACAGATGATAACATGGAGGCTCCTTGAGTGGTGCACCCACAGAGGACATGGAAGCTCAGAGCCCCTTCTCCATATCTCACCCAATAGATCGCTTCCATCTGCATTCTTTGTTATATCTTGAGCAATAAATGAATCAATATGAATCAAGTGTTCCCCTGAGTTCTGTGAGCCACTCTAACAAATTAATTGATCCCAACGAAAAGGTGATGAGAATTTACAACTTCAGCCAGTTAGTGAGAAACCCAAGCCACAACTTGTGTTTGCGAATGGCATTGAGGTGGCTGCACCCTTGTGGGACTGAGCCCTACACTTGTGGGATGTGATGCTATATCCAGACATCATCAGAATTGAACTGAATGGGAGGACACCCAGGTGATATCCACTGCAGAATTGCTTGATTGATGTGATGGAAAACCCAACACATCTGGGAGAATGGAAGAGTTCTGTGTTGCAAGAGTACAGTAGAAGAAACTGAATCCGGCTGGGTGTGATGGCTCACGCCTGTAATCCCAGCACTTTGGGAGGCCGAGGCGGGTGGATCACCTGAGGTCAGGAGTTCGAGACCAGCCTGGAAAATGTGGTGAAACCCTGTCTCTATTAAAAATACAAAAATAGCCAGGTGTGGTGGCAGGCACCTGTAATCCCAGTTACTTGGGAAGCTGAAGCAGGAGAATCATTTGAACCCGGGAGGCGGAGGTTGTAGTGAGCCGAGATCACACCATTGCACTCCAGCCTGGGCAACAGAGCGAGACTCTATCTCAAACAAAAACAAACAAACAAACAAAAAAAGAGAAAATGAATCAGTTTTTCCCTATATTCTCACACACTAAGGTTTATTTGAGCAAGTTATGTCTGCTTAATCCTGTTTTATTATTCTTTTCCCTAAGAGGTTATGATATCCTCTAAATTAGTGTGGATTTCTGTTTTGTGGAAAATAAATATACAGATACAAAATCAGCTGGGCGCAGTGGCTCATGCCTGTAATCCTAGCACTTTGGGAGGCCAAGGTGGGGGAATCACTTGAGGTCAGGAGTTCGAGACCAACCTGGCCAACATGGTGAAACCCTGTCTCTACTAAAAATACAAAAATTAGCCGGATATTGCTTGAACCCAGGAGGCAGAGGTTGCAGTGAGCCAAGATTGTGCCACTGCACTCCAGCCTGGGCAACAGGGAGACAAACAAAACAAAACAAAACAAAACAAAACACAAAACAAAACAGCCCAGCACAAGTTTATCTCTACCAGTGTTAGGTAGATATTATGTCTGACACATCAAGTAATATTCAGCATCTAGATGACCTAGAGAATGAGTGGTGTCTTCAAGGATGACAACATCCACAGTGGCTTTGAAGAAAAAACAAGTCAGAGTCTTAAAACTATGATGAGAGCAATAGCAATGACACGGATTTAAGAACAATGCCCATATGCGAGATAGTATTTTAAATCCTTCATGTGTACTAACACATACAACACTGTAGCCCATGAGAGAAAGATCTGCTCCCATTTTCCTGTGGGGACAACTGTTTCACAGACATGCTGAGAAACCTGTCTCAGGTCAAAGGGCTAAAAATGGCAGAGCAAGTACCTGTACCCAGGTGTCTAGGAATTAAAATTAAACCTAAGCAATCAGTTAAGCAACAGGCAAGCTACCTGAAAGAGCAGCTCACAATGCCCTGAATAATCTTCCAAACGGGTAAGTAGGCGGTTTGGAATGCTACAGCATTAAGGAAGGCTACATAGTCAACAGCCTTCAGAGTTTTCATTTCAGAACCTCAGTGTCTGAGATCAGCACAAAGGAGTCAATGTATCTGTCCAAGGTTCTGAAAGGGTGGTCATTTTGGAAGAATTCATTTATGTAACGACGTGTACCAACGTCTAACAGATTCCCAACATCCTTTTATGCAACATCTATCAGCAGCTGCCCACAGCTCTTTGGTTTACCATTCTACTGTGAATGAATGACATGTAGATTGGTCTGAATAGTTTCTTGGTCATTAAACTGGTTAGAAAAGAACTTTCCTAGTCTTTTAGATGCTACGCTATGGCTGAAATCCTCTGAACTACTGTGAAAATGAGGTTTAAAAAATAAGAAATTGGCCAGGCATGGTGGCTCATGCCTGTAGTCCCAGCATTTTGGGAGGCCAAGGCAAGCAGACTGTTTGAGCCCAGGAGTTTGAGACCAGCCTGGGCAACATAGCAAGACCTTGTTTCTACAAAAAAGTAAAAATAATAACAAAAGTAAAAATAAATACAAATAAAGAAGTACAAGAAATGAGAGAATGTTGGAGAATGAAGGGTAAAATGATGTGGAGCAAAACTGGCCACAGAATGTGTTAATATATTCAAGTTCAAATAGTGTTTTATGAAGAAAGAGACTTTAAAATATCAGGGGTAAGCAAATTTAAACTGAAAACAGAATAAAAAGTCCTAGAAAGATATAGTAAAAAGTAGTGTCTCTCTCTTTGCATAAAGTAGTATAATGTAGTTTGCACACATTTGGAAGACAACCAGCTGGCAAAGAAATTATCTCAAAGAACTATACAGGAGCCAAATGAGATTATCAAGGACAACAAACCACTTCCTTTATTACAAGGTCACACTTACAGAAGAAAGCACATGTAAAAGCCTAATTTCAGCACTGAATTCAGGATTTTCTCACTGGAAATTTGGGTAGAATCAAAAGAGAAAACAAAGATAAAAGTGGCTATGAGTTTTGGCTGAGCCATCCCAGCACTTTGGGAGGCCGAGGCGGGCAGATCACGAGGTCAGGAGATCGAGACCATCCTGGCTAACACAGTGAAACCCCATCTCTACTAAAAATACAAAAATAAATTAGCCAGGCGTGGTGGTAGGCGCTTGTAGTCCCAGCTACTCGGGAGGCTGAGGCAGGAGAATGGCATGAACCTGGGAGGCAGAGCTTGCAGTGAGCCGAGATCGCACCACTGCACTCCAGCCTGGGCGACACAGAGCGAGATTCCGTCTCAAAAAAAAAAAAAAAAAAAAAGTGGCTATGAGTTTTGTATAAATATATACATTTCTTTCTTTATTTTTTATTTTTATTTTTTTTTTGAGATGGAGTTTTGCGTTGTTACCCAGGCTGGAGGGCACTGGCTTCAGGGAGCTTCCAGAGGGCTGACACGTGGAGGTTCCTGGAGGACAGCATACCCAGGGAGGGCAGGGAAGCTCTGCACCCCTTTCCCCACACCTCACCTTATGCATCTCTTCACTGGTATCTTCTGTAATAGTATTTATAATCAACCAGTAAAACTGAGTGTTTCTCTGACCTCTAAGAGTTGCTCCAGCAAATTAATCCAACCCAAAGAAGGGTTCATGGGAACCTCAACTTGAAGTTGGTCGGTCAGAAGTTTCAGAGGCCTGGACATGCAATTGGGAACTGAGCCATCAATCTGTGAGATCTGACACTGTCTTCATGCAGACAGTGTTGGAACTGAACTGGAGGATAGCCAGTTGGTTGCTCGCTGTTTGTTGGTGGGGAGAAATCCCTCGCATTTGGCCACAGAAGTCTTCTGTGTGGATTGTGGTGTTGGTGTGAGAGCAGAGGAAAACATGGTTTTTGAGTTGTTTTTCCTAAACGGCACCAAAAGTAAATTGACACGTGGTCACCTAACTGAGAAAAACTGAAACTAGTTCAAGGCTAACAATATGGTACTTCACCAAAGGTCATTATATACACAAACGCATTTATGCCCATATGTTACCATCCTATTAGTTCATTAATAGATAGTGGAGAGCAGGCCAGGCATGGTGGCTCACACCTGTAATCCCAGCACTTTGGGAGGCCAAGTTAGATGGATCACCTGAGGTCAGGAGTTTGAGACCAGCCTGGCCAACATGGTAAAACCCCATCTCTACTAAAAATACAAAAATTAGCCAGGTGTGGTGGCGGACACCTGTAATCCCAGCTACTCGGGAGGCTGAGGTAGGAGAATTGCTTGAACCTAGGAGGCGGAGGTTGCAGTGAGCCGAGATTGCGCCCCTTCACTCCAGCCTGGGCAAAAGAGTGAAACTCCATCTCAAAAAAAAAAAAAAAAAAAAAGACAGCAGAGAACAAATTTAAGGCCATAGAAAATATTTAAAATATGATTTCAAACGATAAAACACATAAAATTTATTTAAATGATGGTATGTCTTTTATAAAACCATGGGCGTATGCATCTATATAATCATGTGTGCACATCACACATACGAGTTAAATTAAGTGAAATAAGGAGATGTGTCTCAATGATGTATTTTTTTGATGATGTCTTTATTTGTCTTTTTTGCTCATGTGCATTTCAGAAAGTCTGGGACAATTAAAATGCATGAATTATACTTAATTTAGTTTACAAACATTTTTGTAAATTAAGCTGTAAAAATGCTAAAACAAAAATATGTAAGAACTTGTACTCCAATTGGTATTAAATACAAATATTAAAAATACAGATACCAGTTTTTCCAGTTAAATTTAGATGTTTAGGCATTAACAAAAGCCCAATGGAGGTTTTAGTTTATTTTACTTAAGAAATCATACGATTAGGACATTTTTTAATATCATACATTAATTTAATAGATTTAAGAAGTACGTATTGCAACAATACTTACTCGAAGAAATTATTGGATAATTAAAAATCAGTCCAAAAAGGAAATTTGAAAAACACCCAAAAGTTAATATTAAACAAGAAAATTTCACCAAACATCAGAATCAAGCAGTAAATGCTGGATGCATTTGCTCTAAATTAAAATGGAGAAAATGGGCTGGGCGTGATGGCTCATGCCTGTAATCCTAACACTTTGGGAGGCCAAGGCGGGTGGATTGCTTGAGCTCAGGAATTCGAGACGATCCTCGGCAAAATAGTGAGACCCCCATCTTTACAAAAAAATATAAAAACTAGCTGGGTGTGGTGGCAATGCACATGTAGTCCCAGCTACTTGAGAGGCTGAGGTGGGAGGTTGGCTTGAGCCCAGGAGGTGGAAGCTGCAGTGAGCCAAGATTGCATCACTGCACTCCAGACTGGGCGACAGGGCCGGACCTTATATCAAAAAAAAAAAAAAAAAAAAAAAAAAAGGAGAAAATGGGGCTCACCAAGGCTCCAGCTAAAGCCCACTTCAGAACTTGCCTTAGCTGAGACCAAGAAAAAGGTAAAGTAGGAGCTGGATCTGTTAAAACTAAGATGACATACTCACAACCCAGGAGAAGAATGCACTGAAGTGTAAGAACTAATAACGATACTGTGAAAACAAGCTTCATTCTTTAGCAGCTCTCATTAAACACAAACACACAATACATCTCAAGAGTACATTAGGAATTATACAATGCTCCCTATTAAAATACATTTCCAGACCTATTTAAAGAAATTATAAAACTGTACTGAAGTGATGATGTCAATAAAATAGAGGAATAGGAACTTCCAAACACTACCTCCACCACGGAGACACAAATTTAGTAGCAATATATGAACCAATTGCCTTTGTGAGAAATCCAGTAATCATGTAAGAGGTTGGAACTCTTAACAGAAGTCTAGTAGGAAAATACAGGACATCTGCTCACAGAGGCCTTACCCTGGCATGATGCAGTGTTACTGCAAGAAAAACACCAATTTCCCATTTCTCCTGGGAGAGGAAAAGTATGAAAACATTCATCCAATATTCTGTCTTTTCAGGGTGTTGCCTGAGGGATAAGTTTCTCTCTTGGTTGAATATAAGTAATGAAGGCTGGGCGCGGTGGTTCACGCCTGTAATTCCGGCACTTTGGGAGGCCAAGGCAGGTGGATCGCTTGAGCTCACGAGTTAGAGACCGGCCTGGGCAACATGGTGAAACCCCATCTCTATTAAAAATACAAAAAAATAGCCGGGCATGGTGATGCACGCCTGTAGTCCCAGCTACTCAGGGGGCCGTGGCAAGAGAATCACTTGAGTCCAGGAGGCAGAGGTTGCAGTGAGCTGAGATCGCGTCACTGCACTCCAGCCTAGGCAACAGAGCGAGACTCTGTCTAAACCCAAAAAAAGAAAAAGGAGTTTGGAGTCAGAAACACAGTGACTCACTTGTTCGGCATCAAATGCAATATAAATGAGGCTACAAAGCTTTCCCCACAGTGGTCTCATTTTACAGCATTTTGTGGGTGTTTGTACACAGTAACATCTGACTTCATAACCAGCTTCTCTTATCACAGTTTACACAGAGCTGGCAATATATTCAAATATGGCCTGAACAATCCGTGTTGCCCAACAGCACTGACGCCACAGGACCCTCACCCCATCTCCATCCATATCTGGGTGTGAGCCCTTCCCAGGAGCATGCCCAGTGCAGCTTCTTCCCAAGTTCATGTCACTGGGTCATGAGAGATGGAATCTAAGTGAGATGAGAGGGACTGAGGGAAGGCATGGGTGAGTGTGAGCAAACCTGTCAGGCAGGACGCTTCAGACTCAGAGAAGTTTCCCAACTCCAAGGCCCAGGGTTTCTGAAAGGAAGGAGACAGAACAATCCCCCGAGAATATCATCTCACCTGAGGAAGAGCCATCCCTGACTCCTTTGCTTTCCTCTTCCTCTTCTTCCAGGGTTCTACCTTGGGTAACATGAAAGAGACTTTAGAATTCAGTCCTGAATGTCAAAAATACGCTGTTTATTGGTTAGAATCAACACACCCCCTCCCTGGGCCATAACCTTATACACAGGGAAGATGGTCCTCTGCTGCCCACTGCACCAGAAAAGATGCAGGGATAAGAAACTCCTACAGGAAAAACAAGTGAGTTTCTGACCTCTTTCTTTAGAACCCACTCCCCTCCTGGAGAAGCCCCGACACAGGCTGCAGCAGTGGGGAGCTGGGCTGGAATGAGCTTCTGTTCAGGGCACAGACCCAGCCCTGACCAAACCGCATGCTGAGCACAGCCCCCCTCCCCTCTGTGGGTCACAGGCTGAGCTCAGCCTTCAGAAACAATCAGCAGTGCCCTGGTGCTCAATGGTAGATACAGAATAACAGAACAGAACCAATCTTAAATGTCACTGAAGCTGGGCTGCAACTTATTTGAATGAAAATCTCTGCTAAGGGGGCGAAAGAGATGTATTTGCAAAATGCCTCAGCGTTCTTGAGCTCCACTGAGAGGGGCCAAGCCCAGCACAGCCCCCCACCTTCTGGCTGTACTTTCCCTGGGGGCCTTGTTGTCACCAGGATCCAGACAGTGGAAGGTGAAGCAGCACAGAGAAACACGCGGAACAGCCAATATAGACAAGAGGTGAGGGTGGGGGTGGGGATGGAATGCTGAAGCGGGGGTCAGGGAGAGGGTCACAGAAGTCCCCACTGAGGAAGTGATATCAGAACAAAGACCTGGGTTAGGAAGGGTGTTTGCACCTGCAGCTGAGGGGCCAGAGTCCTAGGCAGAGGGACCACCCATGTGAAGGCCCTGAGGCAGGAGCAACTTGGGGACCCTGGAAAAGGAAAGGGGCCTGAGTGGCTGCAATAGAGGGAGCAAGGAGGACACAGGCAGGAGATGAGGTCGAGAGGTCCTGGGGGAGCAGGTCAGGCAGGGCTGAGGTCTTCAAACAATTTTTCTCCCACACATCCAAAGAATGTTTAGGCTGGGTGCAGTGGCTCTTGCCTGTAATCTCGGCACTTTGGGAGGCAGAGGTGGGTGGACTGCTTGAGCTCAGGAATTTGAAACCAGCCTGGGCAACATGGCAAAATCCCATCTCTAAAAAAGGCACAAAATTTAGTCAGGTGTGTTGGTATGGGCCTGTAGTCCCAGCTACTTGGGAGGCTGAGGTAGGAGGATCGCTTGAGCCCAGGAGGTGGAGGTTGCAATGAGCCAAGATCACACCACTGCACTCCAACCTGGGTGACAGAGCGAGACCCTGTCTCAAGAAAAAAGACTAGAAGAAATAATAAATAATTTTTAAAACAATGTATTTCTCGAATCCACTTATTTTTAACTCACAAATAATGTCATATCTTCTATATTTTAAATGCATGTTGACATGTTCAGCTAAGCCCCAGGAAGTACAGGGTAGCCCCCATCCACTCTGGGTCTGCTGGGAAACACCTTTGGGGGAATTCAGGATGACCCTTTTGGACATACGAAGGTGGAGATGCCTGTTCCACCTCCCAGCAGAGTGTTGAGGAGACAACTGGACAAAGGATTCCAGTGTTCAAGGGAGAGGTCTGCAGGGAACAGGGAGCCATGTAGGTGGGTTTAAAGCTGTGAGATGAGATGATAAGGAAGGGCAGTGGGTTGTAGGGTCCAGCCCCACAGGGTCGGTGGGTTTTCTCCTCATATGCAGAGACAAGAGAGTGTAGAAATAAAGACACAAGACAAAGAGATAAAAGAAAAGACAACTGGGCCCAGGGGACCACTACTACCAAGACACAGAGACCGGTAGTGGCCCCGAATGCCAGGCTGCACTAGTATTTATTGGATACAAGACAAAGGGGCAGGATAAGGAGTGTGTGCCATCTCCAATGACAGGTAAGGTCATATGGGTCACATGTCCACTGGACAGGGGGCCCTTTCCTGCCTGGCAGCTGAGGCAGAGAGAGAGAGGAGAAAGAGAGAAACAGCTTACACTATTATTTCTGCTTATCAGAGACTTTTTGTACTTTCACTAATTTGCTACTGCTAACTAAAGGCAGAGCCAGGTGTACAAGATGGAACATGAAGGCAGACTAGGAGAGTGACCACTGAAGCACAGCATCACAGGGAGACGGTTAGGCCTCCGGATAACTGCGGGAAAGCCTGACTGGTGTCAGGCCCTCCACAAGAGGTGGAGGAGTAGAGTCTTCTCTAAACTCCCCCGGGGAGAGGGAGACTCCCTTTCCTCGTCTGCTAAGTAGTGGGTGTTTTTCCTTGACACTAATGCTACCGCTAGACCATGGTCCACCTGGCAACGGGCGACTTCCCAGACTCTGGCGTTACCGCTAGACCAAGGAGCCCTCTGGTGGCCCTGTCTGGGCATAACAGAAGGCTCGTACTCTCGTATTCTGGTCACTTCTCACTATGTCCCCTCAGCTCCTATCCCTGTATGGCCTGGTTTTTCCTAGGTTATGATTATAGAGCGAGGGTTATTATAATATTGGAATAAAGAGTAATTGCTACAAACTAATGATTAATGATATTCATATATAATCATATCTAAGATCTATATCTGGTATGACTATTCTTATTTTGTATGTTATTATACTGGAACAGCTTGTGTCCTTGGTCTCTTGCCTCGGCACCTGGGTGGCTTGCCGCCCACAGTGGTTGTGGACAGGAACCAAGAAGCTCAGGGAGTAAGCCGTGCACACTCCACATTTAGAGAACAGAAAAATCAAGAGACACCAGAAGAGGAAAGCGTGACGTGATCAGTGAGGTATCAAAAACTTGAAAACAAATAGTTTTAAACGGTTAATGGGATGTCCTTAATGCCAGGAAAACAGAAGAGAAAGTGAGAAAAGAAAAAGAAAAGAACACAAAGAAGTTTTTGTGTACTATTCTCTTAAATAGAGCATAGAAGAGGGGAACTTACTACAGATGGAAAAGTAGTTAAGGGTTTTTGATTTTTTTGAGATGGAGTCTCGCTCTGTCACCCAGGCTGGAGTGCAGTGGTGTGATCTCGGCTCACTGCAAGCTCCGCCTCCTGGGTTCAAGCGATTCTCCTGCCTCAGCCTCCCAAGTAGCTGGGATTAAAAGCGCACATCACCACAGCCAGCTAATTTTTGTATTTTTAGTAGAGGGGAGGTTTCATCATGTTGGCCAGGCTGGTCTCGAACTCCTGACCTCAGGTGATCCGCCTGCCTCAGCCTCCGAAAGTGCTGGGATTGCAGGCGTGAGCCACCATGCCCAGCCTTATTTTTTGTTTTAAAGTTGAAAGAGTAGATGGGAAAGGCTTTATTTTCTGTGTTTGTGTGTCTGTGTGTGTGTGTGTGAATAGACAAGACCACTAATCTGGATATGCTCATCAAAATAATTCCCTTGAAGTAAAAGTTGACGCAGTGGAGGGGGGAGCCACACCGTCCTGAGACTGTGGTGCAAAACTGAAGAGCCAGCAACAGCCCAGAGCAGGGAGAGACCATTCCCAGTACCTCCTGAGTTGAGATCACAGGCCTTAAGACAGGTGGGTGGGCCTGTTGGAGAGCTCTTCCCTTTACTGTTTGAGACAGGAAAAAACCAAACTGTTCATACTATTGTCACACTCAACCCAGAATACTTCACCTGTAGTCACCAAAATGTGTGTAGTTCTTCCCACAAGGACCAGTTCTGTGGTGCACTCCCAGTGGTGGGTCCTACAATTTCACTCCACTCTGACACTGTCAGATCTCCCAGGTGAAGATCTCAGCGTGCTACATGCTACTAGTAGCTGTTGGCTACACTCTCACCAGATAAATACCGTGATTCTCTTAACCCCTTCCTTGGATTCAATTAACTTGCTAAAACCATTCATCTGTATGCTTCGTAGTATCCTTTATAACAATTAGGTAGGCCGGGTGCAGTAGCTCGTGCCTGTAATCCCAGCACTTTGGGAGGCCAAGGTGGGTGGGTTACCTGAGATCAGAAGTTCAAGACCAGCCTGGCCAACATGGTGAATCCCCTTCTTTACTAAAAATACAAAAATTATCCAGGCGTGGTGGTGGACGCCTGCAATCCCAGCTACTTGGGAGGCTGAGGCAGGAGAATTGCTTGAGCCCGGGAAGCGGAGGTTGCAGTGAGCCGAGATCGTGCCATTGTACTCCAGCCTGGGTGACAGAGCGAGACTCCGTCTCAAAAACAAACAAACAAAAAACAATTGGGTAAACCAAGGAAAATGTTTCCCTGAGTTCTATGAGCTGCTCGGGCAAATTAATAGCACCTCAGGAAGGGATAAGGAGAATCCCAAATTTGTACTCAATGGGTCCGAAGCTCAGAATCTGGGACTTGGGGCTGGTATCTGAAGTGGGAACCCTCAACTAGTGGGATCTAATGCTAACTCCGGGTAGATAGTGTCCGAATTGAATTAAATTATTGGACAGTCAGGTAGTGTTTGTTGAAGAATTGCGTGTTGGTGAGGAGAAATCCCCAACCCACACGTTTTGGTGATGAGAAGCGATGCATTCTTTGTTGAGCGTTCATTACTTGGTTATGAGAGTAGGAAAAACACTGGTTTTTCCTCCTCACTCATACACTTGCCTACACATTACCCCATCCTAGGAAAAGGAAAGAGGGTGACCCACAACTGAATGAGTCAAGTCATTGCCCTCTGGTAGAACAGAGATTGCAAATAGAAGCTAACCTCTGATGCCAGGAATTATAAAATGCACATGTCTTATAGAGAAAACTTTTGCAATTCTCACCAGCATCTCCATAACAGAAACAAAATATATACATATAAAGTTTGTTAGATTATTAGGGGCCAGCCACAGTGGCTCATGCCTGTAATCCCAGCACTTTGGGAAGCTGAGGTAGGTGGATCACCTGAGGTCAGGAGTTCGAGACCAGCCTGGTCAACATAGTGAAACCCCGTCTCTACTAAAAATACAAAAGTTAGCCAGGTGTGGTGGTGCATGCCTGTAATCCCAGCTACTCGGGAGGCTGAGGCACAAGAATCACTTGAACACAGGAGGCGGAGTTATAGTGAGCTGGGATCATGCCATTGCACTCCAGTCTGGGAAATAGAGTGAGACTCTGTCTCAAGAAAAAAAAATTTGTTAGATTATGGATACAGAAATCAATATATCACAATGTAATTATCCATATCCAATGAAACCACCACGCGTCTGGGCCAAAGTCCCCTTCTTTCTTCCTTCCTGTGTGTTTCCCTCCCTCATTCTGTACATCTCTCTCATTCTCTTCTTCTTTCTCCTTTTTTCTTTTCTGTGTTTCAGCCTGGGTCTCTGCTCCTCATTTTGAGCCCCTCTCCTCTCCTGCTGTTTCTCCTTCCCTCTATTCCTCCTCTTCCACTTGTTCTGCTCCATTCT
This sequence comes from Nomascus leucogenys, assembly GCF_006542625.1. Taxonomy (NCBI): domain Eukaryota; kingdom Metazoa; phylum Chordata; class Mammalia; order Primates; family Hylobatidae; genus Nomascus; species Nomascus leucogenys. The sequence continues at coordinate 67,322,069 of NC_044390.1, forward strand.
TGCAACTTGTTTCACCTCTTATTCCTCTTTCACCCCAATCTGTTGATTGTCCCCAATCTCCATATATTTCTGCCTCTTTCTTCCCTTATCTCTGCTCTCCCTGTTAAATTCCCTCTTCCCTGTTTCACTTCCTTGTCCTCACTCTTTGGCACCCCCAGATCCCAGGTCTCCCCCTGCTGTGGTTCTCCCTCTGCCCTCCTTGTCACCGGCTGCCCCTTCTTGGTGTCCCAGCACCACGCTGCTCTGTCTGTCCTGGCTCCAAATCCCCCCTCCTCTCCCCAACTCTCTGTCTGAGGAGCTGCCCCTCTCCCTACCTTGCTGTCCTTCATCTCTCTGGACATCGAGCTTTTCTCTACATTTCTCCAGTTGTTTCTCCAACCTGTTACTTTCTCAGCGACTTCTTTCACCCTTACTGTCTCTTTGCAAATCCCGACCCATCCTCTACTTTGCCATGTTTATTGGTTTCCCTCATTCTTTCCTCTGTCTCCGTTTTTCTACTTTTCTCTCAGCCCCTTTCTCTGTCTCCTGATCCCCTTGGCCCACACATTCACAGGGAGGGTTTGGAGTAAGACGCCTGGATCCTGGAGGAGCACATTTTCCAGCGGGTAGAGCTGGACAGGCAAGAACACCGGGTATCACAGGACAAGCCCCGGGCACCTCCCCAACGCGGGCTCAGGGGAAGCGGTGACTGCGAAGGGGAGGCCTAGGGAGCAGCAGGGCCCCGCACGAGAAGGAGGGAGGTGGGGGACGACGGCGCCTTAGGAGAGGGGTGGGGTCTGCAGGATCCCAGGACCAGGCAGAGGCGCGGCCTCCCCGGGACTGGGGCCGCGGCGCTGCGCTCCAGTAGCCGACTAGGGCGAGGTTAGGGGACGGTAAAATCCTGCACCCACTTCGCGGATGAGGACTTCACAGGGCGCAGGTCAGTAAAGGGTTTTAAGCAGGAAAACGCAGGTCAGTAAAGGGTTTTAAGCAGGAAACGGCGCAGGAAAGGAGGTGTCTGCATGGTCTGAAGGCCGAAAGACCGCGGGCAGGACCCGCCTGCGTAACTTTAACCCAAAGCGACGCGACCCCCAGTGTCTCGCGACAACGTCTGAATTTACTTGGAATGGAGGGAGCCGTGCGGGGACTTTAAGGGCTATAGGAACCCCCGGACATCGGGTACGGAGGAGCAGGGGACTCCGAAACGCAGGTTTAATCTAGATAGAGGGAAACTCACGCGGCGACGAACAGCCTTCACTCCAAGAGATCTGCTTCCGGGTTTGCAACAAACTGCCGGCGCAGTCAACTGAGCCGGCGGCCTGAGGGCGGGGCCTGGGCCGACAGGTGCAGAGGGGCAGGCTGCGGGCGGGAAAGGCCAGGCGTTGGGAGGGACTGAGAGCATGGGGTGGGCGGGGCCGGGGCGGGGCTTGAACCCGGGAGGCGGAGGTTGCAATGAGCCGATATCGCGCTATTGCACTCCAGCCTGGGTGACAGAGTGAGACTTCGTCTCTCCTAAAAAAAAAAAAAAAAAAAAAACTTAGCCTATCTAAAAGTTTAACCAATGGCCAGTAATATAAGCAATCATGCATATGTAATGAAGGCTCCATAACAACCCAAAAGGAGAGGATTCAGACGAGCTTCTGGATAGGTGAATACTTGGAGGCTCCTGCAGTGTGGTGCACCCAGGGAGGGCACCAAGGCTCAAAGCCTCTTCTCCCATGCCTCACCTCACTGATCCCTTCCATCTGGTTGTTCATCTGTCAACTTTGTAATATCCATAATATGTAAATCTATGTAAAGTGTTTCCCTGTATTTTGTGAGCCACTCTAGCAAATTCGTTGAACCCGAGGAAGGGGTCAAGGGACTCCTGGACTTATATCTGATCCGTAAGCACAAGTCACATCCTGTGCTTGAGACTGGCATTGAAATGTGTGCACTATTGTGGGACTGAGCCCTCAACGTGTGGGATCTGATGCCGTGTCCCGGCAGAATGGAACGGAATGAGAGAACACGCACCTGGTGTCTGTGGCAGGATTGCTTGCGTGGTGTGTGTAGGAAAACCCAGTACCTCTGGGCTAACAGTAGCATTCTGTGTTGTGAGAGAATAGTAGAAGAAACTGAATCAGTTTTTCCTATATTCTTAAATATGTGAGGGTTTTTTTCTTTTCTTTACTTTGCTTTTTTTTTGAGACAGAGTCTTGCTCTTGTCGCCCAGGCTGGAATGCAATGGCATGATCTCGGCTCACTGCAACCTCCGCCTCCCGGGTTCAAGCGATTCTCCTGCCTCAACCTCCCGAGTAGCTGGGATTACAGGCGTCTGCCACCGCACCCGGCTAATTTTTGTATTTTTAGTAGAGATGGGGTTTTGCCATGTTGGCCAGGCTGGTCTCAAACTCCTGACCTCGTGATCTGCCCGCCTCGGCCTTCCAAAGTGCTGGGATCTCAGGCATGAGCCACCGTGCCCGGCGTGAAGGCATTTTTGAGCAAGTTATGGCTCCCTAATTCTGTTTTATTGTACTTTTCCCTAAGTAGTTATAATAGCCTGTAAATCTGTGTGGAGTTTTCAGTTTTGTGGACAATACAATAAATATACCAATAAAAGCCCAAACACAAGCTGATCTCTATAGAAGTGTTAGATATTATTTTCAACACACTAAGTGATACTCAGTATTTAGATAAGCTAAAGCATGAATGATGTCTTCCGAGGTGACAAGGTCCACAGTGGCTTTACAGAAACACTGGCCAGAAGTAAAAACTGTGATGATAATGGCAATAGCAATGACTGACTTTTCTGAACACTATGTACAAGGCATTATTCTCAATACTTTACCTGTATTAACTCATATAACAACATAATAGCTCATGAGAAAAAGATCTTTTCCTATCTTACTAGGAAACAACTGTGTCACAGATACGCTAAGAAACTGGCCTAAGGTCCAAGGGCTAGAAATGACAGAGCAAGCCCTGAACCCAGGCATCTAAGAATTACAGTTAGGCTGAGAGCGGTGGCTCACACCTGTAATCCCAGCACTTTGGGAGCCTGAGGCAGGAGGGGTGCTTGAGCCCAGGAGTTCAAGACCAGCCTGGGCAACATAGTGAAACCCCATCTCAACAAAATAAAGACAAAACAAAAACAAAAAAACCCCTCAACAATTACAATTAAACCTAAAGAATTAGTTAAGTAACAGAAGTAACATCAAAAGTGACAGGATGCCAGGTCAGGGAAACCATTGAGAACAAAGGCACCCAACATAAACCAGAGTCTGCAGTAACGCAGGCAGACACTAGGTGGAGAACCAGACCACAGCTTACCATGAAAACACAGTGACTGCAGAATTGCAGACTGTCAACAGGAGCGCTCCTGAATTTCAGAAAAACTGGCAAACCTCAGGTAACTACAAGCAAAAGCCTAGAGACGACACATTCCCAGAAAAGTCTTCAGAGGCCTCCAGAATCTCTAGTCAGGCTGAATAGAGAGGGTCCTCCCTGAAGGAAGCCAGAAATTAAAAAGTAGGAGTGGCTGATTAGTGAAATGCTGAGGTGCCAAGATAACAAGACATTCAAGGAGAAAAGGAAGCATGATCCACACAAAGGAACAAATGAAACCACCACAAACTGACACTAAAGAAATGGAGATGTGTGAATTATCAGACAAAGAATTGAAAATAAGAGTCACAAGATGGTCAATGAATTAAGAGAGCACACACAGACAACCACAGGAAATCAGGAAAACAAGACATGAGCAAAATGAGACTATCAATACAGAAACAGAAGCTATAAAGGAGAAACAAAGAAATTTTAGAGCTGAAAAATGTAATCAGAAACGCAGAACACAGAGCCTTGGTGCTCAATGCTGTACACAGATTACAATGCCCTGGGCCACTGTAGTTATTATTGAGGGTAGACCCCAACCTGACCATGGGAATAGGAATCTTGGGCAGAGGAAAGTTGAAATGGTATACGTTAATACGTTAAAATACGTTAAAAGGTATTTTTGCCAGCGAATGGGACAGAAGTTGAAATGGTTCACGTTGAAATGGTTATTTCTGCCAGCAGGTAGGACAGAAGAGCTGCTAGTGAGACTGAAGCAACTCTGGGTGGGGATCTGGCATCTCTGGGGGTGTCGGTTTGGGGTAGATTGAATCCAGGAAAGTTTCTGCAATTTGAATTAATTTAAGCAACTGAACTAAAAAGCCCTGAAAATGTCTGTGAAGGGTATGCAAACTAGAATGTGAAATGCAAAACTCTGCCTAGGCAGAATATGTAAGTAATTTTAAGTCACCTCGCAACAGAACTTAATGCAATCCCCTCTATATTCTACACCCATTCACAATGGAGGGAGAGAGTCAGCCCTGTGCACAGTTGCAGAGATTTTCATATGGTAAATACCTGGGTTGTGGAGCAAGGAGGGCTAATACCGGTGACATTAACTCTTGCTTTAGAAAAGGCAGTAACTTTTTAAAAATAGTTGAGCAACTTAAGTTTGCAACTTAGGAAAACATCTTAGTTTCCAACAGAGATGGCCCACATAACTCTAAGGGTTTACCTTAAAATTGAAACATTAACTTAAAATAAGCAGAAAGCAAAACTGCTCCGCAGGACACGAAATAGAAACCCAGAAAATAGGGACGCTCTGGGAACCGGGTGGCTGGAAACGCAGGCTCCCACCCGCCTTCCTTTGGTCCCTCCCGGCCCCGCCCCACCCCCGCGTTTTCTCCCTGGCCCCCTCCCTGTGCCGGTCGCGCCCCGCCTAGGCCCCGCCCCTAGGCCGCCTCCGTCCTCTCCGGCCCCGCCCCCTACCGGTCTCTCCCAGGCCAGGCCCCGCCCTGCCCCGCCCCTTCCCCGCCCCCAGGCCGCCCAATCTCAGCTGCGCGCGGTTTTCTGTAGACCCGGAAGCGGATCGCGGGGAGTGAAGGCTGCGCCGCCGAGCCTGTTTCTCTCTCTCTAGATTAAATCTGCGCTTCGCAGTCCCCCTTCTTCCATCCCCCGGGTCTGGAGGGGGTCCCTACAGATCTTAAAATGACCGCACCGCGCCCTCCACCCCAGGTAAATTCTGACGTTGCTGTGAGAGTGCGGAGATCGCTTTCCCTTTGGGCTAAAGTCGCTCTAAGGCTACTTCCTGAATCTAGTCTTTCTGCCTTGCGCTAGGTAAACATGGCCTTTCGTGTCTTTTGCTGTCTAAAATCCTTTACCGATTTTTCTTCCCGCCACGCGGGAGGGCACTTTTTTTTTTTTTTTTTTTTTTTAAGACGGAGTCTCGCTGTGTCGCCCAGGCTGGAGCGCAGTGGCGCGATCTCGGCTCACTGCAAGCTCCGCCTCCCGGGTTCACGCCATTCCCCTGCCTCAGCCTCCCAGGTAGCTGGGACTACAGGCGCCCGCCACCACGCCCAGCTAATTTTGTTGTATTTTTTTTAGTAGAGACGGGGTTTCACCCGTGTTAGCGAGGATGGTCTCGATCTCCTGACCTCGTGATCCTCCTGCCTCGGCCTCCCAAAGTGCTGAGAGTACAGGCGTGAGCCACCGCGCTCGGGCCGGCAGAGCACTTTTTAGAGCCCTCACCTGCAAGATGGATTCAGGTCTATCCGGTTCTCCAAGACCTGCCCTTGTCGGCCCCTGGTGCGCAGCGCTGCAGCCTCAGTCCGGAGGGGCCGCGTCCTTACTTGGTTCTGGGATTCTGCAGACCCCACCCCTGTCCTAAGGTGCCACCTCTGTCTTTCTCACCTGAAATCTTTCTCAGGAAGGGCCTTCAGCTCCCAAGCCCCTCTAGGCAGTCACCTCCGGTGGTGGAAGGTGAGCTGGGCTTGTCCTGTGACACTCATGGTGGAGGAGGTGACACCCAGTATGCTTTTTTTTTTTTTTTTTTTGAGAATGAGTCTCCCCCTCTGTTACCCAGGCTGGAGTGCAGAGGCGCGACCTCAGCTCACTGCAACCTCCACCTCCCAGGTTCAAGCGATTTTCCTGCCTCAGCCTCCCCAGTAGCTGGGATTACAGGCATGTGCCACCATACCCGGCTAATTTTTGTATTTTCAGTAGACTTGGGGGTTTCACCATGTTGGCCAGGCTGGTCTCCAACCCCTGACCTCAGGTTATCGGCCCGTCTGGGCCTCCCAAAGGGCTGGGATTACAGGCATGAGCCACTGCGCCCAGCCAACTTATAACACTTCTGACAGCAAATGTGTGGGAGTTTTTTTCCCACACACTAGGCAATTCTCCAGTCTACACCAGTTGCGTGTCCTATAATTCAATTCAATTCTGACACTGCATCTGGAGTTAGAGTCAGATCCAACAGGCTAAGGTCTTAGTCCCACAAGACCACCCCTCCGCCCCGCCCTGCCGCCACTTCAGACGTCAGTCAAAAGTAATAGGTTGTCACCTGTCCTTAAAACTGACCTATATAGTGGGGCTCCCATGACTCCCTCTTTAGGTTTGATTAATTTGTGAGGACAGCTCACAGAACTGCTGGAAGCACTTACTTATGTCTGTGCCCCTGGTTCCTGGGACATCGATCCTAAACCCCTCACAGAAAGGGGTGTTAGGAGAATCTTTGGTTCTCATATGATTCAGGTTCTCCTGATTTTTTGTGCAGTCATTCCTCACAATGTTTTCTATAGGTTCTTGGAAACCGGGTCATGAATGAAACGATATACAGCAGGTCCTCGAATAACGTTGTTTTGTTCAATGTCATCATTATCATTATTATTATTATTATTATTATTTTGAGATGGAGTCTAGCTCTGTCACCAGGCTGGAGTGCAGTGGTGCAGTCTCCGCTCATTGCAAGCTCCACCTCCCGGGTTCAAGTGATTCTCCTGCCTCAGCCTCCTTAGTAGCTGGTATTATAGGCACGTGCTGCCATGCCCAGCTAATTTTTGTATTTTTAGTAGAGAGAGGGTTTCACCATGTTGGCCAGGATGGTCTCGATCTCCTGACCTCTTGATCCGCCCACCTTGGCCTCCCAAAGTGCTGGGATTACAGCGTGAGCCACCATGCCTGGCCATTCAATGTCATTTTTTATGTTGATGAGGAAAAAAAGTTGCCATTTCACTTGAAGTTCCAGTTTCCAAGAATCTATTGATAACATCAAGTGAGGATTTGGTGTATTAATAAAGGATATCATAAAAGATACCCATGAGCAGCCAGATGAAGAGATACGTATGGTGCGGTCTGAGAATGTTCTGAGCACAGGAGCTTCTTCCTTGTGGATTTGGGTGCACCCACCCTCCTGGCATTCAGATGTGTTTATTAACCAGAAAGCTCTCCGAACCCTATAGATCAGGAATTTTTATCGAGGCTTCATCCTGTAAGCATGAGAGATTATTAACTCAGTCTTCAGCCTGCTCTACTCTTTGGGAAGTAAGTGATGGAGCTGCAATTTCCAAGCCTCTAATCATGGCTTAGTCTTTCTGGCAACTGGCTCTATCCAGGAGCCCACCAAGACTTGCCTCATTAGAACAAAAACACTCCTATCATGTAGGAAATTCCAAGGGATTTAGGAGCTTTGTGCAAGGACCTGGGGTCAAAGACCAAATATGAGAACCAAAGATTCTCCTAACACCCCTTTCTGTGAGGGGTTTAGGATCTATGTCCCAGGAACCAGGGGCAGAGACCAAAAATATATTTTTTGTTATTTCACACTCCCTCTGAGTGGAGCTCAATCCTGGTTTGACTTGAGAGTACTGAGTCGTTTTGCAAATAAAACTCTTGTGCCTCTTTACCTGAGTTTTCCATTCGTGTAATGGGGTTGGAGTCCAGCCTTGATAGTAGTTATGTTACCCCAGCTGATTCTAATCTGTGTCCGGAATAGATACTGAGGCTCTGTGTCCTCCATATCTTTTTTAAAAATTTTTTAGATGGAGTCTCACTCTGTTGCCCAGCCTGGAGTGCAATGGGGCAATCTCAGCTCACTGCAACCTCCGCCTCCTGGGTTTAAGGGATTCTTCTGCCTCAGCTTCCCTAGTAGCTGGGACTACAGGCACGCACCACCACACCCGGCTAATTTTTGTATTTTTAGTAGAAATGGGGTTTTACCATGTTGGCCAGGCTGGTATCGAACTCCTGACTTCAGGTGATCCGCCTATCTCAGCCTCCCAAAGTGCTGGGATGACAGACTGTTTCCTCCATTTCTGAGGGCTAAGCTCAGCCTGGGATCCATAGGGATGTGAGGGTGGCTGTGCTCTGCATGAGGTTTACTGAAGGCCAGGTGTGCACCATGAAGGGGAGCTCAGTCCAGCTCAGCTCCTCACCGCTGCAGCGTGCGTGTGGGCCTCTAGGAGGAGAGTGGGTTCTGAAGAAAGGGGTTACAGACTCACCTGTTGGTCTTCCTACAAGTTTCTTTTTCCTCCATCACTCCTGGTGCAGTTGGTGGCAGAGGACTGTCTGCACAGGGTGAGGTCTTCGCTGTGTGTGTGGTCGTGGCACAGGAAGGGGGGAGGGTGTGTTAATTCTAGGCATTAAATAACTTCTTTTTCACATTCCAGATTAACCTTTGAAGACTCATGTGGCCTGCGGAAGAAGTCCAGAAGAGAAGGAAGAGGAGACAGGGATGGCTCTTTCTCAAGTAAAGTGATATTCTTGGTGGATTGTTCTGTTTCCCGTTTTTTTTTTTTTTTTTTTTTTTTTTGAGACAGAGTCTTGTGCTATCGCCTGGGCTGGAGTGTGGTGGTGTGATCTTGGCTCACTGCAACCTCCGCCTCCCGGGTTCAAGCGATTCTCCTACCTCAGCTTCCCAAGTAGCTGCAATTACAGGTGCCCGCCACCACGCCCAGCTAATTTTTTGTATTTTTAGTAGAGACAGGGTTTCACCATGTTGGCCAAGCTGGTCTCCAACTCCTGACCTCGTGATTCACCCGCCTCGGCCTCCCAAAGTGCTGGGATTACAGGCGTGAGCCACCATGCCCAGCTTGTTCTGTTTCTGTTTCCTTTCTGAAATTCCATTCTTTGGAGTTGCAAATCTTCTTTGAGTCTGAAGCATCCTGCCTGACACGTTTGCTCGCACTCACCCGTGCCTTTCCTCAGTCCCTCTCATTTCACTTACATTGCCTGTGATCCACTGATATGAACTTGGGAAGAGGCCCCACTGGGCATGGTCCTGGGAAGGGCTCACACCCATACATGGATGGACACGGCATGTGGGCCCCATGGTGTCAGGACTATTAGGCAACAGGGATTGTTTAGCGGCCACATCTGGAGGCACTGTGAGGTCTCTGTGGACCAGGAGTAGAGAAGCTGCACATGGAAGTCATGTACTAATGCGCACAAGTACCTGGTAATTCCAGAAAAGGAGGCTGATGAGGGGAATTCTGGCACATTGTTTGTCTGATTTAAGAATACATTTGGGCCGGGCGCGGTGGCTCACGCTTGTAATCCCAGCACTTTGGGAGGCCGAGGTGGGCGGATCACGAGGTCAGGAGATCGAAACCGCTGTGAAACCCCATCTCTACTAAAAATACAAAACAATTAGCCGGGCGTGGTGGCGGGCGCCTGTAGTCCCAGCTACTCAGAGAGGCTGAGGCAGGAGAATGGCGTGAACCCGGGAGGCGGAGCTTGCAGTGAGCTGAGATTGCGCCACTGCACTCCAGCCGGGGCGACAGAGCGAGACTCCGTCTCAAAAAAAAAAAAAAAGAATACATTTGAAGATAAATACATGAATCTGTATGTTTTTGGCTCCAGAATTGTTATGTTTTGCAATGGAATGGAAAGTTCAGAAACACCTTAGTGAGGGGAGGGTGTTTTATTCTAGCACTGATTTTTTTTTTTTTTTTTTGAGATGGAGTTTCGCTCTTGTTGCCTGGGTTAGAGTGCAATGGTGCGATCTTCGCTCACTGTAACCTCTGCTTCCCAGGTTCAAGCGATTCTCCTGCCTCAGCCTCCCGAGTAGCTGGGATTACAGGCATGTGTCACCACGCCCAGCTAATTTTGTATTTTTAGTAGAGATGGGGTTTCTCCATGTTGGTCAGGCTGGTCTCAAACTCCCAAACTCAAGTGATCCACCCACCTCGGCCTCCCAAAGTGCTGGGATTACCGGTGTAAGCCACCACACCTGGCTCCACCAATTTTAAAATATGAAATCAATCTAAATCTCTTTTTATTTTGAGATGAAGTCTCGCTCTTGTCCCCTAGGCTGGAGTGTGATGGTGTGATCTCGGCTCACTGCAACCTCTGCCTCCTGGGTTCAAGCGATTCTCCTGCCTGGGCCCCGTGAGTAGCCGGGATTACAGGTGCCTGCCACCACACCGGGCTAATTTTTGTATTTTTAGTAGAGATGGGGTTTTACCGTGTTGGCCAGGCTGGTCTTGAACTCCTGACCTGAGGTGATCCACATGCCTTGCCCTCCCAAAGTGCTGGGATTACAGGTGTGAGCCACTGCACCTGGCCAGAAAACAATCTAAATCTCTAACAGAAGGAGATTCTTTAAATCATTTTCAGCACATCCTTCTCTTGGAGGTTGCTTTTCAGTCTCTTGATTCTTTTGATGCAGAGATGTTTGTAAGTTTGATGTAGTCCCATTTGTATATTTTTGCTTTTCTTGCCTGTGTCTTTGGTGTCATATCTTAGAAATCATTGTCAAATTCAATTTCACAAACCTTTTCTCCTACACTTTCTTCTAGGAGTTTTATCATGTTAGGTCTTATGTTGAGGCTTTTAATTTATTTTTCTTTGTTTGTTTGTTTTTGTTTTTTGGGTTTTTTTTTTGTTGTTACCCAGGCTGGAGTACAGTGGTGCGATCTCGGCTCACTGCAACCACTGCCTCCTGGGTTCAAGTGATTTTCCTGCCTCAGCCTCCCGAGTAGCTGGGACTACAGGTGCCCCCCATTTCACCATGTTGCCCAAGCTGGTCTCGAACTCTTGACCTCAGGTGATCTGCCCGCCTCAGCCTCCCAAAGTGCTGGGATTACAGGCGTGAGCCACTGCGCCCAGCCTAAATATTTAAATTTAAATGGATAGAATTTTATTTGTAGTTTGACTATAACTATTTCATAGGGATTGGAGTTAAAGTTTTAAATATTTGTTCATGTTTTTACCATTCTTTTATTGGCCTTATGTAACATAATGTTGACAAACTAAGTTAAATACAACTTATACACTTTACTCTCCCCAAGATGCTGAAATGCACATGAGGAAAAATGATAATGAAAAAGTCATAAAAAATATGTCATTGAGAGGCATGTTTTCTCTTTGTTAATTTACATTTGTGTATATATGTGTGTGTGAATGTATGGATGAACTATCCTATGGCTTTTATAGAAGACACATCACCATTTCATAAATCAGTTCCGTATTTTTATTTTTTATTTTATTTTATTTTATTTATTTATTTTTTGAGACAGAGTCTTACTCTGTTGCCCAGGCTGGAGTGCAGTGGCGCAATCTCGGCTCACTGCAACCTCTACCTCCTGGTTCAAGTGATTCTCCTGCCTCAGCCTCCCGAGTAGCTGAGATTACAGGCATGCACCACCACGCCCAGCTAATTTTTGTATTTTTAGTAGAGACGGGGTTTCACCATGTTGGCCAGTATGATCTCAATCTCTTGACCTCGTGATCGCCAGCCTCGGCCTCCCAATGTGCTGGGATTACAGACGTGAGCCACCATGCCCGGCCACACTTTTTAGATTCTGACCTTTCTTTCTTTAAAGCCACCATGGACATTGTCATCTCTGAAGACAACACACTTCTTCTGGCTCATCCAGATACTGAATATCACTTTGTGTGTCAAACATAACATCTAGCACTTCTATAGAGATAGCTGTGTGTTGATTTTTTATTTCTACGTTTCTTCCATTGTCTACAGAAAGAGAAATCCACACTTATTTAGAAGAGATCATAAGCTCTTACAGAAGAGTATAATAAAATGCAATTAGGGAAACATACCTAATGTTCTTCCTAACATCCCTAAATGCCCCAAAATACCTTAGCATGGATCTGCCAGAACTCTCCCTTCAGTAAATCAATACAATTCTTTTTCTCATGTTATGTAAAGATGATAACTCTCCCCCTGTGCGCTTGGTAAAATGTGTTTTTCAGACACAGTTTGCCTGAAAATACCTTTCCATGGATTTCCCAAAATGTTCATTTAAACTAAATTGACTTATACCTCTCTTTTTGTCTTTTTGTGTGAAGATAACAGCTCTCCCCATGACTTCTTGGTGAAATATGTTTTTTCATGTCAGGGAAGGTTGACATTCAGGGATGTGGCCATCGAATTCTCTCAGGAGGAGTGGAAATGCCTGGACCCTGCTCAGAGGGCTTTGTACAGGGACGTGATGTTGGAGAACTACAGGAACCTGGTCTCCCTGGGTGAGGATGATGCCCCTCCAGAAGCTGGGATCTGCTCAGCTGTATCTCTGCATGTTCTTTTGTGTGCCTCTTGGGAGCCCCTGCATTGCTCAATTAAGATTGAAGCTATGTTAATTCTCAGATGAAAAGCTTAATAGTGCAGCATCTGGCCTTGTTTAATTATCCTGTTTTCAAATGATCTACCCCCTTCAAGATACATCATTGGTGGTTCCAGAGCTTAAGTAGAAATAAATCCTATGGTAGACTTTAAAAATATCTACTTTGATCCGGGCGCGGTGGCTCATGCCTATAATCCCAGCACTTTGGGAGGCTGAGGTGGGCGGATCACGAGATCAGGAGATCGAGACCATCCTGGCTAACACGGTGAAACCCCATCTCTACTAAAAATACAAAAAAGTTAGCCGGGCATGGTGGCAGGCACCTGTAGTCCCAGCTACTCAGGAGGCTGAGGCAGGAGAATGGCGTGAATCCGGGAAGCAGAGCTTGCAGTGAGCCGAGATCTCACCACTGCACTCCAGCTGGGCAACAGAGGAAGACTCCGTCTCAAAAAAAAAAAAAAAATCTACTTTGGGCTGGGCACGGTGGCTCACGCCTGTAATCCCAGCACTTTGGGAGGCCAAGGCAGGTGGATCACCTGAGGTCAGGAGTTTGAGACTAGCCTGGCCAACATGGTGAAACCCCATCTCTACTAAAAATACAAAAAATTAGGCATGGTGCCGAGCTCCTGTAATCCCAGCTACTTGGGAGGCCAAGGCAGGAGAATCACTTGAACCCAGGAGGCAGAGGTTGCAGTGAACCAAGAATGTGCCACTGCACTCCAGCCTGGGCAACAAAAGTGAAACTCCATCTCAAAAAAAAAAAAAAAAGAAAAAGAGAAAAAAATCCACTTTGCTGTTTTCTCCCCCTTTGCTTGTGATTCAGTACTTCTTAGAGGCCAGCTCAATGTCCATGTCTTACCAAGTTCCCTAAACATTCAGAAGGAGGCATTCAGTGGGTGAATTTGTGAAATATTTTTCTAGATCCATTTGTAATGTCCTCTTTCCTCCTCTAAACAAAGGGCTGGGATTCTGTCAAAGCCACAGCACATTACATTCCTTTCTTTTTCTAAGCAGGAATCTCTCTTTCTGAAATGAGTATTACCTCCATGTTGGGGCAAGGGAAAGAGCCCTGGACTGTGGAGAGTGAAGTGAAAATAACAAAAACATCAAATGGTTGGGAATGCATCAAGGGTGTGAACACAGATAAGAGCTCAAATGGACAGAGAGGAAGCTGCACCATTAGTATTCGGGTACCTCTTTCCGAGTTGAAGAGTTCTATGGGGCAAAAAGTGTTTAAATCCTGTGAGCTCTCAATGGAAACCCTTCTTTGCCCTCATTTATCCCTCTGCTCTTCTGACATGTAGTAGTTTATCCTTTCACTCTCCTATGGTGCTGCAGCTCAAACAATGACAAAGTCAAAATCTTTATCATGATGGACAACACCGTTGTCATGTGGCTTCTGTGACCTCTTTGGTTTCTTCACTCTGAGGGGCACAGGGAGGGTTGTGTCCAAGAGGTCTCCTGTGATCTCCTGTACCTGATTGCATCTGATGCTCAGTTCTCTGTCTATACAGATCAGAGCTGAGGCCTCCATAGACCTGCCCCCTTGACCTGTTCAGGTTTTGCCCCATTTCCTGTACTTGGGAGACCTAATCAGGTGATGGGAAAACATTGGCAGCTCCTCCTTTGCATCTGGGGCTCCGGAAACCTCAGGGTGCTGTCTCCAGCCCTCTCTGTCTGTTGAAGTCTTTCAGCCTCGGTCATTTCTTCTGTTCTACTTTTGCCACAGATTGCAGCGTGTGCTACAGGGAAGTACATTGGGTTTTCTGAGATTGTTTACTCAGGTCTGGAATGGCACTAGACAGAGAGGTCCTCTTTTTTTTTTTTTTTTTTTTTTTTTTTTTTTTTTTTTTTTTTTTTTTTTTGAGACAATCTGGCTTTCTTGCCCAGGCTGTGATGCAGTGGCGAGATCTCAACTCACTGGAACCTTTGCCTCCCAGGTTCAAGTAATTCTCTTGCCTCAGCCTCCTGAGTAGCTGGAACTACAGGTGCATGTCACCACACCTGGCTAATTTAAAGCTAACTTAAACGTTTAAGTTTTAAGTTTTGGCATACATGTGCAGAATGTGCAGGTTTGTTACATAGGTATACATGTGCCATGGCGGTTTGCTGCACCTATCAACCCATCATCTATATTTGGTATTTCTCCTAATGGTATCCCTCCCCTAGCTCCCCATCCCCTTGACAGGCCCTGGTATGTGATGTTCCCCTCCCTGTGTCCATGTGTTCTCATTGTTCAACTCCCACTTATGAGTGAGAACATGCAGTGTTTGGTTTTCTGTTGTGTTAGTTTGCTGAGAATGATGGTTTCCAGCTTCATCCATGTCCCTGCAAAGGACATGGACTCATCCTTTTTTATGGCTGCATAGTATTCCATGGTGTATATGTGCCACATTTTCATTATCCAGTCTATCATTGATGGGCATTTGGGTTGGTTCCAAGTCTTTGCTATTGTGAACAGTGCCACAATAAACATACATGTGCATGTGTCTTTACAGTAGAATGATTTATAATCCTTTGGGTATATACCCAGTAATGGGATTGCTGGGTCAAATGGTATTTCTAGTTCTAGATCCTTGAGGAATTGCCACACTGTCCTCCACAATGGTTAAACTAATTTACACTCCCACCAACAGTGTAAAAGCATTCTTATTTCTCCACATCCTCTCAGCATCTGTTGTTTCCTGCTTTTTAACGATCAGCATTCTAACTGGCATGAGATGGTTTCTCATTGTGGTTTTGATTTGCATTTCTGTAATGACCAGTGATGATGAGCTTTTTTTTCCATACGTTTTTTGGCCACATAAGTGTCTTCTTTTGAAAAGTGTCTGTTCATATCCTTCGCCCACTTTTCGATGGGGTTGTTTTTTTCTTGTAAATTTGTTTAAGTTCTTCGTAGATTCTAGATATTAGCCGTTTGTCAGATGGATACATTGCAAAAATGTTCTTCCATTCTGTAGGCTGCCTGTTCACTCTGATGATAGTTTCTTTTGCTGTGCAGAAGTTCTTCAGTTTAATTAGATCCCATTTGTCAATTTTGGCTTTTGTTGCCATTGCTTTTGATATTTTAGTCATGAAGTCTTTGCCCATGCCTATGTTGTGAATGGTATAGCCTAGTTTTCTTCTAGGGTTTTTATGGTTTTAGGTCTTATGTTTAAGACTTTAATCTATCTTGAGTTAATTTTTGTGTAAGATGTAATGAAGGGATCCAGTTTCAGCTTTCTGCATATGGCTAGCCAGTTTTCCCAACACCATTTATTAAATAGGGAATCCTTTCCCCATTGCTTGTTTTTGTCAGGTTTGTCAAAGATCAGATGGTTGTAGATCTGTGGCATTATTTCTGAGGCCTCTGTTCTGTTCCATTGGTCTATATATCTGTTTTGGTGCCAGTACCATGCTGTTTTGGTTACTGTAGCCTTGTAGTATACTTTGAAGTCAGGTAGCGTGATGCCTCCAGCTTTGTTCTTTTTGCTTAGGATTGTCATGGCTATATGGGCTCTTTTTTGGTTCCATATGAAATTTAAAATAGTTTTTTCCAATTCTGTGAAGAAAGTCAATGGTAGCTTGATGGGGATAGCATTGAATCTATAAATTACTTTGGGCAGTACGGCCATTTTCACAATATTGATTCTTCCTATTCATGAGCATGGAATGTTTTTCCATTTGCTTGTGTCCTCTCTTATTTCCTTGAGCAGTGGTTTGTAGTTCTCCTTGAAGAGGTCCTTCACGTCCCTTGTAAGTTGTATTCCTAGGTATTTTATTCTCTTTGTAGCAATTGTGAATGCGAGTTCACTCATGATTTGGCTCCGTGTTTGCCTGTTACTGGTGTATAGGAATGCTTGTGATTTCTGCATATTGATTTTGTATCCTGAGACTTAGCTGAAGTTGCTTATCAGCTTAAGGATATTTTGGGCTGAGACAATGGGGTTTTCTAAATATACAATCATGTCATCTGCAAACAGAGACAATTTGACTTCCTCTTTTCTTAATTTAATACCCTTTATTTCTTTCTCTTGCCTGACTGCCCTGGCCAGAACTTCCAATACTGTGTTGAATAGGAGTGGTGAGAGAGGGCATCCTTGTCTTGTGCCGGTTTTCAAAGGGAATGCTTCCCGTTTTTGCCCATTCAGTATGATAGTGGCTATGGGTTTGTCATAAATAGCTCTTATTATTTTGAGATACATTCCATCAATACCTAGTTTATTGAGAGTTGTTAGCATGAAGGCTGTTGAATTTTGTTGAAGGCCTTTTCTGCATCTATTGAGATAATCATGTGATTTTTGTCGTTGGTTCTGTTTATGTGATGGATTACATTTGTTGATTTGCGTATGTTGAACCAGCCATGCATCCCAGGGATGAAGTTGACATGATCATGGTGGATAGGCTTTTTGATGTGCTGCTGGATTCAGTTTGCCAGTATTTTATGGAGGATTTTCACATCGATGTTCATGAGGGATATTGGCCTGAAATTTTCTTTTTTTGTTGTGTCTCTGCCAGGTTTTGGTACCAGCACGATGCTGGCCTCATTAAAATGAGTTAGGGAGGATTCCTCTTTTTCTGTTCGGAATAGTTTTAGAAGGAATGGTACCAGTTCCTCTTTGTACCTCTGGTAGAATTCAGCTGTGAATCTGTCTGGTCCTGGACTTTTTTTGGTTTGTAGGCTATTAATTACCGCCTCAATTTCAGAACTTGTTGTTGGTCTATTCAGGGATTCGACTTCTTCCTGGTTTAGTCCTGGAAGGGTGTATGTGTCCAGGAATTTATCCATTTCTTCTGGATTTTCTAGTTTATCTGCGTAGAGGTGTTTATAGTATTCTCTGATGGTAGTCTGTATTTCTGTGGGATTGATGGTGATATCCCCTTTATCATTTTTTATTGCATCTATTTGATTCTTCTCTCTTTTCTTCTGTATTAGTCTGGCTAGTGGTCTATCTAGTTTGTTGATCTTTTCAGAAAACCAGATCCTGGATTCGTCTATTTTTTTAAGGATTTTTCGTGTCTCTATCTCCTTCACTTCTGCTCTGATCTTAGTTATTTCTTGTCTCCTGCTAGCTTTTGAATTTATTTGCTCTTGCTTCTCTAGTTCTTTAATTTTGATGTTAGGGTGTTGATTTTAGATCTTTCACGCTTTCTCTTGTGGACATTTAGTGCTATAAATTTCCCTCTACACACACTTTAAATGTGTCCCAGAGATTCTGGTACGTTGCATCTTTGTTCTCATTGGTTTCAAAGAACAACTTTATTTCTGCCTTCATTTCGTTATTTACCCAGTAGTCATTCAGGAGAAGGTTGTTCGGTTTCCATGTAGTTGTGCAGTTTTGAATGAGTTCTTAATCCTGAGCTCTAATTTGATTGCAATGTGGTCTGAGAGATGGTTTGTTATGATTTCCGTTCTTTTGCATTTGCTGAGAAGTGTTTTAATTCCAATTGTGTGGTCAATTTTAGAATAAGTGTGATGTGGTGCTGAGAAGAATGTATATTCTGTTGATTTGGGGTGGAGAGTTCTGCAGATGTCTATTAGGCCAGTTTGGTCCAGAGTTGAGTTCAAGTCCTGGATATCCTTGTTAATTTTCTGTCTCATTGATCTAATACTGACAGTGGGGTGTTACAGTCTCCCACTATTATTGTGTGGGAGTCTAAGTCTCTTCATCAGTCTCCAAGAACTTGCTTTATGAATCTGGGTGCTCCTGTATTGGGTGCATATATATTTAGGATAGTTAGCTCGTCTTGTTGCATTGATCCTTTACCATCATGTAATGCCCCTCTTTGTCTCTTTTGATCTTTGTTGGCTTAAAGTCTGTTTTATCAGAGACTAGGATTGCAACCCCTGCTTTTTTTGCTTTCCATTTGCTTGGTAGATATTCCTCCATCCCTTTATTTTGAGTATATGTGTGTCTTTGCACGTGAGATGGGTCTCCTGAATACAGCACACTGATGGGTCTTGATTCTTTATCTAATTTACCAGTTTTTGTCTTTTAATTGGGGCATTTAGCCCGTTTACATTTAAGGTGAATATTGTCATGTGTGAATTTGATCCTGTCATTATGATGCTAGCTGGTTATTTTGCTCGTTAGTTGATGCAGTTTCTTCAGTGTCAATGGTTTTTACAATTTGGTATGTTTTTGCAGTGGCTGGTACCAGTTGTTCCTTTCCATGTTTAGTGCTTCCTTCCTTATAAGGCAGGCCTGGTGGTGACAAAATATCTCAGCATTAGCTTGTCTGTAAAGGATTTTATTTCTCCTTCACTTATGAAGCTTAGTTTGGCTGGATATGAAACTCTGGGTTGAAAATTCTTTAAGAATGTTGAATATTGGCCCCCACTCTCTTCTGGCTTGTAGAGTTTCTGCCGAGAGATCTGCTGTTAGTCTTATGGGCTTCCCTTTGTGGGTAACCTGACCTTTCTCTCTAGCTGCCCTTAACATTTTTTCCTTCATTTCAACCTTGGTGAATCTGACGATTATGTGTCTTGGGGTTGCTCTCCTCGAGGAGTATCTTTGTGGTGTTCTCTCTATTTCCTGAATTCAAATGTTGGCCTGTCTTGCTAGGTTGGGTAAGTTCTCCTGTAATAATACCCCGAAGAGTATTTTCCAACTTGGTTCCATTCTCCCTGTCACTTTCAGTTACACCGATCAAATGTAGATTTGGTCTTTTCACATAGTCCCATATATCTTGGAGGCTTTGTTCATTTCTTTTCACTCTTTTTTCTCTAATCTTGTCTTCTCACTTTATTTCATTAAGTTGATCTTCAATCTCTGATATCCTTTCTTCTGCTTGATCGATTCAGTTATTGATACTTATGTATGCTTCACGGAGTTCTCATGCTGTGTTTTTCAGCTCCATCAGGTCGTTTATATTCTTCTCTAAAGTGGTTATTCTAGTTAGCAATTCATTTAACCTTTTTTAAAGGTTCTTTTCTTCCTTGCATTGGGTTAGAACGTGCTCCTTTAGCTCAGAGGAGTTTGTTATTATCCACCTTCTGAAGCCTACTTCTGTCAATTCGTCAAACTCATTCTCCTAGTTTTGTTCCCTTGCTGGCGACGAGTTGTGATTCTTTGGAACAGAAGAGGCGTTCTGGTTCTTTTTGTGCTGGTTTCTCCCCATCTTTGTGGATTTATCTACCTTTGGTCTTTGATGTTGGTGACCTTCAGATGGGATCTCTGAGTGGATGTCCTTTTAGTTGATGTTGATACTATTCCTTTCTGTTTGTTAGTTTTCCTTCTAACAGTCAGGACCCTCTGCTCCACATTTGCTGGAGTTTGCTGGGGGTCTACTCCAGATCCTGTTTGCCTGGGTATCACCAGTGGAGGCTGCAGAACAGCAAAGATTGCTGCCTGTTCCTTCCTCTGGAAGCTTCATCCCAGAGGGGCACCCGCCAGGTGCCAGCCAGAGCTCTCCTGTATGAGGTGTCTGTCGGCCCCCAACTGGGAGGTATCTCCCAGTGAGGATACATGGGGGGCCAAAGACCCACTTGAGGAGGCAGTCTGTCCTTTATCAGAGCTCGAACACTGTGCTGGGAGATCCACCGCTCTCTTCAGAGCTGTCAGGCAGGGATGGTTAAGTCTGCTGAAGCTGCTCCCACAGCCACCCCTTCCCCCAGATGCTCTTTCCCAGGGAGATGGGGGTTTTATCTATAAGTCCCTGACTGGGGCTGCTGCCTTTTTTTCAGAGATGCCCAGCCTAGAGAGGAGGAATCTAGTGAGGCAGTCTGGCTGCAGTGGCCTTGCTGAGCTGTGGTGGGCTCTGCCCAGTTCAGACTTTCCAGTGGCTTTGTTTACACTGTGAGGGTAAAACCGCCTACTCAAGCCTCAGCAATGGCAGATGCCCCTTCCCGCACCAAGCTCGAGTGTCCCAGGTCGACCTCAGACTGCTGTGCTGGCAGCAAGAATTTCAAGTCCATGGATCTTAGCTTGGTGGGCTCCGTGGGGGTGGGACCCTCCCAAGCCAGACCACTTGGCTCCCTGGCTTCAGCCCCCTTTCCAGGGGAGTGAACAGTTCTGTCTCACTGGTGTTCCAGGTGCCACTGGGGTATGAAAAAAAAACTCCTGCAGCTAGCTCAGTGTCTGCCTAAACGTCCATCCAGTTTTGTGCTTGAAACCGAGGGCCCTGGTGGCCTAGGCACTGGAGGGAATCTCCTGGTATGCTGGTTGTGAAGACTGTGGGAAAAGCACAGTATCTGGGCCGGAGTGCACCATTCCTCACGGCACAGTCCCTCACAGCTTCCCTTGACTAGGGAGGGAAATCCCCCAACCCCTTGCACTTCCCTGGTGAGGTGACACTCCACCCTGCTTTGGCTTGCCCTCTGTAGGCTGCACCCACTGTCCAGCCAATTCCAGTGAGATGAAGTGGGTACCTCAGTTGGAAATGCAGAAATCACCTGCCTTCTCTGTCAATCTCGCTGGGAGCTGCAGGCCAGAGCTGTTCCTATTTGGCCATCTTGCCAGCAAATCCCTTATTTTTGTATTTTTAATGGAGATGAGGTTTCACCATGTTGGCCACCTGGTCTGGAACTCCTAACCTCAGGTGGTCTGCCTGCCTTGGCCTCCCAAAGTGCTGGGATTACAGGCGTGAGCCACTGTGCCCAGCCAATATCTTTTTCAATATGAACTACTGATTTGCCAACTGTAGTTAATAGAAAACCTGTTTTTTAAATATCTTGTAGATGTCTCTCCTACACATATGATCAAGGAATTACCACCAAAAGAGAACAATAGCACAGGAAAAGTATTCCAAGCAGTGATGTTGGAAAGACATGAAATCCATGACATCAAAGATTTTTACTTCAGGGAAATGCAGCAAAATATTCATGACTTTGAGTGTCAGTGTCACAATGATGAAAGAAATTACAGAGAAATACGAGAAATACCTGCAATTAAAATTAAAAACATTGCTGGAAGAAGAGATCAAGGTGATGGAAGGAATGCAGGAAATAAGCCAGTTGAAAATCAGCTTGAACTAAGCTTTTGGTCGCATCTGGCTGAACTGCAGGGATTTCAAATTGAAAGGAAAATTTATGAATGTAATCAAATTGAGAAGTCTGTCACCAGTGGGTCCTCAGTTTCATTACTTCAAACAAATCTTCCTCGTGTCAATACCAGCATTTCTAATATATATAGGAATGATTTTATGCATCCTTCATTACTCACACAAGACCAGAAAGCATACATTAGGGAAAAACCTTACAAATGTAGTGATTGTGGCAAGGCCTTTAATCAGAGGTCCAACCTTACTACACATCAGAGAATCCATACTGGACAGAAACCACATAAATGTGACATATGTGGCAAAGGTTTCAGGCGAATTGCAAACCTAGCAAGTCATCATAGAATTCATACTGGAGAGAAACCTTACAAATGTAATGAGTGTGGCAAGACCTTCAATCAGATGTTCAACCTTACTACACATCAGAGAATCCATACTGGACAGAAACCATATAAATGTGATATATGTGGCAAAGGTTTCAGGCAAATTGGAAACCTAGCAAGTCATCATATAATTCATACTGGAGAGAAACCTTACAGATGTAACGAGTGTGGCAAGACCTTTAATAGGATGTTCCACCTTACTAGACATCAGAGAATCCATACCGGACAGAAACCTTATAAATGTGATATATGTGGCAAAAGTTTCAGTCAAAATTCATACCTTGAAAATCATCAGAGAATTCACACTGGAGAGAAACCTTACAAGTGTAATTGGTGTGGCAAAGCCTTTAGCATGCACTCAAACCTAACTAAACATCAGGTCATCCATACTGGAGAGAGACCTTATAAATGTAATGAGCAGGGCAAGGCTTTTTTTTCAGAGTTGAAATTGTAAAACATCACAGGATTCATTCTGGAGAGAAACAAAACAAATGTAATGAATGTGGTAAGGCATTTATTCAAAATTCAAGTCTGGTGGACCATCAGAGAACTCACACTGGAAAGAAACCTTACAAATGTAATGAGTGTGGTAAAACCTTTATTGGGCATTCAAGCCTAACTAACCATCAGGTAATTCATACTGGAGAGAAAACTTACACATGTAATGAGTGTAGAAAGGCTTATATGAAGTGGTCCCACCTTAGACACCATGAGAGTATTCATACTGGAGAGAAGCCATACAAGTGTACCAAATGCGGCAAGGCCTTTAGACAACGGGCGGACATCAGGATTCACCAAAAAATCTATGCTGGAGAGAAACCTCACAAGTATGATGAGTGTGGAAAAGCCTTTACCCAGGCCTCTCACCTCGCTATACATCAGATCATCCATACTGGAGAGAAACCATATGAATATGATACATATATGGCAAAGTCTTCAGTCAAAATTCACATTTCGAAAGTTATCGTAGGATTTGTACTGGAGAGAAGCCTTACAAATGTGTGTGGCAAGGTCTTCAGTCAAAATTCACACCTTGTAACTCGTCTGAGAATTCACACTGGAGAGAAATCCTACAGATGTCATGAGTGTGGCAAAGCCTTTACTCGAGGCTCACGCTTCATTAATCAGCAGATAGTTCATACTGGAGAGAACTTTCCAAATGTACTGAATGTAGCAAGGCTTTTAAGCAGGGCCCTAAACTCAGGACTCACCAAATAGATCATAATTGTAAATGCAATGAATGTAGCAGTGTTTTCAAGTAGTGCTCACTACTCGTTAGATAACAGTATCTAATATATCTTGGGGCAAAGGCACACAAATGTAATGTGTGTGACAAGGATTTTATCTGAGGATCAGAAGTTGGGGAACAGAATAATTCATACTGGGGAGAAACCTTAGAAATCCAATGAGCATGGGAAAAACTTTACCATGAGTTCAAGTACTACATGACATCAGAGAAGTCATATTGAAGAGAAACCATGTAAATATAAGGTATGTGGCAGACGCTCTATTCAGGCTTCACAGTGCACTGGACATCAGAGTATACATCTTTTGCCAGGCACGGTGGCTCACACCTGTAATCCCAGCACTTTTGGGAGGCTGAGGTGGGAGGATCACCTGAGGTCAGGAGTTTGAAACCACCCTGGCCGACATGGCGAAACCCTGTCTCTATTAAAAATACAAAAATTAGCTGGGCATGGTGGTAGGTGCCTGTAATCCCAGCTACTCAGGAGGCTGAGGCACGAGAATTGCTTGAACCCAGGAGGCGGAGGTTGCAGTGAGCTGAGATCGCACCACTGCACGCCAGCCTGGGCGACAGAACAAGACTCCATCTCAAAAAACAAAACAAAACACAAAAACAGAGTATACATCTTTTAGAGAAATCATTAAAAAGTTACATGCATGCTAAGGCTTTTTTTTTTTTTTCAGACGGAGTCTCACGCTATTGCCCAGGCTGGAGTGCAGTGGCCTGATCTCAGCTCACCACAACCTCTGCCTCCTGGATTCCAGCAATTCTACCTCAGCCTCCCAAGTAACTGGGACTACAGGCGCACGCCACCACACCCAGTTAATTTTTGTATTTTTTAGTAGATATGGGGTTTCAACATATTGGCCAGGCTGGTCTTGAACTCCTGATCTCGTGATCCACCTGCCTAGGCCTCCCAAAGTGCTGGGATTACAGGCGTGAGCCCTTGCGCCCGGCCCATGCTAAGTCTTTTACCCAGTGGTCAAAACTGGCACATCACAGGATTTATACTGGAGGGCAACCTCACAAATGTAATGAAAGTGGTAAGGCGTTTTATCAAATGTGCTTGTCTTTGGGGTCATGAGAAAATTCATACAGAATCTATTAAAAATGTACGAAACATGGAAAGACCTTTAAGCAACAGTGATGTAATGAAGGTGGTAGTTTTTTAAACGAACTCCCACAACAGCCTACACACCATAGAATTCATACCAGGAATCACAAAGTCTCTAATTTTCCAAAATTAACTGGAAATATTACAAACTGCAGAATAATTCCAGGCCAAAATATGCTAAATTCATAACACGATGTATATCAAAGGAAAAAAGGACATGTGGAAATGACACATTATCTTCAGTGTATAAAATATTCGTTTATGTGAAGTTTCTTGGAAAGGCTACACTACTATTACTGGTTTCCGTCTTGATGTTTGAGATCTGTTGATTTTATTTTTTTACAGGCCTTTCATTATGATCTTTGGGAAGGAATCAATAAAATGATAGGGCCTACTTCATTAGGGGTGGTTCATTCCTATTCATGCTCCCTGGAAGAACAAGAAGGCTGAATTTTGAAATTTAATATTGTATGAATTAGCGTCAGGGAGAGGTGGAGAATAATACAAAACTAAAAGTCATGCTTATTGTGCTCAGTGTGCCCTTCTCCAGAGGGCCACTGGCTTATAGGAAAGGATTGCTGCTCTACCAATTGAGCATGAGATGGCATGGCAGGACACTAAGACACTGGAGTTTTTTGTTTTTGTTTTTGTTTTTTTTTGAGATGGAGTCTCGCTGTCTTGCCAGGCTGGAGTACAGTGGTGCGATCTCGGCTCACTGCAACCTCCACCTCCCAGGTTCAAGTGATTCTCCTGCCTCAGACTACAGGTGTGTGCCACTACCCCCAGCTAACTTTTACATTTTTAGTAGAGACAGGGTTTCACCATGTTGGCCAGGATGTTCTCAATCTCTTGACCTCGTGATCCACCCGCCTCGGCCTCCCAAAGTGTTGGGATTACAGGCGTGAACCACTGTGCCTGGCCGACACTGGGCTTTTTATAAGAGTGATAGATTACTAGGACCTCATTATGTGGTAGAAGTAATGTAGGGGAAATGGCGATCATCTTTTTAAAAAAGCAATAGCTGTTGTCTATCAATGACTAACGAAAAATGAGTTATTCTTATAAATTAAAGAAAGAATAGTTATCAAAGAGGGTAGTTCAAGTAAAAGAACCAGGGCTGGGTGTGGTGGCTCATGTTCTGTAATGCCTGCACTTTGGGAGGCCAAGGCAGACGGATCTCTTGAGGCCAGGAGTTCGAGACCAGCCTGACCAACATGGCAAAACCCCGTCTCTACAAAAAATACAAAAATTAGCCGGACATCGTGGTGGATGCCTGTAATCTCAGATATTCGGGAGGCTGGGGGGAGAATCGCTTGAACCCGGGAGACGGAGGTTGCAGTGAGCTGAGATCGCACCACTGCTCACCAGCCTGGGCAACAGAGTGAGACTCTGCCTCAAACAAAAACAAAACCAAACAAAAGAACCTGAATAGCATGTGCACGTGTGCATAGACGTTTCACAACTGGCATTATGTTTTGCTACTGTTTTATTCAGAATGTATCCCAAGTTTTATGCTTTAATTAATAAAATTTAATCATAACTTTTAATGAATCATGTTTCTTCTGCCACCACAGTTTTATCTCACCTCAGCTGGGTATTTTCATAACAGATAGTGCACCACTAGGCTCTCTAGGTTGAAGGAGTCTTGCAGGGAAACATGAGGTTTGTGCTTTAACTGTGGCAACTGACATCCACTATTCTCCCCTTTAATTTGTTCCCATCCAAAACTAAACCATCTATTTTTCTTTAATAAGTGATTTTTCAAGTTTGCACTTATTTTTTCCTTTACATTACACTTTAAGTAAGGTCACTGTTATTAGTGCTTTATGTGTAACAACAACCTGTGAGATAAGTACTGATGTTATTCACATATCACAAACGAGGAAACTTAAGGCCAAGATGGTTTAAGGACTCATCCACATCCCTGTAAGTGGGTGAATCAGGATTCACATTTGGCTGCAAAGATGAGTGATATAGTTTGGATCTGTGTCCCTGCCCGGATTTCTTGTCAAATTGTAATCCCCAGTGTTGGAGGTGGGGCGTGATGGGAGGTGACTGGATCATGGGGGCAGATTCCCCTGTGGTGCTGTTCTTGTGATAGTAGGTGAGTTCTCATGAGATCTGATTGTTTAAAAGTGTGTGGCACCTCCCCGTCTCTCTTCCTCCTGCTCTGGTCATGTGAAGTGCCTGCTCCCACTTTGCCTTCCGCAATCATTATAAGTTTCCTGAGGCCTACTCAGAAGCTAAGCAGATGCCAGCATCATACTTCCTGTACAGCATGCAGAACTGTGAGCCAATTAAACCTGTTTTCTTCATAAATTACCCAATATCAGGTATTTACTCGATATCAGGTATTTCTTCATAGCACTGCAAGAATGGACCAATACAATGAATGTCTTAACCATGGCACTTCACTAACATGACTAGTTATTTTTTTATTTTTATTTTTTTGAGACGGAGTTTCGCTCTTGTTGCCCAGGCTGGAGTGCAATGGCGCCATCTTGGCTCACTGCAACCTCTGCCTCCTGGGTTCAAGGGATTCTCCTGCCTCAGCCTCCCGAGTAGCTGGGATTACAGGTGTGCACCACCAAGCCTGGCTAATTTTGTATTTTTAATAGAGACAGGGTTTCACCATGTTGGTCAGGCTGGTCTTGAACTCCTGATCTCAGATGATCCACTTGCCTTGGCCTCCCAAAGTGCTGGGATTACAGGCATGAGCCACCATGCCCAGCATGGCTAGTTATTTCTATCTTTCATGTACTCAATATCTCGACTTAATTTTATTAGTATCTTTTGTCATAGTGGTTTATCTTCACACATAATTGTGACTGTAGTAAGTATTATGTCTATATTTTTATTTCATGTGCCAAATTACTATAAATACATATTTAAATAAGATGTAAATACACTGATTACCACATAATCCCAGAAGAAAGATTGTCCAAGATAAAATTGCATTTATTGACCCAAGAATGGTTCACTATTTATGATGGAGAGAGATTTTCCTCAAGCAAGGAACAAGATTCAAATGATACCAGCTGTTGAAATAATTGCACTATATTGTGGTGAGCTAAGCTATTGAACCTGAAACGTAAGACATAAAACATTGGCCAGGTGTGGTGGCTCAAGCCTGCAATCCCAGCACTTTGGGAGGCCGAGGCGGGTGGATCACGAGGTCAGGAGATCGAGACCATCCTGGCTAACACGGTGAAACCCCCTCTCTACTGAAAATACAAAAAATTAGCCGGGCATGGTGGTACATGCCTGTAGTCCCAGCTATTCACAAGGCTGAGGTGGGAGAATCGCTTGAATCTGGGAGGCGGAGTTTGCAATGAGCCAAGATTGTGCCACTGCACTCCAGCCTGGGCAACAGAGTGAGACTCCATCTCAAAAAATAAATAAGTAAAAAAAAAAAAAAAAAAACCATTTTAGCGTACAGACTAAATTATTGATTTTAGATAATATAATTATTTGTTCATTAATGGATGGCTACTAACAGCAACTTTATTATAATTAATGTAATAATTGAAATACACTCAAATGATGTAAAATTGTACCTGGAAGGTATGGAAATGTGTTCATTAAGTAAATTGATATAGTTAGATTTGTAGTGAGTTCAGAGTTAACACTGGAATTTAAAAAAACAGGTTTGTTGAGATCTAATTTATATCCATAAAATTGTTTCATTTAAGTATATAATTCAATGACTTTTAATACACTTGCTACAAGTTGTGAAACCATCCCCACATTCAAATCTTAGAACATTCCTATCAGCTGCCCCCGAAAAATTTTTAACAAAAAAAAGAAAAATATCACATGATATATTTGAATATGTAAACTGCCGAAGTTATATTGGTATGAAAGCCACATTGGTGACATTAACGATTTCTAAAATGTTTCTTTTGTGAACTCCAGAGGGAAGTTACTCTCACTGTAGTCACCAGACAATAGAGATGTCCTGTTTAAATGCAATTATTGTCTCCGTTTAGCACATGGTAAGGCCAGCGTTGGAGAAAAGACGCATATTCTAGCCACGTTCACCCAGACACATAGTTTCTGTAATAATGAGATCACTGTATTCCATTTTTAACGTCATTGTATGCATAGAGGTTTTACAATAATTATTATCCTGAAGATAATATCAGGGACTCTTGTGTGGCAGGTAAATCAGAGTTTAAAACCATAGAAAAGTTTCATCTCACACTGAATGCTACATAGATAGAATATCAATAATCACCATCAGGGAATGGTGTAGGGGACAGGACCTCTAGTCTGTATCTCAGAAATTATTTCTCCTACTTTTGTATCTTCGCCACAGGAATAGTTTCTACTCCAGAGGAATCTCCTTTTTCAGATGTGAGCACTCAGAGACCCGGCATACTCCTGTTTCCTTTACCTAAAGACTGCCTCACCTTCTAAAATAGAAAATACTCATCTGATTTCTTCTTACTGCCAGGACTTTGGGCTCAGTGTGACGTCCTAGGGTGTGTGTGGGGAGGGAGCCAGCCAGTCTCTGAGGTATGAGTTTGTCACTCTGAGATATGATCTTTTCATAGAACCACAATGGTCGATTCACCATGAGTGCATGCTTGGTGAGGTGACAATACTTCTGAAAAACTGTTTTCATTACCAATTATCAGAAACAACTTCAAGTTCCTAATGAACATCACCAAAGAGGTATTTGGAGTGTTTTGTAGAGGCCATTCTATTTCCAAGATCCATGAAGACAGACTGTGGCTCTTATGGAGGAAGCAGAAAATGCTGAGGTCTGAACACTTGACAGACAGTAATGCGGAAAATCTTTGTATTTGCCTATTGGGTTTGTGTATCTGCTTCAGTGAAATGTTCTTAATGTTTTTGCCTTTTTCTAATTCATTTTCAATAGACTTTTTAAACAACAGTTTTAGGTTTACAACAAAATTGAGTGGAAGGTAGAGATTTCCCATATACACTGTACCCCCACACAAGGACAGCCTCCCCCATTATTAACAACCCACCAGAGTGGTACATTTGTTACAATCAATGAATCTACATTGACCTATCATTATCACCCAAAGTTCATAGTTTACATAAAGGTTCACTTTTGTGTTGTATAGTCTGAGTTTGGACAAATGAATGATGACATGTATTCACCATCATGGTGTCACACAAGGTACTTTTACTGTCCTCAAAATCCTCTGTGCTCCACCTAGATTGTCTTCCTTCTTTCAGTTCCATCACTTGTTTCACATATTTTGCAGCTCTCTGTCCTATACTGTCAACTATTCCCAATTAATTATCACCCTCCTATGAAATTACACATCTCTGCCCTTTGATATCAGGCATGGCCCTTGACTTGAGGCAACGCTTCAAGTCAAGGATTGACATTCCTTGCCCAATTTATGATAGGCTTGGCTTTGTGCGTTGCTTGGCCAATTTGGTGTGAATAGAGATGACTTGTTTAAATTTTTAAAATTTTTTTATTTATTTTTATTTTATTTTATTTTATTTTTTTTATTATACTTCAGGGTTTTAGGGTACATGTGCACAATGTGCAGGTTTGTTACATATGTATCCATGTGCCATGTTATTTTTTTTAAATGAGAAACTGTCAACAATTTGGAGAAACTGTCAACTTATTTGTTGATTGCCCCTGTCAGTTTTCTCAAATTAATTTGTAATCATTTAGACTATTTTCAGCTCCTTAAAAAATTATCATGGGTATGTCCTTTGGTTGATATAAGCCACCTTCCTCAAGTAGCTCAATGTCATTCTTGTAGCTTTTTTCTTTATTCTTAGGAATAAAGAAATGCAGGAATGATATAAAATCCTTCTCTGCTCAGAGAAAATAACTAAAACTCCCCCAAAGGCAGTTGACTCACCAGGGTTCTCAGATGACTTGGAAATCAGGGTAACATGCAGATTCCCAGGCCGCGTTAGGCCCAGCTGAATTCATCTGGACAGTGCTTTTGTTTTCAACAGTTTTACTGAGGTGCAGTTGATACATAGTTCTGCACTGCATAACAATGTTTTGGTCAATAAAGGACTGCATATACAATGGTGGGCCCATTAGCATACTGTATTTTTACCATACCATTTCCATGCTTAGATACACAAATACCATGGCATTACAATTGCCTATGATAGCATGCTGTCCCCATTTGTAGCCTAGGATCAACAGTCTATATGGTGAAACCCTGTCTGTACTAAAAATACAAAAATTAGTCGGGCATGGTGGTGCGTGCCTGTAGTCCCAGCTGCTTGGGAGGCTGAGGCAGGAGAATCGAACCTGGGAAGTGGAGGTTGCAGCGAGCCGAGTCTATTGTAAATTACTGTAAAAAGTCTATATGGTTTAGCCTAGGTGTGTACTAGGCTATCCCATTTAGGTTTGTGTAAGTACACCCTATGATGTTAGCACAATGATGAAATCAACAAATTTCTCAGCACACATCCTCATCATTAGGTGACCCATGACTGTGCTATAAAAGGCTGCACATATTGAGGGTGGGGTCAGCTTGGGGCCCCATTTGCTCAGGGGGCAGGCTCTACCCAGAGAGCTGGCACCCCTCAGCTATGTGCATCCATCCTTAGGCAGGGCAAATTCAAGAGTCATCTCTACTCCCTGCTGCGCGCAACCCTTTGAGTACCTGGTTCTGCCAAGAAAGCTACAAAATTGTGCGGCTCCAGGGCAGCAACTCGTGGATCGTGCTCCCGAAGCTCGGTGAGAGAAACTTGCATGTTTGAATTTAAATGGAAGCTAGAAGAGGCTTCATTTGCTTCTTCTAACCCTCTCTTTTCTCTGCTACTAATATGGTATGTCCTGATAAGAGACTGAATTTTACCCTGAATCCCAGCATCACATTGTGGAACTAAGAGGTGAATAATGACAGTTCTGAGGAAGAAATAAATGTTTGTTCTTGCAAGCCTCTGAGAATTCAAAGATACTTGCTACCACATTACAACTTCCAGAAAGCCGAAAGTACACTTTCAATAACCTGTTTTTTCCTTTACTCACCTTAACCTTCCAAATCCACAGTTACAGATAGTAGCTCATTATTTCCACTAATTGTAGTAACTTTGAAATCTGCATTTGAGAATTCTCTTCATATTATTAGTTTCTTCCCTTCCATTTTATATGTTCTACTTCCATTAGAATAACCATTTATTTTAGGCCGGGCGCGGTGGCTCACACCTGTAATCCCAGCACTTTGGGAGGCTGAGGCGGGCGGATTACAAGGTCAGGAGTTCGAGACCAGCCTGGCCAACATGGTGAACCCCTGTCTCTATTAAAGATACAAAAAATTAGCTGGGCGTGGTGGCACGTGCCTATAATCCCAGCTACTCCGGAGGCCAGGGCAGAAGAATCGTTTGAACCCGGGAGGCAGAGGTTGCAGTGAGCCAAGATTGCACCACTGCACTCCAGCCTGGGTGACAGAGTGGGACTCTGTCTCAAAAAAAAAGAATAACCATTTATTTTTAATTCATCTAGAAATATATTGCCTTTTATTATGTGACCACCCTCAATGAACTATTTGTTCTCTCACTTATAACTTTACCCAATTGGTTTATCATCATCAGATATTTGTAAATATCTTCAAGAAACTTGCCCTCTTTCACTCTGCCTCCTTCACCTTACTAATCCTCAGAATCAGATATGCTCAGTTACTGACTATGGTCCCCTTACAACCAGGAAGTTCACACTGATGACAAAAAAAAAACAAAAAGAAAAGCCCAAGCAAACAAACAAATTTTAAAAAAACCTCTAGGCTTAGGGGCTTTGTGTTAAATTTGAGTTAAAATTGCCGACGTTCATCTGTGGGGAAAAGAAAGAGAGATCAGCCTGTTACTGTGTCTATATAGAAGGAAGTAGACATAAGAGACTCCATTTAGTTCTGTATTTGAGATGCTGTTAATCTGTGACCCTACCCCCAACCTTGTCCTCGCAAGAGACATGTGCTGTCGTGACTTAAGGTTAAAAGGGTTTTGGGCGGTGCAGAATGTGCTTTGTTTAAAGATAAAGGAGAAAACCACCTTTAGGAATAAGGTAGGGCTTGCTGAAGCAATACTGCTAAAAGGTTTATGGAGATGTTCGCATATACATTTCAAAGCACAGCACCGGTGATGGTAAAGATAATTATGAATAAATACTAAGGGAACTCAGAGGCCGGTGCCGGTGTGGGTCCTCTGTAAGCACAGCACCGGTCCCCTGGGCCCCGCTTTTCCTTCTCTACACTTTGTCTCTGTGTCTTATTCCTTTTCTCAAGTCTTTCGTCCCACCTAACAAGAAGCACCCACAGGTGTGGAGGGGCAGGCCTCCCCTTCATCTGGCGCCCAACGTGGGGTGCTTTTCTCTAAGGTGAAGGTACGCTGGAGCGTGGTCATTGAGGACAAGTCGACGAGAGACTCCCGAGTACGTCTACAATCAGCCTTGCGGTAAGCTTGTGCGCTCAGAAGAACCTAGGGTAACAATGGGGCAAACTAAAAGTAAATATGCCTCTTATCGCAGCTTTATAAAAATTCTCTTAAAAAGAGGGGGAGTTAAAGTGTCTACCAAAAATCTAAATACACTCTTTCAAACAATAGAACAGTTTTGCCCATGGTTTCCAGAACAGGGAACTTTAGATCTAAAAGATTGGGAAAAAATTGGCAAAGAATTAAAACAAGCAAGTAGGGAAGGTAAAATCATTCCACTTACAGTATGGAATGATTGGGTCATTATTAAAGTAGCTTTAGAACCGCTGCAAACAGAAGAAGATAGCGTTCCAGTTTCAGATGTCCCTAAAAGCTGTGCAGTAAGTTGTGAAAAAGAGGCAGGGATAGAGTCCCGGAAAAGAAAAGAAAGTTCACACTGTAAATGTGTAGCAGAGCCGGTAATGGCTCGGTCAACGCAAAATGTTGACAATAATCAATTACAGGAGGTAATATATCCTGAAACGTTAAAATTAGAGGAAAAAGATCCAGAATTGACAGAGCCATCAGAGTCTAAACCACGAGGGCCAACTCCTCTTACAACAGCTCAGATGCCTGCAACCTTAGAACATCAAATGCAGGTTAAACAAGTACAAACTCCAAAAAAAGATCAAGTAGAAAAAGATAGAGTCTCTGTCACGGCAATGCCAATCCAAATACAGTGTCCACAATATCAGCAGGTAGAAAGTAAGATCCAGCCGCCAGTAGCCTATCAATACTGGCCGCCAGCTGAACTGCAGTATCGGCAGCCTCCAGAAAATCTGTATGGACAGCCAGGAGCATTTCCAGGGCCACAGGGCAGGGTGCCATATCCTCAGCCGCCCACCATGAGACTTAATCCTACAGCACCGCCTAGTACACAGGGTAGTGCAATACATAAAATTATTGATGAGGCAAGAAAACAGGGAGATATTGAGGCGTGGCAATTCCCAGTAATATTAGAAGCAAGACCACCTGGAGAAGGGGCCCAAGAGGGAGAGCCTCCCATAGCTGAAGCCAGATATCAGTCTTTTTCTATAAAAATGCTAAAAGATGAAAGAAGGAGTAAAACAGTATGGACCCAACTCTCCTTACATGAGAACATTGTTAGATTCCATTGCTCATGGACATAGACTCATTCCTTATGATTGGGAGATTCTGGCAAAATCATCACTCTCACCCTCTCAATTTTTACAATTTAAGACTTGGTGGATTGATGGGGCACAAGTACAGGTCCGAAGAAATAGGACTGCCAATCCTCCAATTAACATAGATGCAGATCAACTATTAGGAATAGGTCAAAATTGGAGCACTGTTGACCAACAAGCAATAATGCCAAATGAGGCCATTGAGCAAATCAGGGCTATCTGCCTTAGGGCCTGGGAAAAAATCCAAGACCCAGGAACCGCCTGCCCTTCCTTTAATACAATAAGACAAGGCTCTAAAGAGCCATACCCTGATTTTGTAGCAAGACTTCAAGATGCTGCTCAAAAGTCAATTACCGATGAGAATGCCCGTAAAGTCATAGTGGAGTTGATGGCATATGAAAACGCCAATCCGGATTGTCAATCAGCCATTAAGCCATTAAAAGGAAGGATTCCCACAGGATCAGATGTAATCTCAGAGTATGTTAAAGCATGTGATGGAATTGGAGGAGCTATGCATAAAGCTATGCTTATGGCTCAGGCAATCACAGGAGTTGCTTTAGGAGGACAAGTGAAAACATTTGGGGGAAAATGTTATAATTGTGGTCAAATTGGTCATCTAAAAAAGAATTGCCTAGTCACAAATAAGCCAAATGTAACTACTCAAGCTACTACAACAACAGATAAAGGGCCACCTGGCCTATGTCCAAGATGTAAAAAGGGAAAACATTGGGGTAATCAATGTCATTCTAAATTTGATAAAAATGGGCAACCACTGTCGGGAAACGAGAGGAGGGGCCAGCCTCAGGCCCCGCAACAAACTGGGGCGTTCCAAATTCAACCCTTTGTTCCTCAGGGTTTTCAGGAACAACAACCCCTACTGTCACAAGTGTCTCAGGGATTAAGCCAGTTATCACCATACAGCAATTATCCCCCGCCACAAGTGGCAGTGCAGCAGTAGATTTGTGTACTTTACAAGCAGTCTCTCTGCTTCCAGGGGAGCCTCCACAAAAAATCCCCGCAGGGGTATACGGCCCATTGCCTGAGGGGACTGTAGGACTAATCTTAGGAAGATCAAGTTTAAATCTAAAAGGAGTTCACATTCATACTGGTGTGGTTAATTCAGACTATAAAGGCAAAATTCAATTGGTTATTAGTTCCTCTATTCCTTGGAGTGCCAGTCCAAGAGACAGGATCACTCAATTATTACTCCTACCTTATATTAAAATTGGAAACAGTGAGATAAAAAGAACAGGAGGGTTCGGAAGCACTGATCTGGCAGGAAAGGCTGCATACTGGGCAAGTCTGGTCTCTGAGAGCAGACCTGTGTGTAAGGTCATTATTCAAGGAAAACAGTTTAAAGGGTTGGTAGACACAGGAGCAGATATCTCTGTAATTGCTTTAAATCAGTGGCCAAAAAATTGGCCTAAACAAAAGGCTGTAACAAAACTTGTCGGCGTAGGCACAGCTGCAGAAGTATATAAAAGTACAATGATTTTACATTGTTTAGGGCCAGATAATCAAGAAAGTACTGTTCAGCCAATGATTACTTCAATTCCTGTTAATCTATGGGGTCGAGATTTGTTACAACAATGGGGTGCAGAAATCATTATGCCCGCTCCATTATACAGCCCCATGAGTCAAAAAATCATGACTAAGATGGGATATATACCAGGGAAGGGATTAGAAAAAAATGAAAATGGCATTAAAGTCCCAATTGAGACTAAGAAAAATCTACAAAGAAAAGGAATAGGGTATCCTTTTTAGGGGCGGCCACTGTAGAGCCTCCTAAACCCATTCCATTAACTTGGAAAGCAGAAAAACCGGTATGGGTAAATCAGTGGCCGCTACCAAAGCAAAAACTGGAGGCTTTACACTTA
This sequence comes from Nomascus leucogenys, assembly GCF_006542625.1. Lineage (NCBI taxonomy): Eukaryota > Metazoa > Chordata > Mammalia > Primates > Hylobatidae > Nomascus > Nomascus leucogenys. The sequence continues at coordinate 67,357,614 of NC_044390.1, forward strand.
TTAGCAAAGGAACAATTAGAAAACAGACACATTGAGCCTTCATTCTCACCCTGGAATTCTCCTGTATTTGTAATTCAGAAAAAGTCAGGCAAATGGCGTATGTTAATGGACTTAAGAGCCATAAACGCTGTAATTCAACCCATGGGGCCTCTCCAACCTGGATTGCCCTCTCCGGCCATGATCCCAAAAGACTGGCCTTTAATTATAATTGATCTTAAGGATTGCTTTTTTACCATTCCTCTGGCAGAGCAAGATTGTGAAAAATTTGCCTTTACTATACCAGCCATAAATAATAAAGAAGCAGCCACCAGGTTTCAGTGGAAAGTATTACCTCAGGTAATGCTTAATAGTCCAACTATTTGTCAAACTTTCATAGGTCAAGTCCTTCAACCAGTTAGAGACAAATTTTCAGATTGTTATATCATTCACTATATTGATGATATTTTATGTGCTGCAGAAACAAGAGACAAATTAATTGACTGTTACACATTTCTGCAAGCAGAGGTTGCCAACGCAGGACTAACAATAGCATCTGATAAGATCCAAACCTCTGATCCTTTTCATTATTTGGGGATGCAAATAGAAAATAGAAAAATTAAGCCACAAAAAATAGAAATAAGAAAAGACATGTTAAAAACACTAAATGATTTTCAAAAATTGTTAGGCGATATTAATTGGATTCGGCTAACTCTAGGCATTCCTACCTATGCCATGTCAAATTTGTTCTCTATCCTTAGAGGAGATCCAGACTTAAATAGTAAAAGAATATTAACCCCAGAGGCAACTAAAGAAATTAAATTAGTGGAAGAAAAAATTCAGTCAGCACAAATAAATAGAATAGATTCTTTAGCTCCACTCCAACTTTTAATTTTTGCCACTGCACATTCTCCAACAGGCATCATTGTTCAAAATACTGATCTTGTGGAGTGGTCATTCCTTCCTCACAGTACAATTAAGACTTTTACATTGTACTTGGACCAAATAGCTACATTAATTGGTCAGACAAGATTACGAATAATAAAATTGTGTGGTAACGACCCAGACAGAATAGTTGTTCCTTTAACCAAGGAACAAGTTAAACAAGCCTTTATCAATTCTGGTGCATGGCAAATTGGCCTTGCTGATTTTGTAGGAATTATTGATAATCATTACCCAAAAACAAAAATCTTCCAGTTTTTAAAATTGACTACTTGGATCTTACCTAAAATTACCAGACATGAACCTTTAGAAAATGCTCTGACAGTATTTACTGATGGTTCCAGCAATGGAAAAGCGGCTTACACAGGGCCAAAGGAGCCAAAGGAGCGAGTAATCAAAACTCAATATCAATCAGCTCAGAGGGCAGAGTTGATTGCAGTCATTACAGTGTTAGAAGATTTTAATCAACCTGTTAATATTATATCAGATTCTGCATATGTAGTACAGGCTACAAGGGATGTTGAGACAGCTCTAATTAAATATAGCATGGATGATCAATTAAACCAGCTGTTCAATTTGTTACAACAAACTGTAAGAAAAAGGAATTTCCCATTTTATATTACTCATATTCGAGCACATACTAATGTACCAGGACCTTTAACTGAAGCAAATGAAAAAGCTGACTTACTGGTATCCTCTGCATTCATAAAAGCACAAGAACTTCATGCTTTGACTCATGTAAATGCAGCAGGGTTAAAAAACAAATTTGATGTCACGTGGAAACAGGCAAAAAATATTGTACAACATTGTACCCAGTGTCAAGTACTACACCTGCCCACCCAAGAGGCAGGAGTTAATCCCAGAGGTCTGTGTCCTAACGCATTATGGCAAATGGATGTTACCCATGTACCTTCATTTGGAAAATTATCATATGTTCATGTAACAGTTGATACTTATTCACATTTCATATGGGCAACATGCCAGACAGGAGAAAGTACTTCCCATGTTAAAAAACATTTATTATCTTGTTTTGCGGTGATGGGAGTTCCAGAAAAAATTAAAACTGACAATGGACCAGGTTATTGTAGTAAAGCTTTCCAAAAATTCTTAAATCAGTGGAATATTACACATACAACAGGAATTCCTTATAATTCCCAAGGACAGGCCATAGTTGAAAGAACTAATAGAACACTCAAAACTCAGTTAGTTAAACAAAAAAAAGGGGGAGACAGTAAGGAGTGTACCTCTCCTCAGATGCAGCTTAATCTAGCACTCTATACTTTAAATTTTTTAAACATTTATAGAGATCAGACTACTACTTCTGCAGAACAACATCTTATGGGTAAAAAGAACAGTCCACATGAAGGAAAACTGATTTGGTGGAAAGACAACAAAAATAGGACATGGGAGATAGGGAAGGTGATAACCTGGGGAAGAGGTTTTGCTTGTGTTTCACCAGGAGAAAATCAGCTTCCTGTTTGGATACCCACTAGACATTTGAAGTTCTACAATGAACCCATCAGAGATGCAAAGAAAAGCGCCTCCACGGAGACAGAAACACCGCAATTGGGCACCATTGACTCGCAGGATGAATCAAGTGGTGATATTAGAAAAACAGATGAAGTCACCACGCACCAAGAAGGCGGAGCTGCCAACCTGGGCACAGTTAAAGAAGCTGACACTGTTAGCTAGAAAAAGCCTAGCTAGCACAAAGGTGACACAAACCTCAGAAAAAATGCTGTTTGCAGCTTTAATGGTTGTATCAACGGTGGTAAGTCTCCCCATGCCTGCAGGAGCAGCTGCAGCTAATTATACCTACTGGGCCTATGTGCCTTTCCCGCCCTTAATTCGGGCAGTCACTTGGATGGATAATCCCATTGAAGTATATGTTAATAATAGTGTGTGGGTAGCTGGTCCCACAGATGATCGTTGCCCTGCAAAACCGGGGGAAGAAGGAATGATGATAAATATTTCCATTGGGTATCGTTATCCTCCTATATGTCTCGGGAGAGCACCAGGATGTTTAATGCCTGCTATCCAAAATTGGTTGGTAGAAGTACCTACTCTCAATCCCACCAGTAGATTTACTTATCATATGGTAAGCGGTATGTCACTCAAACCACAGGTAAACTATTTACAAGACTTCTCTTATCAAAGATCATTAAAATTTAGGCCAAAAGGAAGACCTTGCCCCAAGGAGATTTCCATAGAAACAAAAGATTTAGTTTGGGAAGAATGTGTAGCCAATAGTGCCGTGATTTCACAAAACAACACATTTGGAACTGTTATAGATTGGGCACCTCGAGGTCAATTCTACCACGATTGCACAGGACAAACTCAATTCTGTCCCAATGCACTAGTGAGTCCAACTGTTGATAGTGACTTAGCAAAAAATTTAGACAAACATAGGTACAAGAAATTTCAGTCTTTCTACCCTTGGAAATGGGGAGAAAACGGAACCTCTACTCCAAGACCAAAAATAATAAGTCCGGTTTTTGGTCCTGAACATCCAGAATTATGGAGGCTTACTGTGGCTTCATACCACCTTAGAATTTGGTCTGGGAACCAAACTATAGAAACAAGAGATTATAAAACATTTTACTCTATCAACCTAAATTCCAGTCTAACAGTTCCTTTACTAAGTTGTGTAAAACCCCCTTATATGTTAGTCATAGGAAATGTAGTTATTAAACCAGACTCCCAAACTATAACATGTGAAAATTGCAGATTGTTTACTTGCATTGATTCGACTTTTGATTGGCAGCACCATATTCTGCTTGTGAGAGCAAGAGAAGGCGTGTGGATCCCTGTGTCCATGGATCCACCATGGGAGGCCTCGCCATCCATTCATATTTTCACTGAAGTATTAAAAGCCATTTTAAATAGATCCAAAAGATTCATTTTTATTTTAATTGCAGTGATTATGGGATTGATTGCAGTCACAGCTACAGCCGCTGTGGCAGGAGTCGCATTGCACTCTTCTGTTCAGACAGTAAGCTTTGTTGACAATTGGCAAAAGAATTCCACAAGGTTGTGGAATTCACAATCTGGTATCGATCAAAAATTGGCTAATCAAATTAATGACCTTAGACAAACTGTCATTTGGATGGGAGATAGGCTCATGAGCTTGGAACATCGTTTCCAGTTACAGTGTGACTGGAATACGTCAGATTTTTGTATTACACCCCAAGTTTATAATGAGTCTAGACATCACTGGGACATGGTAAGACGCCATTTACAGGGAAGAGAAGATAATCTCACTTTAGACATTTCTAAATTAAAAGAACAAATTTTTGAAGCCTCTCAGAGTCACTTAAATATTGTGCCTGGAGCTGAGGCGTTAGATCAAGTGGCAAAAAATCTTTATGGATTAAACCCCACGACTTGGATTAAGTCTATTGGAAACTCTACTGCAGTAAATTTTGGAATTATGTGTCTCTGTTTAATCGGTTTGTTTTTAGTGTGCCGGACCAGTCGAAGAATCCTGCGCCAAAATCGAGAGAACGAACAAGCCTTCATCGCCATGGCACATTTATATAGAGGGAAAGGGAGGGAGAATGTTGCGGGAAGTCAGGGACCTTGAACTGAGGGACTGGCTGAAGCCACAGCAGAAAAGCATAAAATATGAAGATTCCATGGACATTTTATTAGTTCTCCAAAATTTATACTTTTGTAATATCTTATGTCTTTACTTTAATCTCTTAATCCCATCATCTTCTTTGTAAGCTGAGGAGGATATATGCCACCTCAGGACCCTGTGATGATTGCCTTAACTACACAAATTGCTTGTAGAGGACGTGTGTTTGAACAATACGAAAACTGGGCATCTTGAAAAAAGAACGAGATAACAGCGGTGTTCAGGAAACAAGGGAGGTAACCTTGAACTGGCCGCCGGTGAGCCGGACGGAACAGAGCCATATCTTTTCTCCTTCTGCACACAAATAGGAGAGATATCGCTGAATTCTTTTTTTCAGCAAGGAATATCCCTGAGAAAGAGAATGCGCTCTGAGGGTAGGCCTATAAATGACCCCCTTGGAGGCGTGCCGCCTTCGGTTGAAGCCGAAGGGATGAAATAAGCCCCGGCCTCCTGTAGTGCTCCCAGGCTTATTAGGATGAGGAAATTCCCACCTAATAAATTTTGGCCAGTCAGGTTGTCTGCTCTCAAACCCTATTTCCTGATAAAATGTTATCAATGACTATGCGTGCCCAAAAATTTCGTTGGCAATTTTAATTTCAATTTTAACACCGCCCTGTGAACTCATCCTGCCTCCACTTGCTTTGTGATATTCTATTACCTTGTGAAGTATGTAATCTCGGTATCGTGATGACAATGGTAGTTTTGTTGAAAAGAAAAGGGGGAAATGTGGGGAAAAGAAAGAGAGATCAGCCTGTTACTGTGTCTATATAGAAGGAAGTAGACATAAGAGACTCCATTTAGTTCTATATTTGAGATGCTGTTAATCTGTGACCCTACCCCCAACCTTGTCCTCGCAAGAGACATGTGCTATGGTGACTTAAGGTTAAAAGGGTTTTGGGCGGTGCAGAATGTGCTTTGTTTAAAGATAAAGGAGAAAACCGCCTTTAGGAATAAGGTGGGGCTTGCTGGAGCAATACTGCTAAAAGGTTTATGGAGATGTTCGCATATACATCTCAAAGCACAGCACCGGTGATGGTAAAGATAATTATGAATAAATACTAAGGGAACTCAGAGGCCGGTGCCGGTGTGGGTCCTCTGTAAGCACAGCACCGGTCCCCTGGGCCCCGCTTTTCCTTCTCCACACTTTGTCTCTGTGTCTTATTCCTTTTCTCAAGTCTTTCGTCCCACCTAACGGGAAGCACCCACAGGAGTGGAGGGGCAGGTCACCCCTTCACATTTCTAATAAATCTAAATTATACAAAAATATGCAAATTTTTCAGTTTTGACAATCTTATGCTTGTTGAAGGCATATCTGCTGCTAATGTCCTTCTTACATGTCATCTCACATCTTACATAAACTATAGTATATTTACTAAGTTGCACCATGTGGGTCTGCCAATAAAAACAGAGTAAACCTAGGAACTTGCTTTACTGATGTGAAATACATTATTATATGAATTTATATACCCTTATTACATGGTTAACTACTAGCTATACTGAATCTTCAAGAATGTTATTTTAGGGCACATTTAAAAGTAATGCAAATACACTTGAGTATTGATTATTACAGAGTTGTGGCTTCACCAAACTCTTTGCCTTTTCTTTTTTCTTTTTGCCCTTTTGAACAACGGTGTTCTTCATTAGGGAGATCAAGGCAAGCAATTAATGATCAATTTTTTTAATTGTTTAAACCAGCTGTTTAAAAAGTTTGCTGAGGCCAGGAACAGTGGCTCATACCTGTAATCCCAGCACTTTGGGAGGCCGAGGCAGGCAGATCACCTGAGGTCAGGAGTTCAAGACCAGCCTGGCCAACACGGCGAGACTCCGCCTCTACTAAAAATACAAAAATTAGCCAAACGTGGTGGCATGCGCCTGTAATCCCAGTTACTTGGGAGGCTGAGGCAGGAGAATCTCCTCAACCCAGGAGATGGAGGTTGCGGTGAGCCAAAATCACGCCACTGCACTCCAGCCTTGGTGACAGAGCAAGACTCTGTCTCAAAAAAAAAAAAAAAGTTTGCTGAAAAATGAAACAGAGGGTCACATACCCACTTGAGTTGAATACTTGAATATAACCCAATTATCTAAATTATGAAGTGAAACTACCAAACATTGTAGAGATACTGGGCTCTAGAAAGTGCTTCCACTGTTGCTCCTGATTAAGGGGTTTAGATAAAGATATGCCTTATCTTACATGGACATATTGCATAATGAAAAAAAAATTACCTTATCACATGCTGAACTTACTCTCCAGATAACAGAAATCCCACTTCTCTGGGCAAAAAGAAAAAAAAAATGCTGAGAAATAACAAAAACTTTAAAATAATCAAAATGCCCATTACTGGCCAGGTTCAGTGGCTCATGCCTGTAATCCCAGCACTTTGGGAGGCTGAAGCAGAAGGATCGCGTGAACTCAGGATTTCAAGACTAGCTTGGGCAATACAGGGAGACTCTATAAAAAATACAAAAAATTAGTGGGGCATGGTGGCATGCTCCTATAGTCCCAGCTGTTCAGGAGGCTGAGGTGGGAGGATCACTTGAGCTGCAGAGGTCGAGGCTGCATTGAGCTGTGACCTTGCCACTGCACTCCAGTCTGGGCAACAGAGTGAGACCCTGTCTCAATTAGAAACAGAAACAGTTGGCCAGGCGCCGTGGCTCACGCCTGTAATCCCAGCATTTTGGGAGGCTGAGGCAGGTGGAGGTCAGGAGTTCAAGACCATGTTCGCCAACATGGTGAAACCCCATCTCTACTAAAAATACAACACAAAAAAATTTAGCTGGGTGTGGTGTCGCACGCCTGTAATCCCAGCTACTTGGGAAGCTGAGGCAGGAGAATTGCTTGAACCAGGAGGTGGAGTTTGCAGTGAGCCGAGATCACGCCATTGCACTCCAGCCTGGGCAAGGCAAAAAAAAAAACAGTCTATTACTTGAAAAAAACAGTTAAATAAATTATGATATACCCTTACTATAGAATAGTAGCCAGCCATTAGAAAGAATGAAGTAGAGCTATGTTTATAGTGCGCAAGGATCTCATTAAGTAGGGAAAAAGAAAAACCCCAAACAAAAATTTTTAAAAAATGAGCTGAGCAGAACAACTTGTATATTATTATCCTAATTAGGTAAAAATGAATTCCCAACCTATGTAAAAATGTATGTAAATAAATAGAAAGATCTGGAAGAATAAACTTCAAACAAGTAACCTTGGGGAAGGATTGTAATGGTGGGTGATGAAAGAGGATGTTCATTTTTTAATATATGTTTTTCTTTTTTTTTTTTTTTTTTTTTTTTTGAGATGGAGTCTCGCCCTGTCGCCCAGGCTGGAGCACAGTGGCGCGATCTCGGCTCACTGCAAGCTCCGCCCACTGGGTTCACGCCATTCTCCTGCCTCAGCCTCTCCGAGTAGCTGGGACTACAGGCGCCCGCCACCACGCCCGGCTAATTTTTTGTATATTTAGTAGAGACGGGGTTTCACCGTGTCAGCCAGGATGGAAATATATGTTTTTCATTTGAGCCCAGTCAAGTTAACATCATTTCTTATTCCATGTTTCTGACTTGTTATAATGGGCACATATAAATTCATTTTTTAATTAACTGGAGACAGTAAAAACTACTGAGATACAGTTCACATGCCATAAAATTCACCCTTTTAAGTGTACAATTCAGTGTTTTCTAGTACATTCACAAAGTTGTGCAGCCATCACTATTATCTAATTTCAGACCATTGCATCATTCCACAAAGAAACCTATAGTTCGTAGTCATTCTTCATTCTTCCGTACCCCAGTAAAATTAAAATTAAATTTAATTAATTTAAAAAATTAAAGAATGATAAGGGAATAACTTACAACATCTAGAATGTTTTTTCTAGATTTGCAGGGGGAAGTGGGTAGAATCCAAGAATTTAAGCTCTCTTCTCCGACTATGTATAACCGCAAAAGGTATGCCCAACTATACATATGTTTACGATAAAATGACAGAAATAAAAATCCACCACCCTCAAATTCCTTCTGTAACAGAAGTTACCCGTCTAATCACTCCAGAAATCTTATCCCCAGACATTGTGGACAGAGCGGAGACTGAGGAGGGGAGGCCAGAAAGTGATGGGCAGAGGTGGGCAGGAGGGTACTCGACGGAGTTGGCAGAAAATACAGCGGTGGAGCCTGTTTTCCGTAGACAGTCTACCTCTCTAACCTTCATTAAACAAGTAGGCTAGATTAAAGAAATAACTCCTCTAGCTCAAGTACTTTAACCCCTTGTTGCTGTAAGTGTAGCCTAGGGACCAGCAGCATTGGTGCCATGTGGACATATATTAGAAACGGAGATTATCAGACCCTACTCCTCAATCAGAATTTGCACTTTCACAAGACCCCAGGGATTCATATGTATATTAAAGTTTGAGAAAAAATGCTTTCCTGCACGCTCCAAGGGCACTTCACCACAGTAACCCCTAAAAAGCCTCAGTCCCGGGTCCCCCAGTCCAGTGCCTGGGAGAGCAGGAAGGGGGCGGGGCTAGGAAATGGGCGGGGCCCTGGACCAACGAGGAGCAGAGTCCCTGCCGCCCGCTCCCCTAAGCTGCCCCTTCCACCTTCACTGCACATTTGGCTAGGATATACAGGGCTACCTGTCCTCCTTTTCCGGCAGAAGCCACCTCTACGGTTCCTGGAACTTGGCCCGTTCAGCCCTGGGCCCGGAAGCTCGTTCTGACTGACAAGTCTACGGAACAGCGGAGTCAAAAGAACCGCCATAAGCTCACGCGCTGGCTCCTCCCCCGGGACCATAGCCCCGCCCCCACCTGACACCCGGGGGCGGAGAGAAGTCCTGGCTCCGCCTCTTCCGAACCAGCAGGAAGTGACGTCATGCCCCCGGCCGGCAGGTCTTTTAGTCTTTTCCCCCCTCCCTTACTCTTCGTCCCCGGTCCCTCCCCTCCCCTCCCCTTTCCCTCCAGCTCCGACGTTTGCGGCCGCGGGGGCAGCGGAGGATATGGAGTAAAGCCGGAGTCAGTGGCCAGGCACGAAGGCAGAGCAGGAACAGCCAGGCGGCGTTTATTAGGGGGGCGGGGGGAAAGATCCCCAGCACCGCCCCTCCTGGAAGAAGGAAGAGGTAAGTGACCGGCCGCCGGCACCGAGGGACCTCCCTCATCGGCCGCGCTCTCGCCTGGGCTCCCGGGGCCGGCGAGGAGGGAATGGAGGACTCGCGCCCGGGGTAGGCCTCCCAGGGCCGCCCAGGCTGGTGAGTGTTGCCTGGTGACGGGCCTGCCGGCGGCCGGCCGGGCGATCGGCGGTCGGCGCCCGCGCAAAGCGGGGCTTGGCGAGCAGCGAGCTCCAGGGAGCGGATCCGAGAGGGCCGAGTCCTCGAAAGAGGCCTTGAGGCGACGGGAGACCCGGGATCAGAGTCAGCTGCCGGAGAGAGAGCCCCCCATGCCGGCTCGAGAGCTCGGGTTTCGGTGGTGGAGAACGCAGTACCTTTCGGGGACATTGGACAGTATTCTAGGACCGGGTGAGAGAGTTCCCCTCAGTTCTGAGGTCCGGAATCCGGTAGCCTGGGTCACCAGCCAGGGCCCTGCAACCCGCCGTCCTTCTCTGACAGTAGCTTTAGTTCTGGAATGGAAGGTTATTATGTGTGAGGTGGGTGGGGCAGGTGTTTTGTTAAGACAAAAAACCCCACTCCTGCAGTCTTGTTTTTCTAAGCGGGAGAAAACGGATGGAGGAAGGTTTAGACCGATAAAGCTTGCAAAAACTTCTTGGACTCTGAGCACATACCTGTGATCCGTAATTAAGGAGACCATATTATCAAATCCACTCTCTAAGGCACTCGAGGAGGCTCCAGACAAGCCGCTTAAAAGCGCTATGCATGTAGTGACTTCATTGGAAGTTGTCAACTATTTTTTAGTACGTCAAACTCAGGAATTATTTGTGATGACACTTTCTAAAAACATTGGATTCTATGAGTGAGTTTTCTAAGTAGCATGTCTCCGTTCAGAAAAATAAATAGTTTAGCAAAAATGCTCCAAATCAGCCTGTCACTGTAAAACCCCATCATGTTCTGGTGATGGCTTGAAAGTCAGGTGCTTGAAGATTCATTTTGGACTTTGCAGATTTGCTGTTTGGTTTGCTGTCTTATTCTTTAGCACAAATATTTTAAAAATATTTAAAAATGAAATCAGCTTAGTGTGCAAATTACTTCTTGAGGCAACATTAAACCGTAATCATAAAGAATGCTTTTGGGGGATTGTGTAAAGGAAGGGAACCTAATGGAAGGTGAGGGCCTTCATTCTCTTTAGATTTACATTACTCACATGCAGACACCTATTTTGTCTCTAAGATTCATAAATACCCAGTAAAATAAATACAGACACATTGTACTTCTATACTATGGAATACTTTCTAGACAAATCAACCCTGTTACTGGGAATAACTACTCATATTCACATGTTTGAAATTCATGATATACCTCCCTTCCCCCACCCCAAGAAGAAAAATAGCTCCTCTTATTGTGTTTAACTCCATGGGTAGCGTTACTATCCATTCCTTTCTATAGAAGTTGAAGTTTGACAATTCCTCTCTCATGCCTCATACTCAGTCTCTCATGAAGTCCTGTTGATTTTGCCTCTTGAATATCTCTTGACTCTTGTCTGCCCTTCGTCTGTAACAGTAGTCCTGTTCCAAGCCACCACCATCTCTTATCCTACTTCCGTGGCCTCCTGGTTATGGTCTGCTTGCATCTACTGTGGTCTCCTGTAGTTTTCCAAACCAGACTTAGTGACTTTTTCAAAATGCAGACCTAATAACATTGTCTTAGTGTTTAAAATCTTTCAGTGGCTTCTCACTGTTTTTAAATAAATCGAACACATTAACATGCCCTACAAGCCCTGCATAGTCGGTCCCCTTTCCAAACTCATCTCCACTGTGCTTTCTGACATTCCCTTTCTCCCCTAGTCACCCTGTCTTTTCTATTCTCCTGCTTCAAGAATGTGGCTTTGGTTACGCTACTTCCTCTGCTTGGAAATGCCCTTCCTTTCTTTTTTTAGCCAATTATGCCTATTCATCATTCAGCTCACTTCAGGGAAGACTTTCCTGATTAGAATAGATTCTCCTGATTATATGTTCTTACCACACCATTGAAGAGTTGCCATGTTTATTAATACTTAATAAATTAATTAGACGTTCCTCATCTCCTGATATGTAAGTGCTTAATGTTTGTTAAATGAATGAATTCATTTAATGCTTACTGAATGTGCCAAGAATTGTACTAAACATTTTACCTCATCATCACTGTTAATCCTTATAACAATCACTTGAGGTACAGCTAGCTTTTCCCCTTTTTATAGATTAGAAATAGTGTTAGGGTAGGTAGTTAGTTGGTCATGGCTCTAGTAAATATTAGAATTGGCATTTGAACTCAGATTTCCTTACCACTGAAGAGTGTGTACTTAACCATATAACTTAAATTTAACACTTTGCTATTCATCAGAATCACTTAGGGAGCTTTCTCAGGATACAGATACACTTCATCTTTATAGGTGCTGATTCCAAAGGTTTGAGATACTATGTAGGCATCTATATGGTTTAAGAAGTTATCCAGATTATTTAGATGTTCACCAGAATTTGAAAACCACTGTCTTAGACAGTACTTGTGTTTTATGAGTTTGTTTTCATACATTGTATTTGAGATTTTATACTTTTTTTTTTTTTTTTTGAGACAGAGTGTCACTCTGTCACCCAGGCTGGAGTGCAGTGGCATGATCTCGGCTCACTGCAAGCTCCGCCTCCCGGGTTAATGCCATTCTCCTGCCTCAGCCTCCGGAGTAGCTGGGACTACAGGCGCCCGCCACCATGCCTGGCTAATTTTTTGTATTTTTATTAGAGACGGAGTTTCACTGTGTTAGCCAGGATGGTCTCGATCTCCTGACCCTCGTGATCCACCTGCCTCGGCTTCCCAAAGTGCTGGGATTACAGGCGTGAGCCACCGCGCCTGGTCGAGATTTTATACTTTCTTAAATTAAGGAAGAACTGTAGACTTTAAGGAAGTGATCATTTAGTCTAATTTCCTACCCAGTTATTCCTTGTCCCTCTCCTCTAGCTGGAAGGCCTGAATAGTGAGAAACTGTCACCCCTCTGCTACTGCTTTAAAAAAAAATTACAGTAATTTCAAGAATCTGATTAACTTCTTGTTGCAAAAATTATAGTTCACTAATTACATGGGCTGGAAGTAGCTTCAAAAAACTTGGATGTAATCTTTCCTCAGATCTTACTTATTGTTTAAATTACTAATTTGATATTTAAGCATATGTTGCCTGAAATTTCATGTTGCTTTCCTTTTTTTTAAATGTTTTTATTTACATAGAGACAGGGTCTCACAATGTTGCCCAGGCTGGTCTCGAACTCCTGAGCTCAAGTGATCCTCCTGCCTTGGCCTCCCAAAGTGCTAAGATTACAGGCATGAGCCACTGCGCCTGGCCTCATGTTGCTTTTTAAATCTTATTGTACAGTGGTCTTAAAATTTGTGACCAATGACAGAAACTGAATGTTTTACTTCTTGTTTCTCCCACTGCATTTAGCATGGTGCTTTTCACCTAGTAAGTACCCAATAATTTGTGTACTAACTTGGCTGTACATTGCTAAGTCTCTTTGGTTTTTTATGTTCCTTTTTAAAATCAGGCTTGTCTTCTGTAATCTGTTCTGGCTTAACTATGTCTGATAATTAGATACTCTTCGTAATTGTAAAGAGAATGATTATACTCGGCTGGTTTAATTTTTGTTCTGTATAAGATTAAACATGATTTCTGTATAGAACAGAGAAGAGCATTATCCAGTTTTTGAAAACTTTCTTTTAAAAAACTTCTTAATCTCTGAGTGCTCCCACAAGCAGAAACGTATATTTCAAGAGTACATCTTAAGGCCAACTCTGGCCTTAAGGTTAGCCCTGCTCCTTGCAGAGCGGCAAAAAAAAAAAAAAAAAAAAAAAAAAAAAAAAAAAAAGAGAGAGAGAGAATATATCTTAAGATCATCTTTCTTTAGATACAGACAGGTAAGTACTGCATATGAGAGTATAAGCACACATATTTTCCCCCAGATTTTGTGGAGCATTTAACCGTATTTCATGTCTTCTGAATGTAATTCTTAATTACAATTGCAAAAATTCATTGAATAACTATAAATGATTATATAAATGGTATTCTCTTATTTTCAGGCATTTACATACAAATCTCAGACCTTTGTGCCCCTTTAAGGGATAAAGCAAACTATTTTGAGTTTCTTTGTTTTATATTGTTGTACTTTGTAGTCAGTGTTTATTATTTTGTGCTGTTTGAAAGTCTAGTCTCTGCTAGGTGCCATGAGACTGAAAGTTATTAAATGTAACTTCATTGCCAGATGTAATTACAGTAACCCTTTTATTTGCATTGCAGTGACTTCGACAAAAATGGAAGCTCATTCTGCTTTATAATATTTTATTCTTGGGATTGTAAGCTTGGGAAGCTGGGGAAAAAATTAAAAATATATTCTTGGGGAAGTATAGGACTGTTTGTAGTCATGTTATTTGAAAATTCAGGAAGTCTTTCTTAAGCATAAATATAATTTTACCTGTTACATTTATTGCTGTATCTAGAATTATGAGCAGGCAGGACTGAAAGAATTGCCAGTTCCTTTCAGCTACCTGCTGTCAGATGCTGTAATACTCATCCTACTTTCTGCCAGGTGCACGTAAAATCTAGTATTACAACAGATTCACCTACTGGTTCTATTGAAAGCCAGGTGATGGCTGAGCTAGATGGTAGAGAGATACACAATCCTGGAATCATACTGAAGCTACCCCAAATCCTATTTTGGCTGAGATTTAGGAAGGGAAGATGATTGAATTTCAAGTGAATTATAACAAATGGTGTACAATGAGAAATGCCTTACATGACTAAGAATTTCCATCATTTAAAACTTTGTCGGCTGGGCGCGGTGGCTCAAGCCTGTAATCCCAGCACTTTGGGAGGCCGAGGCGGGCGGATCACGAGGTCAGGAGATCGAGACCATCCTGGCTAACACGGTGAAACCCCGTCTCTACTAAAAATACAAAAAAATTAGCCGGGCGTGTTGGCGGGCGCCTGTAGTCCCAGCTACTCAGAGAGGCTGAGGCAGGAGAATGGCGTGAACCCGGGAGGCTAAGCTTGCAGTGAGCGGAGATCGCGCCACTGCACTCCAGCCTGGGGCACAGAGCAAGACTCCGTCTCAAAAAAAAAAAAAAAAAATTTTGTCATTGGAAAATATAGGCTTTTTTCTTCATTAATCAAAGGAAAAATGAAAAGCTATCATTTTAAGAAAAGAAATTTGGACTCTAGGTTTCTTACATGTCAAATGGCTATGCTAATAATTCAAAATCTCGTTTAAGTTCAGGTCTTATTTTACAGGCTCCTTGGAGATTACTCTGTCCTTGGCCCTCTGTAATTTTCATGGTATTCTTCTTGGGTTTCCTTGGGTGATATTTTTCAAGGCCATAGTCTACCATACTGGCTCATGGTGCACCAATTTTTACCTTCAGTCTGGACGGTTTTTTCTAAGTTTTTGGCCTGCATGTCTAAAAACCTACTAGATATCTCCATCTGAGTGTCATTCAGGCAGCTCAAATTCTACATGTCTAAAGTTGAGTTCTTCCCCTATAAAACAGCTGGCTTCTATATGTCCTTGGTAAATGGCTTCGCCTTCCACCTAGACTCTGAAATTGGGGGTGGGGTAGGATTCTTAGTTTTGTCCTTTTCTTCTCTTGGTTTTAACTTGTTTCTTAATTTTTCCTTTCTTCTCCTTTCTCACTGCTATTTTTGTAATTCAGCAACCCTTTTCCCTTTGTTTAAAACGTGAAATATAACACATAAAAGTATATAACGTAGTTTAACATGTAAATCCAAAATAAATATCTGTATAACTAGCACCTTGGAAATACTTCCTTTACCCACCATCTCTTCTCTATCTTCCTTGTCCATATTTCCTTTATTTTCTTGCTTTGTATATATTCTGAATTATAAATATCCCTGAATTGCATATTGAAGTTCTCTTCAGTCTTGCCGTATTCTCAGCCTCCACCTTTAGTATATCTTTCACTCTGCTTGATAGAGTGATTGACCATCTTACTGATGCCTGAAACCCTTCTGTGGCTTCCATAGCTTGATTTCTTAGTACTCAATGTCCTTGGTGATCTGGCTTTTTAGCCTCCTTTGCCATACTTTCTTCTTTTTCTTCAGCTTTTAACTGAACTTGGTTTTTACTTTGTGATTTTACTCCTACAGTTCTCCTATTCTCTATCCAGTTTACTCCTCTAGCATTACTGTTTTTGGGAAACATTCTATTCCTCTTCTTTTTGTTCCTATAACACTGTGCATGTATGTTCTGTAGCGTTTTATCACTCTGTAGGCTAGTGCTGTGGTGGTTTTACTTGTCTGTCTTCCCCCTTTGATGTAAGATTTTTCATAGCTTATTTTTCATTTACTTCTTTCCCAGTTTCTCATACGGTATCAGATACATAGTGGATACTCAGTAAATATGAAACCACCAAAGGAATTTCCATGCCTGTTCTCTGCCATACGTACATCAGTGTTGACTCTGGATGATGGATAGCATCTCAAATTTGAATATCAATTCTGAAAATATGCTTTGTTTTCATATGTAACTCTAGTTTGCAGACCACACCATAGTCTTCCTCCCTTACATATCTTGGCACATGGTACTATAATCCCTTCCGGAATACTCCTTCCCCCCTTACTTTATAGTTTTGAGCCCATCTTAATATTTCCATAGCATGTACATTCTTACCATAAGTTAATTGCTGTAACTCTTTGGAGGACTGAGTCTGCTATTGGACGGAGTCCCTAAAAAGCAGAACCTCTGTATTCTCAGTGTATAACAAGGTGCATGGCATTTAATATATAGCTTGTCAGGCAGCGTTAGAGGAATAGATATGTATGGTTTTAAATAGAATTTTGTATCCTTTCACCTTCCCATCAAAATCAACAGCAGATGTTCACAGAGAACAACTTGGCATAGCCAGTAAATGTTTTCATAATACCAGTAGCAACATTTTCTAGCTGCTTACAAAAATGCAGCATTAAATTAAAAAGGGAAAGTGAGTCTCCATTTCCATTTACAGACAGTTCAAATCTTTAATAGAAGAAAGTGGGTTATATTTACGTAAGTATAATTTCGTTAATAGAGAAAACAGGATACAAACTACCTGAGATCAGTGGTCTTCAAATATTTTTGCTTGTGTATTCAATAATTTTGAATAACATGTGCTCCTTTTGCAGATTTTTTAAGTTGATCACACCTGGAGTTTTTTGTCAAGAGTTTAAATAGTTGCAAAAGATCTAATTTCTAAATTGTTGTATATTCTGATAGTGCTTTACTTTACCAAAACCTTGGAGTTTATCAATTGAAATAAATGTGTTCTTATATACCTCGGTGACAACCATCTTCATAACTGTAGTTCTGTAATAGATAAGGCATGGGTTCTTGTTGTTATTAACATCTGTCCTGAAAGAAGCAAGGTACAGCCTCCTTCAGTATTTCTTATCAAACTTCCTTGTGCTTTTCTCTTAAGTGGCTTTCTCTTAGAATTAAATCCACAGATTGCATCCCCCTCCTCCCACAAAATTTTTTACACCTAGGGAAATGGCCTACAGTAACACTGGGATGGCTGAGAGAAATACTTTGTTTTAGTCAAGTGGGAAAAAATCGTGAACAAAGAAGTGGGTTAAGGAAGATCTTCAGGACATAGACTTGGTCTCAGGCAAATCAATTTTAGGAAAGAGTACACATGGAAGTTGACAATTTGGAGAGTGATAGGGCTTTAAAACCTTGGTTTGTGCCATAGACCCTTTGACAATTTAGTAAAGCCTGTGGATCCCTTCTCTCAGTAATATTCTAGAATCAGTTTGTCACTTTCTACAGAAAACCTGCTGGGATTCTGGTTGAATTGCATTGAGTTTCTAGATTATTGGGGATAATTAACACATTAACCATATTGAATCTTCCAATTCATGATCACAGTATATCGTTCCATTTATTTAGGTTTTCTTCAGTTTCTGTTAGCAGTATTTTGTTTTCATTGTATAGATCTTGCATAGCTTGTTAAATTTATTCATTGGTATTTCATGCCCTTGAAACAGTATTTTAAAATTTTAAATTTTCTAATAGAAATACATAGAAATGCAATTTCTTTTTTTTTTTTTTTTTTTTTTTTGAGACAGGGTCTCACCCTGTCACCCAGGCTGGAGTGCATTAGTGTGATCACAGCTCACTGCATCCTCAACCTCCCAGGTTCAAGTGATCCTTCCACCTCAGCCTACTGAGTAGCTGGGACTGCAGACATGTGCTACTGCTCCTGGCTAATTTTTAAAAACTTTCTGGAGTCTTGGTATGTTACGCAGGCTGATCTCAAATTCCTGTACTCAAGCAATCCTTCCACTTCAGCCTCCCAAGGTGCTGGGATTACAGGCATGAATTACTATGCCCAGCCTAGAAATACAATCTTTTCAAATATGTTTTTTTTTTTTTTTTTTTTTTTTTTTGAGACGGAGTCTCGCTCTGTTGCCCAGGCTGGAGTGCAGTGGCGCAATCTCCGCTCACTGCAAGCTCGGCCTCCCGGGTTCACGCCATTCTCCTGCCTCAGCCTCTGCTAGAAGCTGGGACTACAGGCGCCCGCTACCACGGCTGGCTAATTTTTTTGTTATTTTTAGTAGAGACGGGGTTTCACTGTGGTCTCCATCTCCTGACCTCGTGATCCGCCCACCTCGGCCTCCCAAAGTGCTGAGATTACAAGCGTGAGCCACCGCGCCCAGCCTCAAATATGTTGTTCTTGTATTCTACTATCTTGCCAAACTCATGTCTTCGTTCTGATAGCTTCTTTGTAGATTCATTCCCTCTGATGTTCTGTATATGCAGTTGTGTCATTTGGGAATAAATTGTTTTCTTTCTTCGTAGTCTGAATGCCTTTTATTTCATTTTCTTGGTTTATTGCCTTGGTTAGGACCTCTGTTGGAATATTGAATAGAAGTAGTAAAAGTGGGTATACTTACCTTGTTCTGAAACTTAGGGAGAAAAGTGGTATTTTATCTTTAAATATAATGTTAGCTGTAAATATTCAAAGATGCTATTTATCAAGTTGAGGAAGTTTCTGCCTGTTCTTAGTTTCCTGAGAGTTTTTATTATGAATTGGTATTGAATTTTGTCAATTTTTTTTCGGCCTCTACTGAGATTATCTTGCTTTTTTTCATTATTCAATTAATGTGAGTTACATGGATTCATTTTTAAAAGTTGAATTAACATTGCACTCCTGAAGTGAACCCCATTTGGTCGTGGGGTTGGATGTGATGTTCTAATATCTTAAGGATTTTTACATATTAACGAGGGATGTTGGTTTGCAATTTTATTGCCACGGCATTATTTGGTTTGATGTCAAGGTAATGCTGACTACATAACATGAAATGGAAAGTATCTTCTCCTCTTCTATTTTCTGGGAGAGTTTGTATAGACTTGGTATGATTTTTTTCCTTAAATGTTTGATGATATACCCTATTCATTTAGAAACTTTAGAATTAGAATCTGTAGAATTTCTGTTATTGGTCATTTGTGTCTTTTAAAATTTTTATTTTCTTTCTTTTTCTTTTTATTTTTGAAACAAGATCCCACTCTTTGTCATGCAGGCCAGAGGGGAGTGGCACAATCATGGCTCACTGCAGCCTTGACCTCCCAGGCTTAAGCAATACTTCCACCTCAGCGTCCCAAGTAGCTGGGACCATAAGCACACACCACCATGCCCTGCAAATTTTATTTTATTTTATTTTTTGTAGAAACAGGGTCTCCTTATGTTGCTTGGGCTGGTCTTGAACTCTTGGGCTCAAGTGATCCTCCTGCTTTAGTGTCCCAGAGTGTTGGGATTACAAGCATGAGTCACTGCACCTTGCTAAAATTTTCTTGATCAATATAGCTAGAGTTCTGCTGATTTCATTGATCTTTTCAAAACCTTTTTTTTACTTCATTGGATTTTTTTTCCTTTTTTTCATTTCTCTATTAAATAAAGTATTACATTAAATTCAATCTCTTTCATTGATTCCTCCTCTTCTGTCTACTTATTTTAATTTTCTCTTTTTCTAGCTTCCTAAGGTGGAAGCTTAGACCATTATTTTGGACTTTTAAACTCTCTTATATAAACATTTACAGCTATAGATTTCCTTGTGAGTACTGCTTTAGTTATGACCCACAAATTTTCATTTTCATTCTCTTCAAAATATTTAAAAAATTTCTTTGTGATTTCTTTTTTAGCCCTTGGATTATTTTAAAGTGTTGATTAATTTCCATATATTTGCAGTTTTTCTATATATTTTAATCTATTATTGATTTCTAGTTTAATTTTATTGTAGTCAAAGAGAATAGTTTGTATTATTTCAGTAGGTATAAATATTTTGAGACTTGTTTCATAGCCCAACATATAGTTCATTTTAGTGAATGTTACATGTCTACATGAAAATAATTTTTAGTGAATGTTACATGTCTACGTGAAAACAATTTGTCATTTGTAGAGTGTGTGTTTTAGGTCAGGTTGTTTGATAGTGCTGTTGAAGTCTCTATCCTTACTGATTTTTCTCTCTGCTTGGTCTGTGTCTGTTACTAAGTGAGAACTCTTGAAGTCTCCAACTATAATTATGAATTTGTCTATTTCTTCTATCAGTTCTGCCACTTTTTGCTGCATTTATTTTGAAGTTCTCTTATTGGGTGTGTACATATTTAGTATTGTTATGTCTTTTTGGTGAATTGACAACTTTGTCATTACAAAATGACCTCTTTGTCTTCAAGCTTATTCTGTTGTTAATATTGCCACTCCAGCTTGGTATACTTTCACATTCTTTTACCTGTGTTTTTATACTTTTAAAGTGGGTTTTTGTAAGCAGCATATAGTTAGGTCTTGCTTTTTTATCCAATTTGACAATCTCTGCCTTGTAATTGAAATTTTAAATTATTTACACTTAATGTAATTTATTGAGATGGTTGGATTTAAGTCAACCATCTTGCTACTTATTTTGTATTTGCCGCATTTGTTTTTTGTTCCTTCCTCTTTTCTGCTTCTTTTTATATTCAGTTTACTTTAGGGTTTATTTTATCTCTACAATTTAGTTATATCACTTTATTATTTTGTTGTTATTTTTATTTTGTTATTATTCTAGGGTTTACAGTATATATCTTTTAACTTTAAATACCACAACCTGCCTTCAAATGATACTGTACTGCCTCAAATATAATGTAAGGATCTTTAAAAAATATACTTGCATTTCCTCTCCTGTTCTTTCTTGTCACAGTTTCTTCTACATATATTATAAACAGAATACATTTTTATTATTTTTACTTTAAATGATCAGCTATCTTTTAAAGATATTATGACATGAAAAATATTTTTTATATACCCACATCATTTTTTACTTTTATTGTTCTGCTTTAAAAACTTGAAGTTTTTTTTTTTTTTTTTTTAGAGAGAGGGTCTTGTTCTGTCACCCAGGCTGGAGTGCAGTGGTGCAATCACAACTCACTGCAGCCTCCACCTCCTGGTCTCAATTGATTCTCCTGCCTCAGCCTCCTGAGTAGATGAGACTACAGTCAGATGACACCATACCTGGATAATTTTTCTATTTTTTGTAGAGATGGGGTCTTACTGTGTTGCCTAGGCTCATCTCGAACTGCTGGGCTCAAGTGATCCTCCCAGTTCTAATAGTTTTTATAGTGATTGTCTGTTGTTTTTCTGAAAATGTCTTTATTTCACATTGAGTTTTGAGAGTTTTTTCCCCAACCTATAGAATTCTAGGTTGACAGTTTCCTTTAGTAGTTTAAAGACCTCATTCAGTTCTTTGGCATGTGTTGTTTCTGCCAAATTTGGGGAAATTCTTTTTTTTTTTTTCTTTGAGATGGAGTCTTGCTGCCTCGCCAAGCTGGAGTGCAGTGGCGCGATCTTGGCTTACTGCAACCTTCACCTCCCGGGTTCAAGCAATTCTTCTGCCTCAGCCTCCTGAGTAGCTGGGACTACAGGCGTGTACCACCATGCCCAGCTAATTTTTGTATTTTCAGTAGAGATGGGGTTTCTCCGTGTTTGCCAGGATGGTCTCCATCTCTTGACCTTGTGATCTGCCTGCCTCAGCCTCCCAAAGTGCTGGGATTACAGGCGTGAGCCACTGCGCCTGGCCAGTCTGGGGAAATTCTTATCTTTGTTCTTATATGTAATTTACTTGTTTTCTGTGGCTGCTTTTAAGATTTTTCTTTTAATCACTGATTTTCAGCTACTTGGTATATCTATGTATGAGTTTCTTTGTGTTTATCCTGTGTGTGGTTTATTTAATTTCTTGGAGTTTTGTATAGCAGCAATCCCCAACCTTTTTGGCACCAGGGACCAGATTCGTGGAAGACAGTTTTTCCACGGGTGGGGGGTGGGGGGCTTGGTTTCAGGGTGAAACTCTTCTACCTCAGATCATCAGGCATTAGTTAGATTCTCATAAGGAGCACACAACCTAGATCCCTCGCATGCGCAGTTCACAGTAGGGTTCAGGCTCCTATGAGAATCTATTGCTGCCACCTATCTGACAGGAGGCGGAGCTTAGGCAGTAATGCTTGCTCGCCTACCGCTCACCTCCTGCTCTGCAGCCCGGTTCCTAATAGGCCATGGACTGGTACTGATCTGCGGCCTAGGGTTTGGGATCTACTGTTGTATAAGTTGCATCGTCTTGCTTCTTGGCATGTCTGATGGTTATTGATTGCCTGCTGAATATTGTGAATGTTACATTGTTTACTATCTGAATTTTTTTGTGCATGTTATGTGTCTTTCATGACTGTTGGGTTTTGTTCTGGTAGGCAGTTTAGTAATTTATGATTACTTTGGTCATTTGAGAATTGATTTTAGAGTAGATTTAGATTAGATTTTACTCTAAGGATGGTTTACCCCACTATTAAGGCATGGTTCTTATAGGTTTCTGCTGAATGTCTTAGTGGTCAATGAAGACTCACTACTCTGGCTGACGAGGTATCGAATGATTTGCAGCCTTGTGTGAGCTTTGAAACTATTCAACTCATAGCTGTCTAGTTTGGTTCTTGCCAGACCTGGTGGAGTGTCACACTATGCATAAGCATGTGTGGGGCCAGGGAACAGAGCATGAAGGGGACCAGTTTGCATTTTCTTCAGCATAGCTTCATTCACTTTGAAATTGTATCTCAGAACTTTCATCTACCTACGCGTTCTTGAATGCCAGTTTGTCCCTCTAGCTTCTCAATTCAGCTAGATAGCTACCTGGAATTCTGCTCTATGCTCTGTAGTTTGGAATGTGCCTCTGGGGCAATCCTGGTTCTCTTGTTCTCTTTCTTACTGGGATCAAAGGCTCTTGCTGCCTGTTCAATGTCTGAAAAATGTGTTTCATATATTTTGTTCAGTTTTCTAGTTGTTAAAAGCAAGAGGGCAAATTCACTCTTTGTTCCTCCCTCATGGCCAGAAATTAGAGTAATTTATTCATTTATTTACTTAGAGTAATATTTTTAAATGTATGAAATAAAATGTATAGAAAAAAATTATTTTGAAATAATTGTATGAACATTTTCATAACTACAAAATGGTTTTATATATGTTTAATGCATTCAATAATAAAACCTAGTATGGGGGCCTAATAATACCTCTAATTCTCTTTGAAGTCTTTACCTGACTCCAGATTAGGAACTGCTACCTTAAAACTGTCTATGCCCATGTATTCCCTGAAAAGTCTTCATGTAACCCTAGAGATACAGACATTCTAGTTTGAAGAAAGCTTCCTTTAGCTTTCTTCAACTAAAGATGTCAACAGACATCATCACAATTAGAGTCTATTTTAATTTACCAAAAGAGAAAAGTTAAGCCTGGCAATTACTAATTATTAATACAGGTTGAATATCCCTAATCCAAAAATCTGAAATGCTCCAGAATCTGAAACTTTTTGAGCAGTGACATGGTGCTTAAAGGAAATGCTCTTTGGAGCATTTCGGATTTTGGATTTTTGAATTAGGATTGCTCAGTCAGTAAGTATATAATGCAAGCATCCAACATCTGAAAAAATAAAAAAATCCAAAACACTTCTGGTCCCAAGCATTTAGGATAAATATTCAACCTGTAACAACTACTGATCATTATGCTTATTGAAAATTACCAATTAAATGATAAGTATTCATTAATGACACTAGTCATTAATAACAAAGCTATGTAAAATTTTAAAAATAATCTTCTGACTTTATGCTTGTATATATTTTATTGTCCCTTTACCATCAGTGCTTTTTTTTTTTTTTTTTTTGAGATAGAGCCTGGCTGTCACCCAGCGGGAGTGCAGTGGTGCTGTCTCAGCTCACTGCAGCCTCCCCGTCCCGGGCTCAAACGATCCTTCCACTTCAGCCTCCCAAGTAGCTGGGACTATAGGCACATGCTGCCATTCCTGGCTAATTTTCGAATTTTTTGTAGGGACGGAGTTTAGCCATGTTTCCCAGGCTGATCTCGAACTCGTGAGCTCAAGTGATCCACCTCCATCAGCCTCCTAAAGTGCTGGGATTACAAGCCTGAGCCACTGTGCCTGGCCAGTGCTTCTCTTTTAGGAAATATTCTTCAATGATTTCATAGTTGAATGTAATTATTATTTTAGTAACAAATAAAACTTTTTATAAAATGCCAATTTGGGCTAGGTGTGGTGGCTTATTTATGCCTGTAATCTCAGCACTTTGGGAGACCAAGATGGGAGGATCGCTTGAGGCTAGGAGTTTGAGACCAGCCTGGGCAATATAGCAAGACCCTGTCTCTACAGAAAAATAATAATAAAGAAAATAGGCTGGGCATATTGGCTCATGCCTGTAATCCTAGCACTTTGGGAGTCCAAAGCAGGCAGATCATGAGGTCTGGAGATCGAGACCATCCTGGCTAACACGGTGAAACCCTGTCTCTACTACAAAATAGAAAAAATTAGCCGGGCGTGGTGGCGGGCGCCTGTAGTCCCAGCTACTTGGGAGGCTGAGGCAGGAGAATGGCGTGAACCCAGGAGGCGGAGCTTGCAGTGAGCCAAGTTCATGCCACTGCACTCCTGCCTGGGTGACAGAGCGAGACTCCGTCTCAAAAAAAAAAAAGAGAGTACAAATTTATTGCTTAGTAAAGCGTTAGCATCTTTTAAATTGTATATTGTTGTTTTTAATGTGAAGTGATCAACACCTGTGAAAAGGGGTGAAAAAAATAAGAATAAATGTTTAATGTGAAGTGAGAGTCAGACCTTCTATATTTGTTGTTGTTGTTTTTGAGACAAGAGTCTCATGCTGTCACCCAGCCTGGAGTGCAGTAGTGCGATCTCGACTCTTGACTCACTGCAACTTCCGTCTCCCAGGTTCAAGCAATTCTTGTACCTCAGTCTCCCTAGTAGCTGGGATTATGGGCACGCACCACCATGCCTGGCTAATTTTTGTATTTTTTGTAGAGACGGTTTTTCGCCACGTTGGCCAGACTGATTTTGAACTCCTGGTCTCAAGTGATCCACCTGCCTCACCCTCCCAAACCCCACAAACCCCACTTTTAGTCTTTTTTTTTTTTTTTTTTTTTTTTTGAGATGCAGTCTCACTCTGTCACCAAGGCTGGAGTTCTGTGGCGCAATCCCGGCCCACTGCAACCTCCACCTCCTGGGTTCAAGTGATTCTTGGGCCTCAGCCTCCCAAGTAGCTGGGACTACGGGCACCCACCACGCCTGGCTAATTTTTGTATTTTTAATAGAGATGGTGTTTCACCATGTTGGCCAGCTGGTCTCAAACTTCTGACCTCGGGTGATCCGCTTGCCTTGGCCTCCCGAAGTGCTGGTATTACAGGCGTGAGCCACCACACCCATCCCCCACTTTAAGTCTTAAAGGATCCATGTTATACAGTTGAGCAATATTCATTCTCTTTCTTAATGTCATTGTCAAGTGTGAGTATATCTTTTCCTGGTCAGTGAGAACTGAGGTTGAAACAAACAGTTTGATTTCTGGACTTACGTTTGTACTAAAGTGTATTGGGTTCTCTGAAGATAAAACCAACATACAACTCTTATCTATATAGGATTATTCTGTTCACTGTTTGGGAGATCTTACACTTTTCAAATTAACTATGAATAAATGCTTATACAGATAAGAAATGATCAGTTCTCCACTATCCTTCTGTTTTTCTAGGTAACTATAACTACCCAATATTGCAGCCATGGAGTCCATGCTTAATAAATTGAAGAGTACTGTTACAAAAGTAACAGCTGATGTCACTAGTGCTGTAATGGGAAATCCCGTCACTAGAGAATTTGATGTTGGTAGACACATTGCCAGTGGTGGCAATGGGCTAGCTTGGAAGATTTTTAATGGCACAAAAAAGTCAACAAAGCAGGTAAGTTTTAATTCAGCATCCACTTGGAAAAAACACACATGCTAAGAACCATAAAATGCGTGTATGCATTTTTATGTTAAGAAATGCCAAAAGTTCTTTAATAGGTTCTTAAATGGGTTCTTTAGTTCTCATTTTATCTTATGAAGTCATACAAAAAAACAAATGCTTTTAAACATGCTCTGAATCTCCTGGTTACAGATATACCGTTTGACATATCTTGAAATCTAATTTTGCTTAATTAATAAACGTGTCAGTTGAGCAAACAAGTATATTAGATTGTAATATTTAGCGAAGTATGTGTTTTAGGATAGAAATTGCCATTTTCTTAAATTTTCTTTTCATATTTGTCAATATGTTACCGGCAAAATACCCAGTTAAATTTTTCAACGTTAAGTGTGTCTTAGTGCAGTCTTAGTGCTGGGATTACAGCGTGAGCCACCATGCCTGGCCAAAATCACTGTTTTCAAAAGTCTTTTACTTCCCTACAAGTGAAATATATGGGTTGTAAAATGTAATGGATTTCTTATATATACCTCCCAATGACTACCACAATCATACAATTGTGGGTATGCATTATTTGCTACTTTTCCAAAGTTAGCTTATTTCCCAGGTAAGTACATTGAAGACAGAATTGGCTTTGGTTATCCTTTTATGAAATAGGAATCTTGATCCTATGATAAATTGCTGGTATGTCATTTGTATTCAGCCTGTTAAATCTTGTTTTTAATTGCCATTTGGAAGTCTTTACTGAAATTCAGAGTTGATCTGCATCTGAAATGCTGATCGATTTGTTACTTTTGAACATTGCTTTTTCTTCAGTTCACCATAAGCTCATCCAAAAACATAAATGGTTTCTTGAGTATTGACTACCTAAAAACTATTAATGAGGTCATGAGTTTTGTAAATGAACAACCTCCTCTGATTCTGGCACAAATTGCTTTTACAATCAGTTATATAAGGGGAAAACAAAATAACAAATTTATAAAATTAGGCATTTTTATTAAGGATGTGGTAATATATAATAGCATCTCTGTGCGTAACTAGAAAGGTTCTAGGTAATTGTGGTAATATCAGTAATTCACATGCTGAAATCTCCTGATGATGTTGGAACTTCTAGAACATGAGAACCAGGCACAGATGATAGAACCCCATTCTCAACTGCTGACTGTCAGCACTGGATTTTCTTAGGGAACTTTTCTACATTCCACTTTTTTTCTATATTTATTGCTTTGGAATGAAAGGTGGTACACCAGTGAGCTCAGTGGATATAGGTTCAAATTTTCCTTTTTTGCCTCCTTCAACTTGCAAGGGTCAAAACTGAATATCCTGTCTTTACTGCTGGTTAATTTTTTAAAGAATAGCTAAGTCCTTAACCACCTTGACATTGAAGCATCATTTAAATTTCCCCTTTAATTGAAAAGTTTTAATTCTTTTTCAGTTGTCTCATTTTTATTCAGTGAATCATACCAAATATACAGTCTAGAGCTGTGCTACCCAATATGGTAGCCAAAGTTAAATTAATTTAAATTCCTTAGTTGTACTAGTCACATTTCAAATGTTCCATGGCCACATGTGGCTAGTCTAGGACCACTGTACTGGACAATGTAGATATAGAACTTTCTATCATTACAGAAAATTCTGTTGATAGGACAGCACTGATCTGGATAACCTGGAAGAACGATAATGAAAAAAGATAACTGTTCTTGATCTCTTTTTCTCCCTAAAGAGGCATTAAGACTCAGGGTGTCTTTTAAACCCTCTCAGTCTTTCTTGTGCCATATTGCAGTTGTGTTTTATGGCAGCATATATGATCTTAAATTTGACATTGACTTTGAGGTAAACAATGGGTTAGGGGTTTGGGACGGGGGATTTTCACACATAGTTTTAATATTTGAAGACGGCTAGGTGCAGTGGCTCATGCCTGTAATTGCAGTACTTTGGGAGGCTGAGGTGAGCTGATCAGTTGAGGTCGGGAGTTTTAGACCAGCCTGGGCAACATGGTGAAACCCCATCTCTACTAAAAATACAAAAATTAGCTGAGCATGGTGGCGTGTGCCTGTAGTACCAGCTACTCGGGAGGCTAAGGCAGGAGAATCTCTTGAACCTGGGAGGTGGAGGTTGCAGTAAGCCGAGATGGCACCACTGCACTCCAGCCTAGGTGACAGAGCAAGACTCCGTCTCAAAAAAAAAAAAAAATGAATAAGACATTAAGATTTTTCAGTTATTGTTTGGATAAACTTACCAAATTACAGTTTGTAAACATGTTGAAATTGATAGCTCTTTAATGATAGCTTATTGGCATTTTAAGCTACTATTTAAGTTTTATACTAATGGTGTATGCTATTAGTGCACTTGTAGAGCTGTTTAGTTCCTTTTTCTTTTTCTTTTTTTTTTTTTTGGAAACAGAGTCTTGCTCTTTCACTCAGGCTGGAGTGCAGTGCCGTGATCTGGGCCGACTGCAACCTCTGCCTCCCGGGTTGAAGCAATTCTCCCACCTCAGCCTCTCGAGTAGCTGGGACTACAGGTGTGCGCCACCATGCCTGGCTAATTTTTGAATTTTTAGTAGAGACGGGGTTTCACCGTGTTGGCCAGACTGCTCTTGAACTCCTGACCTCAAGTGATCCGCCCGTCTCGGCCTCCCAAAGTGCTGGAATTACAGGCATGAGCCACCATGCCTGGCCTAGTTTCTTTTTTGAGTGTTCATTTAGAAGCAGCTCTTAGTTTCTCACTATTATTTTTTTTCTGGAATCTCAGCAAGGATGCTAAAAACATCTCCAGGTAATATTTAGAGAATAAAAATTGTGGTGTTGGCTGGGCATGGTGGCTCATGCCTGTAGTCTCAGCACTTTGGGAGGCCAAGGTGGAAGGACCCCCCTCAGCTCAGGAGTTTGAGACCAACATGTGCAATGTAGGGAGACTGTCTGAAAAAAATTGTGTAGTCTGATTAATTTTTAAAATATAAACTTATTTTTAATAACTTATGTTCAGCATATTATAGAATATTGCACAAATCGTGAGTGTACAGCTTGATAAATGTTCACAGTGAATACACCCATGTAACCAGCATCCAGACCAATAAAAGAAATACTACTAATACTCGTGTCCTTTCCTGTCATTATCCCTAACCCCCTTCTCTCCAGGGATAACCACTACCCTGTCCTTTAACACTAGAATAATTTTGCCTGTTTTTGAACTTTATTTAAATGCAATTGTATATACTCTTGTATTTGACCCCTTTTCCTTAATAGTATATGGATAAGCTATATCTATGTTGTTGAACAATACAGTTTTTCTTTTCATTGATAGAGTACAGCTGTAGACATTCTTGTATGTGCCATTGGCACATATGATGCATTACCTAGGTATGGGATTGCTAGGTTGTAGTGTATGTGTTCATTGCCAAATAATTTTTCTGGTGTGGTGCCAGTGTACACTTCCACCAGCAGTTACAGTTTCTTCACATCCCTGCCAATCTTGTTATATGGTCTTTTTAATTTTGGACATTCTGGGTGGAGGGTTTATTTAATTTTTGAAAATTCAGTGAAATATTCCCTGCTCCCCTCTCTTCTGAACTTTAAAAATGTCTGTTAGGTAATTCAAACATAGAATTTATACCATTTTATTTCTGTTAATAGCTTTCTAACTGACTTAGTCTTTTTACACAGTTTCATGTTTTCAGGCTTAAAATGGTCATTTGAATATAGGTATTCTTTTCAAACATTGTTATGTTCTTTGTTATAAATATTTATTTGAGAGGTATTTCTGAGGCAAATGCTCTTGGTTGGATTTCATTGATTTTGCTAATTTTTAAGTTATACTTTATTTAAACTAGCCATTAAAGATGGAAATTTTTATTTTGGCCAAGCTATATATATAATAAATTAGAAATGTTTACCATATACATACATACATATGTACATGTATGTCCTTTAAAAATTGGAATACTGTTATCTGTTAGGTAGGAATATTATGATTATCAAGACTGCTAATTTGTTTAAATAATTTATAATAAAACACCACATACGTCTAATTTCTGTCTCAGCTATGTCCCTAATTTTTACCTCCTTTCAAGTAGAATAATAATTCTAGATTTTGAAATTTCTTTCAACTGTCAAATATCAAGCTAAGGGATTTATATTGGGAGAGGATGTTTAAAAAAATGTGTGTGTATGTGTATATGTTTATATACGTAATTTTGCCTGGTCTTGGAATATTTAAGCATTTATTAAGCACTTCTGTTTAGATTGACATAATATTCTGTGTTGTCAAGGAATTACCCTTCAAAATTGATTCATTTAACATTTATGAGTAGTCTTCTAGTATCCTACATTTATTATGACTTTTTATATTTGCTTTTGCAGTAGAACTTTTTTCTTGAAAAAAAAAAAAAAAAAAAAGGGTAGCTTTGTGTTACTTTGCTTTAAAAGTTGTATTTGTTGACCTGATAGTTTTGCCCTACTTCAGGGGCTTCATAACACCTCCCTGAAATGACTGTTTCTGTGAGGATAGGGAAGATTGATTGATTTCTTAATTATTATATACTAAATACTTAATTGTTGTTCATATCTTATCCACTCTACCAAACATTGGGTTGGACGTAATCCCTTCCTTACTACACAATATGCATTGTGTTATCCAGATGCCAGTATTCATGGATGAGCCTTGCTAATATTGTATATACGAAAGCATAATTAAATTATAATAAAAAATGAAATTAGAATAATTAATAGTTTTAAAATAAAGGAAACTTTTATGTGAAGCCAAATATGCTAGTCATGTCACTTAGACAAAATATGATCATAGACTAGTAATTTTAAGGGGTGTATGTTTTTACCTTTCATTCTTCTCAGCAGCTTATTTTTAACTTAATATAAATAAAAGTTTATATTTTGCTTTACTGTTTTGAAGAAGGAACATTATCCCAAAATCAGATGAAAAATGAAGTGTGTGATGCTTGACAGTCACCACCAGTCAGTCATGAGGGTCCATAAAATAGAGAGCCAACATCTGTGTTCCAAAAGCCACCTCTGGTACCTCTGAGGGTTAGGTTAGTGGAGGTCGTGATTGCTGTTAGAGAATCGTAGACACGTTACTATAAATCATGTAATTTAAATTTTATTACTTAAAACTATCTTGTTATCAACAGAGCTCAACTTCGTAGTAAGCAAAATAGCTTCTTTGGTTTTTTTGTTGTTGTTGTTTTTCCGGAGAGGGGGTCTTAATATGTTGCTCAGGCTGGAGTGCAATGGCTATTCACAGGCACAACCGTAGCCTACAGCCTTGACCTCCTGGGCTCAAGCAATCCTCCCACCTCAGCCTCCCAAGTAACTGGGATTACAGACATGTGCCACCATGCCTGGCTCACAAGTAGCTCTTAAAAATTATAAGTTAGGTCTATATCAAATGGGACGTATACTGTATTGTGACAAATACTACAGTTTTTTAGAATACTTCGGTAGCCTTTTTTGTTTAAATTAGGCTATTGAGAAAAAATACTTTTTAGTAAGTGTCTTTCTTTGCCAATGTTTTTAAAGAATATGCAATGAATAAATAAATAATAGGATGCCATATATTGCTTATATTTTGTTCCAATAATTTTTGTATTGAAAAACCCTCAATTTAACTACAGTTAACAGTTGTTGAATCTTAAGCAGAAGACATACTGGATGATTGTGCTATTTGATCTTTTCTGTATATTTGACATTTTTGTTAATAAAAAGTTAAAAAATATTTTAATTAAAGATGATAATAAAAAGCTTTAATTGCTTATCTTTATTTACTATCAGTAAGCAATAGACATCTGAGTATCTTCTAGCCATAACTGCTGAGTTCTGTGGTAGATACAGAGACACATAAGACATTGTTTCTTTCTTCAAGAAGATTGTAATATATATAAGGTGACTGGACTTTTGCATAAGTGATATATGTTTGCAGAGTGGGTAGTATAGAAAAGTAGTAAAAGAAAAATGTAAGTTAGAAATTAGATCATGGTGTATTCTGATGAAAGGCTTTGTACAGTGTAATAGTTTTATTTTAGGAAGTCAGTATGAAGCCTGAGGATTAACAACACAACCTTGTTAACATTGGTTAATTTTAATCAACTGATTGAAACAAAGAGAAAATATTTTCAAGATAGTTGATAACCTCTTCTGACTTATTTAGGACTTATCTTTGACCTAAAACAATGGACTATCTGAGAGAATTTTGTGAGTTTTTTTTTCTTTTCTTTTTTTCTTTTAAGAGATGGGGCCTTACTGTGTTGCCCAGGTTGGTCTCGAGCCCCTGGCATCACACCATCCTCCTGCCTCATTTTCACAAAGTGTTGGGATTACAAGCATGAGCCACTATGCCCAGCCAGTGTTTTCTTTTTCTTCATGAACTATAGTGTTCCTCTTTACTTGTGGTGAAACTGCAAGAGCTACTTCATGTAGTCCTTTTTTTAAATATACTTAGAACACCTTGAGCAGAGCACGGTGGCTCACACCTGTAACCTCAACACTATGGGAGGCTGAGGTGGGAGGATTGCTTGAGTCCAGGAGTTTGAGACCAGCCTGGGCAACATAGTGAGACCTTATCTCTACAAAAAAATTTAAAAATTTGCCGGGCATGGTGGTGCATGGCTGTGGTCCCAGCTACTCGGGAGACTGAGGTGAGAGGATCACTTGAGACCAGGAGGTGGAGGCTGCAGTGAGCCATGATTGTGCCACTGCACTCCAGCCTGGGTAATAGGGTGAGACTCTGTCTCAAAAAAAGAAAAAACAAAAAAGACTTGAAAAATAAAACATTTATTTATTTTAATTTTTTGAGATGGAATCTCGCTGTGCTGCCCAGGCTCCAAAGTGCTGGACACTTTGGAGTACCCAGGCCTCCCAAAGTGCTGAGATTACAGGCGTGCGCTACCGTGCCGGCCATAACACATTAAAATTGGATACATTTATAAAATGTGTTATAGCAGAAGACTTACTAAAATAAGATTGTGCACATGAATGGCAAGATGGGAACTTGAAGTTTTAGGTCATTTGTTTTTAGTTCAAATTAGTATTATGTAAAACTCTTACCTCCTGGCTGTCCTGTGCCTCATAATGATCAAGAGTTAAGATTAGGTGTTTATATGAGTGCTATTTAAAGCTGTTACTCAGCCTAAATGACTGATTTCTTTCTTGAAGACGTGCATCGTGTTTTGCTTCGGTGTTCTGTATTTTCCCTGTGTTATTTCTGGGGTGACAGAATGATGTCTTGGCTAAAAATATAGTCCTGTGGACTAACTGTGTTTGAAACTTGACTTCTTTTTATCTTAGAAAACATTTATCTTCTCCACAACATCCTCATTTGTAAAGTTAATATAATGTTTGTCTCACAGGGTTTCTGTGAGGAATAGAATAATTCCTGAAAAGTACTTAGCACAATGCTTGGCACATATAAATACGCAAATGCTATCTTGTTATTTCTATTATATAAATAGTTGACTTGGGAACCTCTTTATTTGTAAGATTTTCTAGTAGACTGATGCCTGAAACTTTAGCTGTAGAGTGTATTATATTTTCATTTTTTATGTCGTTCCTTTTATGACTCTGGTCTGAAAATAACAATGAGCAAGGTTTGAGTTCAGGGTCAACATAATAAATGGCAGGAGTGAAATTCCATTTTAGGTTTGTGTGACTCTGGAAACTGGGCTCTTAATCACTGTTATATTCTTATGCTGCATGTTTATTTCTGTGTGACATGGGAATGGTATTGGGTTTATATCACATCATTTTGTTTAGCTTAATATATTAATGTTCCTTATCAAGTTGACAGGTTGTTGAATCTCTGTCTTTCAAAGTTGATTCTTGACCATGGGTCTTAAATGTGTGTCATTGATCATATATATGTGTCATTGATCAGATGTGTATCAGCAGAAAACTCATCAGTAATAGAAAAATAACAAAATGCAAGTCTTGATGTTAGTGGTGTAACGACGTTAGCCAACATTAATTGAATATGTCAGGTACTACAATAAGTTCTTTTTATATTACTGTGTCACTTATTCTTCAGTGGTCCTTTGAGGTATTCATACTATTATTTATTCTTTTTTTTTCTGTTGAGAAAACTTGCCCAAAGGCAGCTGGTCAGTTGAAGGGAAATTGACTCAAAGTCTCCTCTGATCTAATGCCAGTGTCTTGAGTGCTGTATAAATACATCCTCTGTTGTTTTATTGTAGCAAATGCTGCCTTATTCACAAATGCTTGGGGGAATGTTGTGTTTTAATTGAGTTACAGTGCGAAATAATTCCTTTTTGTTGCCACTTTTCAGAGTCTTACTCCTCTAATATCCTTAACTCATTTATATACACAAGGAACCCTCATTTTACAAGTTATGTTTGAGAAATTTATTGGATTGGACTTTTTGCAGTGAATCTCTATGAGATGGTTGAGTTGCCAGGCTAACTTATGAAAATAATAATGTTAATGTAGCAAAAATGCAGAACAGAAGAAAGTAATTAGAAGAGAAAAAAATGAGAATAAAATAGAAAGCTTATGTCTTGGATATTGATAGTTGAGTAGCAGTAGGTTTAATTTGAGGCTTTCAAAGACATAGAAATTCTGAAAGAGTTTCAAAATCTTTCAAGGAATT
Organism: Nomascus leucogenys; assembly: GCF_006542625.1. Taxonomy (NCBI): domain Eukaryota; kingdom Metazoa; phylum Chordata; class Mammalia; order Primates; family Hylobatidae; genus Nomascus; species Nomascus leucogenys. The sequence continues at coordinate 67,392,185 of NC_044390.1, forward strand.
TTGGAAGGCTAGCATTCTTTGCTAATTTCACTTCCAGTTTATTTTGCCTTATTACCAAGAACACACATCAATGATTTAACACATCACCTATCAGTAGAGCTGTTTTTTTGATTTGTTAAGAGGGGGTAACTACATGAGAACTGTTTTTCCTTGGGTATCTGAGGAATAATGAAAGGAAGAAGATGGTAAGGAGGATGTGTGCTTTTAGTGGTATAAAATAAGCTGTGAATGATTTCAAAGAGAGGTGGTAGGAGAGCAAGTCCCTGTACTAGTAACCGTTTACATTTACTGCCCCTAACAAGATGGGGGATAGGAAGGTATGAGATAGAATATAGATTATTCATATGTAAAAGATACTACAAATTCATTTTTCTTACAAACAGGTACTCCCTGACATACAACCTTTCTTTCAAAAAACATTTCAAGATTTTGTAGTATACTTCATGATTATCATTGTTAAGTTACATTTTAAATTTTTAAACATTTTCTTTGAGTTCTGTGTCCATAAGAGATTACTACACAGGAAACAACATATTGTACACAATTAATATGTACCTGTGATAGCAGAATTCAAAGGTAAAGTTTTTCCTGTGTTCTTTAGATGAGGACTCTAGGTTTTACACCTTTTAAAATGTTTAGATTTACTGTCATAAGGAAACCAACTCTTTGATATCAGAAAAGTATTACAGTGGTGCTAAAATTTTTATGGCATAGTTATTTGTAGATTGTGACATTCATATAATTTTATCACTTTTCTATATTTCTTGACTAAAATTACACAATTCTTTTATTTAGGAAGTGGCAGTTTTTGTCTTTGATAAAAAACTGATTGACAAGTATCAAAAATTTGAAAAGGATCAAATCATTGATTCTCTAAAACGAGGAGTCCAACAGTTAACTCGGCTTCGACACCCTCGACTTCTTACTGTCCAGCATCCTTTAGAAGAATCCAGGTAAATTTTTATAAAAACTTACATAGTAGATTCCCTAAACAAATAGTTAAAAATAATTTTATATTTGAAATCTGTCTGTTTCAAGTATTATCAGTGAAAAATTCTTATACTCTAAGTGTTGAGTTCTTATGCATTAGTTTTCTCCCTAAAGTTTATTTGCATTGTCTGTGTATATGTCTCTCTTTGAAATATTAATACTTTCTTTACTTTTGCCATGATTCTGTACTTCAGTGGCTACCCTGTGCTCATGACTACAATAGTCAAAATAGAAGATGCAAGGGTATAGAATACAGTTCTTGCCTGAAAGTAGCTGTCCTTGCTAATTTGCTAGAATTTGTTGTCTCCTTTTCATTGATACAGTATTTGGAGGCCAATTTTGTGTGTGTGCCAACTACTGTTTCAGACACTTAACCTTCTACTATGCCCAGCATGCCAGTCCATAGCTCTCAGTTACTTTACCATCTATTTTTCTCAAGGGTGAGCTTGGGAAGTGTTACTGAGAATGACAAGAAAATGAAATTTATGTAATCTTAACTGGACTCTCAAGCTTGTGGCACTTTTAATACTCCTTTAGATACCCTAGCTTTATAAACCTTTTTGACATTACTTATAACCCCAAATTTATGCCTTTCTTCCTTCTCAGCAGACTGTATTCCCCTCTCTTAATTCAGAAAATCTTAATGAGATCATTTGGTATTTGTGTCCTGTGGCCCTGTTGGCCCTTAGGATTTTTAAGGATAGGGGAAGAACAAGAAGGTGGAGGACACAGAGCTGGCAGGGTTCCAGGTTGTGTGGGATGAAGGTCCCATCTCCCTTCAATTGTACAGTTTTGCTTTTATCTCTTATTATATATTGAGTTTCTGCAAACTTCTTACTCTGGAATCTTCAATAACCCACTTTCTACCATCTCACCCTTCAAAGGCACAAGATTTTTTTTTAAACATAAAAGGAAAAATACAAACATTTGCTATGTGAAAAACTATGCTAAATGCTTTACATTGTTTAATTCATCTAATTCTCACAATTACACAGAACAGAGGATCAAAGAAACCATATGGTTTTAAGTGCTGGAGCTAGGATTCATTTTGTCGTTCGGATTCCTGAGTCCATGTTTTTATTTTTTACTGCACCATGCTGTATCTACCCAAGAATATGCTGATGTGTCGATTGATCGAGACAGAGTCTCACTCTGTTGCCCAAGCTGGATTACAGTAGTGCCATCATAGTTCACTGCAGCCTCGAACTCCTGGGCTCAAGTGATCCTCCTGCCTCAGCCTCTCAAGTAGAATACTACAAGTGTGTGCTACCATGCCCAGCTAATTTTTTGATTTTTAATTTAAAAATTTTTTGTTTTGTAGAAGTGGGGTCTTGATGTATTACTCAGGCTGAACTCAAACTCTTGGCCTCAAGTGATCCTCCCTGAGATTACAGGTGTGAGTGACTGTGCCTGGCTTCTTGTTCTTCTTTTTTAATTTTTGGGGTGGGGTTTCGCTATTGTTGCCCAGGCTTGTCTTGGACTCCCGAGCTTGAGTGATCCTCTTGCCTCAGCCTCTCAAGTAGCTGGGACTACAGGTGCATGCCGCTGCACCTGGGTTGCTCATATGTCTCTTGTCGTAAAAATATTTTTTATTGCCTTTCTTTTCATGGATAAACCCAGAACACTATAGTTTCTGTCTCTTATGTAATACTATTGTGAATCCTGTATCCCAAAGTAGACTGTTTTTTTTCCCCACACTTATCCTACACTTTCCTGACTGTATTTGTTGGTGCTATTTCCTCTGGAGTGTTTTCTGTCAGTGTCTCTAGTGTCACCTATTAGAATCCTACCTATCCTTGTTATTTTATGTTGTATTTACATGTCTTATATCTCATAATTACATTTCAAGTCTCTTGAGGGGAGAAGGACTATCAGTTATACTTTTCTGTGTCCCTGCAGCTTTTTGTATGGTGATTTAAATATTATAGAATTAGGAATTTATTGGCAATCATGAAGAGAGACAATTTAAAGATTACTTTAAGATACCCTAATTGTTAGGTTGTAAAAATTGTAGTAGCATTGATAGAAATAGGGACACTTTAGGGAAGAAAAAGAGAACTTCCAGTTTTTAATGAATTAATAATACTGACATGACACTGGAATTACTCAAAGGAAATGCACTACAGAAAGAGTAATTCAGATGACAGTCCAGAGTTGGTGATGTATATGGAGGTGAGTCACTTACAGGCAGTAATTAAAACCTAAAAAAAAGTGAGTTTTTCGAGAATATGAGTAAAAGGAGCAGAGTACTGAGGAAAGAACCTTGAAATGTAGGGAAAACAAGAGCCAAAGAAAAAATTAGGAGGAATATTGTCGTATGGCAGGAGAATTGGCAGCATGTCATGGAAGCAAAAGGAAGGAAAAAAGAACCTGCTAACACTGGGGAATACAGAATAAAAAAGAAAATAAGGACAGAGAAGAATCCATTACATTTGACCAGTGAGAAGTTGTTAGTAACATTCAGTAATTTTAGTAGGATGACAGTTTGGAAGCTAAAAAAAATAGATTCAAAGGGACCTAGCAGAGAAGACACTATGTGAGTCTATAAGACAGTTTTTTTTTTTTTTTTTAACAGTACAGTTCAACAAAAGCATGCCTTATGGTCCAATGTGTTAATGAGCTAAGTGTTGGGAGTACAGAACAAGGCAGCTTCCTTGATGATGGCTGAGCAGGCAGCAGGACAATGTGACCCTTTCTCTCCTTCAACCTAAGCTCTGTTTTTATTTCTTATATGTTAAGCTTCTGCATATGCTCTCATTTGAAAAACAGATTTAAGGCAGAAGAAAAGTTATTCAGGTGTTGGAACAGATGAGACATCAGTTAAAGGACATAACTGCCATTTAACAGTTACTATGCAGGCCCAGAAGTTTGTTATATAGCCACATTACTGTACTACTTTGTAGTTCTTCATTGCCAGAGCCTAAAGCCCAAGGCCTAAAGTGTTAGGGCTTGGGTGGCAAATGCTTGGTAATTATAATAGCGATGGTAAGCTTATTGAGCTTACATGCTTTATGTATTTTACATGATTTTCTCATTTGATCTTTATACTAACCCTTCATGGTGGGTCTGTTATCACCATTTTACAAATGGGTGAAGTGAGGTTCAGAACAGTAGTGTCCATTGTTACCAAGACAGCACATAGGGATGCTGGGACTTAAAGTCAGGTATCTGTCCTCAAAGCCTGAGCTCTTGATCATTACCCTGTAAGGCCATTGAATGTTAATATCTAACATTTTCTGAGTTTATAAATCTTCTTGTACATGAAAGCCTAGTAATTTAAAAAATTTGATAACTGTGACACCTTTCAAAATGATATATAAAATAGATAAAAGCTGCTTTGTGACGTGGGAACTGGGCTACTGGAGCTAGCTATGCCTTATCTCTCTTCCTGACTACTCCTATTCCAGGGTCATCTGTGGGAAATCCAGAAGTTCCTTTGAGCGTATTCTGAAAATTAACAGCCTTAATAAATAAGGATAATACCATAAGTGTAATGTAACAGTATTTTGAATTAGTTTATTGGTTTTCCATAAAGAATATCAATCATTTGAACAAGGTGGTTGAAATAGTGTTTTATTTTCTCACTTTTTAAGTTTTAAAAAAGATCGTAGTTATCATAACACTCAGTTTAAAAGACCAAGTGATTTATCTAGTATAATTTGTGTGTAGAGGCTCCTAACTTTGTTGGTTTAAGTGGATTATGTCTGCTGAAATTAACAAATGTAAAATAGTCTACCTTCTTATTGATAGTTTAATAGGAGCACTAATATTTTATGTATATTTGATTTTGATAATGTGTAATAATATGATAGTAAATAACTTTTTCTTTTTTAAAACAGGGATTGCTTGGCATTTTGTACAGAACCAGTTTTTGCCAGTTTAGCCAATGTTCTTGGTAACTGGGAAAATCTACCTTCCCCTATATCTCCAGACATTAAGGATTACAAACTTTATGATGTAGAAACCAAATATGGTTTGCTTCAGGTATGTATTTTTATTCATCATGTAAAAAATAGTTGTTTCCTTTAAAACTGGTTTTGGCATTTCAAACTTATTAACCATGTAAAAATACTTTATGTAAACTTTTGGTTCTTGTTAGTAATTTAGTCATTATTCCTATGTTCTGGAAATTTTTTCTGCAGTTTGTTGTTAGGCTTAAATAACATTTTAAATATATCAAACTGATAACATTGGTAACCTTTGGGAGGTCATTTATTGGTTGGTGGATGGAGTGGGTTCCTTTTGATTCTTAAACTGAATAAATTTTATAAAACATTCAATTGAAATGAAAAAGTATTTCATAATTTTATCTCTAAGGAATTTAGTTAGTGATATCAGAGGTATTGTTAGCCTTTTCTTTTCTTTTTTGAGATGGGGTTTCACTCTTGTTGCCCAGGCTGGAGTGCAATGGCGCGATCTCAGCTCACTGCAACCTCCACCTCCCAGTTTCAAGCGATTCTTCTGCCTCAGCCTCCCCAGTAGCTGGGATTACAGGCATGCACCACCACGCCTGGCTGATTTTTGTGTTATTAGTAGAGATGGGGTTTCACCATGTTGGCCAGGCTGGTCTCGAACTCCTGACCTCGTGATCCACCCACCTCGGCCTCCCAAAGTGCTGGGATTACAGGCGTGAGCCACCACGCCTGGCTAGCCTTTTCATATATGCTCGTTTTTTCAGATTTTCCTTTCCCTGCTTACCAAAATAATATCCTGACAGCTGACTCTGGTGGTTTATGCCTGTAATCCCAGCACTTTGGGAAGCTGAGGAGGGAGGATCACTTGAGCTCTGGAGTTTGAGACAACCCTGGGCAACATAGCAAGTCCTTGTTTCTACAAAAAGGTTTTAAAAATTAGCTGGGCATGGTGGCATGCACCTGTGGTCCCAGCTACTCAGGAGGCTGAGGCAGGAGGATCGCTTGAGCTTGGGAGGTTGAGGATGCAGTGAGCTATGATAGTGCTCCTGCACTCCAGCCTGGGTGACAGAGTGAGAGCCTGTCTTAAAAAAAAACAAGAACAACAAAAAAACAAATAATATCTTCAGCACCATAGAATAAATTTATATAGTAGATTCTAAGTTCCTTTTGGGCAGACATTATTTTTATTACATTTGAACAGCTTTATTAAGATATAATTGGCATACAGTAAACTACACATATTCAAAGTATATGGTTTTATAAGTTCGACATATACTTACCTGTGAAACCATCACCACGATCAAGATACTGCATCTATTCGTAACCCCCAAGAGCTTCCTCCTACCCCTTATAATCCCTCTCTCCTGTTCCTTGCAGTTTTTCTGTCCCTTGTCTCAGAAAATCACTGACCTGCTTTCTATCACTGTGGGTAGATTTGCATTTTCTAGAATTTTATAAGTGGAATCATATGGTACCTATTTTTTTTCGGTCTGGCTTCTTTTAACCAACGTAATTATTTGAGATTCATGTGTTGTGTGTATCAATAGTTGATTCTTTTTTTATTTGATTGCTGAGTAATTTTATGAATATACCACAGCTAGTCCATTTGCCTGTTAATAATATTTGGGTTGTTTCTAGTTTTTGGCTACTGTGCATAAAGCTGCTATGAACATTCATGTACAAGTTTTTGTATGAACATACACATTCGTTTCTCCTGATTAACCAAGTACTTGGGAGAGGAATGGCTAGATCAAATAGTATGTGTATGATTCACTTTTTAAGAAAATGATACTGTTTTCCATAGTGGTTGTGCCATTTTAAATTTCTATCAGCAGCATATAAGAATTCCATTTTTTTCACATCTTTGCCAAAATCTGCTATCTTTGGTCTCTTTGGTATCAGTCATTCTAACAGGTGTGCGGTAGTATCTCAGAGTGCTTTTAATTTGTATTTCTCTGATCAATAATGATAGCGAGCACCTTTTCATATGCTTCTTTGCCATCTGAATATCTTTTTAGGTGAAATATCTCTTCAGATACTTTGCCCATTTTTTTGAGGGGTTGCTTTCTTATTGACTTACGTGTGGACACAGTACGTAATTTACATAATTTACAAAGATTTTCTCCCAATCTGGCTTATCTTGTCATTCTCTTAGCTGTATTTTTTAAAGAATTGTGGCAAAATACCATCTTAACCATTTTTAAAAATTATTTTTAATTTTTGTGGGTACATAGTAGGTATATATACTTATACATGAGATACTTTGATACAGGCATGCAATGCATAATAATTGCATCATGGGAAATGGGGCATCCATCTCCTCAAGCATTTATCCTCTGTATTACAATCCATTATACTCTTAGCTATTTTTAAATGTACTATTAAATTATTATTGACTTTAGTCACCCTGTTGTGCTAGCAAATTCTAGGTCTTACTCATTTTTTTCTAACTATTGTTTTTGTACCCATTAACCATCCCTACTTTCCCCCACCTCCCGCAACTGCCCTTCCCAGCCTCTGGTAACCATCCCTCTACTCTCCATCTCCATGAGTTCAATTGTTTTGATTTTTAGCTCCCACAAATAAGGGAGAACATTCAAAGTTTGTCTTTTTGTCCCTGAGTTATTTTGCTTAACATAACGACCCCCCAGTTCCATCTATGTTGTTGCAAATGACAAGATCTCCTCCTTTTTATGACTGAATAGTACTCCATTGTGTATATGTACCATATTTTCTGTATCTGTTCATCTGTTGATGGACACTTAGTTTGCCTCTAAATCTTGGTTATTGTGAATAGTGCTGCAACAAACATGGGAGTGTAGATATCTCTGCTATACTGATTTCCTTTTTATTTTTGAGTATATACCTAGGAGTGGGATTGCTGGATTGTATGGTAGCTCAAAATTTTAGTTTTTTGAAGAACTTCCAAATTGTTCTCCATAGTTCTTGTACTAATTTACATCCCCACCAACAGTGTACGAGGGTTCTATTTTCTCCACATCCTCTCCAGCATTTGTTATTACCTGTCTTTTGTATGAAGGCATTTTAATTAGGGTGAGATGATATCTCATTGTAGTTTTCATTCGTGTTTCTCTGATGATCATTGATGTTGGGCACCTTTTCTTATGCCTGTTTGCCATTTGTTTGTCTTCTTTTGAGAAATGTCTATTCAAATCTTTTGCCCATTTTTGATCAGATTATTAGGTTTTTTTTCGATAGAGTTGTTTGAGCTCCTTATATATTCTGGTTATTAATCCCTTGTCAGATGGGTCATTTGCAAACATTTTCTCCCACTCTGTGGGTTGTCTCTTCACTTTGTTGTTTATTTCGTTTGATGTGCACAAGCTTTTTAACTTGATGTGATCCCATTTGTCTGCTTTTGCTTTGATTACCTGTGCTTGTAGGGCATTACTCAAGAATTCTTTGAGAACAATGTGTATTCTGTAGCCACTGGTTGAAATGTTCTGTAAATATCTATTAGATCCATTTAGTCTATGGTGCAGATTAAGTCTGATGTTTCTTTGTTGATTTCCTGTCTGGAAGATTTGTCCAGAATTGCCTTCAAGAGCCTAGGCCTGGACTTGGGCACCTCAAGAACCCATTTGGTGCTCTTCCCTGCTATGGCCAAACTGGTACCTAAGGTGCAAGACAAAGTTCCCTCTGCTTTTCCTCTGCTTTCTCAAATAAAAGGAGTCTTTCACCATAGCCACCACAGCTGGGAATGTGCTGGGTCACTGACCTGAAGCCAGCACACCCAAGACCCATGGCGTACTATGTGGGTATCACTATTGGTTATTCAGGGCCTGATGGCTCTTTAGTCAGCAGATGATGAATCCCGCCAGGACTGGGTCCTTCCCTTCAAGGCAGTGGGTCCCCTTTGGCCTAGGTGTGTCTAGAAATGTCATCCATGAGCTAGGGTCTAGATTGGGGCCCTTAAGACTGCCTGGTGCTGTATTCTACTGTGGCTGAGCTGTTACCTAAATGCAAGACAAGTCCTTTTTACACTTCACTCTCCTCTCTTCAGATAGAAGGAAGGAGACCCTTTTGTTGCTGCCAGCTACATTGCCTGGGGTTGGGTTGGGGGGGTGGTGTAAGCACTCCCTTATCTGTCCCAGCTGTTGTCTCCCTAGATCTCCCTAGGACACTTGCCATTCTAGTCAATTGACGCTAAGCCCAGCCCAGGACTAAGAGTTGCATAGAAATTGCAGTGCTTTACAATTTGGTATGTTTTTGCAGTGGCTGGTACCGGTTTTTCCTTTCCATATTTATTGCTTCCTTCGGGATCTCTTGTAAGGCAGGCCTGGTGGTGACAAAATCTCACAACTTTTGCTTGTCTGTGTAGGATTTTATTTTTCCTTCACTTACGAAGATTAGTTTGGCTGGATATGAAATTCTGGGTTGAAAATTCTTTTCTTTAAGAATATTGAATATTAGCCACCACTCTCTTCTGGCTTATAGGGTTTCTGCAGAGAGATCTGCTGTTAATCTGATTGGCTTTTCTTTGTGGGTAACCTGACCTTTCTCCCTGACTGCCCTTAACATTTTTTCCTTCATTTCAACCTTGGTGAATCTGATGATTATGTGTCTTGAGGTTGCTCTTCTCAAGAGGTATCTTTGTGGTGTTCTCTCTGTTTCCTGAATTTGAATGTTGGCCTGTCTTGCTAGGTTGGGGAAGTTCTCCTGGATAATATCCTGAAGAGGATTTTCCAACTTGGTTCCATTCTCCCTGTCACCTTCAGGTACACCAGTCAAACGGAGGTTTGGTCTTTTCACATAGTCCCATATTTCTTGGAGGCTTTGTTCATTCCTTTTCATTCTTTTTTTCTCTAATCTTGTCTTGATGCTTTATTTCATTAAGTTGATCTTCAGTCTCTGATATCCTTTCTTCCACTTGATTGATTCAGCTATTAATAATTGTGTATGCTTCATGAAGTTCTCATGCTGTGTTTTTCAGCTCCATCAGGTCATTTATGTTCTTCTCTAAACTGGTTATTCTAGTTAGCAATTCCTCTTTTTCAAGGTTCCTAGCTTCCTTGCATTGGGTTAGAACATGCTCCTTTAGCTCGGAGGAATTTGTTTTTACTCACCTTCTGAAGACTACTTCTGTCAGTTCGTCAAACTCATTCTCTGTCCAGTTTTGTTCCCTCGCTGCTGAGGAGTTGTGATCCTTTGGAGGAGAAGAGGCATTCTGGTTTTTGGAATTTTCAGCCTTTTGGCGCTGTTTTTTCCTCATCTTCATGGATTTATCTACCTTTGGTCTTTGATGTTGGTGACCTTCAAATGGGGTTTTTGTGTAGATGTCCTTTTTGTTGATGTTGATGCTTTCTGTTGATTCTTTTCTGTTTGTTAATTTTCCTTCTAACAGTCAGGCCCCTCTGCTGCATGTCTGTTGGAGTTTGCTGGAGGTCCACTCCAGACCCTGTTTGCCTGGGTATCACCAGCGGAGGGTGCAGAACAGCAAAGATTGCTGCCTGATCCTTCCTCTGGAAGCTTTGTCCTAGAGAGGCACCTGCCAGATGCCAGCCAGAGCTCTCCTGTATGAGGTGTCTGTTGACCCCCTGCTGGGAGGTGTCTCCCAGTCAGGAGGCACTGGGATCAGGGACACACTTGATAAGGCAGTCTGTCCCTTAGCAGAGCTCGAGCGCTGTGCTGGGAGATCCGCTGCTCTCTTTACAGCCAGTAGGCAGGAATGTTTAAGTCTCCTGAAGCTGTGCCCACAGCTGCTTCTTCCCTCAAATGCTCTGTCTCAGGGAAATGGGAGTTTTATGTATAAACCCCTGACTGGGGCTGCTGCCTTTCTTTCAGAGATGCCCTGCCCAGAGAGGAGGAATCTAGAGAGGCAGTCTGGTTATAGTGGCTTTGCGGCTGCAGTGGGCTCTGCCCAGTGTGAACTTCTAGGCGGCTTTGTTTACACTGTGAGGGGAAAACTGCCTACTGAAGCTTCAGTAATGGCAGACGCCTCTCCCCCTACCAAGCTCGAGTGTCCCAGGTTGATTTCAGACTGCTGTGCTGGCAGCAAGAATTTCAAGCCCTTGGATCTTAGCTGGCTGGGCTCCTTGGGGGTGAGATCTGCTGAGCAAGACCACTTGGCTCCTTGGCTTCAGCCTGCTTTCCAGGGGAGTGAACGGTTCTGTCTTGCTGGAGTTCCAGGCACCACTGGGGTTTGAAAAAAAAAAAAAAACTGCACCCAGCTCGGTGTCTGCCCAAACGGCACCCAGTTTTGTGCTTGAAACCCAGGGTCCTGGTGGTGTAGGTACCCAAGGGAATCTCCTGGTCTGCGGGTTGCAAAGACCATGGGAAAAGCATAATATCTGGGCCAGAATGCACCATCCCTCATGGGACATACAGTCTCTCATGGCTTCCCTTGGCTACAGGAGGGAGTTCCCTGACCCCTTGAGCTACCCAGGTGAGATGTAGCCACACTCTGCTTCAGCTCACCGTCTGTGGGCTGCACCCACTGTCTCCGGGCAAAACCAGCTAGCATCATAACGACAGGATCAAATTCACATATAACAATATTAACCTTAAATGTAAATGGGCTAAATGCCCCAATTAAAAGACACAGACTGACAAATTGGATGAAGAGTCAAGACCCATCAGTGTGCTGTATTTAGGAGACTCATCTCACGTGCAAAGACACACATAGGCTCAAAATAAAGGGACGGAGGAATATTTACCAAGCAAATGGAAAACAAACAAAAAGTGGGGGTTGCAGTCCTAGTCTCTGATATAACAGCCTTTAAACCAACAAAGATCAAAAAAGACAAAGAAGGGCACTACACGATGGTACAGGGATCAATGCAACAAGAAGAGCTAACTATCCTAAATATATATGCATCCAATACAGGAGCACCCAGATTCATAAAGCAAGTTCTTAGAGACCTACAAAGAGACTTAGACTCCCACACAATAATATTGAGTACCTTTAACACCCCATTGTCAATATTAGACAGATCAACGAGACAGAAAATTAACAAGGATATTCAGGACTTGAACTCAGCTCTGGACTAAGTGGCCCAAATAAACATCTATAGAACTCTCCACCCCAAATCAACAGAATATACATTCTTCTCAGCACCACATCGCAGTTATTCTAAATTTGACCACATAATTGGAAGTAAAACATGCCTCAGCAAATGCAAAAGAATGGAAATCCTAACAAACAGTCTCTTAGACCACAGTGCAATCAAATTAGAACTCAAGATTAAGAAACTCACTCAAAACCACACAACTACATGGAAACTGAAGAACCTGCTCCTGAATGACTACTGAGTAAATAACAAAATTAAGGCAGAAATAAATAAGTTATTTGAAACCAATGAAAACAAAGACACAACATACCAGAATCTCTGGGACACAGCTAAAGCAGTATGTAGAGGGAAATTTATAGCACTAAATGTCCACAGGAGAAAGCAGAAAAGATCTAAAATCAACATCCTAACATCATAATTAAAAGAAAAGCAAGAGCAAACAAATTGAAAAGCTAGCAGAAGACAATAAATAACTAAGATTAGAGCAGAACCAAAGGAGATAGAGACATGAAAACGCTTAAAAATAAATCAGTGAATCTAGGAGCTGGTTTTTTTTTTTTTTTTTAAAGATTAACAAAATAGACTGCTGGCCAGACTAATAAAGAAGAAAAGAGAGAATAATCAGATAGATGCAATAAAAAATGATAAAGGGGATATCACCACTGATCCCACAGAAATACAAACTACCATCAGAGAATACTATAAATCCCTCTATGCAAATAAACTAGAAAATCTAGAAGAAATGGATAAATTCCTGGACACATACACCCGCCCAAGACTAAACCAGGAAGAAGTCAAATCCCTGAATAGACCAATAACAAATTCTGAAATTGATGTAGTAATTAATAGCCTACCAACTGAAAAAAGCCCAAGACCAGATGGGTTCACAACCAAATTCTACCAGAGGTAGAAGGAACTGGTACCATTCCTTCTGAAAGTATTCCAAACAAGAGAAAAAGAAGGATTCCTCCCTAACTCATTTTATGAGGCCACCATCATCCTGATAGCAAAACCTGGCAGAGCTACAACAAAAGAAGAAAATTTCAGGCCAATATCCCTGATGAACATTGATGCAAAAATCCTCAATAAACTACTGGCAAACCAGATCCAGCAGCACATCAAAAAGCTTATCCACCACGATCAAGTCGGCTTCATCCCTGGGATGCAAGGCTGGTTCAACATATGCAAATCATTAAATGTCATCCATCACATAAACAGAACCAATGACAAAAACCACATGATTATATCAATAGATGCAGAAAAGGCCTTTGATAAAATTCAACACCGCTTCATGCTAAAAACTCTCAATAAACTAGGGGTTGATGGAACATATCTCAAAATAATAAGAGCCATTTATGACAAACTCACAGCCAGTATCATACTGAATGGGTAAAAGCTGGAAGCATTCCCTTTGAAAACTGGCACAAATGCCCTCTTTCACCACTCCTATTCAACATTGTATTGGAAGTTCTGGCCAGGGCAATCAGGCAAGAGAATGAAATAAAGGGTATTCAGATAGGAAGAGAGGAAGTCAAATTGTCTCTGTTTGCAGATAACATGATGGTATGTTTAGAAAACCCCATCGTCTCAGCTCAAAATCTCCTTATGCTGATAAGCAACTTCAGCAAAGTCTCAGGATACAAAATCAATAAAAAATAAACAAGCATTCCTATGCAGCAATAACAGACAAACAGAGAGCCAAATCATAAGTGAACTCCGATTCACAATTGATACAAAGAGAATAAAATACCTAGTAATACAACTTACAAGGGATGCGAAGGACCTCTTCAAGGAGAACTACAAACCACTCCTGAAGGAAATAAGAGAGGACACAAACAAATGGAAAAACATTCCATGCTCATAGATAGGAAGAATTAACATAGTGAAAATGGCCATACTGCCTAAAGTAATTTGTAGATTCAATGCTATCCCCATCAAGCTACCATTGATTTTCTTCTCAGAATTAGAAAAAAGTACTTTAAATTTCATATGGAACCAAAAAGAGCCCATATAGCCAAGACAAACCTAAGCAAAAAGAACAAAGCTGGAGTCATCATGCTGCCTGACTTCAAACTATACTATAAGGCTACAGTAACCAAAACAGCATGGTACTGATACCAAAACAGATATGTAGACCAATGGAACAGAACAGAGGCCTCAGAAACAATGCCACACGTCTACAACCATCTCATCTTTGACAAACCTGACAAAAACAAGCAACGGGGAAAGGATTTCCTATTTAATGAATGGTGTTGGGAAAACTGGCTAGCCACATGCAGAAAACTGAAACTGGACCCCTTCCTTACACCTTATACAAAAATTAACTCAAGGTGGATTAAAGACTTAAACATAAAACCTAAATCCATAAAAACCCTAGAAGAAAACCTAGGCAATACCATTCAGGACTTAGGCATGGGCAAAGACTTCATGACTAAAGCACCAAAAGCAATGGCAACAAAAGCCAAAATGGACAAACTGGATCTAATTAAACTAAAGAGCTTCTGCACAGCAAAAGAAACTATCATCAAAGTGAACAGGCAACCTACAGAATGGGAGGAAAATTTTGCAATCCATCTGACAAAGGGCTAATATCCAGAATCTACAAGGAACTTAAACAAATATACAAGAAAAAACAACCCCATCAAAAAGTGGGTGAAGGATATGAACAGACACTTCTGAAAAGGACATTTATGCAGCCAACAAACATATGGAAAAAAGCTCATCATCACTGGTCATTAGAGAAATGCAAATCAAAACCACAGTGAGATACCATCTCACGCCAGTTAGAATGGCAATCATTAAAAAGTCAGGAAACAATAGATGCTGGAGAGGATGTGGAGAAATAGGAATGTTTTTACATTGTTGGTGGGAGTGGAAATTAGTTCAACCATTGTTGAAGACGGTATGGCGATTCCTCAAGGATCTAGAACCAAAAATACCATTTGACCCAGCAGTCCCATTACTGGGTATATATCCAAAGCATTATAAATGATTCTACTATAAAGACACATGCACACGTATGTTTATTGCAGCACTATTCACAGTAGCAAAGACTTGGAACTAACCCAAATGCCCATCAATGATAGATTGGTTAAAGAAAATGTGGCACATATACACCATGGAATACTATGGAGCCACAATAAAGGATGAGTTCACGTCCTTCCTTTGCTGGGACGTGGATGAAGCTGGAAACTATCATTCTCAGCAGACTAACACAGAAACAGAAAACCAAACACCGCATGTTCTCACTTATAAGTGGGAGTTGAACAAGGAGAACACATGGACACAGGGAGGGGAACATCCCACACTGGGGCCTGTCCAGGGGTGGGGCGCTAGGGAAGGGATAGCATTATGAGAAATACCTTATGTAGGTGACGGGTTGTTGGGTGCAGCAAACCACCATGGCACATGTGTATACCTATGTAAAAAAACTGCATGTTCTGCACATGTATCCCAGAACTTAAAGTGTAATAATTAAACAAAAAAAAAAAAAAAAAAAGAAAAGAAATTGCAGTCCTTGTGTAGTCCTAGAGTGCCTTTCAAGTTTATCTAGGTCCCCAGAACACTTTAGTCCATGGTGCAGAGGCCTGCCGAGAAACTCAAGTTCTGACCTCTGTGATGGGTGATTCCCATCTGGCTAGGTCTGGTTCAAATGCTCCCTTACAGCATGTGTGCTAGTCGAGCCCAGCATTGCTTTCTGCTGTTACAGGGTAGCACTGAGATCAATATAAAGTCTCCTAGTCACTACGCTGTCCCCCAAGTGCACAGATTATGTCTCTATGCTGTACAGCCCCAGTAAGGGACTGGGGAGAGATGGTGTAGGCAATTGAGGACTGACTGTCTAACCAGCCATGAAAGAGCACTTCTTCAGTGCCTCTTTCAGTCATACAAAGTTAAAACCAGGTACTGTGAGTGCTCACCTGATTTTTGGTTATTTTTATTTGTGTGTGTGTGTGTGTGTGTGTGTGTGTGTGTGTGTGTGTGTGTGTGCAGCTAGTTTTTAAAATTTGGTGTTCCTGCCCAGGGAGGATATACAGTGTAGGATTCTATTTGGCCATTTTACTCTGCCCTCTTCCATCTTAACCATTTTTAAGTGTACGTTTGAGTCCGTTCATTAAGTACATTCACATTGTCATGGAACCATCACCACCGTACATCTCCACAATTGTTTTCATCTTAGAAATCTGAAACTCTGCCCCTGAAACAATATCTCCTTATTCCTCCAACTCCTCCTCCCTTCCTGCCCCTGGCAACCACAATTATACTTTCTGTCTCTATGAATTTGACTACTCTAGGTATTTCATATAAGTGGAATCATACAGTATTTGTTATTTTGTGATTGGCCTGTGTTAGCATAGTGTTCTCAAGGTTCATCCATGTTGTAGCATTTGTTAGAATTTCCTTCCCTTTAAAGGCTAAATAATATTCCATTATATGTATATGCATAGCAATTCAAGTGTCCATTGATAGATGATAGTTGCGTATACACATTATAAGCAGCTTATGTGCCCAGTCATGTATCAATGGACACTTGAATTGCTTCCACATTTTGGCTATTGGGAATAATGCTGCTATGAAAATGAGTATACAAACATCTCTGTAAGACCCTGCTATCAATTCTTTGGAGTATCTACCCAGAAATGGAATTGCTGGATCATACACTGATTCTATTTTTAATTTTGGGGGGAACAATTATACTGTTTTACACAGCACCTATATTCCCACCAACAGTGCACAAAGATTCTAGTTTCTCCGTATCCTCACCAGCAGTTATTATTTTTTTCTATTTCAATTACCCCATGGTATGTAAAGATGTGGATTTTCTTTTTTCTTTCTCTTTTATTTTTATTTTTTTGGAGACGGAGTCTTGCTCTGTTGCCCAGGCTGGAGTTCAGTGGCGTGATGTCAGCTTACCACAACCACCACCTCCCAGGTTCAAGCGATTCTTCTGCCTCAGCCTACCGAGTAGCTGGGTCTAGAGGCGCGCGCCACCATGCCTGGCTAATTTTTGTATTTTTAGTATTGACGGGGTTTCACCATGTTGGCTAGGCTGGTCTCGAACTCCTGACCTGTGATCTGCCTGCCTCGGCCTCCCAAATGGCTGGGATTACAGGCATGAGCCACTGTGCGCAGCCTGGATTTTCCCTTTTTTTAAATAGTAGCCATCCTCATGGGTGTGAGGTGAGAGCTCATTGTGGTTTTGATTTGCATTTCCCTAATGATTCGTGACTTCGAGCATCTTTTCATGTGTTTGTTGGCCATTCACATGTCTTCTTTGGAATGTATGTTCAAGTCCTGGAAGTCAGTGTGCATTGGCTTGCCAAAAGTTACTACTTGGAAACAGAAATCTAACCTTTAGTTTTGGTTGACACATTCCGTGGTGATGTCAGGGACAAAAAAAAATTACCAAATATTAATCCAATGTGAGAATAAGTGAACTTCAGTTGAATATTTGAAAACTGAGTACAATACTATTTAGGAAAACTGAATTTCAATCTGAAGTGTATGTATATAAAAATCTTAATATTCACTGTCTGCAACTGAAGAATCAAAGATTCCCTCACTTTTCAAACTCAGGAACTGAATAAATTTGGACATCAAAGGATTCTTTATCTTTTCTTCTGTTTATATGCATATAGGAAGGAACTTAATAAATAGGTGTACTCTGGTTTTATAACTAGATTTTTCTCACTAATCTTCAGATTGTCCTGGCAATTGACTACATCTATGTATACTTTGGTATTTATGATGAAATTTGATTTTTAGCTGACACGCAAAACTTTTATTGTGAGGAGTAGCAATAATTATTATTTTTGTGAGACATTTTATTATAATTGAAAGGAGTTTTATTTAGTGTAAAATGTGTTTTTTCCATTTACAGGTTTCTGAAGGATTGTCATTCTTGCATAGCAGTGTGAAAATGGTGCATGGAAATATTACTCCTGAAAATATAATTTTGAATAAAAGTGGAGCCTGGAAAATAATGGGTTTTGATTTTTGTGTATCATCAACCAATCCTTCTGAACAAGAGGTAATGAAAATTTTAGTCTTCTAATTTTTGAGGCCAGGGAAATTTTGATTGCATCTGGAATGGACTAGAAATAGACTATGTGGTACAGTGGTATGTTTAGATATACAGCTTTATAGAAAATTTCTAGTGTTCATTGCACTTAAGAGTATTCTTCAGCACATTACTACCACAGTAGTTAGTGTTATTTGAGAAAAGGATGCCAGAGTTAAATAAATTTAATAACTATTTGATTAAATAGGGTTTTATTTTTTCCTCAGGATGTCAAATGCAATAACACATGTGACTCTCTAGCAGTGTTTCCTGTTTATTGGGTCATGGAATATTCTTTGGGGAACATAATAATAGCAATGGCAATAGCTAACATTCTTATTGAAGCACTTTTCCACACACTTTCTCTGTACTTATTTAATCCTCACAATAACTCAGTGGGGTATAGGAATAATACAGATAAGTTAAGTAGGCTCAGAGAATAAAAGAACCTGCCTAAATTTAGGTAGATGGTAAGTGATAGAGCCAGAATTTGAACGCAGCCTTTCTGCTTCCAAAGCACTTTTTCTTAATGATTAGGATACCTGCCTATTCATACTTAAGAGAAACACTGCATTAAATCAATTCTGCTTTGTACTGATTGGGTCTGCATGGCATAGAAGATCCTTGGTGATATGGCACCTTATGATCCTTGGTGATAGGTTTTTATTATATGTAGTTGTTAGAGGGCCCGTGATTTGACCTAAGATTTGTAAGTTGAGCAGCCATTTTTAAGGTAATCAGAACTAACTAGTATTGGTTGAATATATATCATAAGTGGGTCAGACACTGCTAGGTCAAACTTCCACACATTTGTTTAATCCTTACTGTAATCTTTTGAACTTTTTAACTAAATCACATAGCTAATTAGTGAAAGAACAAATTGCAAACAACAGTCTCTATCTGAGCTCATACAACTTTTGAAGCCTGTGTATCATAAAACATGAGCCAGACCTTCACATGTTCATATTACATGTTACAGTGATAATTTGTCTTCTGGAAGAGACTCCAGTTATCTCGGTTGTAACAGTTCTTGTTTCTCAGTTTGTTGCATGAACTTTTTTACATTTGGGAATTTGGGAATTTTGGGATTGAAGGTGTGATGGCATTTTTACTTGCATGACCGAGTAGAAATTTAAAGATAGATTGCTACTGCTTGATAGTTGTTTGGTTGAATTTGAAGTAACTCATGTAATTCTTTTTCTTACTACAGCCTAAGTTTCCTTGTAAAGAATGGGACCCAAATTTACCTTCATTGTGTCTTCCAAATCCTGAATATTTGGCTCCTGAATACATACTCTCTGTGAGCTGTGAAACAGCCAGTGATATGTATTCTTTAGGAACTGTTATGTATGCTGTATTTAATAAAGGGAAACCTATATTTGAAGTCAACAAGCAAGATATTTACAAGAGTTTCAGTAGGCAGTTGGATCAGGTATTTGCCTATAAATAATTTGCTTGCATTAAAAAATTTATTAAATGTGTCTGATTTTTTTCCAAAGTGTGTTCAGGAAATTCTCTAAATGACATGAGTATCTCATTTTAAGTTTGTATAAGATCAGCTTAATAATTTATTATATTTTTAACAAATTTATAAGTAACGCAGACTAGGCCAGGTGTGCTGGCTCACGCCTGTAATCCCAGCACTTGGGGAGACCCAAGGCGGGTGGATCACTTGAGTCCAGGAGTTTGAGACCAGCCTGGGTAACATGGCTAAACCACTTCTTTACAAAAAAAAAAAAAATACAAAAAGTTAGCTGGGCTTGGTGGCACATGCCTGTACTCCCAGCTACTTGGAAGGCCGATCGGCCTGGGAGGATCACTTGAGCCTGGGAGTTTGGGGCTGCAGTGAGCTGTGATTGTGCCACTGCATGCCAGCCTGGGGTGACAGAGTGAGACCCTGTCTCAAAAAAATATTTTTTTCAAATAAATAGAGAGGACTAGTTAAAATTTGTTACTAGAACTTTAGTCATGGCATTTGAGTAAATATAAATACTGGAACATTTTACCGTAGGAATAGAAACAATTTTGGGTATTAAAGATAAGGGTTTTGTTTTGCAACAATAGAATTAACAATTTGTTTAAAATGTAGTCAGTATATTTGTAGTAAAATATTGAGTAAATTTTTAAATGTTTTCTTAAATGTATATATCTTTTTAAATATTCTATACTCCTTTAATGTTATCACTCTTTTGAATAGTTGAGTCGTTTAGGATCTAGTTCACTTACAAATATACCTGAGGAAGTTCGTGAACATGTAAAGCTACTGTTAAATGTAACTCCAACTGTAAGACCAGATGCAGATCAAATGACAAAGGTGAGTACATGTGGATTTCTGCCTAAGACAGAGGAACAAAAAATGAGTTGAAGTAGATTAAGTTTTTGGGTTTTAAAAAAATGTTTTTCCCCAGAGATCCCTGTTTTGAGATTAAGTTCTTCTAAAGCAACAGTCAGATATAGCCCCAAATAACATCTGTATCCTTGAATGTATTAAATATTCAACTTTGCTTAATCTTACACAGCCAAATATGTACATAATTGCTCTAATAGAAAATTAAGATTTCAAATAAGCAGAGTGCTAACAGTCACAATTAAGTAAACAGATGTTCTAGACTCCTAGAGAATTCATAGTCCTTTATTTCACTTCATATAACCATGGATTTTTTTTTTTTTTTTTTTTAGACAGAGTTTCGCTCTGTCACCCAGGCTGGAGTGTAGTGGCACGATCTCCGCTCACTGCAACCTCCACCTCCCAGGTTCAAGCGATTCTCATGCCTCAGCCTCCCAAGTAATTGGGATTACAGGCACCCACCACCAAACCTGGCTAATTTTTGTATTTTTAGTAAAGACGGGGTTTCACCATGTTGGCTAGGCTGGTCTTGTCCTGACCTCAGGTGATCCGCCTGCCTCGGCCTCCCAAAGTGTTGGGATTATAGGCATGAGCCACTGTGCCCTGGCCAACCATGGATTTTAACTAATAACTGGTATTTTTATGCCTTCGAATTATTTTATTTAATCTTTCAATATTTTAGACTTACATAAAAGAAAGTTTTTACCCAGCCAATTCACAGGTACAGATTCCAAAGATTTGAACTTGAAAAATAATTTATTTTCTTATTCAAAGTTTTATAATTAGAATTTCTAAGGTGATCTTCAGCATTTTGCTAAATGTTTCTGAGTATATTTTTTACCATATTGTGACAGTTTCATATATGAGAAGTACTTTCAATTTAACATTTATCAAAATACTTTATTTCCATTTTTTTTTTAGATTCCCTTCTTTGATGATGTTGGTGCAGTAACACTGCAATATTTTGATACCTTATTCCAAAGAGATAATCTTCAGAAATCACAGTTTTTCAAAGGACTGCCAAAGGTTCTACCAAAACTGCCCAAGGTTTGTTGTTGTTAGTTTCTTATTAATAATCAGGAGTTTAGAAGTTAAAGTTTATTTTGACTTACTACCATAACTCTTCCAAGGAAATAATATAACTTTGCCTGAGGTACATAAATGACTATAAAACACTGCCTACTGAAGCCAAAAGTTCAGTGGACCTTTTTTTGCATGGTCCAAAAATAAATAGGCTAAAAAATTTAGGATACTAACTAGGCAGAGACAGCAGTTGGACATTAAAGGTCAGAAGAAGAGTCCATAAGCTGTCATGTGGAGTTCATTGCCTCACCAGCAGTTAAAGGGGTACTTCTATTGATATTAGCCTTTCCAATTCCTTTACTCCTTTTCTGACTTATTAAATGATGAGTGTAATACAGTTTTTAAAATGTTGGTGAATGCTGAAGAGGCACTGGTTGGAATACTAATAATTCCTGGTTGTAAAAACATTTCCAGTGTTTAATCTATCAGATATTTGTTAGTTACCTACTGTTTGTCTGACACTTTACTTAGATGCTATGGAGAGTAGAGGAGGCATAAAATATTGTCCCTGCTCTCAAGCCCTTATAGTAAGTGTAGCAAGGGTTAACGTGTGAAGCAGTTAATAGTACATGATAGTGTTTGTGTCGTGTGGTATGAATCATAAGTAATGAAGGAATTAAGAGGAGAAACAAACATAGCAGTGGAGAATAATTAGGGAAAGTTTCCTACAGGTAGGGTGACTGTGTGTCCCCATTTACCCATGACCTTTCCAGTTTATGCTATTTATCCTTGCATAATTAGCAATAGCATCCCACTTTACTCTCAAAGTATACCAGTTTCAACCATAAATTGTATGGTCCCATTACCTAAAGGGGTTAGAGGTTTTAGACTTTAGTGTTAACTAATACTAAAAACCTTTAGTAAGTTTTTTTTTTATAAAAAACATTTTTGCCTTTCAGCGTGTCATTGTGCAGAGAATTTTGCCTTGTTTGACTTCAGAATTTGTAAACCCTGACATGGTACCTTTTGTTTTGCCCAATGTTCTACTTATTGCTGAGGAATGCACTAAAGAAGAATATGTCAAATTAATTCTACCTGAACTTGGCCCTGTGTTTAAGCAGCAAGAGCCAATCCAGGTATTTATAGATATTTTTGTGTATTTATCTACTGTTATTTATGATGGTGACTATCACTGAAAACAAAAGGAATGAATATATGACTTAAAAAATACTGAGGTAAGTGTATGAGACTTTCTTTTCCATTAGTCAGAAAGCTGCTTTACATGTTTGAAGCAAACTATTTTTAAAATTATGATAGAACTTTGCAGTTAAATGTCCATAGCTCTCCATAAGTTACTATCTCAGAAAATAAACTGCAATGAAATTTTGCGTGTGTTATACTGTTCTTTATGTACCATATATATACTTTGTAGAAAGTTACAGGTTTAGGAAAATAAATATTTGTTTTGCTCTTGCACTTCGAAGTATTTGAAGTATTTTTGATTATTTTGTTATTTAAGTCTTTAATATGTAGGTGCTTTGTGCCGGTAGTTTCTCTCCATTTTATTGCTAATAACTACTTCCACTAGAATAGGAAAATGCTTACAGCACCATGGGAATAATGTGTGTGTGTATTGTAAGTGAAAAAAGTCATCAGTCTCTCATGTATATAATATGTATTTGCTAGATTCAAGGTAATGTTGGATTTAAGTGCAGTACGGTCACACACCTGGGTTGAATTGGGGCTTCTTTATCTCCTTACTTGAAGTATGACTTGCGTCGTTACCATCTTAAAGCTTCTATTTCCTCATTTCTAAAATGAAAAGGATTGTTGAAATTAAATGAAATTTTCTGGCACATAGCAGGTATTATTACATGTTTCTACCACTGTATAGGAATAGCTTATTAGTTATATATCAACTATCTAATTTAATGGTTTTATGATTCTTTGTAGTCCTTCCCTTGAAAGGAGGGGAACAGAAGGAAGTATGTGGTGGTAAGGTGAGAGTTTCTGCGGATTAGGGAAAGAACAAGTGAGGGAGCTGTAGCCTGTGAAGCAGGGTTCCCCCAAATGGTCAAGGTGTCATGAGGGAAAGTTGGTGGAGCCATTGTTCCTAAGCTATGCATCAGTCAAGATAGTACCCTAAGGAACCTATAATCTGAATTCTTATTTGCCTCCATTCTTTTTTCTCTTAGTTGTCCAGTTAAAAATACCTTTTGGGCCAGGTGCAGTGGCTCACGCCTGTAATCCCAGTTCTTTGGCATGTCAAAGCAGGCAGATTGCTTGAGCCCAGGAGTTCAAGACCAGCCTGGGCAACATGGTGAAACCCTGTCTCTTCAAACAAATACAAAAATAAGCCAGGTGCCTGCCTGTGGTCCCAGCTACTCAGGAGGCTGAGGTGGGAGGATCACCTGAGCCCTGGGAGGTCGAGGCTGTGGTAAGCTATGATCGCACCACTGCGCTCCAGCCTGGGTGACAGAGTGAGTGAGACCCTGTCTCAAAAAAAAAAAAAAAAAAAATTTCTTCCGAATATTCTTTGCTGAGTCTTGGCAAAACTAGTTTCTGTATAAATAGAAGGGGCAGTATGTTCCTTATAATTTAGGTATGTGGAAGAATGACCAGGGACAACTCAAAAACATTTTTTTCTAAAATAAAAAAAATTCTTTTAAGGGATAGGGTCTTGCTATGTTGCCTTGGCTGGGCTGAACTTCTGGGCTCAAGCAATTCCCCTGTCTCAGCCACCCAAATAGCTGGGACTGCAGGTGTGTGCCACTGCACCTGGCGTCTAGAATTTTTTCTTATACTCCTTCTCAGTTCTGTACTTTCTCTTTTTCTCTTGAGCTTCATAGAAGCCAAGTGATGGAATTTACTTCTTTGGGATATCTCACTTTACAGGCTTTTTTTACCCTGTAGCTTTCCAGATAGTTGGTATGTGTGGGCAAGTGATAGATTACTGTAGATATGTGAGAGGAGATTAGTCTTTATTTAATTAACATTTAAACTCAGAGCAGATGTTAAATATTGTGCCTCCAGAAATGTAAGAGACTTGATTTGTATGTTTTTGTCTTCCACGCCTTCAGGCTAGCAACATGGTGAGTGTCAAAATATATGAGTTATTCTTTTGAAGAAGCTTTACATTTGGCATATATTGAATCTCTTAAAGATTCCAGGTTTTAATACATTGTTTCCATTTTCTAAACAGATTTTGTTAATTTTCCTACAAAAAATGGATTTGCTACTAACCAAAACTCCTCCTGATGAGATAAAGAACAGTGTTCTACCCATGGTTTACAGAGCACTAGAAGCTCCTTCCATTCAGATCCAGGTACAGTATCTGTTTTGTTTTTCTTTAATGATGATTTTGATTCTTAAAGCAGAAGAAGAGGTATAAAGTACATTTTGGATTTAAGTCATAAAATACATAACTCAATAGTAAATATATTTATCTTTTGAATCACATTATTGAAATACTGTAACTAAAATATATTCACTCCTAATTTAAATAATCAGTGTATTGTAAGTGAAAAAAGTAATCAGTCTGTGTACATAATACCTGCATTATAAGGTAGATTTGTTGCTTTTATTTATCAGAAATGTACTATTATGGAAGAAGATTTGATATATTGTAGTTTGTATTATTGTATACCTTCTTCTTTCTGCTGCTTTCTAAACTGATAATTATGAACAAAAATTCCGAAGATACATGTGCCTTTTTCTTTTCTTCCTTTTTTTTTTGTTTTTTGAGACTGAGTCTCGCTCTGTCGCCCAGGCTGGAGTGCGGTGGCACAATCTCGGCTCACTGCAACCTCCGCCTCCTGGGTTCAAGCGATTCTCCTGCCTCAGCCTCCCTAGTAGCTGGAACTACAGGTGCCTATCACCACACCTGGCTAATTTTTGGTATTTTTAGTAGAGACAGGTTTCGCCATTTTGGCCAGGCTGGTCTCGAACTCTTGACCTCAGGTGATCCTCCTGCCTCAGCCTCCCAAAGTACTGGGATTATAAGCCTGAGCCACTGTGCCTGGCCACATGTGCCTTTTTCTCATAAAACATTGAGTAGGTATTTTCCCATACTCATAATTTTCCTTCATGCTTGGTAACTCAGTTTTCTATGTAGAGATGCTGTTTCTTCTGCAATGAAGTTAATTTGTACAGCAGGCAGATGGAAAAGCAGACAGTAATTTAGTGTGATCATTGTTAATGCATGTATAGTCATAACTTTTGTTCCACAAAGGCAATCTTAAAACACCATATACTTTGCCAAACTGTTAGTTTTGTAGTCTTTGCAATTAAAATTTTGATGCTGTGAGTTCTTTGTCTGAAGGAAATTCCGGATCACTATTAAAAGTGTAATTTAGTTTTTTCACTTTGAAAATACATACTTATGTTAAGAACATCTCTTTGCAGGATGGTTTTGTAGTAAAAGCTTATAGTCTCTGCTAGTATAGACATTTTAATAAAATAGGATTTTTTTAAAGTTCTTTACTCCAAAGTTAATATGAACCTAATACTACATATTTAAGGTCACTTTTTGGACTTAATTCAGTCTTTGTCTGCTAAGTTATTTCGTTTGTTCAAGGCTGTGAGGTTGATGTTAACATTTTTTTCTTATAATTAGATTTGCCTTCTTAAAGGTGAGGGTATGCTGCCTTTGTCCAAATGACATGGATGAGTGGGGAAGGTGTCTCTACCTCTATTTCTTAGTTCTTTCTAAAGAAATTGTGAATTATAGCCTCACAAAACATTCCCACAGGCTCTGTGCAGCCAAACTTGTTTTATATTTAGTGATATTAAAGAAGAGGGAGGGGAAGATTAAGTGACATGAAATCCATTTTTCTTTATAGTTAGTTTGGCCAATAAGTGTCAGCAAGTATTTTATTGAAGTAGTATATAATTCAGATTGACTTTGTAACTTTGCTAGGATTTGGAAACCAGCATTTCTTCCTTTTTTTTTCCAGGCTGGAGTGCAGTGGCGCAATCTTGGCTCACTGCAACCTCTGCCTCCTGGGTTCAAGCCATTCTCATGTATCAGCCTCCCCGGTACCTGGGATTGCATGCATGGGCGACCATGCCTAGCTAATTTTTTTTGTATTTTTAGTAGAGATGGGGTTTCACCATGTTGGCCAGGTTGGGGAAACCAGCATTTCTCGTATCATTCAGTGTAAGTCTTTAGTCACGAAATTAGCACTGTTTAGTTGATAAAGCATATCTAAACAATTAAGAGAATCCTAGAGAAAGCAAGAAATAAGAAATCTTTTCCTCAAGGTTCTTGCAAATAGTAGGCTAGAAAGTAACATCTGAAATTCATTTTTAAATTGAAATTTTTAAAGTTAAGTTTGATTAGAAATATTTAAGAGGCTAGAGATGGTTCTGAAAACATTTGGACAGGTAGAAGATGGTTTGCAAAAGGTAGAGTTCTTAAAAAGAGGCATTATAAACATGTATATCAGACACAATTTTTGAAATTTACCTTTTACCTTTTAAATGGATATCGAAGTTATCTTCATTGCCGCCACCCACCACCCATTATAAAGTGTAAAATAAACAGAAGTTTCTGAGAATTTGCTAATTAGACTCCTTTGAGGTTTGATTTTGTGTTTTTCAATCTCCTGTTATTAAGTTCCTCATCCCGGCTATTATTAAGTTCCTCATCCTGGGCTGGGTGCGGTGGCTCATGCCTGTAATCCCAGTGCTTTAGGAGGCCAAGGCAGGTGGATCACCTGAGGTCAGGAGTTTAAGACCAGCCTGGCCAACATGGCAAAACCCCATCTCTACTAAAAACATACAAAAATTAGCTGGGCGTGGTGGCGGGTACCTGTAATCCCAGCTACTCAGGAGGCCGAGGCAGGGAAAATTGCTTGAACCCGGGAGGCGGAGGTTGCAGTGAGCTGAGATCGTGCCACTGCACTCCAGCCTGGGTGACAGAGTGAGACTCCCTCTCAAAAATAAATAAATAAATAAATAAATAAATAAATAAATAAATAAATAAAGTTCCTCATCCTTTCTCCTCTTCGGGAGCGAGCTCTCCCCTATGTTAGCTAAGTGATTTAGACAGAATTTAAGATTTGCCTCTTTGTAACCTCCTGCTCTGAGTTTGATTGGATAGCATGGCACTTTCCAGTCGCTTTTTAATAATACAGGTGTTAGGGGGTCCTTTCCTATAAGTCTGCCTGTCTCTGTCTCTCTGTCTTAAAGGCTGATCTTCTGTAAGGAAGCTCCTTACGAGAACATAGGAACGTAGTGTCCCACTGACTGCTTACACTTGGCCATTCTCTTCTCCCATCTGTGGTCCTTAATTAATTAATTAATTAATTTATTTTTGAGACAGGCTTTCACTCTGTTGCCCAGGCTTGAGTGCAGTGGCACAATCTTAGCTCACTGTGGCCTTGACCTCCCATGCTCTCTCAGGCTCACGTGATCCTCCCTCAGCCTCCCTAGTAGCAGGGACCACAGGAACATACACCACCATGCCTGGCTCATTTTTAAATTTTGTCAATCACTTAGTTATTAATAGTTCTGAGTGGATACAAACAATTAACTCTCTTACATTTGCCTTTTGGAAGCCTAAGAATAAGTTAAAGCAAATAAAATATATCCAGTGTTCTGATAACAGATTCTTAGTAGTTAATTTATTTCTGTCTTCTAACTATAAATGGATGTCTTGAAGTTTGCCAGTACTTTCAGTAGTATCCTTCCTAATTCACATTTGTGCTTCCATTTTCCTCAGTGGTCCCTTCTCCTGTGCTTTGCTACAAGGATCATCTCTCATAAACTGCCTGAGATGTGTGTACTTTAGCCAGTTAGTTCTCAAGCCATTTCTTCTTTTCATTTTCTCATTTAGTTCCCTAGCCCCCAATCATCCCTCCGTTTTCCTGTTATTCCCAGAATTACCAGTTATTTCTACTATGGTACCACATTAGTTAATAAGAATGTTTTAAATCTTTTTTTTCCCCCATTTCTGAGTTATGCTTGCTTTAAGTTTCAGAATTTGGAAGTACTTACAAATACAAAAAAAAGAAATTAAAATTTGCTCTCACAGATGACTATGGTTAACATTTTCAGATATATCCTTCTAGTCTTTTTTCCTAAGCCTACAGATAGACACAGGTACCTACACATTTTAGAACTTGGGATTAGGTGTGGTAGCTCACACCTGTAATTTCAGCACTTTGGAAGACTGAGGTGGGAGGATCCCTCAAAGCCAGGAGTTTGAGACCTGCCTGGGCAACATAGTAAGACCCTGTCTGTACCAAAAATAAAAGACGATAAAATTAACCAGGCATGGCAGTGCATGCCTGTAGTGCCAGCTACTTGGGAGGCTGAGTGGGGGAGGAGGATCACTTGAGCCCAGGAGGCTGCAGTGAGCTATGAATTTGCCACTGCACTCCACCCTGGGTGACAGAGCAAGACTCTCCAAAAAAGAAAAAAAAACAAGAAAACTAAAAAAAAAAAAGAATTGGGATTATGTAATACTCTGTCCTCAATTTTCTTCTAAAAATTATTAAACACTCTTTTAAGGCCAGACTCAGTGGTTCATGCCTGTAATCTTAGCACTTTGGGAGGCCGAGGTGAGAGGATTGCTTGAGCTCAGGAATTCGAGACCAGCCTGGGAAACATAGTGAGACCTTGTTTTTACAAAAAAATTGAAAAATTAGCTGGGCGTGGGCCAAGGTAGGTGGATCACTTGAGGTCAGGAGTTTGAGACCAGCCTGGCCAATATGGTGAAACCCCATCTCCACTAAAAATATAAAATATTAGCTGGGTGTGTTGGCCCGTGCCTGTAATCCCTTGTAATCCCAGCTACTCAATAGGCTGAGGCAGGAGAATTCCTTGAACCTGGGAGGCGGAGGATTCTGTGAGCCAAGGTCATGTCACTACACTCCAGCCTGCGCAACAAGAGCAAAACTCCTTCTCAAAAAAAAAAAAAAAATTAGCTGGGCGTGATGGCGTGTACCTGTAGTCCCAGCTACTCAGGAGGCTGAGGCCAGAGGATCACACAAGACTGGGAGGTTGATGCTGCAGTGAACTATGATTGCGTCACTGCACTCCAGCCTGGGTGACAGAGCAAGGTCCTGTCTCAAGAAAAAAAAAAAAATTAAACACTCTTCAATATGTTTTTTTAAAGAAGTGTTCGTATTTTATCATATGGATATATGTAACAGCTAAGAGAATTACTTGAGAGGAGTATTTTTACATGATTTCATACTTGGTTTTCTCTTCTTGTGAGAGATAGCAAAACTTATATGCGCTTGTTATTTAAAGATAAACGAGGACTTGTGTTATCAAAGAAAGAGATTAGGAGTGAGATCAGGGAGTTTGGATGTCATACACTAGTTATTATGACCTAGTATGACTTTGAGTAATGTCTTCTGAGCTTTTTTTCTCATCTGTAAAACTGAAAAGTGATTATAACCATTCATTATTCAAAGAGTTGTTGAAAGGACCAAATAATATATATGAAAATTTATTTCAAACTATATGACAGTTTAGCCATGCAAATGCAAAACTTTATAATATCAGAGAGAAAAGATGAGTCTTTCCCTAATATTGATTCAGTTTATTTTCTTGATAGGAGCTCTGTCTAAACATCATTCCAACCTTTGCAAATCTTATAGACTACCCATCCATGAAAAATGCTTTGATACCAAGAATTAAAAATGCTTGTCTACAAACGTCTTCCCTTGCTGTAAGTAATTGCATATTAATTTTGTTTTTCTTTCACTGGTCAGTGCTTTAAATCATTTTCTTATTGCTTAATAACCCTTTTATAGATTGTTGATGTATTTCATCTTGGCTGTAGATCACTTGTTTATAGTTATTCTCACTTTGTTACTAACAACCCCTGTGACCTTGAAAAGTCACTGTGCCTCTCTGAGTCTTCACCATCATTAAAAGTAGCTGTTTTCTCTGAAATTCTCAATTTTACGATTGAATTTTCAAAATAGATGGTAGTAATATACAGCTTAAAATTTAGTTTTCAAAATGCCCTTTTAAAGATCTTATAATCATACTATATACCTTATTTTATGGCAGCATAAATTTATTTTAACATACATTTTCTCAAAGTACATGTTGTAGGCCGGGCATGGTGGCTCACGCCTTTAATCCCAACACTTTGGGAGGCTGAGGTGAGTAGATCTCGAGCACTGAGTTCAAGACGAGCATGAGCAACACAGCGAGACCTCGTCTCTACTAAAAATAAAAAAATTTAGCTGGGTTTGGTGCCATGGCAGGAGCATCACTTGAGACCAAGAGGTTGAGGCTGCAGTGAGTTGTGATTGTGTTGCTGCCTTCCAGTCTAGGTGACAGAGCAAGCCCCCGCCACTCCCTGACCCCCCAAAAAAAATCCAAAACCAAAGCAAAACAAGAGTCCCTGTTCTAGTTCAGTTCTGAGTATATGCAGGGGTATGTAGAAGTGGGAAACATGGATACTTAAATGATGTGAATTGCTGCCCAGTTATATATATGTTTCTTTTTAAGATGCCAACTGGCCGTTAAGGCATGTTGTTTACAAGAAGTTATAATGAATGTACTTATATTTAGAACAGTAACTAGGAATGGATTTACATTTTATATGTCACCTTTTAAGTGGATTTTGGATAGTATTTTCAGTGCTTCTGCCTACCTTCAGAGTGGCAAATAGGAATTCCCAAATTGTATTCATAGTCCTGTATCTCTAAAAGTTTAAAATTCTGCCTAGGAAATTCCTGAATCGTGAGTTAGAATTGTATCTTAATACTCTTCGCTGAAAATAAAATTTTTAAAAATTCTACACAGAGTTAGGTAAAATCCTCCAAGAGCTATATTTATTCATTACTTACATGACTAATATTTTATATATCCTAAAAGTAAATAAAATTAGTATTTTCAGTTTTGCTTTAAATATATATATATCTCAGTAGAATGCAGCTGTTCCTTTTATAAAACGAATTATGAGTACAAGTTAAGCGTTCAGATACCTTTTTGAATTTATAATATCTCTTGTGTTTTAATTTCAGAAAACGATTGTACATTGTTTTTTAGAAATGGAAATTTTTCCCCATTTTTCCTGTAGAACTATGGTGCTTTATTAGCCAACAAAATTATTTTCTGCCTTTCTTGGTTTACTTTTTTTTGAAAACTGGAGTTTTATTAATACTATGGTCCTGACTTAAAGATATTCTATCTTAAGAAATTCCAAATAGAAGTAGGGTATGATGTATTTATCAAATAGTCAAGTGCATATGGAATTTTGATAAAAGCTTCTAAATAAGAGATCTTAATAACTGCCTATTTAGAAATAGAAAACAAATATATGGACACCTTCACATGTTAAAATATTTAGTTTAAGAATGAATTGAACCCAAGTTAGAGTAAAATACTGGAATGTGGGTGAAAATGATCACTTGGTGCAAAGAATGTAGTCCTTTTTATTATTCAAATGTCCCCAAAGGAGTGTTCTTATGATAGTAACACATATGTAGTAAAAGTTTCTCAAATCCTAATCACTTTAAAATGTTACAAAATTGTAGTCATTCCTTGTCTTTAGCTCACTAGTGACCTGGTGAAGCAATCATAAATTCTTTGTGAAATAAGCCAGGAAAATTAGTAAATAAGTGAATTTCCTATGTTGATAAAGGATGAGAGCTTCTAAATCTACATTTATTCTTGAGACTTTAACATACTTATATGAAGATTAAGTTTACACTTAAATATTTTGTTCTAGATTTTGAAAACTTTAAATGACTAATACAGTTTACCTCTTTTAATAGGTTCGTGTAAATTCATTAGTGTGCTTAGGAAAGATTTTGGAATACTTGGATAAGTGGTTTGTACTTGATGATATCCTACCCTTCTTACAACAAATTCCATCCAAGGAACCTGCGGTCCTCATGGGAATTTTAGGTAGCTGAAAATTTAATGTCATTTGATGCTATTTTATCATGCAAATAAATTTTCCAGTCTGTAAAACCATTATACTCTCCTTTCATGTATATAGCATTTCATAATTGAAGAATGATGTGATAAATACCATAATATAACTTTTCTCTTTAAGTTTAGCAAAAGCAGTAGAATCTTGACATTTATAAAGGAATAAGATATTTAAGAATTCTAGCTTTACAAATATCATGATAGCATGTAGTTTTCCCCATAAAATGGCACAAAGTGAGAGAGGCAAACAGAGCTACTGGAAGTGCCGATACTGGTCTTAGTAGTAATATCTGAGGTTTATTTGATACTCAATTTGTAAGAGGCAAAGTATTTTCTCTGCATTACCTTATTTTATTCTTCCCCAAATTCAATTAAATAGGTACTAATGTTTCTATTTTACAAGGAAACTGAGGCTCAGAGAGGTAAAATAAGTGATTCAAGATCATACAAGTGATAATTAGTAGGAGCTGGTTTTCTAATATGTTTAAGTCTTAATTAGTATATTTTGTGGCTAAGTGATATGCTGATGAAGCATGTTAACCTTATAAGACATTCTGTTCCCTCAGCATAATTACAAATTACTAAGAAACTCTGAAATCATTTATATATGGTTAAAGTTATAGAAGTCCAATCTGGAAATGCCAGGGGTCTGCTGCACTAATAAAATAGGCATAGCTATAGAGTCATGAAAACATTAACGAGTTCATTTTTTATTTAATTTAAGGTTGTTTGTTAATTTTTTTTTTTTTTTTTTGAGCTGGAGTCTTGCTCTGTCGCCCAGGCTGGAGTGCAGTGGTGCCATCTTGGCTCACTGCAACCTCCGCCTCCCAAGTTCAAGCAATTCTCTGCCTCAGCCTCATGAGTAGCTGGGATTACAGGCACCTGCCACCACGCCTGGCTAATTTTTTTGTATTTTTTGTAGAGACAGGGTTTCATCATCTTGGCCAGGCTGGTCTTGAACTCCTGACCTTGTGTCCACCTGCCTCAGCCTCCCAAAGTGCTGGGATTACTGCCTGGCTCTTTGTTGATTTTTAAGAAAAATTATATTATTCATCCATGTATTCTTAACACCTAATGTAGTGCTTGGCCTGCAGAAACTGCTCAGTAAATATTTGTGGGAATGGTTAGCAAGTATTTATTGTGGATCTCTGTAGACATGGAAGGTACTCTAGGGATATCGCATGAATCTTTTGTGCAGAAAGAAGTTTGTCTTCTTGGCTGGATGCAGTGGCTGACACCTGTGTTCCCAGCACTTTGGGAGGCCAAGGTGGGCAGATCACTTGAGCCCAGGAGTTCAAGACCAGCCTGAGCAACATGGCAAAACCCCATCTCTACTAGAAATACAATAATTAGCCAGGTGTGGTAGCATGTGCCTGTAGTCCCAGCTACTTGGGAGGCTGAGGTGGGAGAATCACATGAGCCAGGGAGGTTGAGGCTGCAGGGACCCATGATCGTGTCACTGCATTCCAGCATGAGCAATAGGGCAAGACGCTGTCTCAAAAAAAAAAAAAAAAAGTCTTTTTGAGCAGGAGTTTGGCATAGTAGAAATTCGAGCCCTGGCTCTAATCCTGGCTCTGTCAGTTCTTGAGGTGACTTTGAAAAGTTTATTTATCCAATGAGGATGAAACTAACGTCATTTTAGGATTCTTATGAGACTTCACTGAAACAAAGGGAAAGTAACAAGCATAGTGCTCAGCAAATAAGCATTTAGTAGGTGCCCAATAAAGTTACTCTTTGGGTATATAAGTCATGTGCACATTAACAGAATAATGGGGGATGGTATTTCACAAAGCTTTGAATTATATACAAAACACTTAGAACTCAAAAGCATTCAGAGAATGAGGAGGAAATGTACTCAGTTTACCAAATGAAGGCTTTGTGGATAGATGTAACAAGTGGGATCTTGAAGATTGAGTAAATAGGTGAGACAATAGGGAAGGATTTTGTGGAGTTGAATTCAGTTATTAAATTTCAAACATGTTGAGTTTGATTTGCTGAAGAAGTGAATAAAGGTGTAGGACTTATATTTTGACTGTACCTATACTACATCCTTTGAAATAGATACCTTGAGTATGATTTCTGAAATATATATTTAGATGTTTCAGAATAGAAGGCCATTCTGTAACCTTACTGCCACACAGTAAGAATTGAACCTGGTTCTGATAAGCTTCTAATGTTATGCTATCATTAAATGTACTCCTAAACCAAAAGAACACAGGATAAATATGTCATGGTGTTTAAATCTGGCCTGATGATAAAGGCTGAAATCATTCTGATTCATATGTAAGAACATAGTTATTCTAGGCATTGATTGGGAAAAATTTGTACTACACAGATTATCAAGGAATTTCATATACATATATTATTTTCACGATTTCTATGAATTTATGG
Organism: Nomascus leucogenys; assembly: GCF_006542625.1. Taxonomy (NCBI): domain Eukaryota; kingdom Metazoa; phylum Chordata; class Mammalia; order Primates; family Hylobatidae; genus Nomascus; species Nomascus leucogenys. The sequence continues at coordinate 67,426,850 of NC_044390.1, forward strand.
TGTTAACTTATAAAATTCGTCACATTCTTTTCTATCAGGTATTTACAAGTGTACTTTTACTCATAAGAAGTTGGGAATCACCAAAGAGCAGCTGGCCGGAAAAGTGTTGCCTCATCTTATTCCCCTGAGTATTGAAAACAATCTTAATCTCAATCAGGTAGGAGTATTTTTGTGCTTTATTCATTTTATTCAGCTTACTTTTTTCTTTGCATTAGATATATAAATATATTACAAAGATTGGTTAAAAAAAAAAAAGGGTGGAGGGAGAATATGCCACAGAACTAAATGAAGAAAGTTTGTGGGTGGAAGGATAGATTGTTAAAGACGTCTTTGGTAAAGAGTAAATGAGCAGGATGTTGAAAAATATATAGGATTTGGGACTACTTTAAATTTGGGGCTGGGAAATTGGCATGAATGAAGAACAAAGTTATAGAATGTGTTTGGGGAGTGTATTCATTATTTATTGATTGCTACAGAACAAATCACCACAAACTTAGGGGTTTAAAGCAGCACACATTTATTATCTCACAGCTTCTGTGGGTCAGGCCAGAACATGGCTTAGTTGGATTCCCTGCTCAGGGTTTCTCACAGTGCTGTAGTCAAGGACTTGGGGTTCGTTCAAGGCCCAGCTACGGAGTGATCTACTTCTAAGCGCACTTACATCGTTGTTGGCAAGATTCAGTTCCTTTTGGGCTGTTGTACTTAGGGCCTCCATTCTTAACTATTAGCTGGATGCCACTGTCATTTCCTAACCACATGGGACTTTCCAACATGGCAACTTGTTTCATCAAAGCCTGCAAAAGAGAGTCTGCTAGCAAGACTGAAATTACAGTCTCTTGTAATCAAGGAAGTGATATCCCATCACCTGTGCCATAGTCTGTTGCTTTAGAAGCAAGTCACAGGTTCAGCCCACACTCAAAGATAGGGGATTCCACAAGGGCATGAATGGCAGGAAGAGGGGATAATTGGGGACCATTTTAAGAGTCTATATACCACTGGGAAGGAATAATTCAATTTGATTGGGAGATATATATAATACAGTAGGAGAATAATGGGAGAAAGACAAATTGAGACTAGAATAGGTAGACTTTAAATGCCTGTCTGGTTTAGGTATTTGAACTTTCAAGGTGTGGTAAATGTTTGAGTAAAGGAATAATGTGTCCAAAGATTATTATGGAATTGTCTCTCTGCATACCTCCATTGCTGTTTGTCACAGCTGTGTTCTTATGTGACTGATTCTTCCTGAAGATTAGAAACTCCTCAAAGACTGGTTATTAGAGCTTATTCTTCATTATAGCCCCAGCACTTAGTGCAGTGACAGAAGCAAAAATATTAATTGAATTGAGAGAAAATTGAGATATAGAGATGAGATGAGTCATTTTTGTTCACAACAGAACTAATATTTAATGAAATATAATGGAAAAGACTGAGTTGGGTTACTGTGTAACTGAGAGCATCAGAGATGGATAGGCAGGGAGGATTTTGAACTGAGAGTGAATTACAGCAATGAGGGAAGCAGAAAGCTGGAAGATGAGAGCTTTTGGCATTGGGGAGAGTGCTGAGTGAGCAGAGTTTTGGAGGTAGAGAAATTTATAAAACTAATCAGAACGAACATTTCATTTGAAGTAACAGGGTAAGCCTCTGAAAATTTGTTCCTAGGTTTTAATTTTTTTCTTTTTCTTTTCTTTTTTTGAGATGGAGTCTCGCCCTGTCACTCAGGCTGGAGTGCAGTGGTGCAATCCCACCTCACTGTAACCTCTGCTTTCTGGGTTCAAGCAATTCTCATGCCTCAGCCTCCCGAATACCTGGGATTACAGGCGTGAGGCACCATGCCTGGCTAATTTTTGTAGTTTTAGCAGAGACAGTGTTTCACCATGTTCCAGGCTGGTCTCAGATTTCGGATCTCAAGTGATCTGCCTGCCTTGGCCTCCCAAAGTGCTGGGATTACAGGCGTGAGCAACCATGCCCGGCTCCCTAGATTTTAATTTTTGGTTTGGTAATTTCTTCATATCTTGGATAGCAGAGTTGAGGTTAGGGTGGGCAAGAAGGGAGACAGTGCATATTGGGGAGGAATAGGATAATATGCCTAAAACAGCCTTCAGCTTTTTGTCATTTCTGTTCTTAGTTCTCATGTTTCTGATTTAGTGTTTTTAAATATTCCCAAATGCTTATTTTAGGATATATAGGCTCATTCCTGTCATCCCAGCACTTTGGGAGGGAAGGGTAGGTGGATCACTTGAGCTCAGGAGTTTGAGACCAGCCTGGGCAACATGGTGAAACCCCTTCTCTACAAAAATACAAAAATTAGCCAGGTGTGGTGGTGTGCACCTGTAGTTCCAGCTACCAGAGGGAGCTGAAGTAGGAGGATTGCTTGAGCCTGGGAGGTGAAGATCGCAGTGATTTGAGATTGCACCACTGCACTCCAGCCTGGGTGACAAAGCAAGACCCTGTCTCTAATTCCGTTTGAAATGTTGTGTTAATTTACTTCAGCTTAGTGGGGTTTTTTTGGGGGTGGGGGGTGGCTGTTTTCATCAACAAATATTTTGATTCGTATCTTCTTGTATTTTACAGTAGTTTAGCATGGATGTGGTCTGCCTTCCCATTTGTTTCATGGTCAGGGTTTCTCATTTAAGACTGCCTTCTTAGTTCCTTTCTGATTTAAGATGATTTAAGTATATTATATATTAAGTGACAAAGATAAGTAACTTAGGAAAATACATTTTCAGTATTTGAATAAAAAACAGCAAATGCCCTGCAGCAGTCCACTGAATAATCAATAACTTGTGTTTGAGGGGGGTTCCTAAGACCACCCCCAGAATGGATGATTCAGTAGGAGGACTCACAGGACTCAGCATATAGTTATGCCCAGGCTGTGCTCTATTGTGGTGAAAAGATATAAAGCAAAATCAGAAAAGGGAAAAGGTTCATAGGACAAAGTCTAGGGAAACCAGGCACAAGCTTCTAGAGTCTTTTCCCAGTAAAATCACACAGGATTCCCCTTGTAATGAATTGTGGTAATACATGTGAAATGTTGCCAACCAGGGAAACTTACTAGAGACTCAGTGTCCAGAGTTTTCAGTGAGGGCTGATCAAGTAACACCCTCTGCCTGGCATGTACTCAAATTCCAAACTCCCAGAAGGAAAGCAGGTGTTCAGCATAGAACATATTCTTTGTACAAACAGTTTAGGCAAGTAAGCCACTGTTACCAGTTAATAATAGGAACCTTTCTGAAACTGAGTTCCCAGACACCAGCTAAAGGCCAATTTTGCAAGCAGGAGTTTTCGAGGATAGCAGTTTAGGCCTAGAATGTTAACTCTTTTCTGCACAAACTACGTTTAACAATACGGATGAATCTCACAAACATGTTGAGTGAATGAAGCCAGGCATAGAAGAGGATCTGCTGAATGATCCACTTATATAAAGTACAACAGTCTAAGCTATGCTGCTTAGAAGTCAGAATAAAGTTTACCCAAAGAGTATGAGGGTGGAAAATGACTGGAAGGGGGTATAAGGAAGCTTCTGGGATGTTGACAACGATTTTGCTTTGTTTTTGTTTTTGTTTTTTGAGACAGGGTCTCACTCTGTCTCCCAGGCTGGAGTGCAGTGGCACAATCTCAGCTCACTGCAGCCTTGACCTCCTGGGCTCAAGTGATCCTCCCACCTCAGCCTCCCAAGTAGCTAGGACTACAGGCATGTACCACCACTCCTGGCTAATTTTTGTATTTTTTGTAGAGATGTGGTCTCTCCATGTTGCCCAGGCTGGTCTCAAACTCCTGGGCTCAAGTGATCTTCCTGCCTTGGCTTCCCAAAGTGCTGGGACTACAGGTGTGAGCCACATTCCTGGACCGATATTGTTTCTTTATCTGGCTACTAGTTACATTGGGTGTGTTCAATTTGTGTGAATTGTGATTTTTTTTTTTTGTCTGTGCACTTTGACATGTAGGCTTTTCTGTTAGTATATTATACTTCAATAAAAAGTTTTAGGAACCCTAATCAGTGGAAAGTCAGTCATAGTAAACTGCTTTGGAAACATGCCTTTTGACTTTCTCATAAGATGAAGAAGCTGCTGCTGATAGAGCATGGTGAAAAGCAGTACAATGTAGTAGAAAACGGTGCAGATTTTGGTGACAGGCTTCGAATGAATTCTGTCTCTGCCATATGAGCTCTCTAGCATCTCTGAGTTGCTTTACCTCTCGTTGAGCCTGAGTTTCCTCAATTGTAGATTAGAAATATTAATGAACCTACTTTGAAGAGTTGTGAGGATTAATAAAATAGTGTATGTATGAACACTCAACACAAAGATGTAGTTATAAGATTTGGGGAAAGGAGGAGAGCCATTTCTAGATTCTTCCTGTAACATATGGTGTTATTCAAATAAGTTGTTTATGATGATCCTGAAGTACCATAGGGATGAATGATCGGCAGTTGACCAAAGTTAACCAAAGCTTAAACTGTGTTAAGACATAGTGCTAGGTATGCTTTATGAAATCTAATTATTTGAAAGTTGGATTATGTACATTTAATATTTCAACTATCAGAAAACAGGATTTATTTTAGCCAGATGTGTTATTGCGATCTGAATAAGCAGGAATTTTCTATGCATATTAAATGGATTATTTCTAGATAGGCACAAATTCAGACAGTTAATTTTGAATTATCCCAAGAAGATCAATATATAACTGCTAGGGGTGAATTTATACAAGGCCCCTGCATAATAGCTATTAAACAACTCTGGATATAAAACTCATTATTGAGACATGTTTTCTGGAACTTAAAAGCCTCATCAACTATCATCATCACCAAAGATATTATAAAAGCTTGCTATGATATGCCAAATTTAAATATATCATTCTTATTGAATATCAGCACTATGACTGGATCCTATTCTACTGGTAAAAATGGAGAATATTATGATTAACTTACTGAATTATCTTAATTGATTACATTTGCTGCTAACTTGAAACATTGTAACCATATCAATTTCTCATTATACCAGTTCAATTCTTTCATTTCCGTCATAAAAGAAATGCTTAATAGATTGGAGTCTGAACATAAGACTAAACTGGAACAACTTCATATAATGCAAGAACAGCAGAAGTAAGTAGGTTACACATGAATTATATGTGGTCCAGGAGTGAAATTATAGTTGTCTTATGATTGATTTTCTGGAATATGGAATAGAAAACTTGCTGGGTTTAAATTTGACCATATGTAAAACATTTCAAAATTTACCATCATGTTAATAAGTTGAACTGAATTAAAATAGAATGTGGTTGAAAAATCTAGTGTCACTTCTGAGTACAAAAGTGTAATATGATATAATTTTAGCATTTTATCTACATAAAGAAAATTCTGTTTCTGAAAAATTTCTTGTCAGCAATATCCACTAGCATTGTAAATTCAGGTTGCTGAAAACTAAAAGCACCACTTATGAAAATTTTTTAAATTTATGAACTTCTAGTGTTTTGGTTTTTTTTTTCATTCCCTCTTCTCTAGCCCCAGAAACATTTATAGAGCATTCATTTCATATTTAGCATCACAACATTCACCTCTTTTTATTTTTAGGGAGGATTTTCTAAATTATTTGCAGAAAACTAGTATTCAAAGAAGGCAAAGATGGAAATCGTTGACTGTTGAATCTAGTTTATTAAAATCAAAGCCCCACTATATTCTTTGCTCCATAGTAAAACACATGAATTTAGGATACCTATTAAAGTTTGATCCTGAGCCAAAAAACATCTAAAAATCAGTAAAATTGATATAAATCATGAACAGGGTCCCCAAGTAGAAACTCTTTAGCTTCTGCCCACAAGATGAAGACTTAAAGTAAATACACATGGTATAGAAATAGGTGAAATAGCCCTTTGTATGCTTGAAGTATTCTATAGTGTGTATGTATGTGGTGTTTGATGGATTGACTATGTTAACGTAAAAATCTGGAGAAATAATTTTTAAAATGCATTATAGGTAGAAATAAATTTTTAATAACAAGTATTTATATTTGAGTTGGGAAATGAACCCTTCCTTTTTCTTCCTCGTATCTAAATCTTACCTATTTCTCAGGACATAGATCTGGCTCACATAACAGTGATTATAGCATTCATTGTTAGTATCACAGACTCAGAACTTAATCACATTGAATTCCCCATATTATATCTTGTCTTTGAGTGAGATGTTAAGCTCTTTGATAAAAGAACCATGCTTGACTGGTTTTATGACACCTTGAATAAATTCTCCAGTAAATCCCAAATGTTGAGTTTAAGAAATGGACTTACATACAAATGTTATTTTTGGGGCAAGCAAACATTAACAGTAGAAAATAATGGAAAAGATGACTCTTCTTAAAGAGTTTAATTGGGGTCTAATAAATTCCATGTGGATAAATAATTTTTGGTATGAGTATTTAAAAATATGCATTTCTTTTTATTGTTTTATCATAATTCAACTCTCCTACAGATCTTTGGATATAGGAAATCAAATGAATGTTTCTGAGGAGACAAAAGTTACAAATATTGGGAATCAGGTAAGAAGCAGCTTAATTTTTGCAGAAAATATGCTTCATTTGGAGGGCTTTTAATCTTTAAGCAGCAAAATCACATTTTTATTGAAATTATTTAAATTATTGACATTTTTCTATTTCAGCAAATTGACAAGGTTTTTAACAACATTGGAGCAGACCTTCTGACTGGCAGTGAGTCCGAAAATAAAGAGGACGGGTTACAGAATAAACATAAAAGAGTGAGTTTCCTTATTGTTCTTTCAGCCGTCTTATTTATGCTGTAGGACTTCTGTAAACCACAGATTTTTGTTGGGAAATACTGTTCAGCAGCTTAACAAGAAACATTTGTAATTATCTTTCTGAAATTCCTTTATCAGTTAAACATGACCCTAACCCATTTTGAGAATAAACGTACTTAAGATTTTTAGCTTCCATTATTACTTGACCTGCCACAAGGTAATATTTATAGACTCCTTGACTCCTTTGTCCTTTCTCTTGTACTTTGCCAGTCACACCCCTTGGTGAATCCCACTGTCTCTCTTCTCTGCTTCTGCTCCTGTGTTGATGGATTCTACTATAGATTTGTGCTGTCCGGCTATCTTAGGCTGTCTCCGATTGTTGCTCTTCAGTATTTTAATTTCCCTCCCACTCACTACATTCCCAACAGTTTGAGTTCCAAAGTCTTTCCATTCTTTTTGAGCCTAGCAACCTCATCTCCTGTCATTTCATGGTGTCAACTTTTATGGTCCATCAGATTTTCACTTTGACACTTTCACAGAGTACTGGTCAGTTATTTGGTAGCATGGCCATCAATTTGAGTTTGTCTCATGTTTTCTCATAATTGGATTAAAGTTGTACATTTTTGGCAGTCATACTACAGAAGTGATGATATACCCTTCTTGGTTTATTCCAGCAGGGGTACATGATGTATACATGACTTATTAATGGCAGACCAACAGTATTTTAAAGAGGATTTTCAAAATAGATCTGATTCCATCTCATAAGTAGATAAAAAATCTGAGCACATTTTTTTCTTCTCTATTTCTTGCTAAAATTTTGCTCCCCGTCTGATTTTGAATATTAAACTGTAATAGGATACTTTCCTCTTGGTTAGCATCCAATAAAAAAAACTTTAAGTCAGTTTGTGACTTCTGCTGAGGGCATTCTTCTATTCATTCATAAATGTGAATACCTGTATGTGTAAAGCTAAGGGACTACTGGACATAGTAGTTTACAAAATTGTAAGAGAACATTGTGAGCTTTTAGTTTAGCTAAGTTGATAAAAGACAAGACATCAAATTTGTTGTAGACATCAGCAGTGAAAGAACTGCTAATGTTGTTTCATTCGTTCTTCGCTTTTTGTGAGTTCCTAAAATATTCTTGGGGTGAGATAGGTTAGAGTTTAAAAAGATTTCCCAATTTTCAAGAATGAAATCACTAAATCTTACTGTCATTGTCTGGAAAAAAGTGATTCTAATGAATGGTTTAAAAATAATAATTACTTTCATACTGGAAATACTTTTGCACAGATCTTGTGAGTTTTTATCTAAAGTTAAATTATATAGTAATTTGAAATACAGCTTACTGTGACAATCACCAAGACAAGAGTAGTTTGCTTTTCAGTGAAGTAGTAAGATGTCCTTTACCCGAAGAGATTATCTTTTGTTTTACAAATGGATTTAAGAAATTGCCAGTTGATTTTTTGCTTTATTTTGTTTTAAGGCATCACTTACACTTGAAGAAAAACAAAAATTAGCAAAAGAACAAGAGCAGGCACAGAAGTTGAAAAGCCAGCAGCCTCTTAAACCCCAAGTGCACACACCTGTTGCTACTGTTAAACAGGTCAGAGTTCATTTCCTTTGCGTAATTTCAAGAATACTACTGTTAAGGAGTAAGGTGGTATAGAGTTTAGTCTGCTAGTATTTGTATAAAAATATATCTCAAATAATACCTTAATATGTGGCTTCTAAGAAGTGTGGGCATAAACGATTTTCCAACTCAGCTATAACCTGCCTAATGTATAATGTTTTGTGACAATGCTTGTTACCAATAAAGAAGAAGCTAGAAGAATAGGAAGGGTTCTTAAAAGAGATTAGGACTCATAGTACTCATTCAACTCTGTTCACTCTGAAATGATCAGAATATTATATTCATGCTCTTAACATATTTTTGAGCTAAACTTATTTTCTGTGTTTGACTTTTCAATTATAGTTAGATTTGTAACTTGATTTAAGATGTAACTACATTACCTGGCTAGTATTTGTTTTCTCCTGTGTTCCAGGCACTGTTCCAGGTATTGGTGCTATGGCAGTGAATAAGGGCCCTGCTTGTAGAGAGTTTACACTGTTACTGGTTTCAGAGATAGCTTTATCTTAAAACCTTTCTTTAAATTATTTTTTTGTTACCTCTTAATCACTAACATTTTCTCTGAGAAAAACATCTTTGCGGGCCAAGAGGCAAAATTGAGAATATTTTGTAGGTACTTTTTTAAGAATAAACAAATTCCTGTGAAGTTTTGATGAAATTCAGACTATACAAATAATAGTAAAAAATTACTATATTTTTTGTAATATAGAATAAGAGGAATGTGATTCTTTTTTTGACAAGATAATATTTTGCTTAATTGGAGTTTAAAGTTAGTGTTCCCTATCATCAAATCGATTGCAAATATTCATCTGTAAATCTGTACAAAAATAGGTGGCAGGCTATATTTGACCTGCGGGCTATAGTTTGCTAATTTGGTGTAGACCATTGAGCTTAATTCTAACTTGTCCTTTATAATTTAATCTGTCAAATGTTTACTAATTATAAAGTAATTTATATTTCTTAGAGATAAAGTAATTCTCTCATGTTTTTCAGACTAAGGACTTGACAGACACACTGATGGATAATATGTCATCTTTGACCAGCCTTTCTGTTAGTACCCCTAAATCTTCTGCTTCAAGTACTTTCACTTCTGTTCCTTCCATGGGCATTGGCATGATGTTTTCCACACCAACTGATAATACAAAGAGAAATGTGACAAATGGCCTAAATGCCAATATGGGCTTTCAGACTTCAGGATTCAACATGCCCATTAATACAAACCAGAACTTCTACAGTAGTCCAAGCACAGTTGGAGTGACCAAGATGACTCTGGGAACACCTCCCACTTTGCCAAACTTCAATGCTTTGAGTGTTCCTCCTGCTGGTGCGAAGCAGACCCAACAAAGACCCACAGATATGTCTGCCCTTAATAATCTCTTTGGCCCTCAGAAACCCAAAGTTAGCATGAACCAATTATCACAACAGAAACCAAATCAGTGGCTTAATCAGTTTGTACCTCCGCAGGGTTCTCCAGCTATGGGCAGTTCAGTAATGGGAACACAGATGAACGTGATAGGACAATCTGCTTTTGGTATGCAGGGTAATCCTTTCTTTAACCCACAGAACTTTGCACAGCCACCAACTACTATGACCAATAGCAGTTCAGCTAGCAATGATTTAAAAGATCTTTTTGGGTGAGGTGTCTTCTATTTTGAAGGATTATTTCAGTTTCAATCATGGGTGAGCTGATTTACATCTTTATATAGCTGGCTTGGAGGAAGTACTTCTATGGGAAAGTGAACAGTTCTGTGACAGGAAACATCTCTGTCCATGCCAGCATAGTAGTTGTATGGACTTCTAACCAGTTGAGTTTTTTTAAAGCATTGAGGATTTTTTTCCTCTTACCAACTCCTCTTCAGATTTTTAAAGACCCAGTCCTTCCCAATCTCAAAGAGGAAAAGGACAACTGAGTTATCTTGAATAACGTAACTTTTTAATCAAATGTTCATTTTGGCTTGTGGATCTTGATGTTATTTAAAAAATTGAGTTGATGGTCATTGCAAGCTCATCTATTAAGTACTATATGGTACACAGTCTACGAGTCATTAGTCTTCATTTTAATATGTAAAAAATCTTGATGCTGTATTGATTTGTTTGCATTTAAGATGACAGTGAGAAAATGATAAGCATAAAGAGAAGTATCAATTTATTTGCTTTTTCCAGACTTTTCAGATGAACTAATGTTTAGTACAGAGACTGAGCAAATACTACAAAATTCAACTTAACCTTCATTTCATTGGTTTAAATGCGTTATTAACCATCTTAAGTGCAAACTAATCATTGTAAATTATATTTTAGCATGGTCTGCCTCAAATAGTAATGTATTTTTCTGCATTCACTTGGATATATTTAGAATCACTTTTTTCCTCCTGTATCATGGAAGAGGTATGTGCTGATTTGTTTGGATATTTGACAAAGCACTCTGATGTGACTTCCCTGACTACTACCTTCATATTTCATTTCAAATTCAAACTTCTTAGGTTGCAGCATATATGAATTGCATTTTCAAAAGAAGATTTGTAAGAATTAAACTATATTTATGAGTAAACTTTTGAGATTTCTGCTGTATTGTTTCAAATGTAATAAACTTTACTTCTCTAAAAATTGAGCAGTTGTATCTTCTGACCACCAACAGATTAATTTTCAGCTTGCCATGATAGTCTGACTTCATTAATTACTGCTACTGAAGTTCAATTTTTTTCTAGGAATTTTAGGAACCTTTTGTTTAAACATTTTAATTTCTATTAGCCATTTTTAGGAAGGAAAGAATCAATTCTCTTAACAGGAAACATGCTTTATTTTTCAAAACCTTTCTCTGATATTTTTCTTTAATTTGCTGATTATTCAACCACAGAGCCTTATGCTATAAATGTCATTTGTATTTTAAAAAATAATATTCCACTCATAAAACTTTAAAACCATCTTTCAAACAACTATATATGTATTATAGTTGCTGCCATAGAGTTGATGGTTTTTAATTATCTGGAACCAGCAATCATTTAAAATAAACCATATTAAGTTTAGTATGCTGGTACTAAGTTTATTCATTTTATATGAATATTCATTGAAAATATATACACATACTATATATATATATGTAATACACAGCACTTGATTACAAAATGTAATTTGATTACATTATTGCTGGCAGCATTCAGTTAAGAGGGTACTTTAAAAAATAGAAGTCAGCTTTCACGTCTGATTTCTGTGTGGGCTGTACTTGGTTAACTTGATTTTAGAAAAAGGACTAATAGAATTGCTAAAGAAATGTATCCAGTAAATGAAAAACAGTAGGAAGATCAAATGTTTTTGTCAAATATATTCACAACTGACCAGATTAGCTGTCTTGTTTGTAATGCAATATTAATATATCTTTTGGGAAAAAGCTTACATATGGAATAAAATAAATATTGAAGAATTTTTCTTTGTAACAATTTAGTAGTCACTGTTTATTGAGAAATTGTTTTTTATTTTGTAAAATAACATGATGTTAGTGTTGAACTCTTAAACAGAAAGGAAGCTTAATATAACAGCTTATAGAACTTGAACTACTAAATATGAAAATAAGTCATTTGAAAAAATTACAGTATGTAAAATTTGCTCATTCGTTGAGGTAATGGTGCTATGTTTTTACAAAATTGTTCCTACACCTTTTTTCTACTTCTCAAAGGTATTTTATTTCAACCATTTCCATCAATTGAACTGTTACCATTGCCTTTTTCTGTTGAGAAATTGCCTCTGAAAAATAGTGCTATTTTTGGGCTTAAGTGTTCTTAAGTGAATGAAATTTTCAAAGTACTAGATCACCTTAAAATTATTTCACGTACTGAAAATAGTTAAGTCCCTTATGTTTAGAGTAGAAAATGTTTAGGTTAAAGAGCATCTGTCAACAGAATCTACAGAAAAGATTCCCTTGCATTTGAATTAGTTCTCTATTCTCCTATTGCTAAAATGTGTGATATATAGAGAGGATGTATAAAAGGAAATGGAAATAGACTATGTACTTGTCCGGTTTTTGTTTGTTTTTATTTTGGAATGCTTATAAGCCTCCTTTACACTGAATAAGGAAGTAGTTTTTTTTTTTGACCTGTAAAATACCTCACATGGTTGTTTTTACACATGAAAGAAAAAGGTATATGCGAACATACCTGATATCAAGAGGAGTATGCACCAAATAAATTTTAGCTTTGATAAAACTTTCCATATTAAGTTGTGATTTCATACTTTGTGATTACTGGTCTTAAAATAATTTTGGAACAAATGAATCTGTAAGAATTCAAACTATGTAAGATTTTAAGAGATTATCTACATCAGTGGCTTTCAAACTCTAACTGTGACACTCAATAAGAAAAGACATTTTACCCTGCAACTGCTATATAAAATATATACCTGAAACAAAAGTTTCAGAAAATGTCTTTAATGGGTGTAGTGTACTCTTTTTATTCTATTAATTAAAAAAAAATTTGATTACAATTGCTAAAGGATTTCATGACTTAGTTTAAATAAAACTAAGTAGGCCAGGCACGGTGGCTCACGCCTGTTATCCCAGCACTTTGGGAGGCCAAGGCGGGCAGATCACAAGGTCAAGAGGTCGAGACCATCCTGGCCAACATGGTGAAACTCAGTCTCTACTAAAAATACAAAAATTAGCCGAGCATGGTGATACGCACCTGTAATCCCAGCTACTCAGGAGGCTGAGGCAGGAGAATCGCTTGAATCCGGGAGGCAGAGGTTGCAGTAAGTCAAGATCACGCCACTGCACTACAGCCTAGACGACAGAGCGAGACTCTGTCTCAAAAAAAAAAAAAAAATAAATAAAGTAATTCAGCCCTATCTCTCCCGGCAGAGGTAGAAACAGAGGGCCGGAGGCTTGCATGGCTTAACCCGAAAAAATCAGAGCCTGGAATAGAAGCTAGATTTTTTCCTAATCTGCTCTCTACCACCTTGCATCTGTTATCGTATGAATTCTTCTGGAAGTGCTTTTGTTAAGACAGACATAAGTGGCAAGTAGGTGTTCAGTACTTATTGGGTATCATAAATATGTTTACATTGAGAAAAAATGGCTATGAAGAGGGGAGAGTTGAGATGACAGAAATTTACATAGTCAAAATCAGCCTCTGGCTGCTGGTTTGAAATATGAGTGAGGAGAGTTGGGGGATCTGGGTTAGCAGTGTTTATAGTACCCAGACACACAGCGGAATTAAAGCTTTTAGACTTGGGGAGAAGGGAGTGCAGTAGTCAGAACGGCGATCATTAAAAAGTCAGGCAACAACAGATGCTGGAGAGGATATGGAGAAATAGGAACACTTTTACACTGTTGGTGGGACTGTAAACTAGTTCAACCATTGTGGAACACAGTGTGGCAATTCCTCAAGGATCTGGAACTGGAAATACCATTTGACCCACTCATCCCATTACTGGGTATATACCCAAAGGATTATAAATCATGCTGCTATAAAGATACATGCACACATATGTTTATTGTGGCACTATTCACAATAGCAAAGACTTGGAACCAACCCAAATGTCCATCAATGATAGATTGGATTAAGAAAATGTGACACATATACACCATGGAATACTATGCAGCCATAAAAAAGGATGAGTTCATGTCCTTTGTAGGGACATGGATGAAGCTGGAAACCATCATTCTCAGCAAACTATCACAAGAACAAAAAACCAGACACCACATGTTCTCACTCATAGCAATTGAACAATGAGAACACTTGGACACAGGAGGGGGAATATCACACACCGGGATCTGCTGTCGGGTGGGGGAGGGGGGAGGGAAAGCATTAGGAGATATACTTAATGCTAAATGACTAGTTAATGGGTGCAGCCTGCCAACATGGCACATGTATACATACGTAACAAACCTGCACGTTGTGCAACGTACCCTAGAACTTAAAGTATAATTAAAAAAAAAAAAAAAGCCATTTCACCAAGATGGAACTTGTTGAAGGTTAGAAACTTTTTCTGTCCAAAGAAGCAAAGTTGCTCCAGCCACTCAGAAAGGATTTAACTACCAGGGGTAAAAACCACATATGTAATTTAAAGTTTTCTAGTAATCCCATTAAAAATAGGTGAAATTGATTTTTTTTTTCCTTTGAGACAAGTCTCCTTCTGTCGCCCAGGCTGAAGTTCAGTGCTGTGATCTCGGTCCACTGCAGCCTCTACCTCCCAGGTTCAAGAGATTCTCCTGCCTCAGCCTCCTAACTAACTGGGACTACAGGCACCCGCCACCACTCCCAGCTAACTTTGGTATTTTTAGTGGAGACAGAGTTTCACCATGTTGGCCAGGCTGGTCTCAAACTCATTACCTCAAATGCTCCGCCCACCTCAGTCTCCCAAAGTGCTGAGATTACAGGCATGAGCCACTGCTCCCGGCCCTGAAATTGATTTTATTATATTTGAATATTGCCAGGTATGGTGGCTCATGCCCATAATCCCAGCACTTTGGGAGGCCAAGGTGGGTGGATAGCTTGAGTCCAGGAGTTCAAGACCAGCCTGGGCAACATGGTGAAACCCCGTCTCTACAAAAAATACACAAAATTAGCTGAGTATGGTGGCATATGCCTGTAGTTCCAGCTACTTGAGAGGTTGAGGTGGGAAGATCACTTGAGCCCAGAGGTTGCAGTGAGCCAATAACGCACCACTGCATTCCAGCCTGGGTGACAGAGTGAGACCCTATATAAGAAAAAAATAAAATAAAATATTTCTGCATGGAATTGATATTAAAAACTCATTTTACATCTTTTTTGGTACTTAGTCTTTGAGATGCAGTGTGTATTTTACACTTAGCACATTTAACTTCAGACTAGTCATATTTCGGGTACTTAGGAGCCACGTGGCTAGTAGCTGCTGTATTAGATAATGTGAATATAGGCTGGGCTCAGTGGCTCATGCCTGTAATCCCAGCACTTTGGGAGGCTGAGGCAGGTGGATCACCTGAGGTCGGGAGTTCGAGACTAGCCTGGCCAACATGGTGAAACTCTGTCTCTACTAAAAATACCAAAAATTAGCCAGGCGTGGGGCGCCTGTAATCCCAGCTACTTGGGAGGCTGAGGCAGGAGAATCATTTGAACCCAGGAGGCGGAGGTTGCAGTGAGCCGAAATTGTGCCACTGCACTCCAGCCTGAGTGACAGTGAGACTCCATCTAAAAAATAAATAAGACAATGTGGATGTATATGGAAGCTCGGTGACCAAAGGAGTGAATGATGGCAATTGTCAACTTACGGTCTCAGTTCCAAACCCATCCTTTGCCTTGCCTTGTACTGTTTTTTTCCTTTGCCAGCTGGGAAAATGAGGGCCCCAGAGTGGCACTGCAAAGCAAGAGCTGCAAGAAGATACTTTACTGATGGTTGTGGGTCTCCCATTATTCACCATAGAAGCCCAGCAGTCCAAACAGAGGAGCTCCAGCTGCACCTCAGGTTACCTTCTCCCAACCCTGAGCCACTGTGGAGCAGCTCCCATGGGCTGCTTCCATGCCAGCTCTGTCACTCCATCAAGCAACTGTCTCCCACTCTGTGGCCCATTCCCTCAGACTAGTTTCTTCACCATGGCAGGCTGAATGTTCCTGTAGAAACCACACCCTCTCCAGAGAAGTCTGATCTCAGCTTGGGAGTGGGGTAGGGGAAGAGAGCCTCTCCTGATCTTTAGTTCAGTTTTTTTCACTTTTCTTCAGCCTAGAGGCAGTATTTGCCTTTTACCTGCTACTTCTGTGCCCCTTAGAGTCCTCTTTTGCCCCTACAAATAATTTACCAGCTTCTACTAGTTAGCAAATACTATATTAAAACTTCCCTGTTCAAGTATCTGGTGTGGGGTTTCTGTCTCCTTACTTACCCTCACTGATAGAGCCTGAATCCAGTAATAAGTCATTTTAAAATGGGGCCATATATATATATACTGCTATCAAAAGCCATATGGAATTGTGTATACTTATCCTATATTAAAACTTCCTGGAAGTTCTTTTGAAAGTTCCCACAGTAGAAATACAGTTTGGCTACTTTAATTATACCTACTGGATGCAGTTCCAATTTTTGTCTTTTTTCCTCCTATGTTTTGGATATGTTCCTTTGTGTGGTGACCTTGGTTGCTAGTAAAGGCAGTGTTTGACTTTTATATAAAGGTAAATGAGATAGAGACTTCAATGTCTATAGTTTGAGTGTAGGAATAAACAGATTTGCCCCAAGTCTATGTCCCTCAGCCTACCAGTCTTTTTGAACATAATGATCAGACAAAACTCAAATGTGAGGCTTATCCATGGTCACACTAGAAGCATATGGTGTATGAAGTTTGGAGCCAGAAAAAGGTGCTTTTTTAAAAAAAATTTCAGGCTAAAATTGTAGTATTCACACTTAATAGGCGTGGGGCAGGGTACTTTACACATTTGTTTGTGTGTTGTAACAGATCCAAATTTTTTGTTTTTTTTTTTGTCTAAGACAGTGTCTGGCTCTGTCACCCAGCCTGGAGTGCAGTGGCGTGATCTTGGCTCACTGCAACCTCCACCTTCCAAACTCAAGCAATCTTCCCACCCCAAGCCTCCTGAGTAGCTGGGGCTACAGGCATGCACCATCACACCCAGCTAATTTCTGTATTTTTAAATTTATTTTTATTTTATTTTTTGGTAAAGACAATGTTCCACCATGTTGCCCAGGCTGGTCTCGAGCTCCTGAGCTCAAATTATCCACCCACTTTGACCTCCCAAAGTGCTGGGATTACAGGAGTGAGCCGCGGTGCCCGGCCCCAAAATTGTTTTTAAGAAAATCTTGTCTCTAACAATGAGCACTCTTAAGATCATATCTGTAAAGAGATGAAAAGGCTTTTCACTGAGGTGGGTGTCCTCATTAGACTGCTCACGTTTTATAAGAGGTTGTCACGTCTATCTCCAGCTACAGTGGTTATGCGAATCTGCCCTCAATCAGCAATGGTACCTGTACTCCAGCCACTTGTCAGAGAACAACATTTAACTCTCTATTGCCCAATGGGCAAAATCTCGTTTTTGAGAGCTGTTTATTGAGGAGGCCAGAAATTGAGTAATCCGTTCATTTCTCTAGAAATTCTGAATTAAGCCCACTCTTGAGACCTTTGTGCCTGGGTTGCCTTGTTTTGGCCATGCATGAGGTTTCTTTTATCACTGGTAACTTTTGACTATGCTGTGAACCGTATTTATGCCAGGTATGACATTGGTTCACTCCCACATAAATAGCTTCTTTGAGGACCCACTGGAGAGATTTCAGGTTTCAGTTCAGGAGTAAATGTGCTTCTAAGCAAGTGGTTTGCCCTTTCTTTTTTCTTTTCTTTTTTTTTTTTTTTTGAGACTGAATCTCACTCTGTTGTCCAGGCTGGAGTGCAGTGGCACGATCTTGGCTCATTGCAACCACCACCTCCTGAGATCAAGCGATTCTTGTACCTCAGCCTCCCAAGTAACTGGGTTTACAGGCACCAGCCATCACGTCTGGCTGATTTTTTTTTTTTTTTTGTATTTTTAGTAGAGACAGGGTTTCACCATGTTGGCCAGGCTGGCCTCGAACTCTTGACCTCAGGTGATCCACCCACCTCGGCCTCCCAAAGTGCCGGGTGGCGTGAGCCACCGTGCCTGGCCTGCTCCTACCTTTTAAAGTCTGAATAAAGTAACAGATTAGGTAATACAGCTAAGAGATTCAGCCAAATGTGCCGTTTACCTGTAGCAAATGTATAGGACAATAATAGTATGCAATATTCAATGCGTACCTTCTGGCTTTATCTGATCTTTAAAAAATCCTTATTTCTCCTTTGCTCTGATTTCCTTTTAAAAAAAAGTTTTTTATCTATGTTCATAGAAATTTTCTTTTGGAAGCAGGTAGAGTATAAACAGTTACACGGGCTGAATGAGTGTAAATCTTGTCTCTTTCACTTAACTGACCAGAATAAGTTTTTTCAGCTATGAAATAAGATCACACCTTACAGGCTTATTAGGATTAGATGAGGTAAAAGTGTGCAAAGCACCTAGCAGAGCTCCTGGCACATAGTAGGTGCTCAATAGATTTTTCCACTCACTTTGTGATGGATATAGATCTCTAAAATAAACTCTGCTTTAATGAAAAACAAATACTTCACCTGGCTGGGCACTGTGGCTTATGCCCTGTAAACCCAGCACTTTGGGAGGCTGAGGTGGACAGATCACTAAAAGTCAGGAGATTGATACCAGCCTGGCCAACATGGTGAAACCCCATCTCTACTAAAAATACAAACATTAGCCGGGGGTGGTGGTGCACGTCTGTAACCGCAGCTACTTGGGAGGCTGAGGCATGAGAATCGCTTGAACCTGAGAGGCGGAGGTTGCAGTGAGCTGAGATCGCACCACTGCACTCCCTCCAGCCTGGGCAACAGAATGAGACTGTCGCAAAACAAACAAACAAACAAACAAACAAAAAACCATCTGGCACCATTTGAATGCACTTATTTTTCAATAAATACATAAATAAAACTAAGCCATAAAATACTATAGGCTTGGCACTGTGAGATTCTTGGGACACAGATAGAAATGAGATATAGGCCTCGCCCTCAGGGGGTTTGCAATGTCATTATAAAGGTAGTCAAGTAAGCAGACAGGTGCAGAAGAGTGTGATACACACTGTGAGCAAAATCCATGTAGGAGGGACACGCAATCTAGATAGTCGAAAAGGCTTAAAGGAGACAGGGCCTGAGCTCAGCTGCACAGAGCTTTTGTAATGTTCTTTTTTTTACTTTGTTTTTCTGGTTTTTGTTGTTGTTGTTGTTGTTGTTGCTTTGTTTGATTGTTTGTTTTTATGCTACCAAATGATTACTTAGGTCACATTTTCCCAAATTAAGTTTGAACTACTGGGGAGCAGACAGATTAGAGCAGGTAACTCCCAAAGTCCTTTTGAATTGTGAGATTTTATGAAAACTTCTCAAATTAAGGGAAATCTGGTCAATTTTTGACGACCAAGAAAAGCGGAATTAATGCTAGCTGCCTAAATTAGAACATGTGGAGAAACACCAAAAAGAAAAAATGTTAGCGGATTAAAACATTGCTATTAGAGCCAGAGATGACAGCAAGGCAAAGAGCAGAATAAGTGAGCTATAGTGTTATTTTTTAGCTGGTTTATATTTTATTGAATATTTCATACATTTAAGAATCCACACTTGGGAGTTTAATGTATATAGAATAAATCTTTTAAAACCGTGGCTGGATTTTGGGGTTGCGGGGGAAATATCTGCCATAAATATATTTAGTCTGTAAACTACCAGAAGATGTCACTATCTCCCAAGTAGTCATCCATTACATTAGCCCTTTTACAGGTGATTTTTTTTAACATGAATAGGCTAGGGAAGATATTGGGAAGAATATCTGCCTTTTGGTGTAGCACCTACAAAAGGATGGGATCATGAGAAATACTTGTGAACAGTGTGTGGGTTTGTTCTGCCTTGACCTTTAACCTCCCAAATATCATCCTTGTTCACTGCTCTATATGTTAAAATTATCTGGACATGCAGGGTTCTATCTGCACCTTCAAGAAAAATGAAGGTGGTAAAAAAATCCTTCAAAATGTTATCTCTGGTTTTGATCTTTCAACATTTCAGTTTGCATTGTTACAATACAACTGTATTTAACAGATTATCAGATTTTCTAGGATATCCCTGAGTATTTTTTTCAAGTCACCATGCATAATGCATAAAGCAAATCTAGTGTTTCCACACTGCAGTAATACCAAATGAAAGAAATCCATCTTTCCTCATTTCCTCACAAGTGGAGATTTTGGAGCATACGGGTAGTATAACACATGTTAAAAAAATAAGCCTGTAATTCCAGCACTTTGGGAGGCCGAGGCAGGCAGATCACTTAAGGTTAGGAGTTTGAGACCAGCCTGGCCAACATGGTGAAACCTCATCTCCACTAAAAATACAAAAATTAGCTGGGCCTGGTGGCACACACCTGTAATCCCAGCTACCTGGGAAGCTGGGGGCAGGAGAATTGCTTGAACCCAGGTGGTGGAGGTTGCAGTGAGTTGAGATCACACTCACTCCAGCCTGGGTGACAGAGCAAGACTCTGTTTTAAATAATAATAATAATTTTATTGTCTTTACAGCCAGAAAACAGACTAAAAAATTGATACTTGAGTGTCTTATGTTGGGATACCCCAACATGAGATACCTTACCTTGGGGAGAGATACCCTCCAAGATGAAATGAGAAATAATTTGTTATAGGTAAGCAATGGCAGCAAGCAAATGAGCACACGAATGTGACTCCTTGTCGCATCTCTGCCTGATACCTCAAAGTATTGCTGGCCTTCTCCATGCCCTGGGCTTCAACAATAAAGTGGAGTAGTTGGCTCACCATAGTTCTTTCTATATGTAGTTATAAGGCTCAAAGGAGCAGTGAAAATGAAGTTAAAAGTTCTTCATAAATATAAGGAATTCATGTCCAAAACAATTCTTGACGGTTGTCATGTGTGAAATACTTAATGAATGATTCCATGCTGTGTAAAAACACCCTAAAGTTCTGTATTTTGGTTATCTGACCATTTCTTTTCTAATTTCATTTAATATATTTGGGAAGAAAATGAATGACACCTAATATTTAGGCAGTTGCAGTGACAGACTGAAAATGGAAATTGATATGTTTCCAGGGTCTCCATGTATGCATCTTTATATTTGCAAAGTATTATAGAGATGTTTTTTATATGTAGTGTAAAAATCCTGTGATTTAGGAAACTAGAGTCAAATTAATTGAACTCCAAATTAACTGAGTAGCTGACTTACAGTGAGCTGAAATTAATGGGACTAACAGTGTTTTATTATGGACTGGAAGCAGCGTGTAAGAATAAAGTGACATTTGTAATCAGGTAGGTTTAAATCTCAGCTCCACCAATAACTATGTAATTTTGGACAAGTTATTGAGTGAGCCTCAGTTTGCTCACATGTAAAATGGGGATAATATCAATTTGGCCATTCTACTTTGTCATATACACTTTTTTGTTCTACTCTGTGAGAATAAAATGTGATCATGAAACTCAAGTCACAAAGACGATACAGAAGCAATTACAATAGAATGGGATAAAGGTTCCCACTAGCCTTCCCTTAGAAGGGGAGTCTTACCCAGACTGGGGTGGGTTGTGGCAATCTTAATCCAGAGGCCAGTATATCAGTGTTTGATATTAATTTCTCTTCACTCTGCTGTCAATTTGCCCTAATTTCCAGTGGAACATTTTAATGAAAGATAGATAATATGCAACCCTAAAAACCAGAACCCTATTTTATTATTTTAGAGATGAGGTCTTGCTATGTTGCCTAGGCTGTGGTTGAACTCCTGGGGTCAAGAGATCTTCCCCTCTCAGCCTCCTGAGTAGTAGCTGGGACTACAGGTACACACCACTGTGTCCCACTCATACTTCATTCTAAAAATTTCCATGGAAGCTAGGATAAGCGTACCTATAGTTAGGTGCTCAATAATGTTTCTAAAAGCTCAAGGATTCTGAGTTACACTAAAGACACTCTTTACTACTCAGAGTAAGATTATGTGATCACAATGTACCATGTACCATGGTGGTACAAGTTCAGGAAATGATCTTTAGGACCTAGTCCCAGCTCTCTGAATTCTGCTGGCCAGGTTACCTTGGGCAAAATTTGCATCTTTATTTCTTTATCTGCTTATTTGTTTCATAAGATTATAGCAAGAATCAAATGACATATTTGAAAATGCTTTGTATATAAGCTTGACAATCAATAGAAGAATTAATGTCAAATATGGGAGTTCAATGAAAGAAATTTAGTTATATATGTATATATATATAGGTTAATACTAATGATAGTTAACAATATACACATTTTAAAGGATTGAGAGAAGTCCTGCATAAAAGAAATTTTTATGTTTGTCTCAGGATGTAATGGGGGAGAGAAGGAGGAGTATGGAGTTGGGATAAGGAATAGGGTTGGCTGGAAAAGCTGCCACAGAATTTAGGAATTTAGGAGAACCCCAAGATGACCAGTTCTCTTCATTACTTTCATTTCCTTATGAAGTCTCTTATCAAAAGGGTGAACCATTTGGTCATTATCTCTGATCCTGGTTAAAATTCTCCATCTAACACTTTGGGTGGATTTGATGAAATAATTTTCTCGAGTAACTATTTGAGTTGCTTGTTTGGGATTTGCTGGTTTCCTTTTTTTTTTTTTTTTTTTTGTCTAGGTGGCAGATTAGAACAACCCAGCTCACGACCAGCCTATGAGCTCTCCTTGTTTTGTTGTTGCAGACTGGAGTCCTCCACATCACCAAACTGGGCAGTCAGGCTCACCAATCTGGTGTTAGCTAGAGAAATGCTTGCCGTTACAGGGTTTGGGTTTTAAATCATCGCAATAGTCAAGACTTTATTTGTAAGGAGCAGAAACTATCTTGGGCAATTTGTTATAAGGATGTGAGTATTTTGTGAAACCCAAGGGTAAAAGGACAACTGAGTCTAGGCAGATGAGGCCTGGAAGGCCATGAGAAACATCCTTACCCCATACCCTTGCCCTGTTATAGTTTCATTGTCTTATTTCTCACTCTTTTCCAAGACCAGTGTTCTCTGCATCTCTGCACCACAAAGTTAATGTAACCACCTTATAGTTATAATTCCAGAGTCCTGCAAGATCAACTAGCAGTCTTGTAATTCCAAATTTAAATTACTAGGAGGGTCAGGTGTGGTGGCTCACACCTGTAATCCCAACACTTCAGAAGGCTGAGCCAGGCAGATCACTTGAGGTCAGGAGCTCAAGACCAGCCTGGCCAACATGGCGAAATCCTGTCTCTACTGAAAAAAAAAAAAAAAAAAAAATTAGCTGGGCGTGAGGGCACACACCTGTAATCCCAGCTACTTAGGAGGCTGAGGTGGGAGAATTGCTTGAACCCAGGAGGTGGAGGTTGCAGTGAGCCAAGATTGTGTCACTGTACTCCAGCCTTGGTGACAGAGTGAGACTCTGTCTCAAATAAATAAATAAATTAAATAAATAAATGAGTAGGAGAATCTCACATCTGACTGGTTCAGTTTGGTGCAGGTGTCTACCCCAGTCCATTCAACAGTGCTCAGGGGGATGAGAAATATTATAGTTAATTACAGGACTTTTGGAGACCTGTCACTATGAGAGGGAGGGGGCAGGGGACCCTGGACGTTCCCTGAGAATGAAGAATTACTATGATCTGGGAAAGCACCCCTAAAGATGCCTTAGTTACTATTATTTTCCCTAAGGGAAGAGGCATTTTTAGTACAGGACGATGGGAAGTCATTAAATATATATCAATGGCTGTTTTTTTTTTCTATTGTATCTACAGTCTATATATCCCCAGCACAGACCCAGGCTTTTGTTTCACACCCCCACAGAGAATTCCACACCACACATAATTTCCTATCTTTGCTATATTTGATATTTTGAGATGGGGAGCACATGGGTTTTTTTTTTCCTTTTTTAAAAGTTTTGTCTTTATTGAGATCCTTATTTGTTGAATTATTGTCATTGCTTTTTTCCTTTAACTTTTTTAACTTTTAACATCAGGGGTACACGTGCAGGTGTGTTACTGTGCCATGGGGGTTGGTTGTACAGATTATTTCATCACCCAGGTATTAAGCCTAGTATCCATTAGTTATTTTTCCTGATCCTCTCCCTCCTCTCACCCTCCAGCCTCTGATAGGCCCTAGTGTGCGTTGTTCTTCTCTTTGTGTCTATGGGTTCTCATGGTTTAGCTCCCACTTGTAAGTGAGAACATGCGGTATTTGGTTTTCTGTTCCTGTGTTAGTTTGCTAAAGATAATGGCCTCCTTCTCCATCCAGTCCCTGCAAAGAACATGATGTGGCTCTTTTTATGGCTGCATAGTATTCCGTGGTGTATATGTACCACATTTTCTTTATCTAGTCTATCATTGATGGGCATGCGGGTTGATTCCATGTCTTTGCTGTTGTGACCAGGGAAGCACATGTTTCAGTGCTCTTCTGCAACAACCGAATTGGGTAGTGTTCAAGACAATCATTCCAGTCGTGTTTTCTACCGCATGGGCATTCCTACCTGACTCTCTGACACTATGCAAGGTTCCCCAAATGCCATGCTGTCTCATGCATGTCTTTGTTCCCCCATTTTTTCCTTTTGTTTGCCTCAGTCTTTCTCCTCCCTGAAGGTTTATACAATCCTCCCCTCATCTAGGAAGCCCTCTCCCACTCCCATCTGCAGGCTCGGGTAGGTGTCCTTGTTTGTGCTGCCCCAGCCCTCTCTTGTGGGACTCACTGCTCTGTAATGGACTCATTCATTTTCTGGTTGGTTTCTTTCTTGAAGGGGAATATCACAGTTCAACCTATATCACCAGTGCCTAAGAAGGGCCTGCTACCAGGTAGGTCCTCAAGAAAAAGAAGCAATGAATGAATGAGTGAAATGAGCCTCACTTCTGTATAGTCTTGGTTTATATTTTCTAGTCCCTATTATCAACAGTTCTACTGTAGAAGGTAAGAGCACAAGCTCTGATGTCAGACTTTCTAGGTCCATATCCTGTCTCTGCTCAGTTTCCTAGATGTGTGAACTTGAACAAGTTTACTTCACCTCTTTGTGCCTCAGTCTCCTCATCTGTGGTTGGTATAATGACACTTCCTACCTCAGGGTCATTGTGGGGAATTAAATGAGTTAGTGCATGTTAAGTGCTTAAAGTCTGGCATCTAGAAAATTCTCTATAAATCTTAGTTATTATTATTATCAAACATCTAAATCACCACAAGAAACTGCAGATCTAGGTATGCTTCCTGAGCAATACATTCTGCAGGAATGGTTAGTGCTCTCAGAAGTAATTGACCCTCAGCAGAGATGGGTGTGGTCTTTGCCTAGTATTGCTTCCATTGTGTGCTCTAAGAGATAAGGAACATAAGGGTGTGTTGGGCTGGAGGAATGGGTTAGAAGCTCCACCAGCGGATGCTTTCGGTAAGAGAGTATGTCTGTCATGGTTTATTGTGATTGTATTTGCTTTTAATGAATAAGTGAGCTTTTTTGAGGACAGGCAAATACTTGGTGGAATGATTAGACATGCGTATTCCTGGGGCCTTCCTGTTCTCAGTCTTGAGGGGTTATGATGGGAAGGTTGGTGACCAGAAACTATGTTTTTAGAAGCCAGGGCTAGACAGAATTTTGTTGTTGTTGAAACTGAAGTGTTTAGGAACAAGCTGAGGGCCGGGCACGGTGGCTCACACCTGTAATCCCAGAACTTTGGGAGGACAAGGGGGGAAGATCACTTAGGCCCAGGAGTTCAAGACCAGCATCGGCAACATAGTGATGAAAAATTATTAGCTGGGCGTGGTGGTGCATACCTGTAGTCCTAGCTACTTATGAGGCTGAGGTGGGAGGATCACTTGAGCCGGGGAGGTTGAGGCTGCAGTGAGCCGTGATCGAGCCACTCACTGCCCTCCAGCCAGGGCAACAGAGTGAGATCCCATCGCTAAAAAGAAATAACATAATCCTGAGGTAGGAACAAGCTGTTCCTAAAATTTATAGGAAATTCAAAAGATTTAGAATAGCCAAAACAATTTTTTAAAAAGAGCAAAGATGGAAAACTTTCATTTTTCAATTTAAAATCTTACTATAAAGCTACAGTCAAGGCAATGTGGTATTGGCATAAAAATAGACACATTGGGCCGGGTGCAGTGGCTCACTTTTGTAATCCTAGCACTTTGGGAGGCCAAGGCAGGTGGATCGCTTGAGGCCAGGAGTTCATTTAAGACTAGCCTGGCAACATCTCTACAGAAAATACAAAAATTGGCCAGGTGTGGTGGTGCATACCTGTAGTCCCAGCTACTTGGGAGGCTGAGGAGGGAAGATGGTCTGAGCCTGGGAGGCAGAGGTTGCAATGAATCGAGATCGCACAACTGTGTTCCAGCCTGGGAGACAGAGTCAGATCTTGTCAAAAAAAAAAAAAAAAAAAAAAAAAAGAACAGATGTATAGATCAATAGAACAGAACTGATAGTCTGGAAATAAATCCTTATATTCAGTAGATTTTTGACAAAGTTGCCAAGATAATTTATTAAAGAAAGGATAATACTTTTAACAAATAACACTGGGACAAGTGGATATCCACATGATGAAGTTAGACGTTTATTTCACATTATACATAAAAATAAACTATTTTTTTATGTTTATTTTTTTTTGAGACAAGGTCTTGTTCTGTTGCCGAGGCTGGAGTATAGTGGTACAGTCACAGTCCACTACAGCCTCGACCTCCTGGGCTCAAGGGATCCTCCTGCCTCAGCCTCCTGAGAAACTGGGACTACAGGCACATGCCACTACACCTGGCTAATTTTTTGTAGAGACAGGGTCTCACTATGTTGCCCAGGCTGGTCTCAAACTCCTGGGCTCAAGTGATCCTCCCACCTGAGCCTCCCAAAGTGCTGGGATTACCGGTGTGAGCCACTGTGCCCAGCCTAAAAATAAACAAAAAATAGATCATAGACTTAAGTGTAAGAGCTAAAACAATAAAACTTATAGAAGAAAACATTGGAAAACATCTTTGAGACTTCAGGTTAGGCAAATATTTCTTAGAAACAACAACAAAGGCACAGTCTATAAAAGAAAAACTGAATAAATTGGACCTAATCAAAATTCAAAATTTTTGCACTCCAAAATGAAGAATAAATAAAATGAAAAGACAGCAGACTGGGAGAAAGTATTTCTAAAACATATATCTAATAAAGAACTTGTATCCAGAATATATACTCATATACCTCAGTAATAAACAGATAAAAACCCACTTACAAAAATGGGCAAAAGGCTGGGTGCAGTGGTGGCTCACACCTGTAATCCCAGCACTTTGGGAGGCTGAGACAGCGGATCACCTGAGGCCAGGAGTTTGAGACCAGCCTGGCCAACATGGTGAAACCCTGTCTCTACTAGAAATACAAAATTAGCCGGGTGTGGTGGCGCACGCCTGTAATCCCAGCTACTTGGGAGGCTGAGGCAGGAGAATCACTTGAACCTGGGAGGCGGAGGTTGCAGTGAGCTGAGATGGCGCCATTGCACTCCAGACTGGGCGAAAAGAGTGAAACTCTGTCTCAAAAAAAAAAAAAAAAAAAAGGCAAAAAAAATGAATAAAAATTTTACCAAAAAGAATATGAATGACTACAAAGCACATGGAAAGATGGTCACTAGTCACCATGGAAACACAAATGAAAACCACAATGAGATACCATGTTACACCTATTAGAATGGTTACACCAAAAAAGACAGAAAGCAAATATGGCAAGGATGTGGAGAAACGAGAACCCGCCTGCATGCTCCAGGGAATGTAAATTATCCACTTTGGAAAATAATTTTGTCATTTTCTAAAAAGCTAAACCTACACTTACTTTATGATCCAGCAATTCTACTCCTAGTTATTTATCCAAGATAAATGAAAACATATGTTCATACAGACTTATATGCAAATATTCATAAGTCTTATCATATCCAGAAATTGGATATTATGAATATCCAATATTTAAAACAGGTAAATACTTAGTGGAATGATTAAACTGTGGACTCCTGGGGACTTGTGTTCTCAGTCTTGAGGGGTTATGATGGGAAGGTTGGTGACCAGAAATTGTCCTTTTAGAAACAAATGTCCTTTTAGAAACTATCCTAAATGTCCATCAACAGGTCAATGGAGATACAAAAATGTGTTATATCCTTACAACGAAGGATTACTCAACAAAAAAGAGAAAAGGAACAAATTACTGATACATGCTATGACATGGACAGACCTCAGAATCATTATAGTGAATGGAAGAAGCCAGACACAAGCAACCATAGATTGTATGATTCTATTTACATGAAATGTCCAGAAAAGGCAAATCTATAGAGATAGAAAGTAGATTAGTGGTTGCAGGATATGGGATAGGAGATGAGGATTAACAGTGAAAATGAAGGCTCTAGTTGGGGTGGAAATATTCTAAATCTGCTTTCTGGTGATGGTTATACAACTTGGTAAATTTATAAGAATCCGAATTGTCCACTTGAAATGGGTGAATTATTTGAAATGCAAAATATGTCTCAGTAAAATGTGTGTGGGGAGAAAGACGGAGGGAGGGAGGGGGAGGGTTGGAGCCAGGCTGTTTGGATCTGAAACCTGGCTCTGCTAATTACTAGCTGTATGATCTCGGGCAAGTTTAACCTCTTTTTGTCTCAGTTTCCTGCCAGTAAAATTGGGGAAAATAAGTTATTTACTACAGAGTCATGCTGGGAAGACTGTGGTGATACTTAAAGATTGCTTAACACAGACCCGGGACCCTAGAAAGAGCTCAAAAGATATTAGCAATATTTAGCCTACCAAGGATTCAGCACGGACTTAGTTGAATTTAATTCAAATCTTGGATAATTTGGACAGTGGCTTGCAGAGGATATTGACTGGTCTTGCGGAAATGACTCCTGGGGAGCCTGAGAGCCTACAGCCTATGATTTGTCAGTCGCATGCAGACTGGGGGATTGGAACACAGGGGCCTCAAAAAGAAGAGTTTTTTTTTCACCGCAGCAGCATTTACAGAGGCGTCATCCTGCTGCCCATAAATGTGGCCACAACGTGCAGCGTTTCAGCCCCAGTTCAACAAGTATTTAGGTAACGCCCACTCCCTGCCAGGTTCTGCTAGGGCAGAGGACAGGTGATTTGGAGGCACAGAGAAGGGACAGCTCACCTTGCCCATGCAGTTTTCTAGAGGATTGATATCTTAGCATGACCTTAGAATCCCTAGAAGTTACCCAGATGAAGGGGTGCAGAGAGTTACCCAGGCAGAGGGCATAGCTTGAGTAAAGCCCAGAGGCGATAGGGAGCTTGCTGAGTTCAGTGAAATGAGGATGTGGAAAGCAGAGTGACAAGAAGAAAGACTTGGGGTCCCACGGAAAGGCCTTGGGTGCCATGATAAAGAATTTTATTGTAAATAGTGCTGCAATAAACATATGTGTGGATGTGTCTTTGTAGTAGAATGATTAGAATACATGGATACAGAGAGGGGAACATCACACACCAGAGCTGGTCGGGGGTTGGGGGTCAAGGAGAGGGAGAGCATTAGGACAAATACCTAATGCATGTGGGGATTAAAATCTAGATGATGGGTTGATAGGTACAGCAAACCACCACGGCACATGTATACCTATGTAACAAACCTGCACGTTCTGCACATGCATCCTGGAACTTAAAAAAAAAAAAAAAGTCCATCTAGAGGGAGAAAAAGGGAAAAACCAAAAATAATTTTATTTATCCTGAGGACAATGAGGAGTCAGTGGAAATTTCTAAGGAGGTTCTAGATAACTTCCGGCTCAGAAATCTTCAATTAGATGGTCCCAAACGGCATCCACGTATCATACTTTGAGAGAGCCTGCTCTGTTGATTAGGAGCAAATAAATGTTCTCCTGGATGTATGTGGCCTGGGTTTTGCATTTGGGCTACTCAAATGCAAGTTCCTCGTGGGACCACATCCATGCTAGTGGCTGGCTGAAAAACAGCTTCATGACTCTCATGAGGGGAATAAAAGGCATGGAGTGGTGGCTGCGAGCCTGTCTGCAGGGCCAGACCTCAGAAAAACAGAGGGCTGTAAATGTTTCATAAACTTCTCTCTGGGTGCCTGCTCTGGCTAAGAGGCCATTCATAAGCCCAGGCGGCTGAAGGGCAGGTATTGTGCCGGTTACTATAGCATCACCTTGGAAAGGCTCACTTGGTGAGAGCGGCAGGCGAGCTGGGGTGGGGCAGGAGGGGGACGCGGCTGGCTGGAGGGGCTGGAGCTAGGCCACGGATGCTGCTGCTGGTCTCAGGACTTCTGGTGGTCCGGAGCTCATGGTAGCGTCCCCAGCTGCAGCCCAGGGAGGGAGAGAGGCTGCGCTCAGTCTGAGAGTGGCTGCCTGAGACAGCGGCCACAGGCTGCTGCAGAGCGTGCAGCTTTTGCAAGGGACTGAATTCCCAACCAGACACCCCTTGGCCTCTTTTCTGGAGGGGTGGGGAGCAGAGACAGGAGGGAGTTGTCTTATCTTGGAAGATTCGAGCTGGGTTTCATCAATCCTTTTTGATTTTGAGTAGTTCCCTCCATGAGAACTGACTTCCAGGTGTCCACCAAGGGAAACAAGGTGGTTCTCACACTGGAAATGAGAAAGGATGACAGTTTTTGAGACTGACTGTTAACGGCTCAGAGGTGCCCCTCATTCAAAATGCCTTTTAAAGCATTTGATACCTTCAAAGAAAAAATTCTGAAACCTGGGAAGGAAGGAGTGAAGAACGCTGTGGGAGACTCTTTGGGAATTTTACAAAGGTAAAGTTTGAATGCGAACTTTAGTTCCCTTCTGAGTGGCTTCGTATTGCCAGTATGTGAGAGACTTGGTATCACGTTTTTAAAACCACACTTTAATGAGGACGGGATGGGTCAGATTAGATCCTTCTGGAGCCCCTTCTAGCTCCAGTAGTATATGCCTGGAGGAAAAACAGATGCATGAAAAGTATTGGGTTGTATTAGGAAAAGATCAAGATAAGTATTCTGTTTGTATAGCTGGATTAGCACTTTCTGGAGATGACAATATTGCATATGGTATGTTTGGCATTGAATTAGAAAATATTTAGGGAGATAATATTATATGTTAATTCATTAGTAATGACAAATATGCCTTGAACTGAAATAATTTTTTTCACTGAATCCACTATAAATGAAAATTAAATATTTGCCATTTTTAGCTTATTTAATAAAATATATAAAGTGGTTCCTGACTGTATAGTTTGCAAAGAGAAGGCTAGTTACACATTAGTTTGAAGGAGGTAACTTAAAAAATTTCTTTGAAGCAGAAAACCTCACATAATTGCAGTGGGAAAATGTTAAGTACTATCATTGAATTGAATGAGATTTTAGTCCAAACCAAAAAGTAAATATTTTTTGAAGTAAAATATATTAAGAGAAGGAGAGTTTGCCATAAATGATTGAATTAATGTGACATTTTAATTTATGAATTTTTATAGACATAGTAAATGCCTTCTCAAATTATATAAATGATTTCATAAGTGGTCCTTATGTGCAAGGTAAAATGACTGCTTTATCTCTCTGATATAAATAAATGTGAAAAATACCTTTGATACGCTTTTTATTTGTTTGGATGATTATTTCTAATCCTGGTGAGTGAAAATACCATCTGGTGTGTCCTTTTAACTTTTCTATTATCTCTTAAATTTAAAAACATTTTCATTTAAAGGACTATTTCCAGGCAATCTGAGATTCATCCCATTTCTTGTGTTTTAAAACACATATGATCCTGTCAGTGTTAAATTTTCCATTGTATCACTGTTAATAAACTTTCCTAATAAGAAAAAAGAGTTGGACACCTTATTATTTTAGTAATTAGAAACAAAAAGGCTTCAATCAGACCTACACTGAATTAGCATGTCTAGATGAAAACCTAGCTCAGTGACAGCAGCATAAACCAGCCAAATATAGAAAAAATTACAATAACATTTTTTTCGGAGTGTTTTATCCTTCCGTTGAGCACTCTCCAGGTAACATCTTATTGTGATGGCGTTCATTTGATTAGAAATGCAAAAATAAATTTTGCATAATAAGCACAATAGCTTAATTGGCTTATTCAAGTAATGACAAAAGAATCTGGCAAAGTCAAGAATAAAAACTATAAAACCGCAGGCCGGGCGCAGTGGCTCACGCCTGTAATCCCAGTACTTTGGAAGGCGGAAGTGGGAGGATCGCTTGAGGCCACAAGTTCGAGACTAGCTTGGGGAACATAGAGAGACCATGTCTCTACAGAAATATAAAAAATTAGCCAGCATGATGGCGCATGCCTGTCATCTCAGCTTCCCAAGAAGTGGGAGTATTGCTTGAACCCAGACATTCAAGGTTGCAGCGAGCCAAGATTGCGCCTCTGCACTCCAGCCAGGGTGACAGAGTCAGACTCTGTCTCAAAAAAAAAAAAACAAAAAAAAAACCCATGACGTTGGGCCAGAGTCACCATTATAAACAGCAAACTCTGCCTTAGTTTATAAAATACTTGATATAAAAAATACTTCGGAATTTTCTTTTCAAACTTGTTTAATTGCTTTTTTTGAAATTTAATTGCTTTTTTCAATAGGAATTATTGATCGAAGAGCCGGTTTTGCTATGTTTGATTGGAGGAGCCACATGGAGATCTTTTTGTTTACAAAATTGATTTGCTTAGGGATATAACAAAATTGGCGATTTTCCAAATTGTGTGACCTCAACCAGAAGTTGGGCTATGTGTCTAGGACTGTTTGAACAGTTTCCTCAGAACAATAGAAAAGCAGCTATCACAGTGCTAGGGACAGAGAATGCACTAAACAAATGCTAGATATTGTCATGGTTGTCCTAATTGTAGAAAGGCTATAGAAAAAATAAAGCCAAGGACAAATCCCTTTTTTCAGTGATTTATAGAGAGAAATTATTGGCAGAAGAAGCGAAAACAGACATTGCTTGAGTGGTGATCCACGTTGATCCTCAGTTCTAGTGAGGAATTATCAAGACCAGCTCTGCCACGTGTTTGGCATTAACCACAGGTGTATAAGGTAATTGTATGTAAATGACCCTGCCCAGAGCCTGGCACATACTGGGCATTTCCCTCTCATTTCATTGCTTTTCATGTAAACCCAGTTGAGAGAATCTCATGTAAAAAAATCACAAAGAACGGTTTTCTGTTTTGTAGGAGCATTTGGAAGCTAGAAGCCCCTACATTCTAACTTAGAAGGCAATATAAATCACAGCTGTCTAATAATGTTTGAGGCTGAGGTCATCATCTAAATGGAATTCTTGAGATGCTTTTTAATCACCGTGTTCCTCACAGTCAGGGGAGTGGCAATTGCACAGGGAAGCATTTGAGAGTTCGCACACAGGGTTGATTACAGTCAGGCATGATTAGCCTTCCTGGAAAACAGTCATTGATAAGAAGCAGCTGAGCAATTAATCAGCTAAATGTAAAATAATATTTTAGAAGTGCAGGAAGAAAGAAGATGCACTCATTTAATAGTTTAGTATTGAATTATATAGATGACATAGAAAGCATTAAACTTGGAAATTAATGTCCAGAAAGTGACATGCAGATTTGTTCAATTTAAATTACAATTTATGTGTCCTTTAATTGTTCATGTCTAAAAAACATAACAGTAACAAACAAAACATTATCTTTCAGACACTGTAAACTCATTTAATTCAATTAAAAACCCCATGAAGAGGGGATTACTATAATTACAACTTTTCTTTTTTTGAGAAAGGGTCTCACTCTGTTGCCTAGGCTGGAGTGCGGTGATGTGATCATAGCTCACTGCAGCCTCAAACTCCTGGCCTCAAGCCATCCTGCCTCCTTGGCCTCCCAAAGTGCTAGGATTACAGGCATGAGCCACAGCATCTAGCAACAATTTTACAGATGAGAAAACAGGCACAGAGAGGTTAAGTAGCTTGCCCAAGGACACACAGCTTGTAAATGGAAGAGCTAGGTTTCAAACCAGATGTTCTATGCCCATCATTCTTAATCACTACATTATGTTACCCCTCTAATCAAGTGTCTTTCCTCTTCCCACTCACTGTCTTGATATTGGGCCGCTTATTTAGGTTTAGGGAGGTCTACTTGGACTGCAATGTAGCCAGCAACTTCTGGATCTGCTGGCAAGTGTGGGCTATTCTCCTAATCAGTTGTACCTTTATTGAAGGCTTTCTCCAAGGGAGGCTTTAAGGGGAGTCTGGTCTCCTTACACGTATGTCTGTCTTCCCTTTAAATGAAACTAGTCCCTGCATCGTGTCTGTCCTCAGCATTCAAGAGCATGCCAGATATGCACTTCCTGCTCCATCAACAAAGGTGAGTGTGTTAAAGCTTGCTCTGAGATCAGGTGATCCTGGGTTCCAATTGCTGCAACATCCTTTACTTCCCTGCCTGCATGACCTCAGGCAACTTGGCTGCAATGGGGCACCCCTGCTCAAAACTACCTCACTCAGAGTTAAAGCCAGTGCCCTTTCAATGGCCTTCAAGGTCCTCTGTGATCTAGGACTTTTGGAAGGCTCTCTGAGTTCATCTGTGACATTTTCCTGCCTCACTCTACTCTGGATTCACAGGCCTCCTGGCTCTTATTAGAACTCCCCAGATCCACTCCTGTCCCGGCTTTTGCCCTGTTTCTTTTGCTTAAATGCTTTCCTCCCAGATAGCCTGATGGCTCATTCCCTCGCTTTCTTCAAGTATGTGCTCAAAGATCCCCACTTTCCTGGCCACTCTTTAAACATGAAGCTCACCTGCCCTCCTCCTCCTGCCCTCTTCTCTGTCCCTCTTTCCTGCTTTACTTCACCTCTGTCTTAGGTAGGTTCCCTAAAAAGCACAGCCCGAGACAGGGATTTGGGTGAGCCTAGAATGTGATTTAACGAGCTCTTCCTGAAAAAACTGGGAGGGAGTAAAACAAGAAAGGAAAGGAGAGGCTGGGTGCGGTGGCTCACACCTATAATCCTAGAATTTTGGGAGTCCGAGGCAGGCACATTGCCTGAGCTCAGGAGTTTGAGACCAGCCTGAGCAACATGGTGAAACCCCGTCTCTACTAAAAGACAAAAAATTAGCCAGGCATAGCGGCATGTGCCTATAATCGTAGCTACTCAGGAGGCTGAGGCAGGAGAATTGCTTGAATCCGGGAGGCAGAGGTTGCAGTGAGCTGAGATCACACCACTGCACTCCAGCCTGGACGACAGAGGGAGACTCCATCTCCAAAAAAAAGAAAAAAAAAAAAGGAGAAAGAGCCAAGCAAGGATGCGTGCTCACAATGCCCAGTGGCCAGATCCAGAGGGGAAGGCTCTGGAGCATAAGCGATGTGCTGAGTTCTTCCTTTGGGGCAAGTGGGGCAGCCTTTTATGTCTCTGCCTCAGTCAGTCATCAGCTCTGGGCTGATGTGGGTGGGTGAGGGGTTTATTTGGAGGCCACTGAGCAGTGGGAAGTTCTCCAGGGTTCCTCATGCCAAGACTAGAAGCCCAGGCAAGGAGTCACCATGGTGGCAAGGGTCATGGGTCCTGATCCTCAGGAGGAACCAGAACTGTCAGCTCCTCGTGGGAGCAGGAAGAAATGTGTTTGGCACCTAGGTGGTCCACTAGGACATCTCCTGATACTGCCTGGGCTAGTTTTATTTTTTTTATTTTAATTTTTAAAATAATAGAGATGGGGGTCTCACCATGTTGATTAGGCTGGTCTTAAACTCCTGTGCTCAGGAGATCTTCCTGCCTTGGCCTCCCAAAGTGCTAGAATTACAGGCACGAGCCAGCGCACCCTGCCTAGTTTTAACTGCAAATGGGAAAATACAGCAACTGTGACCTGCTAGCAGCTCTGGAAGTAGAAGTGTGCTTACCCATCAAGGGGAACGGGGGAGTGCGCTCTGGTGTCTATGACAGCGCACCCACTGCACCGCTCAGATCAACTTGCTTCTCACATGAAGTTCACTCCATCCAGGTACAGCTTCTCCAAGACTCTATGGTTGTAATTCCCGAGGAGCCTTCCAAAGAAGAGTTATTAAGACAGACTCCAGGCCCCACTGTGATGACTGGTCCCTCCTCTCCACCCCTTTTTGAGTCCCCTCACTTCTGTTTGCTTGTCTGATGGGTTGCCCCAGATCTTCATCCCTGAGAGGTCTAAATCCCTGGTTAACATAACCTCACCAGGTCATGGTTGCTGTATTTGCCCACTGACAGTTAAAAACTAGCCAAGGCAGTATCAGGAGATGTCCCAGCAGATCATCTGGGTGCCAAACATATTTCTTCCTGCTCCCATGATGAAGCGACAGTTCTGATTCCTCCTGAAGATTAGGATCCATGACCTTTCCCACTGTAGTGACTTTTTGCCGTGTCTTCTGGTCTTGGCACGAGGACCCCAAAGTGACCGAGCAGCAGACATAACCATATGTTGACTGGGATTTCCGTTGTGTTCCTAAATGGAAGAATTCTTCCTTGTGAATCAGGAGTTCTAGCTCCTCAGAGCCTAAGTTGAAGAGATGAGGTACTCCTCAGGTGGGTTACTGGGAATGATGGTGAGTGGGACCACTCCTTCTCTCATGCCTTGTTTCTTTGACCTGTGTGTTCTGCCCATTGGGCACACAGCACCATATCATAACTGTTGGGTTTTTTGTTTGTTTGTTTGGGATGGAGTCCTGCTCTGTCGCCCAGGCTGGATGCAGCAGCTTGATCTCGGCTGACTGTAACCTCTGCCTCCTGGGTTCAAGCAATTCTCCTGCCTCAGCCTCCCGAATAGTGGGATTACAGGCACCCACCACCGTGCCCGGCTAATTTTGTATTTTTAGTAGAGATGGGGTTTCGGTATGTTGGTCAGGCTGGTCTCAAACACCTGACTTCAGATGATCCGCCTGCCTCGGCCTCCCAAAATGCTGGGATTGCAGGTGCATAACTGTTGGTTTATGGAATATACTGCATCCTGGAGGATAGCACCTTACCCTCCCAGGGCTTCATCTCCAAGCTGATGTCACAGCTGCATCTTTACGAAGCTTCTTCAGAGGCCGGGTGCCATGGCTCACACCTGTAATCCCAGCACTTTGGGAGGCCAGTGCAGATGAATCATTTGAGGTCAGGAGTTGGAGACCAGCCTGGACAACATGGTGAAACATGTATTTTCTACTAAAAATACAAAAAATTGCCAGGCGTGGTGGTGGGCACCTGTAATCTCAGCTACTCAGGAGGCTGAGACAGGAGAATTGCTTGCTTGAACCCAGGAGGCAGAGGTTGCAGTGAGCTGAGATAGAGCCACTGCACTCCAGCCTGGGCAATAGAGCAAGACTCCGTCTCAAAAGAAAAAAAAGAAAAAAGGCTTCTTTAGCTCTGGCAGGCTGTCAGCTTCTGGATGGTATGGTATACGGCGGGGCTTGTGAATCCCATTGTCATGTGCTCACTGCCATGCCATCTTTGCCATAAACTGGGTGTCTTGGTCTGAGAAAATGTTATGTGAGATCCCATGTTGAGAAATCAGACACTGAATCCTCAGATAGTGATGTTGGCTGAGACTTGTAGTCTGAATAGGCAAACTCATACATGGAATATTTCGACCCCAGTCAGGATGAATTGCTACCCTTTCCAGGATGGAAGGGGTCTGTTACAAATAACTTGTGACCAAAGACTGGTTTGTGCCCTCAGGAATTGTGCCATCTCAGGGTCTCAGCATTGGTCTTGTTGCTGACAGCAGCAGGAGCTAGCTCAGTCCTGATGAGTGGGAGCCCCGACATAGCCTCCATCCCTGCTGCCATGGTTACTCTGTTCACAAGTGCACTGCTCTAGCACTGGGTGGCTGAGGACAGAAGCTAGCTGACATCAACTGGCCAAGTCAGCCTGCCTGTCGTCTGTTTTGTGCCTCTTCCAAGTGGCATGTGATAATGTGCAATCAGGATAGCTCATACTACGCATCCACTCTTATAGATTGATCCACATCTCTTCCCCAGATTTTCTTCCCAATCCTCCAGTATTGCTTTATCTGGCCCCTGACCTCCAGTGAAGTCACTCATCACTGCCTATGAGTCCATGTATATCCTTACCTTTGAATGTTTCTCTTTTCATACAAAATGTGTGGCCGGGAGACTGCTCAAAACTCTGCCTATTGGGAGGCTTTCCCCCTCACTGTCCTTCAGGGCCATCCCTGGGTGGGCTGAAGTATAGCAGCAGTCCATTTGCAACACGTTCTAACATACCAAATTGACCAGCTCTGGACAAAACTCAGTTTTTTTCCTCCTGTAATTTGTTCACAGGTGTGAGCTCATGGAGAGGCATTGGTACAGCAGATATAGGTCACATGGAAAACTGGACCTCTGACATGGGCTTACTTGTGTCCTGTGGCCCTGCTGGTGTTAGATTCCAGATGGACCACTTCCGTCTTATGATGGACAGTTGGACTGCGCAGGTCTGATAGTACCTAGCTCATGATGGGTCGTTTTGGCTGCATGGTCTCTTGATGTTCCATGGCCAGATGCTGTGTCTCCACCAGGACTCAGTAACATGCCATGAGTTGTTTTTTGTCTGTTGTATATTTCCCTACTATAGATGACAAGGCCTTGTGCCAGAATCCTAAGGCTCTATGCAGTATTTCTCCTATTGAGTTTTGCCAGAAACCTCATATAGTGTCTTTTCCTATTCAGATGCCTTTAGTACCAAGGGTACGCTGGAGAATACAGCCCTTGTGGCAAGATCACTCTTATTGCAGCCTAGACTTGCTACAGAACATTTTCTTGTTTTGGGATTTCATTAAAAACCAGCAGCCTTTTATGTCATGGAATTAGTGGGTTAGAACAATATTCCCAAGTGTTGAATACACTGCCTCGAAAACCCAAAGAGGTCTGCCAACCATTGTGCTTCTTCCTTAGTGGCAGGAAGTTCAAAGCACAATAACTTTTCCTTCACTTTGAAGGGAATGTTCTGGAATGTCTCAAACACTAGACTCCTGTGAACTTCACCCATGTGGTGGACCTGTGATCTTTGTAGCAATTATTTCCCACGCTCTGGAGCACACATGTCTTACTGAGGCATCCAGAGTACTTGTCAATTCTTGCTCCTGAGGTCTAAACAACATAATGTCATCTATTGGTCATAATAGATCAATGTGATGTTCTGCAGCAGGTCCAGAAGGTCTCTCTGACTATATTATGAGAGAGAACAATCCACGGATATATGCTGTCGTTCATCTCATGTCATTGTGAACTTCTTAGCCTCCTTTGTAATGGATATGGAAAGAATGCACCAGATCAAGACAGGCAAGCTATGTACATGACTTAAGAGTGTGTGGTAGTTCCCTGTCATCCACCGTGATCCCTTTTTTTTTTTTTTTTTGGCCGGGGGCTAGGCTGGTGAATTACATTGGGATCTAATGGGGGCTACCACCCCTGCATCCTTTAAATCTCTGAAGGTGCAATAATCTCTGTCATTCTGCATAATATAATACTGTTTTTGATTTATCTTCTTACCCAGGGATGACAGTTTTAAGGACTTCCATTTGACTGTTTTCTATTACAATAGCTTTTATTCTACAAGTCAAGGAACCACTGAAAGCATTTTCCAAATGCTAGGTGTCTGTCTTCCAATTATACATGTGGGAATTATATATGGGCAAATGACCACTGGGTGGGTCTATGGACATGAACTCACTATGAGATGAACCTGTGCCAGGACTCCACTTATTACCTGACCCTCATAAGCCCCACTCTAATGGAGGAAGGATAGTGCTATAAATCCCTGAGTATCAACATCAGTTTGCCCCTTTATCCAAAAGTCTGCAAAAGATCGAGGTATTTCTCTTTCTTCAGTGTATGTTTACCCAAATTAATGGTGGTAGAGTCCTTTGGGGAAGGACTGTGGGCATCACGACTGCATTGCCTTCTGTGGTGTTGAAGTTTCCTTAGTCATGGAACCTTCAGTCTTCTCCTTCAGTCTTTGGATTCTGGCCTAGAAACTGGGCAAGAGAGTATGACTTTCCATTGGGGTGGCCAGCCTCAGCCTACTGCCTATTCATCAGCTCTTTATCTTTTCTGATTTTATGTATATGAAGCAATACCCTTATTGGCTGCCCGTTTTTTTGCTCCTTGGAGCACCATGTTCTCTGAGTCATCTCTGAGCTTCCTATGGGCTGATTCCCTAACTGTCATTCTGAATTTCCTTCCCTTACCTATGATGGTTAAGTGCTGCCAATCATCCCAATTGCTACTGCTTCTGGAGCAGCACCTCCTACTGTGAGCCTCAGCCAGCAGAGGACAGCAGCTTATAAGCATCAGTGGTGCCGGTGGCCCCATCACCACTGCATTCCCTATTATCTTAGGAGCAGGAGTATTCCTCAGGCCTCCTGAGGAATATAGTTCATTTGTGGGTTTTCTGGTCTTACATAGAAAATCCATTCCTGCATAGTCATTTATTTGAGCCTTTTGATCTTTCTTTATAATCTGCTCTAACAGTTCCCAACATTTCTCATTTTTAAAAAAATAAGTTAGAGACCTTTTAATTGATCAAGAGTGTGATCAACATTAAAGATATAACACTTACGGAATTCTTACATTCCAAATAATAGAGATCAAAACTTTACTTAAAGGAATAGAAGATAGCCATTTTAATTATCAGTAATTCATCACTATGACTGGTTCAAATTCAGCAATTTTTATACCAGGCATTAAAAAATGAAATAGGCTTGTAAATTAGGTTTATATAACAATGAAGGAAAAGAGGATGTAGACCTGGACCAACCAAAATAAGGACACTCTTGTGGCCTTGGGCATTCTCTCCTGGAATGGATAATTTTTTATTCTTTTATTTATTTATTTATTTATTTATTTTTTTGAGACAGGGTCTCACTCTGTCACTTAGGCTGGAGTGCAGTGGCACAATCATACCTCACTGCAGCCTCAACCTCCCAGGCTCAAGTGATCCTCTCACCTCAGCCTCCTGAGTAGCTGAGACTACAGTTGTGAGCCACCTTGCTTGGCTAATTTTTAAAATATTTTGTAGAGACGAAGGTCTCGCTATGCTGCCTACAATGGTCTTGAACTCCTGGGCTCAAGCCATCCTCCCACCTCAGCCTGCCAAATTGCTGGGATTACAGGCGCGAACCACTGTGCCCAGCTTTCAAGTTATTTTTTTTAAAGTCACGGTGGCCATATCCTATATCTCTGTGTACAATGTAATAATGATTAGAAATTAGTACAGAATTACATTTTAAAAGTCACCAGGCTCCTCTGGACATCTCTGTTTTGTTTAAGTTTCCAGGAACTGTATTAGCAGTTTATCAGGACCATTTCTCTTAAGGCCTTTGCTGGGA
Source organism: Nomascus leucogenys (assembly GCF_006542625.1). NCBI lineage: Eukaryota > Metazoa > Chordata > Mammalia > Primates > Hylobatidae > Nomascus > Nomascus leucogenys. Next base: position 67,467,991 of record NC_044390.1, read on the forward strand.
TGTTAGACCCTGTGTCATGGGACTATGCCCCCTTTATTAGTTTCCTAGGGCTGCTCTAACAAAGTACCACAAACTGGGTGGCTTGAAGCAACAGAAACTTACTCTCTCACAATTCTGGAGAGCAGAAGTCCAAACCCAAGGTGTTGGCAGGGCCAAGCTCCCCCTGAAGGCTCTGAAGGAGGCCTCATGCTTGCCTCTTGCTGGCTGCTGGTAGCTGCTGGGAATCCCAGGCATGCCTTGGCTTGTGGATGCCTTGCTCCAATTGCTGCATTTGTTGTCACATGGCCTTCTCCCCTGGTGTTTGTGTCTATGTGTTCAAATTCCCCTCTTCTTATAAGGACACCAGTCATGAAATCAATCTATTATGACCTCATGTTAACTTGATTACATCTGTGAAGTCCCCATTTCCAAATAAGGCTACATTCACAGGTATCGGGGGTTAGAACATCAACAAATCTATTTTGGAGGACACAATTCAATCTACCTCCCATATTGACGAACTCTCCCTTATCCAACTTTATTACCCTACTCCCTCCAAATCTAGTACATTCAGGATCCATTCCCGGGCATACTTTCCTGCTTCTTGATGTAAATGTTCATCAGATTCTACGACTCCTGCTCCCAGTATCTTTTCTTAGCTCAAAAGTATATTTTCTCATCCAAAGTTTATATTCTCTCCTTTTCCAACTTCTCCCAAATACTTTTACAACAATCAAATTTTCTAAGTGCTTCTTAAAGGTTAGTAAGGCCTATAGATTCAATACCTACAGAGTAAAGCAACCATATTATATATCTTGACATAGACACACTACATATTAACACGTAGAAATAGGCTCCCCTTCTGCAAGGAAATATGTTGTATCATTCAAAGTTCTTAGTTGCAAACAACAGAATCCACTGTAGCTAAAGTGGAATGAAATTTAGTAAAGAATGTTAGGAATTGGGCTGGGGGCAGTGGCTCACCCCTGTAATCCCAGCACTTTGGGAGGCCAAGGCGGGCGGAGGATCACCTGAGGTCAGGAGTTTGAGACCAGCCTGGCCAACATGGTGAAATCCCATCTCTACCAAAACTACAAAAATTAGCCAGGCATGGTGGTACGTGCCTGTAATCCCAGCTACTCAGAAGGCTGAGGCAGAAGAACTGCTTGAACCCAGGAGGCAGAGGTTGCAGTGAGCCGAAATCCCACCATTGCACTCCAGCCTGGGCAGCAGAGAAAGACTCCATCTCAAAACCATAAATAAATAAAAAATAAAAGAATGTTAGGAATTGTTCAGACTTCCTGGAAGGAATAGGTCTGGATGCTGTATCTCCAGGAGAAAAGCAGCAGAGAACATATAACACTAGACTGTTCTGGATAAAACACAGCTGCCACCACTACCTGCCTCTAAGTGCTGATTATATTCATGACTTGTTCCAGAAATTCTGCCACAGCAGTCACAGAGGAGCCAGTTGCCTCTGTTGCATTTGAAATCATCTGCACTGCCATTCCCCTGCATGCTGTATCCTCTTCTTGTTCTGTCCCATATCTAAATCTCATTCAAGTGCTTCGGATTTAGCAGAGTCCACCTCTTATGCCTGCATTGTAGCTGCAAGAGAGCCTAGGAAAAGTAGGTTTTTTTTTTTTTTTGTTGTTGTTGTTGTTGTTGTTTTTGCTGCTCCAGCAAGATTCAAAATATCAAGAAGTCATTGAGATATTGGACAGCTATAAATGATGGTTGTCTGCTACATATGTGTGCTACTAGTCTAATTTTTATTTTTCAACTTTTGATACAGACATGGGTACAAAACATATTTTTCTAATGTCTTGATTTTAACTACTAGAAAAGTAACAGTGCAAGTATAACGTTAAATGGCAACTGAGCTGACTGTGGAAGTGACAATAGGGAGTGGTGGGGACTATGGTAAATTGAGAGCCAATTGTAGCCATGACAGAGTGAGAGCTTGATTATTTCAGGTCTTCAGATTTTTCAGAATGAACAAGAAATCCAAGGCTTTATATGTTTGCTTGTTTCTGCTTTTTTGAGCTATCTCCTGATATTTACTTATTTATTTATTTATTTAATACAATTTTTAAAAGTAGAGATGGGGGTCTTACTATGTTGCCCAGGCTGGCCTCAAACTCCTAGCCTCAAGCAATCCTCTCACCTTGGCCTCCCAAAGTTCCAGGATTACAGGTGTGAGCCACTATGCTGGGCCTTGGTTTTTAAACTCTGTCAATTAATCTAAATTCTTTTTTTTTTTTTTTTGAGATGGAGTTTTGCTCTTGTCACCCAGGCTGGAGTGCAAAGGCGCAATCTCAGCTCACTACAACCTCTGCCTCCTGGGTTCAGGCGATTCTCCTGCCTCAGCCTTCTGAGTAGCTGGGATTATAGGCATGCACCACCATGTCCAGCTAATTTTGTATTTATAATAGAGACGGAGTTTTGCCATGTTGGCCAGGTTGGTCTTGAACTCCTGACCTCAGGTGATCTGCATGCCTTGGCCTGCCAAAGTGCTGGGATTACAGGCATGAGCCACCGTGCCCAGCCAATTAATCTAAATTAATTTTTTTAAAAAAGCAAAGACCCATCATACATTATACCAGATAAACAAAACATGGCTATGGGCCACATATGGCCATTGGGCTTTCAGCTTGTCATCTGTGACTTAGGCTTTTTAAAGCCGTAGAGACTATCTTTTTTTCCTCTTGTTCATCTAATGATCCCAGCTGAGGTAAGAAGCAGTGACTCTCTGCTGAAATGGGGGTATAGGAAAGGGTCAAATTACCAGGAGAAAACAAAAACAGCATAGGTCTATGAAGCTGGGCTGAATGCTAGGGATTTTTGGTTCCTGACTTTCTGAACTTATAATCTGCTGGAAGAGGCAAATATTAATTTAAAAAATGAGAGACATAGGTACTGTGAGAGCATTGACTGGGCTGGCGTTCGCCAGGTGTACTTTATTGAGCTCCTTTCGAATGTGGTGTGCTGAAATCCATGCTGATAAGATCCTATTTCAAATCTCAAACTAGCTCTGGGGATCGTATTTTAAATTCTCCTTCCCTTCTTTAAAACTTACCATTTATTGATTATTTATCAAGTGCTAGGAATTACGCTAAGCGTTTTGTAACTCGGTCTCATTTAATGTTCACAGTAGTCCTATCTTCCTTTCATAAATGAGGGAAATCAGGTTGAGGGAAGTTAGGTAATTTGCTCAAGGCCACATACCTAATAAATACCACAGTCAGCATTGAACCCAGGACTGTCTGTCTCCGGGGTATGTTCTCTTAATTCCAGTGCAATACTCCTTCTCCAGAGCCTTTAAAAAGAAGCCTCTGTAGGCAAAGCACTTGCTATTTGTCAGGCGCTTTCTGATTAGTTCCTGTGGCGCACCGGTAGCAATAGGCTGGATAGCAAATCTCAGTTGTGTTCTCCCTTCACCAACTGCAGCTGGGTGATCCCTGGTCAAGTTGTTTTGTTTTGTTTTGTTTTGTTTTAAGTCAGAGTTCTCACTCTGTCACCCAGGCTGGGGTGCAGTTCACTGCAACCTTCACCTCCCAGGTTCAGGTGATTATCCTGCTTCAGTCTCCTGAGTAGCTGGGATTACAGGCCCTCGCCAGCACACCTGGCTAACTTTTTTGTATTTTTAGTAGAGATGGGTTTTCACCACGTTGGCCAGGCTGGCCTTGAACTCTGAGCTCAGGTGATCCATCTGCCTTGGCCTCCCAAAGTGTTGGGATTACAGCTGTGAGCCACCGTGCCCAGCTGGGCAAGGTTTTAAATATTCTGAATCTCAGTCTTCCGAGCAGTAAGATGGGGATAACTCCTATTTGTCAAGACTATTTTGAGGATTAAGGGAGATAATATATATATTATAGAAACCTCATGGAGTGCCTAGAGTGTAGCAAGTAGTCAACGTCCTTCAGTTAATTTTCTTCTTCTAGTAGAATAGCAACTCAAGGATTGTGTAAAAGACAACATGAGCTAAATGGAACCTTTTCAGAGGGCAAATTTGAATGCTGTATTTGTTTGCTAGGGCTGCCACAACAAAATACTACAGAATGGGTGGCTTAACCAACAAAAATTTATTTTCTTGCAGTTCTGGAAGCTAGAAGTCCAAGATCAAGGTTTGATTTCTCCTGAGGCCTTTGTCCTTGGCTTGCAGATATTGCCTTCTCGCTATGTCCTCAGATGGCTTTCCTCTATGCATATGCGTCCCTGGTGTCTCTGTGTGTCCAAGTGTCTTTTTATTTATGTATTTTTTTTGAAACAGGGTCTCACTCTGTCACCCAGCCTAGAGTGCAGTGGCGAGATCATAGTTCACTGTAGTGTCCAACTCCTGGGCTTAAGCGATCCTCTCCCCTCAGCCTCCCAAGTAGCTGGGACCACAGGCATCCATGCCACCACACCTGGCTCAAATGTCCTCTTCTTATAAGGACATTATTCATATTAGGTGAGGGTCTGCCCTAAGGGCCTCATTTAACCATAATTACTTCCTTAAGCACCTTATCCTAAATATAGCCACATTTGGTGGTACTGGGGGTTAAGACTTCAACACATGAATTTTGGGGCACACATTTCAGTTCATACCAAATACGGTGAGCAAGTAAATTGATTTAAAAATATTGTTTTTTATATATATATATATTTAACTTTAGACAGGCTCTCTCTATATTGCCCATGCTGGTCTCGAACTCCTGGGCTCAAGGGATCCTCCTGCCTCAGCCTCCCAAACGGCTAGGATTGCAAGCGTGAGCCACCACGCCCAGCCAGTAAATGGATTTTTAAAATTCGTAAAATTATCTGCAAGTTCTCTCACTTTGTGCTCCAAATGTTGATCTTATTACCTATAAAACAAAACAAAACAAAACCTTTTCTGCAATTAGTGGGAACATTTGAATTGCAAAGAAATAGTTCTTTAAGTGCCTAAGGGCTAGTTAGCATATCTTAGGCAATTAGACCCCTGGGGCTTGGATGTTTGCTGGACAACTGTGTCTGAGAACAGAGAGCAGGCACCTCCCTAGTGTGCAGAGGGCCAGCAGTCCGCAGATCGCAGCTGTCTATATTTGGAGAAACAACAATGAGAATGTCACTCTAGAAAAAATGAAGATTCTCTGATCTAAAAGACCAACTGCAGTCAAGCAGGGAAGGAAAACTAAATGGGATAAATAGCTATTATGGATAATTAAAGTCCTAAGAAATTAAACTCCTAAGAAATGAGTTCGTTTTTCTTCTCTTATTCTTAAATAACTTTCTTGTCTCCTCCCCTTTTTATAAAGCTTTTTTTCTGGGCAGGGATGAATAGATCCTTCCTTAACCCTGTCTCTAAGTGCTTCAAGCCAGGAGTGATGTCTGGAATTGATCCACCAATTCCATTCAGTTGGACAAGGATTCATTGCTTCCAGGCACGATGCTGAACATGGAGAATAAAGATGAGTTGGAAATGGTCCTGGGATCAGGGAGACCTTCATTCATATATGGACACAAATCAGTGACTTTTTTTTTTTTTTTTCAAGACAGAGTCTCGCTCTGTCTCCCAGGCTGGAGTGCAATGGCACCGTCTCAGCTCACTGCAACCTCCACCTCCTAGGTTCAAGAGATTCTCCTGCCTCAGCCTCCCACGTAGCTGGGATTACAGGTGCCCGCCACTATGCCCAGCTGATTTTTGTATTTTTAGTAAAGACGGGGTTTCATTCACCATGTTGGCTAGGCTGGTCTCGAACCCCTAACTTCAGGTGATCCACCCGCCTCAGCCTCCCAAAGTGCTGGGATTACAGGCGTGAGCCACCGTGCCTGGCCCAAATCAGTGGCTATTTACTTAGCACCTATGCTGCTGAATGAAAATGACTCTAACTCCATGTGAGAAGTGCTCTAACAGAGGAATGTATAAAATGCCAAGGAAACACCAGGGATGGCAGAGACCCTAACGTTCAGGCAATGTCTATTCATTTATTGGTGGTAATGTGTTACTCTTTGTAGGGCAGGCTCATGTATCTCTGTGAGATAAATAGTTATTGTACAGAAGAGGATATGTGAGATTCAGAGAGGCCAGGTTATTTGCCCCCAAGTCACACAGCTCGCGTATCAGTGGCAGAGCTGGAAATCAAATCCAGGTTATCTGACTGCCCAGAAGCCTGGTGTGTTCCACGATACAGGGTGAGGGGGTTCTCAGTCTTCCTCTGTGAGCTAGGTTATACAAGAAATGGCCTGCTATTTGAATGCTTTTAAAACAAGTCAAATCTGGCCAGGCATAGTGGCTCACGCCTATAATCCCAGCACTCTGGGAGACTGAGATGGGTGGATCGCTTGAGGCCAGAAGTTTGAGACCAGCCTAGCCAACATGCTGAAACCCTGTCTCTACTAAAAATACAAAAATTAGCCGGGCGTGGTGGCCTACGCCTGTAATCCCAGCTACTCGGGAGGCTGAGGCACGAGAATTGCTTGAACCTGGGAGGTGGAGGTTGCAGTGAGCCAAGATTGTGCCACTGCACTCCAACCTGGGTGACAGCGCAAGACTCTGTCTCAAAAAAAATAAATAAAACAAATCAAATCTGACTCTGAGCCCCCTGCCTGGGGGGAGTTAGATTTCTGTTCATTTTGGTGCTCCCCTTTTGCCACAGCAATGTTGTGCAAAGGACTCACAAACAACTCAGGAGGTCCTACTAATTGTTGATCCTCATTTGCTCCTGAGCCCATGATCCCTTGAAGTGGTGGCTCAGCTGCCACTTTGGGCAAAGGAAAGTGAGATCCTGTGCTCCGACCCCTCCCCACGGCTCCTGATATCCCGTCTCCAACTGGAGAGCTGCTGTGAGGGGCTGGCTTCAGGTCAGCCAGCTATAGGTCCTGCTTCTTGGGGAGCCCACAGCTCCTTCTTTTAGGGCTTTCCCTTTGATCATTACTTTCCCCTTCTTTCTCCCCATCTCCCATACTGTATGTCTTCCCTCTGGAAAGTCTCGGGATGTCTAAGATGGCACTATGCACACAGAGGGTGCTTGTGTTGGTTCAGGTCTTCCAAGAAAGCAGATACCAAGACAGGACTCGGCGCATACGAGACATGGTCTCGCTCTGTTTCCCAGGCTGGAGTGCAGTGGCACAATCACAGCTCACTGCAGCCTCAAACTCTTGAGCTCAAGTGATCTTCCTGCCTCAGCTTCCCAAAGTACTTGGATTACAGGCATGAGTTACTACACCTGGCCAAGAGATTTATTGAGGGAAAATGGGGAAGGAGCTGGAGGAGGCTGGGAGAGCATTCAAACTGCTACCTGTGTAGGAGAGAGGGAAGGAAGAAAAGCTAGGTGGGAAGACTTTCAGACTATAGTACAATACTGGGAAATTTTGGCATGGCCAGTGCGGAGTCCTGGAGCCAGTCACTGTCAGCGGAGTCCTGCCTCTGGCAGGAAAGAATGGCCTCACATCCCTGCGGTGCTCAGTTCTTGGCAGAATAATAGCCTGTGAGAAAGAAGCGCTGTCCCCATGCCAAATGGGTGGTTGATTCAGAGCACAGCAGCTGGGGCTGTCTGCAATTAAGCACTGCAAAGCCCCACAGCGCTTTCAGTTTTCATTAGCCTTCATCTAAAGCATCTACATGTATATAGAGAGGGCTAAGCTTACGACTGGTGACACTTTATTAATAGCAATAGTGATAGTACTTACCACTTATTAATATAAAGCACTTTTTACATACCAGGCACTGCCGTGAATCATTTACATGCATCAATCATTGAACAACCCTATGAGATACCCATTATGATTAGCCCAGTTTAGAGATAGGGATTCTTACGGGCTGAATTGTGTCTTCATATGAATCTGCCCAAATTCATTATGGTGAAATTCTAACCCTCAGTACCTCAGAATATGAGTATATTTGGAGATAGGATCTTTAAAAAGGTAATTAAGGTTAAATGAGGTCCGTACGGTAGGCCCTAATTGAATATGACTGAAGTCCTTATATGAAGAAAAAATTGGGACACACAGATACATAGAAGGAAGACTATGTGAAGGCACAGGGAGAAGACAGTCATCTGCAAGCCAAAAAGAAAGGCCTCAGAAGAAACCAAGGCCTGCTGAAACCTGGACCTCAGATTTCTGGCTCTAGAATTGCAGGAAAATATATTTCTGTTGTTTAAGCCACCTAGTTTGTGGTGCTTTGTTACAGCATCCCTGGAAGACTAGTAGAAGATCAAATAACTTAGCCAAAGTCACAGAGCTAGCACATGGGAGAGACAGCACTGGGCATCTCTCAGTCCAGAGTCCATTCTCTTACCCTGCTCTTCTGAATCATGATGGCTGGGCAAGGACTACAAAATAACAGGTGCAGATGACAAAGTGACTCAGGAAGATCATTGAGAAGGAGCATGGCCTGGTGTGCTGGGAACACACAGGAAAGGGGCCCAAGGGACCTAGACAGCAAAGGAGAAGGGTTTCTTTCATATCTTGCCTCTACCCACTAAGGGCTGTGTGACCTTGGCCAATTTGTTCTTGCTTTCTGAACTACAGTTGTATTTTGTGTCAAATGGGAGTATTAGATTTCCCATGTCTCACTGAACTGTATTAATGATCAAATAAGAGAATTACACGAAAGTATCTGTAGAGGAGGGCAGAGGGAGAGAACTGAATTTGCCTCATACAAGTATTACTGTGGTCGTTACATATTATCCTTGTTTTAGCTGCTAGGAATATACTATTATAGTAATGTGTCAATATTAGAGCATCAGTTTTCTTTCTTTTTTTTTTTTTTTTTTTTCGAGATGAGTCTCACTCTGTTGCCCAGGCTGGAGTGCAGTGGTGCAATCTTGGCTCACTGTAACCTCTGCCTCCCGGGTTCAACTGATTCTCATGCCTCAGCCTCCGGAGTAGCTGGGACTACAGGTGTGCACCACCATGCCTGACTAATTTTTGCATTTTTAGGAGAGACGGGGTTTTGCCGTGTTGGTCAGGCTAGTCTCGAACTCCTGACCTCAGGTGATCTGCCCACCTCAGCTTCTCAAAGTGCTGGGATTATAGGCGTGAGCTACCACGCCAGGCCTAGAGCATCAGTTTTCCATCCTACTGAAGTTATACATATTTGGTTGCCAGAAATTCATGGAGACTACTAGGGCAGCCCATTATAAAGTCCTATCATCCAACTGCCTCTCAGAGCTAATGGCATCAATGCTTAGTCTAGCATCATAGACTCATTAAGTGACGGTGAGGATTAATGTAATGAAAATAGCTGTCATATGTTGCTTTTTATTATGTGGCAAGTTCTGTTCTGAATTACCTAAGTTTAATAACTCATTTATGACAATCCTAAGAACAACCCTATGAGGAAGAAACTATTATAATTCCTAGCTTACAGATGAAGAAACTAAAGTCCAGGGAGGTTAAGTAATTAGGCTAAAGTCACACAGCTGAATAAGCGGGAGACTCAACATTGAAAGTAAGGTACATGAGCTCCTCAGCTGGACATAGATTGGAGAAGTGAGGCATCCAAGATGGCTTCAAGATTTTTTTTTTTTTTTTTTTTTTTTTGAGATGGAGTCTCACTGTCATGAAGACTGGAATGCAGTGCTGCTATATTGGCTCACTGCAGCCTCCGCCTCCCAGATTCAAGTGATTCTCCTGCCTCAGTCTCCTGAGTAGCTGGGACTACAGGCGCGTGCCACCATACCCAGCTAATTTTTGTATTTTTAGTAGAGACAGAGTTTGCTATGTTGGCCAGGCTGGTCTCGAACTCCTGATCTCAGGTGATCTACCTGCCTTGGCCTCCCAAAGTGCTGGGATTACAGGCGTGAGCCACCGCACCCAGCCTGATGGCTTCAAGATTTTTGCTGGAGCAACCAAAGTAGCAAAATTGTCATTACTTATGATGAGAATAACTTCAGGAATTAATTTTTTTTAGGGGAAGTCAGTTTGGACATGTTAAGTTTAAGCTGCCTTTTAGGTGTCCAAGGAGATGTCAGATAAGTCTAGTTATAAAGATTGGGAGCTTTTAGCATATACATGGTATCTAAAGCCCAGAGCCTGCTTTAGATGACCTATAGGGCATAGATATAAAGCAGAGACCTGAGAACGGAGTCCTAGGCATTCTAGCATACATAGGTCAAGGAAAGAAGGAATCAGCTGTAAGAGACAAAACAGAAGAATTAGGAGGATGACCTAGTGTTTTCCTGGAAAAACATAAAATGGCCAAGGAAGAGAAAGTGGTCAATTGTGTCAAATGCTGCTGCTAGGTTGATTAAATCAGACGAGGACTGAAAATGACCTTTGGACTGAGCCATGAGGAGGGCATTGATAACCTTAAGAAGAGCAGTTTTGGAGGCTCAGGTTGGGAATACCTGGCTGGAGTGGGTCGAGGAGAGAACAGGAGGAGAGGAATTGAAAACAGTCATTTCTTTCTTAAAAAAAGAAAATGAGAAATAGGAGGATAACTGAAAGAGAAAACGTCTTTTATTTTAGATTCTAATATGGGAGGAATAAAGCTTATTTATAGGCAACAGGAATGATCTATTATACTAGGGAGGAGAACATAATGAATGAAGCGTGGGGGGTGGGGATTTCTGGAGCAATATTCATGAGGGGATAAAAGGGGACGAGATCTAGTGTCCAAGGAGAGGGGCTGGCCTTAGCTAGAAGCACGGACAACTACATAGACCCCATCAGTATAAATGCAGGCCGGCAGGTAGGTAGGTACATCGGTAGGGAAATGGTTAGAGTTCTTTTCCAATTGCTTTAATGTTCTGGCATTTACTAAGCTTCTACTCTGGGCTCACAAGTTGAAATTCAAAGCTCCTTCCCCTGTTTTACCATTGCTTTTTCACTTTGATTTCAATAAAACCCGCATCATCAGGTAATTATAGCTGCTTGTATATGTGTTTTTCTTCCCCATCAGCCTAAGAGCTGGAAGAAGGCAGAGAACATGTCAGATTCTCTATTGCTCCCCAATACTTAGCCCAGTACCTGAGACATAGTAGGCACTCAATATATATCTGATGAACTGAATTGAATCCAGTGTATTTGTTTCTCTATACTTGTGCTGGAAATTTGATTTTCCTTGAGTCACAAGAACCTGCCAAGGTGCAAGGGGCGGTGGCTCACGCCTGTAATCCCAGCATTTTGGGAGGCCAAGGTGGGCAGATCACAAGGTCAGGAGATCAAAACCATCCTGGCCAACATGTTGAAACCCCGTCTCTACTAAAAATACAAAAATTAGCTGGGTGTGGTGGCGCATGGCTGTAATCCCAGCTACTTGGGAAGCTAAGGCAGGAGAATTGCTTGAGCTAGGGAGTCGGAGATTGCAGTGAGCCGAGAATCGCACCACTGCACTCCAGCCTGGCAACAGACCGAGACTCCATCTCAAACAAACAAACAAACAAACAAAACCTGCCAAGGTTATCTTTCATATGAACTGGTGGGCAAATGACTTGTGTTTCATCCAAACTATTGGGTTAACCATTATATTAGCTATTTATCACTGCATTTAATATTCATGAAAACTTGCAAGCTTTGATTATTTTTAAAAAGACTTGACCTTAAGTGGGCCATGACAGCATCCTCAGAAAGATGACAATAAGTAAGAGGATACAACTTCCTTTATAATTGACAGATAGGGTTCAGTTTACCCAATTACTTTTTTTAAAAAGAAGAGATAAATTCACTATAATGAATGTGCCATAACTGGAATCTATAGAGGTCAGTGAAAAATTCTACCATTTGAATAAAAGGTGCTGGAGGATCACCTCCTTGGAGGAACCATCTAAGGAGAAAAGGATATACAACCAAATGGGTATGCATTGTGATAGAAAATGTCCCTCTCCACCTCCACTTAGTATTTTATTAAGACTCAGAAAAATTAGGCCGGGCACAGTGGCTCACACCTATAATCCCAGCACTTTGGGAGGCCGAGGTGAGCGGATCATCTGAGTCAGGAGTTTGAGACCAGCCTGACCAACATGGAGAAACCCCGTCTCTACTAAAAACACAAAAATTAGCCTGGCGTGGTGGTGCAGACCTGTAATCCCAGCTAATCGGGAGACTGATGTGAGAGAATCATTTGAACCTGGGAAGCAGAGGTTGTGGTGAGCTGAGATCGTGCTATTGCATTCCAGCCTGGGCAACAAAAGCAAAACTCTGTCTCAAAAAAAAAAAAAAAAAAAAAAAGACTTAGAAAGTTGTTATAAGATTTAAACGATTGACTGAATGTTTATAAAAGTCTCACACAATACCCACAACATCAGTAGTTTTAGCCACTATAACTTACTTTAATAATAATAATAATATTTAATAATAATAATAACTTACTTTAATAATAATAGTAATACCCCCATAGTATTCTACTATGGGTCTTCCTTTTTGTTTTTCATCTGCTAGTACCTTTTTTCTTTTTGCTTAGTATACTTTCTTTTTCCTTTAATCCTGGCTTTTATTTTCTGCCTATCCTTTTTCCCATGTAGAAAAATCGATGGGACCACTGAGGAAGAAGATAACATTGAGCTGAATGAAGAAGGAAGGCCGGTGCAGACGTCCAGGCCAAGCCCCCCACTCTGTGACTGCCGCTGCTGCGGCCTCCCCAAGCGTTACATCATTGCTATCATGAGTGGGCTGGGATTCTGCATTTCCTTTGGGATCCGGTGCAATCTGGGAGTTGCCATTGTGGAAATGGTCAACAATAGCACCGTATATGTCAATGGAAAACCAGAAATTCAGGTTGGTATCAATCCATGGTGGAAGACTTTTCTGTTTGAGACAGGGTCTCCCTCGGTCTCCCAGGCTAGAGTACGGTGGCGCGATCTTGGCTCACTGCAGCCCCAACCTGCCAGGTTGAAATGACCCTCCCATCTCAGCATCCTCCCATTTCAGCATCTCAGATGAGTATCTCCTCCCATCTCAGCATCTCAGCATCTCAGATCAGTAGGTGAGACTACAATCCTGAGGAAACTGTTGACTGCAGCTGTGTCAATACTTTGCTCCTTGAGAGAAAGCCCTGCAATTCCTTCAGTGATATGACAAAAATGGAGAGTGGCTACTTGTGCTGGGTACTGTGCAAAGTGATGGGGATAGAAAGGTGAACGACCTAGACTGGGCCCTGTCCTCATTGAGACAAGTAAGTGATGACAGTTTGAGGGGGTAGGTGCTGTGTTGGAGGTACACAGGATGCTCGGGCTCATAGGAGAGGGCCCAGCCCAGACTTCGCTATTGTGAACAAATTCCCAAAGTGATGGCTGGACCAGGCAAAGAGGGTGTGGTGTGGTGGGAAGAAGAATGTTTGAAGAAAAAGGTACTGTGAAGGACTGTAAGAAAGAGACAGAGAGAGAGAGAGAGAAAGAGAGAGAGAGAGGGAACGTACATATGCTATGTGGGTATATTTTAGGAACTGAAACAGGAGCTCATCATCTTTTCTGTGTCATGGACTCCTGGAGATGACTAATGGAACCTTTGCCAAAGTAATGTTTCAAGTTCTTAGAATAAAACACAAAGGATGACAAAAGAAGCCAATTATATTAAAATATAAATATCAAAACATTTAAAAATCACGTTTGTGACATAGAAACATATGGGCTTCTTTAGTAGTACATCAGTGACAAAATCTAGCATCGGCTCTAACATTCACTGTGATTTTAAGTTGGAACGTATGCCATTGTTGGAAATAGTGGCCATGACTGTAATACGATTTGAACATATTTACGATTTCCACGTGGGACAGAGTCATAGGTACTAGTCATATGACTGTGGCTTGTTGCCTACATTCATAATGGCAGAAAATGCTAAATTTTGGTTAAGAGTGAAAATAAAGATGCATGTTTTTTTCCCATCCAAGTTCTCAGATGCACAGGATTCCATCCACAGACTCCAGGTTGAGAACTCCCAGTGATTGGGTAGAGCACGTTGAGGTGGAGGCAGCGAAGTAAATAGGGGGCTGATCATCCACAGCCTGATAGGCATGTAGCAAGGGGCTGCAAGCATGGAATGATCACATCTGTGCTCCAGATTAGTCACTGCCCCATCGCAGGGGGCCAGATTGAGGTGAGATAGGAATGGAGGCCACAGGGCCAGTTCAGAGGCCATCATAGTTATAAGCAAGGATACTTCAAAGTGACTTAAATAGTATTGTTTTAGGAATCACTGGAAACATAAAATCTGGTTTGCTGCTTAAATGATAGACCTAGAGAAGTACTGAGGTTATGGGGGAAAAGAAACAAACAAAAATGTCTGCCCAGTGGACACCCCATAAATGCATGTTTCATCGTACTAAACTCACACACTGCAATGACTCATGCAGAAATCCATTCATTTGCAGAGAGACATTTAATAGTCCTCTGGTCCCTCCCTCTATTTGAAGAAACATTTAGATCACAGTTTTTTGAACTAGTTTCTGGGAAATCACTGCGCTGCAGGCTGTGCCATGAAGAAGGCAGTGTGAGACCTGGAGCCCATACCGTGCTGTGTCCTATGAGACTTTCCAAGAGGGAGATGTGGTAGGCAGTATTTCCTGGACTGACTTGATCATAGAATGCTCTCTTTCATGCCATATCTATTAGCATCATCTGGCACAGTCTCCTGCCAGGCACTGGTTTGAGAAAATTTGATTTCAATCTGTCAAAAAGAAGTCTTTAGTTGGTCTGTAAGCTATTTGTTTTTGCTTTTTTCAAACCAAGAGATTATTCTGCCAGAGGAAAACAGCACCATGGAGATCCTCCTAACTAGGCTCTATTTGATGCCACAGCCAAATCTGTCCTAAAAGGATATCCTGTCTTTTGTGGGCTGTGGGGGATAGAGGTAGAAGGGCATATCATGCATTTTTAAAATAAAGAATGATGTATATTTGCAAGGTTTCAGATGTGTATCACATGCATTCTTTCAGCCTTTTGTGAGCAAGACCAGCTAATTAAAACTTGTCTGCTGAGGCCCAGATCAAAATGAGATGCTGTTTTGCATTTGTTTGTTGCCTGAAAAGATAGACCTCGGTCAATAGAGTCTGCTCTGAGGCATATGGAAAAGACATTTTGATAAACCCGAGGAACAATGCTAGTGTGCGCTGTCTGGTTTCTACGGCTGTGCCCTCTGGAGTCTTAGAGAAACTGATTAAAATCTGAAATATGGTTTAAATTTTTTTCCTCTGGACTCAGGAGTAGGGATTTAGTATCAGTAACTCTAGCACAGCTCTAATTTATAGCAGATTATTTCTCTTGTCCACCTAGAACAAAGCTTAGATATCAACTGAGCATGTTCAACCAAATGACAAATACTTTGCTAATCGTATTAAAAAAGGCTCTGAATGGCTGGTATGTTTGTTTGGTTTTTCCGTTTTAAGGGAAAAACTAGATATTTGGCACTGAGATATCTTTAAATCTTTATTTCGAAAGAAGGAGAGAAATAAGCAGTATGAATAGGTAGATCTTTCAAATATGTGGCATATATTCTACAAGGGGTATGAAGAGTGATTTTAACTAATGCGTGAACACTTTTTTTCTTTTTTTTGAAATGGTATCTCTGTTGCCCAGGCTTCAATGAAGTGGTGTGATCATAGTTCACTGTAGCCTTGACCTCCTGGGCTTAAGTGATCCTCCCACTTCAGTTTCCGAGTAGCTGGCTCCACAGGCTCATGCCACCATTCCTAACTAATTAAAAAAAATTTTTTTAGAGATGGGATCACGCCATGTTGCCCAGGCTGATCTCAAACTCCTGGCCTCAAGGGATCCTCCTGCCTTGGCCTCCCAAAGTGCTGGGACAAGCACGCACCACTGTGCCTGGCCCATATTTTAAATTTAATAGTTATGAGTTAAAACATGTGAACTCTTAGAAAAGTGTTTGGCATATAGTAAGAAAAAAAAATGACCGAAGTTTGAGAAACTTGTGATTTTGTTTTCTCATTACTCTCAGGAAAAGTCCAAAGTTCTTCCCACAGATCATGGGCCCTGTAGGATTCAGAGCATGGGCTTTGGAACTGGCCAGACCTGGTTTTAATGAGCTCTGGGACCTTGAATAAGTTGCCCTTGTGTCCTGGTCAGAGATTGCTGGTTGCGAAGAAGAGAAGTGCAGTGAAACTGGCTAGAGTTAAAAGGGGATTATTGGGGCCCGGCATGGTGGCTCACGCCTATAATCCCAGCAATTTGGGAGGCCAAGGTGGGTGGATCACCTGAGGTCAGGAGTTCTAGACTAGCCTGGCCAACATGGTGAAACCCCATCTCTACTAAAAACTACAAAAAATTTAGCCAGACATGGTGGCGCACACCTGTAGTCCCAGCTACTTGGGAGGCTGAGGCAGGAGAATCCTGGGAGTTGGAGGTTGTAGTGAGTCCAGATGTGTGAGACTCTGTCTAAATAAACAAACAAACAAACAAAAATGGTAGTGGGGATTATTGTAGGGCTGTAAGAGGATCTCGTGAAAGCCAAGGGCAGAAAGCAGGTCTGTGGTGTATGTTTGTGCAGTCTGCACCCAGGACACAGAAGCCAGCCTGAGGTAGGGCTGAAACCCAGGCTGTCCTCCACCCTGAGGTGGGAAGGAAGTCTTTATGTAATTCTTTCTGAGGCCACAGGACAGGCCCTGCCAGAAGTGCTGAATGGAGCTTTCCCTCATGGGAACTAGAGAAGCCTTTGCTAAGGTCTCCAGCTTGCTCGCCCCACAGAGTCTTTCATCTGCTTTTCTTGGAGTCAGCTCCATTTTCCCCGGTACTTCATGGACTGCTTTCTTTCCTCTTCCCTGGCTTCTCACTGCCCTCCACAGTGGAAGTGACTTGAGCCTTTGTCTTGCCAGGAAGCTGATTTACTTGGCCCTGACTCTGTGACTCTGTGGGACTTATCTGGGTTCAAGAGTGCACTATTGTCTAACTAGAATCTCTACGGGTTTGGGTTGCTCTCTCTCTCTCTGTGTGTGTGTGTGTGTGTGTGTGTGTGTGTGTGGAGAGAGAGAGAGAGAGAGAGAGAGAAAGAAAGAGAAAGAGACAGAGACACAGAGAGAGGGAGAGGCTGACTGGCTGAGCCTAGCCTATGGCTTGGCTGTCTTAAACTTTTTTTTTTTTTTTTGAGACAGAATCTTCCTCTGTTGCCCAGGCTGGAGTGCGGTGACATGATCTCGGCTCACTGCAACCTCCACCTCCCCAGTTCAAGCAATTCTACTCCTTAGGCTATCAAGTAGCTGGGATTACAGGTGCATGCCGCAACGCCCAGCTAATTTTTGTATTTTTAAAATAGAGACAAGGTTTCACCATGTTGGCCAGGCTGATCTTGAACTCCTGACCTCAAGTGATCTGTCCACCCTGGCCTCCCAAAGTGCTGGGATTACAAGCGTGAGCCACCACACCCGACTGGCTTGGCTGTCTCTACTCAGGTGTCCAGTCAGCTGTGGTGGTCAGTGGGGGAGAATCCCATGTTGCAGGAGAAGGTGGAATCCTCTTAGAAGTGTGAGCAGACAGGAACTGACATTTCTAGAAGTTCTTTGATAACCCTCATTGCCCTTATTGTGAGATGGGAATAAAAGGACTGCTTTGAAGATTAAATAAGCTAACCTATATTAAATACCTACATTAGTTCCCTAAGGCTGCCATAACATATTACCACAAACTTGATGGCTTAAAACAATAGAAATTTATTCTCTCAGAGCTGTGGAGACCGGGTCTAAATGAAGGTGTTGGCAGCACCTCATGCCCTCTGAAGACTCTAGCAGAGAATCCTTCCTTGACTCTTCCAGCTTCTAGTGGCCGCAGCAGATCCTCGGTGTGCGACAATGTCACTCTCATCTCTGCCTCCATCTTCACGTGGACATCTTTCTGCATGTCTCCTCTTTTGTCTCAAATCTCCATCTGTCTTTCTCCTATAAGGACACTTGTCATTGGGTTTAGGGCCCAGCTGGATAGTCCAGATATCTCATTTTAAGATTCTTGACATTTTCACATCAGCAAAGACCTGTTTTCCAGATAAGGTAGCATTTATAGGTCCCAGGGATTTGATGTGGATATCTTTTTGGGGCCATTTTTTGGCCTTTCACAATATCTGACACAGTGTTTGGTTTATTATAGTGATGGTCCATATACAGGGCCATTTTTTTAAATTTTATAATTTTAATTTAATAAAATTTTTATTTAATAAAAATAAAAAATTTTATTGTGATAAGAATGCTTAACATGAGAACTACTGTTTTAAAAAACTTTTTAGTGTACAATACATTATGTCTGACTCTAAGTACAATGTTGAATAGCAGATTTCTAGAGCTTGTTTATTTTGCTTGACTGAAACTTTTTGCCCATTAATTAGTAACTCCTCATTTCCCCCTCCCCCAGCACCTGACAACCATCATTCTACTCTTTGAGTCTATGAATTTGACTATTTTAGATATGTCATGTAAGTGGAATCATGCAGTATTTGTCTTTCTGTGACTGGCTCATTTCACTGAGCGTAATGTCCTCCAGGTTCATGCCAGTTGTTACATCTTACAGAATTTTTTTTTTTTTTTGAGATGGAGTCTCACTCTGTCACCCAGGCTGGAGTGCAGTGGCACAATCTTGGCTCACTGCAACTTCCACCTCCCAGGTTCAAGTGATTCTCCTACCTCAGCCTCCTGAGTAGTTGGGATTACAGGCACGTGCCACCATGCCAGGCTAATTTTTATATTTTTAGTGGTGACGGGGTTTCACCACGTTGGCCAGGCTGGTCTTGAACTCCTGACCTCAAGTGATCTACCCGCCTTGGCCTCCCAAAGTGCTGGGATTACAAGCATGAGCTACTGCCCCCAGCTACATTTTCTTTATTCATCTGTCAATGGGCATTCAGGTTTTTTCCATGTCTTGGCTATTGTGAATAATGCTTCAGTGAACATGGGGGTACTAATATGTCTTTGAGATCATGATTTCAACTCTTTTGAATAAATACCCAGAAGTGGGATTGCTAAATCATACAGTAGTTCTGTTTTTAAATTTTGGAGGAACCTCTGTACTGTTTTCCATAGTGGCTGCACCCATTCCCACCAACAGTATATAAGAGCTTTATTTTCTCTTCATCCTCACCAACACTTCTTGTTTTTTGTTTTGTTTTTGATAATAGTCATCCTAACAGGTATAAAATGACATCTTATTGTGGTTTTGATTTGCATTTCCCTGATGATTAGTGACATTGACCGCCTTTTCATGTAGCTATTGGCCATTTATTGGCCTTCCTTGGAGAAATGTCTATCCAAGTCTTTAGTCCACTATTATGGTTTTAATGAGTCTCAAATGACAATGAAAGTCAGTTCTCAGCAGCCTAGGGGCTCTTCTTCATGTATTATTTCTTTCAGAGATTGACAGAAGCACTATTTCCCCAGAGAGAAAGGCATGAGAAAGGGATGTTGTGACTGACAATTAGCAGCTGGTTGAAGTGGGAGTTAGAGAAAGGGTCTAGTTCTCCCTCTGTCTTGGATCCTCGGGTAATTCTGTGGATCTGGGCAAAGAAGTCTGGTCTCTCCTTAGTGAGAAAATAAAGTCTCTCCAAGCAATAGAAAGAATATCGTGTTTTGGGGTTAGGCAGATGAGAGGTTTTGCGTCCCCTTTTCCTTGCAAATAGTTGTATGACCTTGGACAAGTAAATTAATCTCTCTAAGCCTTAGTTTCCTCATTTGCAATTACTTCTAGGTGTTTTAAAAATTAAAGGAGGAAATCTGTAGAAAGCACCTTAGTGAAATCATATTCCACCTCTGCTCAAATTTTCCAATGGTTTTCATCTCTCTTTGTTTAAAAGCCAGAGTTCCTGTGATGTCTTAAAGAACCCTTCATCATTGTAACCTCTCTTGCATTAACACCTATTCTCTTCCTCCTCATTCATTACCCTCCAGCTGTACTGACATACTGCTTTTCCTCTCACACGCAAGACACAACCCTACCTTGGGTCCCTTGCACTTGCTGTTTCTCTGCCTGGAAAGCTCACATCTCAAATGACCATATGACTTGGTCCCTTCCTTTCTTTAGGTCTTTATTTAAACTTCATCTTCTCAGTGAAGACTTTCCTGGCCATTCTATCTAAAATTTACCCCACCTCACTGCCATCCAACACTTCATATTGCCTTCCCTGCTTTATTTTTTCATCTTATCACTGGTTACCATCTAACTCTGCCTGTAATTGTTTATTACCCGCTGTCTCCACTGGCATCTTCAAAAAGGCAGTTCACTGCTGTACCCCAGTGCGTAGAACTATGTGTGTTACACAATAAACACAAAATAAAAATTTGCTGAGCTGATTTGAATTAATGATAGTTTGCTAGTTCCTTTTTACCACTGAGCTTCAACTTTCTAATTCGTAAAATGAGAAATAGAGTATAGGCCAAAGTGACTTGGACTGTAAGCTCCTAGAAGGCAAAGACAATGCTCGTTTGAGTCTGTATTTACACTGTCCAGCACCTAACATTGCATTCAGGAGGCACAGGATGAACGTTGAACAGATGGGCGGATAAATATGTAACAACTTGTGACAGGAAAATAAGCAGTGATAAAAATCTATAAAACACAGTATGTTGATAATTAGGAACGCTCTTACTCCGTATTTGCATTTTGATATCAAAAAGCTTTACAAAGCCATTCATTTATTCATTCATTTGGCGAATACACACTTGTACCTTCTATGTTCCCAGGCGTTTGATTTAGGTACTAAGACTATAAGTCAAACAGGCCATGGCTGCTATCTTAGAGTTTCTTGGTGCCCTGTGTGGGAAATTGACATGTAGACATCCATTCACTGAAGACAGCACCGTGTTGGTGCCATGGCTGTGGGACCAAAGGTCTGTAAGACAAGCCCAGGAAAAAGGGACCAGTTCAATTTTGGGGATTCAGGAAGTTTCCTCCGAGGAAGGACCATTTACAATGAGTCTAAACAGAATGAGTTACTTTACCTGGGAAAGAACATGAGGAAAGGGATTCCAGCCCTAGAGAATCACATTTTCAATGGCCTAAGGGTTGTGGAAGGTTGTGTTGTTGCCATTGCCATTAGCATCGTATCAGTAATGGCTGCTAACATTTATTGAGTCTACACTGTGTGCCAGTCACTATCCTAATCTGTTACATGCAAAATCTCTAAGCAGAGAGATAACCTATTAGAAATATTCATGCCATTTATCCCCACACATCCTATGGGTAGGTAGAATGGGCTTTATTGTCCTCATTAAGAAATGAGAGACTTAAGACTCTAATTCTCTTTGTGCTATCACCAAACTGTCATCTGAATAATGTAGTAAATAACTTAGTAGCCCCCTCAAAACCCCGTTTTTTTGTTTTATTCACAAGCTATTTTATTTTCTCCTTAGCATTCATTGCTATTTTGTGTTCTCTCTCTGTGTATATACATATATACACACACATTATATATATTTTATATGTATATATACACACACACACATTAGATATATGTATTTTTAGAGACAGGGTCTTGCTCTGTCACTCACACTGGAGTACAGTGGTGTGTTTGTAGCTTACCTTAACCTTGACCAACTCCTGGGTTCCAGGGATCCTCCTACATCAGCCTCCTGAGTAGCTAGGACTACAGGCACACACCACCACACCTGGCCAGGTTTGTATTATTATTATTATTATTATTATTATTATTATTATTATTTTTCAGATGGAGTCTCTCTCTGTCACCCAGGCTGGAGTGTAGTGGCGTGATCTTGGCTCATTACAACCTCTGCCTCTTGGGTTCAGGTGATTCTCCTGCCTCAGCCTCCCAAGTAGCTGGGATTATAGGCGCCTGCCACCACACCCAGCTGATTTTTATATTTTTAGTAGAGATGGGGGTTTCACCATGTTGGCTAGGCTGGTCTCGAACTCCTGACCTCAAATGATCCATCCACCTTTATCTCCCAAAGTGCTGGGATTACAGGCGTGAGCCATTGCACCTGGCCTAGCTGGCTAGATTTTGAATTTTTTGTAGAGATGGGGTCTTGCCACGTTGCCCAGGCTGGTCTTGAGCTCCTGGCCTCAAGTAATCCTCCTGCCTAGGCCTTCCAAAGCATTGGGATTACAGGTGTGAGTCACCATGACCATTAATATAAATACATATATATTTAAATTTGTACATAATCT
This sequence comes from Nomascus leucogenys, assembly GCF_006542625.1. Classification (NCBI taxonomy): domain Eukaryota; kingdom Metazoa; phylum Chordata; class Mammalia; order Primates; family Hylobatidae; genus Nomascus; species Nomascus leucogenys. Next base: position 67,489,986 of record NC_044390.1, read on the forward strand.
CTTATTAGAAGGTGAAATCTATGAGAGCAGGGACTTTTTTGTTTGTTTGTTGTGTTTTGTTTTGTTTTGAGATGGAGTCTCGCTCTGTTGCCCAAGCTGGAATGCAGTGGTGCGATCTCAGCTCACTGCAAATTCCATCTCCCAGGTTCACGCCATTCTCCTGCCTCAGCATCCTGAGTAGCTGGGACTACAGGCGCCCGCCACCACGCCCAGCTAATTTTGTTTTGCATTTTTAGTAGAGATGGGGTTTCACCGTGTTAGCCAGGATGGTCTCGATCTCCTGACCTTGTGATCCACCCGCCTCGGCCTCCCAAAGTGCTGGGATTACAGGCATGAGCCACTGCACCCAGCCGGTTTTGTTTTTTAAGATGGGGTTTCACTCTGTTGCCCAGGCTGGAGTGCATTGGCACTATCTTGGCTCACTGCAGCCTTGACCTCCTAGGCTCAAGCCATCTTCCCACCTCAGCCTCCTAAATAACTGGGACTACAGGCACACACCACTACGCCTGGCCCAGGACTTTTGCTTGCTGCTATCCCCAAGTATGTAAGATGCCCTCCATAAATATGTGTTGAATAAATGAAAAAAGAAAGACCTCATGAGGTTATTATTGTGTAGGCTCATTGGTGAAAAATGGTTGTCAGCCTTTTTCTAACAAACACAACTATATCTGATTTCTTGTTTCCAGACAGCACAGTTTAACTGGGATCCAGAAACAGTGGGCCTTATCCATGGATCTTTTTTCTGGGGCTATATTATGACACAAATTCCAGGTGGTTTCATTTCAAACAAGTTTGCTGCTAACAGGTAAGATAAATTGATATAACATGATACAAACCAATGAAATGTGGCTTTGTACCTATAAATTCTGCATAGCTGGCTCTCAATTTGGGGGTGCAGAATGAAAAACAGGAGCCATTTGGATAGATGCAATTCACAGATACTGATCCCAAATGACCCTGATCTTAATTTATTTTTATTTTTATTTTTGAGATGGTGTCTCACTCTGTCACCCAGGCTGGAGTGCAGTGGTGTGATCTTGGCTCACTGCAACCTCTGCTCCGCCCCCTCCCTTGCCCCACTCGGCATTCAAGCAACTCTGGTTCCTCAGCCTCCTGAACAGTTGGGATTACAAGTGTGCACCACTACACCCAGCTAACTTTTGTATTTTTGGTAGAGACGAGGTTTCACTGTGTTGGCCAGGCTGATCTCAAACTCTTGACCCCAAGTGATCTACCTGCCTTAGCCTCTCAAAGTACTGGGATTACAGGCGTGAGCCACCAGCACCCAGCCAAGAGTTTCTTTTTATTTCGTTTTTCATCCAATTAAATTTACCTTGTAACTCTTCAAGTGATTATGTGGTAAAAAGAGCAATCAACTCTGAGTCAGGAGAAATGGTTCCTGTCCCCTAATTGGATCACTGGGTGACCTCTATTGAGTCACTTTCCTTCCCTCCCTGGGCCCCAGTTTCTTCATCTGTGAAATGAAACATTGGACTAGATTGTATTTCAGTTCCCCTTGACCAGTGACATTCTGTAATCTTATGTTAATATCACCCAGTACCATAAAGGTTTTCTCAGATGAATGGTGGGGGCTTGCCTCTAGACTGCAAGATGTGTCTCTAATGTCCTTGAGACTCTGTAGTGGGTGTTTGAGCAATTAAAAGTACCCAAGAACAGAGTGAGTGGTCTCAAGAAGCAGTGAGTTCTCTGTCACCGGAGGTATTCAAGCAGAGGAGGATGGCCACTTGGGGGAGATGTTGTAGAGTGTATCATGTATTAGAAAAGGAGTGAACTAAATCTCTCCAGATCCCTTCCAATTGTATTTCCCATATGACTTTCCATAAATGGATTTCATGGAGTGCATTCCATTTTAAAAAAGTGTTTTTTTTCAAATTCTAAAGCACAACTCATTAGATAGTTGTGAAAACAATATGATTTACCAATAAGCATTTTTTAAAAAGAAAGAGAGAAATAGAAGAAAAGATAATCAAATGGAATAAAATAGAATAGAAAATATCTGAATGCATTGCACATAAGGGTAAATATTGGTTTTTGAGACTCGTTTCAGTTACATTTGTATGTATGAGTATGGACTGGGTTGCAATATAAAATATATTTTGTTTATGGGTTAAGGTAAAAAAAATTGGAAGCCACTAACATAAGATCTAAATAGGAATAAGCATATATTTATTTAGGTTCTTGTCTAATTTATGTCTTTTATTTATTGTTACTTACCTATTGTATTCTTTTTAAAAAGTGATAAAATATTGGTTGCTATGATTTCCTGGGTTACTGCTTACACCTCTGCCTTGAAAAACATCACACATAATATAATTTCCCAGCACATAAAAAGAGTGGAAACATCATCAACGTATGTGAGAGGGGAAGAAAATGCTGCTTGCTCTCTTTTCCAAGGGCACCCTGGGCTGGCCAGGGAATGGGAGCTAAGACAGGTACACAACCTGTCTTGTGCTTGGCTGGTCCCAGGACATACAATGCTTCTTGGATAGTCAGTGTTTCCTTCTGGTAAACTGAGAGCAGCTCTGGGAAGCAGGAAACAACCTCAAACATACAGTAACAGTCAGAAAAGGTCAGTCAGTGGGGAACCAGGCAGGATGGTAGGTCTCTAGCAAGCTTACCTGAATCTGGCCAATCTCCAACTTTTCAGGACATCATCCAGGCAGGACATCCCTGCGCCGCCAAAAATGTGTTCATAGTTGGTCCAGGGGCCAGAGCTTGGGAATCAAAGAAGCCCAAGAGTCTAGCTTGGGGTACACTAGACCCTAACACATCTATTTCTCCAAATTACAGGTGCCAGCCACCATGCCTGGCTAATTTTTTGTATTTTTAGTAGAGATGGGGTTTCGCCATGTTGGCCAGGCTGGCCTCAAACTCCTGAACTCAGGTGATCCACCCACCTCAACCTCCCAAAGTGCTGGGATTACAGGCGTGATCTTTCCACAGGGATTTCCACAGGGATCTTTCATGAACTGTTAGGTTTGTTTCTGGTGCTTAGCTGAAGTACCACATCCATCAGCGGGCCTGCCGAATAACACGGTGCTTTGGTCCCTCAGGGTCTTTGGAGCTGCCATCTTCCTAACATCGACTCTAAACATGTTCATTCCCTCTGCGGCCAGAGTGCATTACGGATGCGTCATGTGTGTCAGAATTCTGCAAGGTTTAGTGGAGGTAGGAGATACTTTCCTTACAGTTTTTGACGTTGCTAGAAACAGCACAGTCCTTTAGAAAATTCAGCTTCTGAAGAAAATCCCCTTTACTCCGTTTTTTCTATATTTTCTTCCTTTTCCTGCTATTTTCATTCCCTGGTAATGGCTAAAATTTCAAGAATTTTAATTAAAATGCTTGTGTGATTTTACATTTATGAACAATAAAGGACCCTTCCATAATGATCTTAGAGATAATCTAACCCGACCCTCTTCATTTTAATAGATAGTGAAACTGAAGCCCAAATCTACAGTTCACATAGCAAAGGCTCATTCCACTAAAACAATTTAAGTGGATGCATTAATAAATCTGTACATTTTCAAGGGTGTAGTCTGATGCAGAGATTTAATTCAGTGAAGGAGGCAGCATGATGTGGAGCCAGAAGGTAAATATTTTGGACTTTACAGGCCATACAGTGTCTGTCGCACCTACTCAACCCTGCTGTATAGTGCAAAAGCAGCCAGAGACACTATGGAAACAAATGGGCATGGTTACGTTCCAATTAAACATTTTACAAACTGAAATTCGAATTTCATATGATTGTTGTGTGCCATTAAATATTATTATTCTTTTGATTTTTTTCTCAGCATTTTAAAACGTAAAAAACATTCTTAGCTTGTGGGCTATACAAAAACAGATGGTGAACCAATTGGCCCATAGTTTGCCAACCCCTGATATGCAGCAATGTTTCCCAGACACAGTCATTCACCTCTGACCTTCATCAGTTTGTTATGCCCATGTACAACTTGTACTATCATTTGCCTATTGTTTTCCCCTAGATCGACTCATTTAAAACAAAAACAAAAGATACTTATTATTCTAAGAAATAACATCTTTGAAATCATGGGGTTTGATGTGCTAGTTACATCTTTTCCTTTTTTTTTTTTTTTGAGATAGAGTCTCGCTCTGTCGCCCAGGCTGAAGTGCAGTGGCGCGATCTCGGCTCATTGCAACATCCGCCTCCCAGGTTCAAGCGATTCTCCTGCCTCAGCCTCCTGAGTAGCTGGGACTACAGGTGCCAGTCACCACACCCGGCTAATTTTTTGTATTTTTAGTAGAGACGGCGTTTCACCATGTTGGCCAGGCTGGTCTCGAACTCCTGACCTCAGGTGATCCGCCCACCTCAGCCTCCCAAAGTGCTGGGATTACAGGTGTGAGCCACCACACCCAACCACTAGTTACATCTTTTTCAAAGCATACATATATATATATAGAGAGAGTATAATTATATATAAATTTAATTATATATAGATTAATTATAACATACATACTAGTGTATATATATAACGTATATACATGTATATACGTTATATATATGTTATATATATAATGTATATACGTTATATATATATACACTAGTATGTATGTTATAATTAAGAATGTTATAATTAAGAATGTAAGTTGTTATATCATTTCAAATCCAACTCTAGTCCCACTAGAGGGACATATACTGCACTTTGGATGTATCCGTGTGGTGGAAAGAACACGATATTAGCATCCATGAAGACTAAATTTTAGTCACTTAACAGCCCTGAGCCTCAGGCTCTGTATCTTGAAGTGAGAGGACGGACCAACTGATCGTGGAAGGCTCTTCCTACACTGATAGTCTATGATAATATGAAATATAAATATGAAGACCTTTTCCCCATCTCCTACCATGCTTACATGGGAACTGTATTTGAATTTCAGCATCTGTACTGTGAGTCAAAATAGCTGAATCATGCTGTTTAGTGTATGTCTTAGTCCATTTGGGCTTCTACAGAATACCATAAACTGGGTAGGTTATAAACAAAATAATTTTTTTTTTTTTGAGACAGAGTCTCACTGTGTCACCGAGGTTGGAGTGCAGTGGCGTGATCTCGGCTCACTGCAACCTCCGCCTTCCAGGTTCAAGTGATTCTTCTGCTTCAGTCTCCGGCATAGCTGGGATTACAGGTGCATGCCACTATACCTGGCTAATTTTTGTATTTTTTGGTAGAGACGGGATTTCGCCATGTTGGCCAGGCTGGTCTCGAACTCCTGACCTCAGGTGATCCTCCCACCTCAGCCTCCCAAACTGCTGGGATTACAAGCATAAGCCACCGCCCCTGGCCTTTTTTTTTTTTTTTTTGACAGAGTCTTTCTGTGTTTCCCAGGCTGTAGTGCAGTGGTGCAATCTCAGCTCACTGCAACCTCTGCCTCCCGGGTTCAAGCAATTCTCGTGCCTCAGCCTCCCAGGTAGTTGGGATTACAGGCATGCACCACCATGCCCAACTAGTTTTTGTATTTTTAGTAGAGTTAGGGTTTCATCATGTTGGCTAGGCTGGTCTTGAACTCCTGGCCTCAAGTGATCCGCCCACCTCGGCCTCTCAAAGTGCTGGGACTACAGGCGTGAGCCACCGCTCCTGGCCTAGAAATGTATTTCTTACAGTTCTGGAGGCTGAGGAGTCAAAGATCAAGGTGCTGGCAGATGGGTGACTTGGGAGGGCCAGCTTCTTGGTTCATAAACATCTACCTTCTCTGTGTCTGCTCATGGCAGAAGGGATGAGGGAGCTCTCTGGAGTTTCTTTTATAAGGCGCTAATCTCATTCATGAGGGCTACACCCTTATTACTTAGTCACTTCCCAAAGGTCCATCTCCAAATACCATCACATTGGGAATTAGGTTTTAACATAGGAATTTGGTGGGGACACAAACATTCAACCTACAACAGTGTCTATAAATTGGGCTTTTATATTGTAGCCTGTGTGAAGAAGCAGCATCCATATTTTAAACACAAGCAGAAACTAGAGTCAAATCAACTAATCTATTTTCAACTCTTCTGCCAGGGTGTGACCTACCCAGCCTGCCATGGGATGTGGAGTAAGTGGGCACCACCTTTGGAGAGAAGCCGACTGGCCACAACCTCTTTTTGTGGTGAGTGTATTAGAATCATAACAAATTTTATTTATGAATGCTTTTTTTTGGGTTCATGTGGTGGCTTACGCCTGTAATCTCAGCACTTTAGGGAGGCCGAGGCAGGAGGATCACTGGAGCCCAGGAGTTCAGGACCAGCCTGGGCAATATAGTGAGACTTTGTCTTAAAAAAAAAAAAATTAGCTGAGCATGGGGGTGTGTGCCTGGGGTCCTAGCTACTAGGGAGGCTGAGGCAGGAGGACTGCTTGAACCTGGGAGGTTGAGGCTGCTGTAAGCTGTGATGGCCCAGCACTCCAGCCTGAGTGACAGAGTGAGAACTTGTCTCTAAAAATAAAAAAGAAAAAAGAAATGGAATGCTTTTTTGGCTTCAAGTAACTGAAAACCCTACTAAGGGCCTTAAAATGAGTCTATTTATTTTATATAACAGAATTCTAAAGGTGAGTGGTTGCCTAGTGTTGGTTCTGCTGCTCAAAAATCCATCCAGGGCCTAGGCATGTTCTGACTTTCTACTCTGCTATCCTCAGAGATAGCTTTTTATTTACTCTTGTGCTTATTCCATCTGTCCCTTTCATCAGGAAAACAAAAGCTTTCCCAAAGCCCCCTACCAACTTTCCACTTTAATTTCTTTGGCCCTAACTGTATCATATGCTTTTCTAACTGCAGAGGAGGCTAGGCAAGCAGATGCCTAGTTTCACCAGCCTCTTCAGGAGTGAAGGAGAAGGTAGAAAGGGTTGGAAGTGGTTGTTGGATTAGCCAACAAATGACATTTGCTAAGGACAAAAGTGGAAAGATGGGATCATCAAGCATCCCACACCTCTTCTTTTTATATGAAACTAAAGTTCGGTGACTTGCCCAAGATCATGGAGCTAAAACGAGACCTGACTTTTGATCTGGAAATTTCCTTACTTCACACTCCTACCACGTACACGTTGTCATATAGACATGTAAATTAATTTTTGTCATTATATCCCAGATAATAAGAAGTAGAGACCATCCATCTTATCTGAAAGTAAATGAGTAGCCCCCAAGTAGTATGTGACTTTAATTCCTGCATCTCCAAACTTCACCTTGCTGAGGTTGCCATCTCCAAGCTACCCCTGTGGGACGGGCCTCTCTAGGTGTGGCTGGGTCCCTAGGTATCAGTCAACAACAGAACAACAACAGCACATGCTGCTGCCATCAACACAGTGGTAAATGTGTTGGGGGAAGGGGCCCATGAAGGTAGAAGTACCTTAGACCAGCCAGGCACGGTGGCTCGCTCCTGTAATCCCAGCACTTTGGGAAGCTGAGGTGGAGGATTGCTTGAACCTCAGAGTTTGAGACCAACCTGGGCAACGTGGTGAAACCCAATCTCTACCAAAAATACAAAAAATTAGCTGGGCGCGGTGGCTCATGCCTGTGGTCCCAACTACTCAGGAGGCCAAGGGGGAGGATGGCTTGAGCCCAGAGGCGGAGGTTGCAGTGAGCCGAGATCACACCATTGTACTCCAGCCTGAGTGACAGAGGAAGACCCCGTCTCAAAAAAAAAAAGTACCTTAGACCACAAAAGTCACAATGTGGCCTAGGCAGTGTGAATTACAGCTTAGGTCTGTCTGATTTTCAAGCTAGCACACCTTTCCTAAGATATTCTTCTTTGCTAAAGGGAGAAATATAGCTTTCTATTTATTTCTCATATGTTTTACTCTTCCTCTTCCTGCTGGCCTTTTACCTCCTTGAAATAATAATAAAGTAATCCTGAGAATGTGGTGTGAGGTATTCACCACTATGCCTACTTTGTGCCTAGTTGGGAATTGCATGCTCAGCTGAGATGTCTTTACATATTCAGTGTCTCTTGTCCTTAGAAACCATCTCCATCCGCTCATTTGCAGTTTAAGAGCATCTCCATCCCTACTACTGCGCTTATACCAACTCTAGAAGAGGATAAGACTCACCCCAGCTAGCCTTGTGGCTTGTTAGATCCTTGACCTTACTTTCTTTGGATGGTTTATTTGTAAGACCTTTCGTTTTGATTTGCCAGCAAAATGAGAATGACTAGCAGCCACTCCCCATTCTTAGTGTGTTTTTATAGCCCTAAAAGGGCTGATTTAAGAAATGGTTTGACTCTCAAGGAAAGTTACCTGATCAAGGACACAGGCCTCATTACATGTCCCAGCTAAGGTGTGGCCTTGGTTTCAAAGAACAGCCAAAGGAAAATGTTAAAGAAGGAAACCCAGGCTTGGAGTGAATCAATTCTTAATCTTAAAAGATATTGGAGTTAGAAGGGATTCTAGAAAACGTCCAGTGGTATGGGTTGGCTCTGTCCCCACCCAAATCTCATCTTGTAGCTCCCATAATTCCCATGTGTTATGGAGGGACCTGGTGGGAGATGATTGAATCATGGAGGTGGGTCTTTCCTGTGCTTTTCTCGTGATAGTGAATGGGTCTCATGAGATCTGATGGTTTTAAAAACGGGAGTTTCTCTGCACAAGCTCTCTCTTTGCCTGCCGCCATCCACGTAAGATGTGACTTGCTCTTCTTTGCCTTTTGCCGTGATTGTGAGGCCTCCCCCACCACATGGAACTCTGAGTCCAATTAAACCTCTTTCTTTTGTAAATTGCTCAGACTTGGGTTTGTCTTTATCAGCAGCATGAAATCAGACTAATACATCCAGTTACAACCCATTGTTTTATAGTTGAGGAAACTGAGGCTGAGGGAGAAAAAAAAGATTTAAATTCTTACAGGTAGTGAGGGCAGAACCAGGGCCTCTTTCTCACCCCCAGTTCTGTTCTTTCTTTCGCATACCATTCAACAATCATCTGAGGCCCAGGGGACTGAGCTGCAGTCTGCTCCCCAGGGCAATCTGGGAGCAGCTGGGGGCAGCTGCAGTAAGGGCTGAGTGCCCTGTTGTTTGCTCAAGGGGCTGTGTCTAATAGGAACTGACATTGGAGAATGTCCAAAAGGATGAGGAAGATTTTTTTCTGATAGAAAAGAAGGGTGGTTTAGGTCACATTGTGTAGTAGTCTGTTTTCACATAAATATAAAGAACCACCTGAGACTGGGTAGTTTATAAAAGAAAGAGGTTTAATCAACTCACAGTTCTGCATGGCTGGGGAGGCCTCAGGAAACTTACAATCACGGCAGGAGGCAAAAGGGGAGGCAAGGCACGTCTTACATGGTGACAGGAGAGAGAGGGAGTGAAGGGTAAAGTGCCACATGTTGAAACCATCAGATCTCATGAGATTTCACTCACTATAATAAGAACAGCACGGGGGGGAAATCTGCCCCCATGACCCAGTCACCTCCCCCTGGGTTCTTCCCTCAACACATGGGGATTACAATTTGAGATGCGATTTGGGTAGGGACACAGAGCCAAGCCATATCACATTGTAAAGTTTCCTTGATGAAAGAATGCTTGTTACTATGTAAGGGGAATTACCAGCTGCTTTTGAGTGAAGGAGGCATGGCTGAATGATTAAATAAGAGTAAGGGCTTTGGGGTTCCACAGACTTGGGCTCCTGTCCTATGACTTGTCACTTCTACCTGTGTGACCTCAGGCAATCCACCTCCCCTCCCCAGCCTGGCTTTCTCCTTATAAAATGGGGGTCATATTGGTATCTACCTTGTCAGGTTGAAGGAGGGTTAAACAAAGTCATGGGTACAGCATACTTAGCATGGTACTAGGCGCCCAGAAAGCACTCAGTGCATCTTTGTTAGTGGGGGTTATTCTCTAACGGCCCCTGTCCCAGGCATTCTTTTGCATTACTTAAACCAGGCTCACCCACCCCACCTCCCAGGGTATGTGGCCTGGGGATGAAGGCCACCCTATCTCCACACACAGCAGAGTCAGACCTGCAGCCCATTCTCAACACACGCCTGGAGTGCTCACCTTATTGGCTTGAGGAACACTGAGATTGTTTTTTGAGTGTGTTGTCATTCTGTACATGATAATAGCGGTAATAGCTGGCATTTGTGTAACCCTTTATAGCTTACAAAGCATCTTCACATACATGGTTTATTTGAACCTCAAAACAACCCCTTGAGATGGATATTTCATTCCCATCTTATCTCTGAGGAAAATGAATCTCTTGACTTCCTCAGGTGTCATGATGTTCAGATTCCAGATCTCAGGCTGGGCCTTTCACCGAGGGTCAGGCCCACCTTGGAAAGATGTGATTTAATCTATTTCTCTAGAAGATCCCCAACCTGCCATTTCCTAAACATCTTCCTTAGCATCAAATTCTGGGATATAGAATTTCCTGTCACCACTTACTTTTTCTGAAGCAAGAGTTTTTTCATTCACAGCCCAGGGGGAGTCTCAGACAGTAACTTTTTCTTTCAGCTAATAACTCCCAATAATGGGAGGTCACAGGGCTCATGTTTCCCTATCAGATGTCCAGAGAGGTCAGTTCACTGCCTCTAGTCACAATTATCTTGTCTAGACAAGATAAACATTCACACACAGGTAAGCATTTGCAAGGTTAAATTTTACAAAGTAAGAAATACATGTAAAAATGTACCCATTCAGGAGCTGAATGGAGACAGCAGCCCTCTTGCCATCTGGAATTTAATTGTTCACCCCTCACTTTTTTTTTTTTTTTTTTTTGAGACACAGTCTTGCTCTGTCGCCCAGGCTGGAGTGCAGTGGTGAGATCTTGGCTCACTGCAACCTCTGCCTCCCTGCAACCTCTGCCTCCCGGGTTCAAGTGATTCTTGTGCCTCAGCCTCCCAAGTAGCTGGGATTACAGGCATGCGCCACCATGCCAGGCTAATTTTTTGTATTTTTAGTAGAGATGGGGTTTTGCTATGTTGACCAGTCTGGTCTTGAACTCCTGGCCTCAAGTGATCTGCTTGCCTCAGCCTCCCAAAATGTTAGGATTACAGGCGTGAGCCACCATGCCTGGCAACCCTCTCCGTTTTATTTATTTATTTTTTTAAATCAAGACTTTAAAAATCATGACGTTTTAAATAATTCAATATCCGTCATTTAAAGATCTGGATGAGAATCCTCCCAGTCCTCCTAAGCAAATTTTGTATGTTCCTTTGCTTGCTCTTTTTAGCATCCAATATTGTGCCTGGTTGAATTTTCAAAATTTCTCTTAGATTTTTTTCATCTTCTGATTCCATTCTCTCATGTAATTCCAAACAGTGGTGCTGGAGCAATCTTTGTCTAAATCCTGTGTGGTCTCTGGATGAAGTTAAAGGGCATCTTGGTGACCTTTCTCTCCTGAAAGCCCTGTTCTATGGCACACTGGGAGTTTGCCTGTCTCTCTGCACGGAGGCAGTCTGACTCCTGCTCAGTTTGATTAATTCCTGACTTTACCATATGAATTCTAAATGAGCTGAAAAGGCTTGCATGATGATTGGTCAGATTCCCTCAATCTTTTCTTATTCCAGGTTCCTATGCAGGGGCAGTTGTTGCCATGCCCCTGGCTGGGGTGTTGGTGCAGTACATTGGATGGTCCTCTGTCTTTTATATTTATGGTGAGTGATTTGACTTCACAAGTTCACATGTGACTCATAGAGATGGTATTTTACTGCATATGGGTTTGGCTCAGAGTTCCTTACATCAAAACAGAGATTACTAAAACAAGTTTATTGTATAAATGGAATACTTTATCTATGATTTGATTAATGTTTATATTAAAGTTGACCTAAAAAAAATAAGCAGAACATTGTCTTTCTTTAAATACCAGTTAACAACAAGAGGAATGTCAACAAAATACTTTCCCCTAGCTAAACATACTGCCATTTGGAAATATTGTAAAGATCATTTTGTAGTTCATAAATGTGATAATTGGGTGTTCACATGCATGTGTGAGTTGTTTGAGTCCCTCAAACCTTGTTACAACATTGGTACATTACCCATTTTACATGAAAAAAATACATATGGTAAAAATTGAAAAATTTAGAAATGGAAGAAAATGAGACCATATAACCCAGCCTTTTCTTTTTTAACTGCAGGCATGTTTGGGATTATTTGGTACATGTTTTGGCTGTTGCAGGCCTATGAGTGCCCAGCAGCTCATCCAACAATATCTAATGAGGAGAAGACCTATATAGAGACAAGCATAGGAGAGGGGGCCAACATGGTTAGTCTAAGTGTAAGTATAAAAAGTTAGATGAAGATTTACCTCTTTTCATGAGTGATTGTGTTGCCTTCTTACAGAAAAAATGTCAATATCTTTACTAAAAATCTCATGGTATTTTTACTCCCTAGAAATTTAGTACCCCATGGAAAAGATTTTTCACATCTTTGCCGGTTTATGCCATCATTGTGGCAAATTTTTGCAGAAGCTGGACCTTTTATTTGCTCCTTATAAGTCAGCCTGCTTATTTTGAAGAGGTCTTTGGATTTGCAATAAGTAAGGTAAACACACAGATGCTCCAAATATTCTTGAACTTTAAATCTCTTGATTCTACAGATAATAATTTTGTATGATAAAATAATTAAATTGCTGATCATAATTCATAACAGTTCTGTGACACCTAATAGCCTGGCTGTCAGACAAGTTATACATTCTATGCATAGTATGCATAGCTGTTTAATTTCTTCTTAGCAAGGATCAGAGCCATATTAAGCTGCTTTAAAGATTTATGTTGTACCCAATCTTAGAGTGTTTTTGAAGCTAGCTCAAGGACGGTATATTAGGCAAGGATAAAAAGATTTGAGGGTGTGGGTTTTCTTTTTTTCCTGTAAGCTACTCAGCGAGTAGCAGTAAGAACCTTACCATTCATTTTGCAGAACACCCCCTCTCCATAATGGTGGCTATAGCAGTAACAATCATTGTTTGCAATGGGTTAGAAAGAACCTCTTTCTGCCAGGCATGGTGGCTCACACCTGTAATCCCAGCATTTTGGGAGGCCAAGGCGGGCAGATCACCTGAGGTTAGGACCAGCCTGACCAACATGGCGAAACCCTACCTCTACTAAAAATACAAAAATTAGCTGGGCGTAGTGACGCACGCCTGTGATCCTAGTTACTCAGGAGGCTGAGACAGGAGAATCACTTGAACCCAGGAGGCGGAGGTTGCAGTGAGGCAAGATTGCACCACTGCACTCCAGCCTGGGCAACAGAGCAAGACTCTGTCTTAAAAAAAAAAAGAAGAAGAAAAAAGAAAAAGAAAAAAAAAAGAAAGAACCTCTTTCAATGCTCCCAGATATTATCATCAAGCCCATTGTGTTTTAGGAAGGAAGGGTGTGGATAGTGAATCATAAACCATCATCATAAGATAAACCTCTTTCCTACAAGGGAAAGAACAGCAGCCGAGCAGACACAAATGTCTGCCTAGCTACAGATACTGTCAGAAGTGACCATGGAAGAGCTGGCATAGTCATGAAATGGTGGCTGTCATCAGTCATCAGTGCTCACTGGGTGCCAAGTGCTTTATCTCCCATGTGCCATGCCCTCTGTGATGAATAAAAGTCATCTCTGCCCTCAAGGAGCTTCCAGTCTGGTAGAGGACACAGATAGGTCTAAAATCATTTCCTCATTCATCATTTATTTATTATGAAATCCAGGCCTACCCAGCTCCCACATAATTAGATGCTTAAATTTGGTGGTGGTAGGTAGGGGGGCTGTGGAGTGGAGGTGGGCAAGGGAATTAGGGAGGCCTCTCTCTCAGAAATAATGACAAATTGCTTACTGTTTCTTTCCCTTCCAGGTGGGTCTCTTGTCAGCAGTCCCACACATGGTTATGACAATCGTTGTACCTATTGGAGGACAATTGGCTGATTATTTAAGAAGCAGACAAATTTTGACCACAACTGCTGTCAGAAAAATCATGAACTGTGGAGGTACTGTGGATTTCATAGATGGCTTAGGCAGCTTTTGCAGAATTAGGGTAAACTGAACTGCAGAGCATATATTAAGAAGTGACATTTAGTCATTGGAGTGGAACTTAAAGACCTCTAAGTCTGTCCCTCAGCAGATACTTGAGTGTTGTCCATCACAGTGCTGCCAAGAGGTCATCCAGCTGTGACCCTTCCATACATCCTTCCACATTTATTGTTTGCTTATGTAGTTTATTCCTTTCTCTGCTTACCTTTCTACCTATCCATATGTTTTGGTAAGAAACAGGAGAAAAGTAGTCTTTCCTCCTAGCCTATGCTTGTGCATGGGATATATGCACGCGCACACACACACACACACACACACCATTCTCTTTCCTGGTTTATTTAGCTTCTGCTTTATGTTTTAATTTTGTAAAGACAAAGTGAATGGTACGTGATTTCCCAAAAGAGGTAGGCGAAAGTAATTGTGAACCCCTGCAATGTTCATGAGTGCTTTTTAAAAAACTCATCTTTTTTGTTTAGCTTTTAAAATGAACATTTATTGAATGCTTTCTGTGCCAGACACTAAGCTAAATCTTCTACATACATTATTTTATTTAATCTTCATAACCACCATGTGGAGAAGGTACTATTACTATATGCAATTTGCAATGAGGAAACAGAGGTAAAATAAAGGGACTTGCTCAAGTAGCAGATCCCCGCAACGTATCAGGTGGGCCAGAGCCTACCGCCAAAGCTCTTAGTTAGCTGCTACCCCTCTGGAGGACTAGTCAGGATGAGCGAGCAGGAGGTAGAGGATAGCGCCACCTATGGGCAAGAGCTCACAACTGTGATATTAAGTTGAAAGGGACGGATTGCGTGTGCTGTGACAGATAGCTAGGTCTGGCACATTTAGAAGTGAAGACTATACCAAGGGACACAGGAGCAGGCATGATCTGATCCCATAGCATTTCGGGAAGAAAGCCTAAGAGTCTGTTGGCACCTGTTCTCCCAGTTGCTTGACTGCTGGTCCCTGGCAGGGATGTGTGGGCCTGACCTTAGCTTGAACTTTCTTGTAGGGGACTGAGGGTTAGCGGATGTAGGCCTGCTATCTGGTGGGCAGGAGGTGAAGCTCTGGGATATTGCATTCAAGTCCTCTCGAAGAGAGCTGTAGCAGCCAGAATAATGCCCATGTCCTGATCCTCAGAAGCTGTGAATATGTTTCCTCACATGTCAAAAGGGACTTTGCAGGTTGGATTAAATTGAGGTTCTTGAGATGGGAGTTTATCCTGCATTATCTAGTTGGGCCCAATATAATCACAATAATCCTTATAAAAGGAGGAAGGAGGGTCAGAGTCAGAAAAGAAGACGTGATGGTGGAGGCAAGAGTCAGAGTGATGCAGTCACAAGCCTAGGAATGCAAGCAGACCCTAGAAGCTGGAGAAGACAAGAAGAGATTCCGCCATAGCACCTCTAGAAGGAATGCAACTCTGCAGGCTGCTGCCTTGACTTTAGCCCTGTACTATTTTGGATTTTTGGCCTCCAGAACTGTACAATAGTGCAGAGCATATTTTAGAGGTGACATCTAATCATTGGAATGATCTTAAAGACCCCTAAGTCTGTCCCTCAGCAGATACTTGATATTTGTGTTGTTTTGAGCCACTGAGTTTGTGGTAATTTATTACAGCAGCAAATGAAAACTAACACAGTGGTAGGCTGGGTGCAGTGGCTCACGCCTGCAATCCTAGCACTTTGGGAGGTTGAGGCGGGCAGACCACTTGATTGAGCTCAGGAGTTCGAAATCAGTCAGGGCAATAGTGAGAACTTTTCTCTATTAAAAAATAAAACATTTAAAAAATGAAAACTAATACAGTAGCCAAAGCCTCACCCTTCTAATTATAAAATTCTGCTCCAGCTGAACAGCCCTCACTCAAGCCCTGAACATATCTTTCTGTCTCTGACTGCCCACTCCCTTTCTCTTTCCCTGTGAGTTCTCACCTTCACCTCTCAATCCAGTCCTTTCTATACATCCAGCTCGATTCTTCTCCTCTTGTGTTTCCTTAAAGCCATGCCATTCTCCAGTGATCCCTCTGAATATGTCCACATGGCTAGATTGGCAACTCATCATGTGCTGCCTTATTACAGCTCTCTCAGGAAAAGATTTTAGGCAGAGGGAATAGTATGTGCAATGACCCTGGGGCAGGCAGGAATGTGGCCTGTGTGAGAATAGAAGGAAGGGGAGTCAGAATGGCTGAGTGACAGGAGATGGAATTGGGATGTTTTTCTAGGGTCAGATCATGGCAGGCTTTGTCGGCGTATGCAGAACTTGGGTTTTATTTGAAGTACATTGAGACGCAGATGATTTAAAGCACGGAATGGATATGATCTCATTTTTTTTTTTTTTTTTTTTGAGACAGAGTCTCTCTCTGTTGCCCAGGCTGGAGTGCAGTGGCTCAATCTCAGCTCACTGCAACCTCCGCCTCTTGGGTTCAAGTGGTTCTCCTGCCTTAGCTTCTTGAGTAGCTGGGATTACAGGCATGGGCCACCATGCCTGGCTAATCTTTTGTATTTGTGTAGAGACAGGGTTTGACTATATTGGCCAGGCTGGTCTCAAACTCCTGACCTCAAGTAATCCACCCGCCTCGGCCTCCCAAAGTGCTGGGATTACAGGCATGAACCACCTCGCTTGGCCTTATTTATTTATTTTTAATCTGGGGAATTATGCAGGGTACAAGAGTAAAAGAAAGGAGACCAGGTAGGAGGTGATTTCAGTTGTCCTGTCTAGAGAAGCTGGTGGCTTGGACAAATGAGGCAGCAATGTAGATAGAGAGAGGGGGGTCGATTTCTAAATTCTTGGAGCCAACAGTTCTCATCTTTAAAATTACATAATAATATTTACTTCAGAGGATAGTTATGAGAGTTAAATTATACAATGTATAAATGCATCTAGTGCAGTGTTCAACCTATAAAAAGTTCTCAACAAATGTTAATGCTGCTTTTTCTCTCCTATGTTCAAGACACAAAAAACACAGAAGTTTTTCAGAATTCTTTAACAAATATCTGTGATTGTATTTCCTTTGGCCAAAAAAAATGTACTTCTAAACCAGCAACTTTAAAGAAGCTTCTGGATTTAAACACTATTTGCACAACCTCTTCTAAACCCAGATGCATTGGAGATTCTTGAGCATATTTTGTGGGAATGTCTTGTTCCTATTTAATTCTGCCCCAATACCTCTGCTGTTTCTCCATAATTGGTGGTGATTATGTTATGTCGTGGTGATGAGAACTTTCAAAGATGTTTAATTGCTAACAAAGTGCCTGTAGAGAGGAAATAGTTTTTTTCTGCAGAAACTAGAAGGCATATGTGGAATCTTTCTGCCTCATCGCCCATCTTTAAAAAATACCTCTTCACATGGCTTGTCATGTTCATATATATATATATATAATTTTTTTTTTTTTTTGAGATGGAGTCTCGCTTCGTTGCCCAGGCAGGAGTGTGCAGTGGCACGATCTCGGCTCACTGCCAGTTTCGCCTCCCAGGTTCACACCATTCTCCTGCCTCAGCCTCCCGAGTAGCTGGGACTACAGGCACCCGCCACCACGCCTGGCTAATTTTTTGTATTTTTAGTAGAGACGGGGTTTCACCGTGTTAGCCAGGGTAGTCTCGATCTCCTGACCTTGTGATCCACCCACCTTGGCCTCCCAAAGTGCTGGGATTACAGGCATGAGCCACCGTGCCCGGCCGTTCTTTTATATTTTGACATAGTAGGGCCAGTGAGTTATATATAGAAAATAAAATTTTTAAAAAGGCCATAATGGTCCTACTTTTTCTGCTTAAATACAGAGATGCTAGAGCAGAGATAACTACATGAAAACAAAGTTTTGTGCCATCAGTGAAGAATGCAGGTTGATTTGGAAATGATGAAGCACTGGTATGATCTTCCAGAGAATTTTGGTTGGCTTTTTAGTTTCCTAATAAGAAATATAGAAGGCATTTCTCATCTGAGAAGGATCACACATATCTTGGAGCCTGTCATCTTTTCTTTCCATAGATTGTAATGTGCCATTAAAATCATTTAAAGCAAAGCAGATCACTTAAGACATGATGTTCAATTCATTCTGAATCAGGGTCTACGTCTATGATACTTAAAGACAGATGCCAAATTCTTGTCCTGCCCCCTCTGTAGAACATATGAAGTGTAACTGAGGTCAAAAATTCTATTCTGGCTGAATCAGTTGCATATGTGAACTTCAGATTGTTTTAATATGAAATAAAATATTTCTTAGGCCTTTAAGTCCTAGTTTTGTTTTTCTTGGCAACTCTAAATAGGTTCAATTTTAAGGGTCTCCTGATTATCCCTAAAGTTCAAATTTTATCCTTAAGCTCCTGAAACATGCAGCCCTGTCTCTAGTATTTAACTGTCAGTAGAAACCATTTAGGCTCTTAAATGCTTTTTTTCCATTGGCAATCTGCTATTTGGCCAAAATTTTTTTTCTTACAGATGAACTGATGTATCATTTGTAAGTTTTATTCTTTATACAATGTCATCATTCTAATCCTTTGGGGGAATTGACTTTCTGCACGTTTCTGTTGAGAGTGTTAAAATAAAAGAAGTTTCAGCCAGATGCCTTGTTATTTAGGATAGGCCAGTTTAAGACACATATAGTTAGTATATGAAACACTAGCAATTTTTCCCTATGTGTAATCTTAAATGTTGAAACAAAATTAAGAACAAGTAGCAATGATATAAAGCCTATGGTTTTAAAAGTAAGACTTCCCTAATTACATTTCATCCTCTTTAGAAGTCATTTAAAACAATTATTAGTTCTTGCCCTTCTTTATAGTAGTGTTGAAGAAATAGGTTCAAAAAGGTAAATATTAATAACCATCATTTACGGTAAGTACTTCAGCTTGTGAATCTTATTTTCCTGTTTCTGGGTCCCATTTCCTTTCCTTTGCATTAATTCATTAAACGTGTATGTATGTATGTATGTATGTATGTATGTATGTATTTAGAGACAGAGTCTCACTCTGTTGCCGAGGCTGGAGTGTAGTGGTGCAATCTTGGCTCACTGCAACCTCCACCTCCTGGGTTCAAGTGATTCTCCTGCCTCAGCCTCCTGAGTAGCTGGGATGACAGGCACATGCAACCGTGCCTGGCTAACTTTCATATGTTTAGTAGAGAAGGGGTTTTGCCATGTTGCCCAGGCTGGTCTTGAACTCCTGACCTCAGGTGATCTGTCTGCCTTGGCCTCCCAAAGAGCTGGAATTATAGGTGTGCACCACCATGCCTGGCCAAACATTATTTATTGAGTGCATACTACATGCTAGACAGACTCTGTGTTAAATATACAGTTTTGTGGGAGAGGCAGAAACACAAATGAAAAGTTACAAAGCAATACTGAAAAGTTCTATAAAATGATGAGAAGGTGATGTCAGCTTCATTGGTTGAGGGTAGGGAGAGGGTTGTTAGGGAAGCTTTCTAGAGGAGGCACTATTTAATCTGTACTTTAAAAATAGTAAGATTTATCCAGAAAAAGAGAAAGTGATGAGAGAAGAGTATCCCAGGTAAAGAAACAATGTGTGAAAATATGTACAGGTGTGAGACAGTACTGTGTGGTTAGAAAACAGCTAACAGAGGAGTATGTCTTTGGCACAGAGGGCTAGCCACAGAATGGGGGCAGTAAGCAAAGTGATGAGGGCTGGAAGAAAATGAAACTGGAACAGCAGGAGGGATTCATTACAGAACACTATACTCATGATATGGAGCCCATGACAAACATGTTAAGCATAGGAGCAAATAATGAGGTGTGTGGCTTAGGAAGACAGTGGTATTGAGAATGCATCAGAGGAGGACGAGTTGGGAAGACTACCAAAGTGGCTTATTGTGGCTGAGCATGGTGGCTCAGGCCTGTAATCCCAGCACTTTGGGAGGCCAAGTAGGCAGATTACCTGAGGTCAGGAGTTCGAGACCAGCCTGGCCAACATGGGGAAACCCGGCCTCTACTAAAAATACAAAAATTAGACTGGGGGTGGTGGCTCACGTCTGTAATCCCAGCACTTTGGGAGGCTGAGGTGGGTGGATCACAAGGTCAGGAGACTGAGACCATCCTGGCTAACACGGTGAAAACCCGTCTCTACTAAATATATAAAAAATTAGCCGGGCGTGGTAGTGGGCACCTGTAGTCCCAGCTGCTCAGGAGGCTGAGGCGGGAGAAGGGCATGAACCCTGGAGGCAGAGCTTGCAGTGAGCCAAGATCGCGCCGCTGCCCTCCAGCCTGGGTGACAGAGCAAGACTCCATCTCAAAAAAAAAAAAAAAAAAAAAAAAAAAAAAATTAGCCGGGCATGGTGGTGGACTACAATCCCAGCTACTGGGAAGGCTGAGTCAGGAGAACCACTTGCACCCAGGAGGCAGAGGTTGCAATAAGCTGAGATTGCACCACTGCACTCCAGTCTGGGCGACAGAGCACGACTCCGTCTCAAACAAAAGAAGAAAAAAAGGTGGCTTATTGCAGTTGTCCTGGTAAGAGGTCACGGGGCCTGGAACTAAAGCAGTGACAGGGGAGGGGAAAGCAGCAGTTGCACTGGACAGATATTTCCGAGGCCAAACCCGCAGATTTGTATATGAAAGCTGAGGCAGGAGGAGCAGTCCACGGCAGTTCTGAAGTTTCTGCATCGGATTTCTGGCTATCATTTGTTGAGCTGTGCCCATGTGCCACAGTCGGTACCTCCTATACCAATTTCATTTACTTTCCAATACCTTACAAGGCTGTGGTATTATCTCCAGTTTTTGGATGAGGAATCTGAGAGGTGTAGTAACTTGTTCAAGGTCACAAAATTAGTGATTTTGAAGTAGAAAGTGAACCCATACCAGTTTGACTCTAAAGAGTAGGTTCTAAACACAGAATATGGAAGATTAATTTAGAGAAGGAGATTAATTTAGAGAAGAAAGCATGTGGTGGCGATGGTTTGCATTGTTTGTTTAGGAGTAAAAAAATAGGGGAAGAGGCCAGGGGTGGTGGCTCACGCCTGTAATCCCAGCACTTTGGGAGGCTGAAGTGGGCAGACCACCTGAGGTCAGGAGTGGCCAGCCTGGCCAACATGGCGAAACCAGCCTGGCCAACATGGTGAAACCCCAACTCTACTAAAACTACAAAATTAGCTGGGCGTGGTAGCACATGCCCATAATCCCAGCTACTTGGGAGGCTGAGGCAGGAGAATCATTTGAACCTGGGAGGCAGAAGTTGCGGTGAGCCGAGATCATGCTGTTGCACTCCAGCCTGGGTGATAAGAGCAAGACTCTGTCTCAAAAAATAATAATAATAATAATAAATAAATAAATAAATAAAAATAGGGGGTGAGAGAATTGATTTGGGCATGTTGCCTTTGAGGTACTGTAGGACAATTGTGTGGAGATGTCTGGAATCAGCAGACAGTCTCCAAATGAAGCACCATTAATTGTCTCTTCCCCCTCCTAAGGCACTCTGTATACTTGCAAATGATATTTATATCATTTTTCTGTCTGTTGTTAGCTGAACTTTTTTTCGGGTGAGAAGAAACTTCTTCATAATTTCCTCATTCTTTTTATTTTTTGTTGTGCTAGACTAACTTATTCTGAATGAAAGGAACAGAAAGCACTTTTGTTCTGCAATATTTTCTGTGCAAAAATCTCAGGTATTGTTTGTTGTTTTTTTTTTTTAAGAGGCCTGAGAGCTTGGTGAACTTTGAAATAGAAAAATTTTGACTTTTGCTTTACAAGGGGTGAAGTGCTGTTTTTTTTTGTTTGTTTGTTTCAGATGTTTGCTACAGTTTTCTGGTTACTTTTGGCAATAAATATTAGAGTGTTGTCATTTTACTTTTATGGGAAAGGCCATAACTAGTCAAAGGGGAATCATTATCACAGTTACATAGTAGAGTTTTAGTATTTAACAATGGCAGGGGCAGCTACCCATGAAGCAACTAATAATTAACGTCCCTCATCTCAGGGGCATCACTGGAATCTATTGGGACCGTGTGATGTTCAAGGTGCACTGGGATAATGTTAGAAAGTTCGCAAACACCCAGGGAATATTAGCAGAGTCATGTAGTCATGAAAGACCTGGGTGGCATTGTAAGCACCGTACCAGAATGTAGGTCTGTGGAGGAACAGAAAACCAAACACCACATGTCCCCACTCATAAGTGGGAGATGCACAATGAGAACACATGGATACAGGGAGGGGATCATCACACACTGGGGCCTGCTAGGGGGCAAGGGGAGGGAGAGCATTAGGGCAAATACCTAATGCTTGCAGGGCCTAAAACCTAAATGATGGGTTGATAGGTGGAGCAAACCACCATGGC
This sequence comes from Nomascus leucogenys, assembly GCF_006542625.1. Lineage (NCBI taxonomy): Eukaryota > Metazoa > Chordata > Mammalia > Primates > Hylobatidae > Nomascus > Nomascus leucogenys. The sequence continues at coordinate 67,512,199 of NC_044390.1, forward strand.
ACATATATACCTGCGTAACAAACATGGACTTTCTGCACATGTATCCCTGAACTTAAATCCCAGAAATTCAAGTAAAGTTAAAAAAAACAAACACTTAAATTCCGGAACTTAAAGTTAAACACACACACACACACACACAGACACACACACACACACACACACACACACAAAACAAACTTAGGTCTGTGGAATTATAGGTTAGTTCTTATTTGATAAATAAATGAACTTGGGTTGACTGATATGAAAATGACATTTTTTTCCCTTGCTGTTTCCATTTGCAGGTTTTGGCATGGAGGCAACCTTACTCCTGGTGGTTGGCTTTTCCCATACCAAAGGGGTGGCTATCTCCTTTCTGGTGCTTGCTGTAGGATTTAGTGGCTTTGCTATTTCAGGTAATGTGTCCTTTGGGTTTCCAGATCTTGACTACAGATTCAACAATTCCCAGGAAGAAGGAAGGACAAGGATATTGTAGCACGTTCTTTCAGTAGCCAGTCCATTCTCAGAGAGCAGGACCACCGCCCAGAGAATGTCATCTAGTGGGGGTGATTTTGTAGGATCACTGAGAACTGGGCTTGGGAGCTCAGTTAAGGTGGAATGTTTCCTACTTACCTTGTTATGGGAAAAGACACAAAGTGCAGATGACCCTTCTGAGACATGAGCAGAGGCCCAAGCATATGTCCCGGGTGAAGTGGACTTTCATATTTTAGCAGCATGTCACCCTACCTGACAGAGGCTCCTGTGACTTTTTCAAGCCACGCCTCTTGCTAGAGAACTGCGAGCGTCATTACAGTCATAGAATCAGAAGTTTTTTTAAGAGTGAAAACCTTCTTTAGATTCTTGTCTACTCCATTGCTTTCATTTTCCAAACAAGAAAATGCGGGTCCAGAGAGGGGAAGTGACTTTCTGAACAGGGTAAAAAATAATGACAATGATGATGTGAGCTAGCGATGACCAAGCACAGATTCTGTGCCAGGGACTGTTCCATGTGATCTGTGTATTTTAAGCCCTATCTCTCTCACAACTACTCTGCTGGGTATCAGTGCTGTTACGATTCCCATTTTACAGGAGCAGAAACCAGTCTACTATATGTGAGAGAGAGGCCAGAGTGCAATCATATCAGAAGCTTCCTATGCAAAACTGGGTCAAAGAGTGAAATTTAGTTGTTTCTCTATCTTTAAAACATCGTAATAAGAATATGGTTACTGGCCGGGTGCGCTGGCTTACGTGTGTAATCACAGCACTTTGGGAGACCGAGACGAATGGATCACTTGAGCCCAGGAGTTCGAGACCAGCCTGGGCAACATGGCAGAACCCAATCTCTACAAAAAATACAAAAAGTTAGCTAAGTGTGATGGCACACACCTGCTGTCCCAGTTACTCAGGAGGTTGAGGTGAGAGGATGGCTTGAGCCTGGGAGTTGGAGGTTGCGGTGAGCTGAGTTCGTGCCACTGCACTCCAGCCTGGATGACAGAGCGAGACCCTGTCTCAAGAAAAATAAATAAATAAATAAAATAAAAATAAAAAATGGTTACTTAAAGAAAATTTTACATATATTGCATATATATCATAACATTGTGAAGCAAGTAGTAGTATATCACTATGTTACTGGATTTTTCACTATTTTACTAAAGCTTAGAAAAATTTGATACTTTCTTAATATCACACAGTTAGTGGCAAAGGAAGGATGACAGAACAGTTCTGCCTGGCCCAAAGGCTGCGCTCCTTCCTTCCATTATTCCAGGTTGCCTTAAATATCAAATAGTGTTAGTGTCCCAGAATAGAAAAATATGGAACCTCTGGTCTAAACTGCCCTAAGACAGGGGCTTGTATCTATCAAAATAAATAGAGTTGATGAATAAATTAGAAAATAAAGTAAAAGTCTAAATTAAAAGTAACTTGCAGCTAAGTAATTTGGTTTAGAGATGCATAGACCTGGGTTTGAGGCCCTCTTTACTACGTACTATTTATAAAAGAAAAAATTTGCTAAATTATGAAAACTCTAAAGCTTCAGTTTTCTCATCTAGAGATTGGAGAGATGAAACAGCAACCTCACAGGGTTGTTGGGAGGATAAACTTAGATAATTCATGCAGTTCCTCACACTTCTTGTGGGCTGGGCATTATGCTTAGCACTGGGGATATTGCAGTGAATAAATGAAAGAGTTCATCCGCATAAAGTTTGCATTCTAGTGGCAATACTTATTCAAATAAAAACCTTAGCTGTATTTATTTTGAAGTCTTTAGCACAGTGCCAGATGCATAACAAAATTAACGAGTGTTCACCATTATTGTTCTATTAGTACACACACCAGCCCAGTGGCTCTCAAAATGTTATGTGAAATCACCGTAGGATATTTCAGAATGCAGATTCTGATTTGGTAGCTCTAGGGTGGGGCCTGAGATTCTGCAGTTTTAGCAAGCTCCCCAGCACTGCTGCTGCCGCTGCTGCAGGGCAGTCCACACTTTGAGTAGCAAGGGCAGAGCAATCATGATTTGCTTCCACTAGGATGCGGAGGAACGCCTTCCCTTGATAACTTTGTGATGCAAAAGAGATCCATATCCTGTTCCCAGAGATACTGAAATGTTCAAGTTCATATTGCTTCCTTTCCCCCGATTGCCAATTAAGTCACAATCTGAAGGAGAGAAACCCAATACTCCAAATCACAGAAGCTCCTTTTTTTTTTCTTTTTTTTTTTAGACAGGGTCTCTTGCCTTGTGCAGTGGCTCATGCCTGTAATCCCAGCACTTTGGGAGGCTGAGGCAGATGGGTCACCTGAGATCAGGAGTTCGAGACCAGCCTGGCCAACATGGTGAAACCCCATGTCTACTAAAAATACAGAAACTAGTTGGTTGTGGTGGTATGTGCCTGTAGTCCCAGCTACTGGGGAGGCTGAGGTTGCAGTGAGCCAAGATTGCACCACTGCACTCCAGCCTGGGTGACAAAGAGAGATTCTGTCTCAAAAAAAAAAAAAAAAAAAAAATAGACAGGGTCTCGCTCTGTCACACAGGCTGGAGTGCAGTGGCATGATCGTGGATCATTGCAGCCTCTACCTCCCATGCTCAACTGATTCTCCTGCCTCAGCCTCCTGAGTAGCTGGGGCTACCGGCATGTGCCACCACTTCCAGATATATATATATATATATTTTCGAGACAGGGTCTCACAATATTGCCCAAGCTGTTCTCGAACTCCTGGCCTCAAGTGATTCTCCTGCCTTGGCCTCTCAAAGTATTGAGATTACAGGCATGAGCCACCACACCTGGCCTTCTTGCCACTTTTTAAACATGATTTCGTTTCATCCTCATTGCAACCTTGATGAGAAAGGTATTGCTATATTCACTTTATTGGTGGGGAAACCAAAGTGTGGTTTAACTTGCCTAGTGAAGTGGCTGGGAGTGTGGAATAAACGTCTGTTGGTCCCAGCAATGACACTGTGGGAGGGATTGCAGCCACAGGGGCAATAATTCCTCAGAATCTACTGTCTGCCAACTTTTAAAGGAATAAACATAGATGCCAGGGAAGACTGACTGGCACAATTTAGGAGCTGATTATAGACGAGACTGCTGAGGTAGATGAAGTTAAAAATAGGCAAGGGATGAGTGATGCCTGTTTTGGGAAATGTCCTATACAGAGAAGATAGATTCTCTCAGTTTATGTGTAATTTTTTTATCTGCTATAAAAATCTATCAATATCTCAATTTCTCAGTGATTTCCCCCCCTCCCCAAATGTCAGGATTGTGCAGCTAGAAACCTAAATGGCTTTTCCCACATTATCTTTAGCTGAATGCAGATGCCCAGGCTTTGTATCAGAGCATAATACTCAACAATCATATTAATTGCTTCTTATCTCTGGATTCTTTTCTAATAAAGTGTTTATCACATTCAAATCAATGGTAAGATTAATGAACTTGCAGCTGTTTTATATTCTGATCATTTGGCACATTGACCTGAAAGATAAGGTATGTTTATTATTATCAAAAAGTTTTCTCAAAATTTCTCCCTGAAGGGAGGTAGGAAAGACAACCAACCAATGTGCCAGATTAGAACAAAAAATGTTTTAAGTCCTATTTTCAGTTTTTTTTTGCACAGAATAAAGAAATAAAAAGCAAAGCAAAGGAAAACAAAAAGATGAATAAAGCCTACAACCCCTTGCTATAATTTCAGTAGCTGAAGGTGGTAATTAATTTAGCAACTATTTATTGAGTGACTACAATGTGCCAGGCACTTTGCTAGTTCAGGGGAGATGGTGGTAAACAAGACGGATGGCTAACCACCTGTAAAGAGCGTGCATGTTGGTTTACACATCTATGCATCATGCAGTTAATATACATTATTTAACTTAATTCCTACATCAATTTTATAAGAATCATTATCCCGTTATACAGATGAAGAAACTAAGGTTCAGGAAGTTTAAATCCTTGGTCTAGGCTTGCATCTCAATTAAGCTGCCAGAACTGTCTGTCTGATTCGAACATGCACCCCTGCAATATATTGACAAAGTCGGATCTCGGCTCGCTGTAACCTCCACCTCCTGGGTTCAAGCGATTATCCTGTCTCAGCCTCCCAAGTAGCTGGGATTACAGGCATGTGCCACCATGCCTGGCTAATTTTTGTATTTTTAGTAGAGGTGAGGCTTTGCCATGTTGGCCAGGCTGGTCTCGAACTTCTGACCTCAGGTGATCCACCCGCCTCGGCCTCCCAAAGTGCTGAGATTATAGGCGTGAGCAACCATGCCCGGCCAGCAGCATTATCTTTTGATAGAAGACCTCAAAGAGAGGGAGTTACTTTGCAGTGGCAGCAGAAGTTAGCAGTAGTAGTAGTGGTAGTTAGCTTAGCTTTGATATTTGCCAAGGGCTTCACATACCTATTTCCCCTGAGTATCTATCACAGCACCTTTGTGAAGTGAGTAGTAATATTATCCTCATATTGGAGATGAAGAAACAAAGGGCCCCAAATTACTTGTTTACATAGTAGAAATAAGATTCAAGTCCAGATTTACAGACTCCAAATCAAGTAGGTGTGTGAAAGTGTTTCGTAAATTACAGAAGGTTCTCCCAGTGTTTGTGCAAATGTTTCATTAAAAAGCACGCTTTTCATTGTGTGAAAATGTGGCCATGTGGCCAATAAAGTAGGCTTACCCTTGGCTGCCTTTTAAGAGTAAGTTAGGGGTAGGAGTGGGAATATTACAAAGCAAGGTTTGGTCTAGTCATACTGTATGTGATTGTATGATTATTTAGTCTGAATAAATGTGATTCAGGCTTTAGGCTTTTCAATATTGTGCCAAACACCGTATTTTGGAATTCAGAACCTACAAGGTAGAGATGACATGATTCTCCTTGTAGAGAGAGCCCATGATAGATATCCATAATCAATTCCAGCATTGTCTACCAGTGCTGCTTTGTGCAGACACAGCCTCTTGAACCCAGTCCTCTTGGTCTGGAAACTAGTCATATACTAGAGGAAACCAAACAGATTGGTAAAGGTTGGGGCAACTGAGTATTTTCCAAAGCATATTTGAAATTCTGTTCTTGACTCTGATTTTGAGGTTTTGGCTTCACTGTAGGTTTTAATGTCAACCACCTGGACATTGCCCCCCGCTATGCCAGCATTCTCATGGGGATCTCAAACGGAGTGGGAACCCTCTCTGGAATGGTCTGTCCCCTCATTGTCGGTGCAATGACCAGGCACAAGGTAAAGGTCTCCTTTGTGGCTATGGGTTACAATATCAGAGGACTGGAGCACTATACAAACTTGAGGTTTCAAGGCTCTACCACAGTCTGTAAATGTGTATGTCCTTAACCTTGACTGAGTCAGCTGAACTTTTTTTTTCTTTCTTCTTCTGATTTTCAAATCATTGCTTATCAATGGCACCAAGGCTAGTTGTTGTTTTGTTCTATGTTTTCTCAATTGAGGAATAAAAGTCTGGGGAGAGGGGATGGGCCATAGAAACTGTTTAGAGACACAAAGAAGAAACTGAGGCAGTCAACTCGGGATAAATGAGTTATTGAAGATTGTTTTCTCATTCTCAGTGATTAAACTTTATAGCCTAATTCCATCCATTGCTTAGCATGTTTCAGCATAAAAAGATGAGTGCTATTCTACTTCTTTATTAAGAATAAAATAAACACATTAAAAAAAGAATAAAATAAACAGGACATTAATAACCTACCCAGTTGTTACTGAGCCTTTGTGAATTTAGACTACAGTGGTGGTGGTAGAGGCAAATCCATCCAGAGTTCAACCACAGCCCATGTGATTTCCTTATCTTTGTCATTGAAATGTCTCAAGATGCTGCTTTCTGCAATAAGAATTCTTTGATACCATGGGATTTTTTTCCCCCAACTATTTTCTTAGTTGGATTGCCTATTACAAATATAACTTCAGAAGTTTTCTCAGCTTCCTGCAGAAGAAAGTGTGAGATAAATTTTCCTACTTTTTGACAGAAAAGGAAGGTAGAATTTTATAGGCAGGGAATTCATATTTTCCCTCTCTCTTCATGAAATGATAGGATTAATGACCTGACTATTAAATCCAATATATCTTCCCCCAACCTTAGACACAAATTCCCATTATTTTTTGACATACTTTTTTTTTAACACTGAAAATATGATTATAAATAAAGTTCTTGTCAGTCAAGGGTGAGAACTTTAATGGCTCAAAGACTTCTGATATTTAAAATGGCGGGTTCCTAAAACAATTTTAATTTAGCTGACTATGTGAAGGGAAACCCCATTTGAGTATTCAAAAAGCTATGCAATGGTGCTGCATGTATTAATATTTTTATATGTTGTTTATTTTAAAATGTATTTTCTTGTAATCCCAGCACTTTGGGAGGCTGAGGTGGGTGGATCACGAGGTCAGGAGATCGAGACTATCCTGGCTAACATGGTGAAACCCCGTCTCTACTAAAAATACAAAAAATTAGCCGGGCGTGGTGGTGGGTGCCTGTAGTCCCAGCTACTTGGGAGGCTGAGGCAGGAGAATGGCGTGAACCCGGGAGGTGGAGCTTGCAGTGAGCTGAGATCGCACCACTGCGCTCCAGCCTGGGAGACAGAGTGAGACTCCATCTCAAAAAACAAACAAAAAAAAGAATTTTCTAAATTAAAAAAATACATATTTATTGTTTTGTCTAACTTTCATATTCATTCTAGTCTTAACTTTCATTTTTTAAGTTTTTCTTTTAAATTAGGTTTGAATCCTGGATGGTGCTTCTGACACACGTCCTCCCTCCCAAAGAGCAGAGCATCGCCTTCCAAATGGGCAGATGCTTTTTCACAGTGGAGGCCTCCAGGACATAGTGGCAATCTCTGGTTTTAGTTAAAACATTAATTGGCACTTTATTTCCTTATTTAGACCCGTGAAGAATGGCAGAATGTGTTCCTCATAGCTGCCCTGGTGCATTACAGTGGTGTGATCTTCTATGGGGTCTTTGCTTCTGGGGAGAAACAGGAGTGGGCTGACCCAGAGAATCTCTCTGAGGAGAAATGTGGAATCATTGACCAGGATGAATTAGCTGAGGAGATAGAACTCAACCATGAGAGTTTTGCGAGTCCCAAAAAGAAGATGTCTTATGGAGCCACCGCCCAGAATTGTGAAGTCCAGAAGAAGGAATGGAAAGGACAGAGAGGAGCGACCCTTGATGAGGAAGAGCCGATATCCTACCAGAATGAAGAGAGAAACTTCTCAGCTATATCCTAATGTCTGAGAGGCACTTCTGTCTTCTCCTTACTTTAGAACCAGAAAGTATCCATACCTATTGCCTTTCTTGTAGCCCAGCTTGCCAGAGGTCCAAATAAGGGGAGGGGAGAAGATCTAACCAGCAACAGGGAAAAGAGAAATATTATCTTTCAATGACATGTATAGGTAAGGAACTGCGCTCAGTTGATAACATAGTTGATAATACATATTTTTTGAATTGACAGTTGACCCTTCTCTCAAAGAGCTGAACTTATTCAGAAAGGAATGACTAGAAGAAAAAGGAGACAATACCATGTTGTTCAAAGAAACACTGAAGGAAATGGGGATGTTTGGCCAGAAGGAATGTAAACAGTAGCAGCAGCTGCCACCACATTTCTAGGGTAGCCATGCAGAAGAGGGCTTCATATTCCCAATAAACCCCACGTTGTGGCAGGTGCTTTATAAACACTCTTATTTAATCTCCACACCTTTATGACACACATTTCTTATCCCCATTTTACAACCAAGGAATCTAAAGCAACAAGAAATGAACTTGCCCATGGTCATCTGCCAGGGTCAGTGCTGAGACTGTTGAAGCTCCCAATAGGTGGCAGTTTTGGGGAAGATTTCCATTCAGTGTAGGGAAGACATTTGTAATAATGAGAACTGAAAATGGAGTAATTGTGAGTAATTCACCATTTTAGCAGGTGTTGGGGAAGGGAAACATTTGGGTTGATGAGGCAGAGGGGATTCAAATGTGTGAGAGGCTAGATTCAAAGACCCTCAGTGTTCTACGTTATCTGAAGAGTCAAATGGTTCTGTGACTCCATAGTTTTTAAAGTAATAAGGGTCATAGACTACATCAGAGATTCAAATAGGTTTTTTAAGAAAAGCTAAGCAAGAGAGCCATATTTTTAGGAATCTGACGGTCAAAATAGCTGAAAGCAGTAAACAAGAGATTGGCTATTAAATTTCAACTTTCCATAATATTAAGAATGTAGCTAAATGATGTCCCAAACTACTTATAAACTTTTAAGACATTTAATAATATAAGAAGTAGGTTAGGTTCATGTGTTTTCTTAGGTAAAATTCTCCTGAAATAATTTTCTATTTTTAAAAAATGTATCTCTTTAGCCTTTTCTGCTGGAGATTATATTAGGCAGTTTCATCAGATTATACAAAATCATGATTTTGTATCAAAAGTATTCATGATGACTCTATTTGGAATGATATTCAGGGAAATCACAATAATATAGCAGTAGTTATACAGAGAAAATCTACAATGAAAACATTTGGGACAATTAGACCTACAGTTACTGTTGAAAAATCCACCTTTGATTGCATAAGGCAATTACATGGATACTTTTAGATATATTTAAAATTTTAACGTTGGCATCTAAAGGGTTATTTGAAAATAAAATTATTTTCCTGTTCATTGGTTTTAGAAAATTTTATTTCTACTTTTGGAAGAAAAATATAATATGGAAAAAATTATAGATTTACTTGTAATTCATTATTGTAAAGTGTTTTTTTTTTTTTCTTATTTCTCCCCCATGTATTTCTGGTCCCCAGTGATACTAGCTGAGTTGTAGTGTATTTTATAAATGGAATAATCTTGGGGAAAAATTGCAATTCTTCATTAAATAATATTCTTTATGTCACTAGCATACAATTTATGTTAGTAGACATCTTTAAATCTCTTTAATGAGTGAATCCATGCAAGCCCCATAAAACAGTTCCTAGCATGCAGAAAATGCCCAAGTAAATAGCTGTCATCATCATTATCTTTTAACATTTTGGGGGACTTTCCAGTTGAAAAGAAAACATGCTATGTCATTTTTATCCATTATCCCTGGAACTTATTGTGAAAGTTGTGCTGTTTTCTAAGTAAAATAAAAAATAAAAAATTAGCAGTTTATGATAGCCAGTGTTTTATTTTGTGTGTGTGTTAATAAAGTCAAATAACTGTATTTTAAAAACTCATGATAATCCTTAAGGTAGTATTGTATATTGTGACACAAAGTTGTATTTATCGCATCATTTGAAGTTAGTGTCATATGCAGAAAACCCACATTTTTCCTGTAACTTGCCCTTATAATATGTATTTTTTTAAAATGAAGTCATAGATCAAGGTGTTAAAAACTAAAAAATACATTTTTTTATTGTGATGGGTTTTTCTCTGTGTAGGTTGCAATGGATAAATAATTACATTTTAACACCAGACAGATGCCATTTGCAAGTCATTGTGCATTTTGCCGCAAATGTCCACTTGTAGGTCGATTCATGGATGCAAACCATGGATTCTAGCAGGAAGGGAAGGAGGCCTGTAGGTGCAGAGTTCTTGAGACAAGAAAGATCTGATGATCCTTTCCAAACAATCAAAGTTTTGGAAATTCCTTAATATGACAAGAAAAGTAAGTATTAAAGAAATAATGGTCCATTTGTTATCCCTGTCTGGATGTTAAATTCAACAGGTAAAAATTGGAACCTACTATGTGTGTTTCTGTTTTACTCTGCCTCCTCCCAACCCCAATAAATCTGTTTTTCTTTCTCTATTTCTTGTCTCAGTTAGTCACATTATCTTTTTGCTCAAACTAGAATTCTTAGAGTCATCCTTGACTTAAAATATTTTTCCCCTTCTCTCTCTTCTCTGCCAAGTTCATGTAATTTAATTTTCAATCTGTAGATCCATGTCTTACATCAGCTTGGGAAAACTCTCTCCATTACCTCTTAATATACTCCTTTTGCTCCATTCTGTCTCTACTGTTTTGCTAGGCATTCAGTTAAATGTATTCTAGACTGTATGTAGGTCTGATCACCTGTTCTATATTTTCCAATGCTTTGCCTCTTTACATGTCATGCTGGATATCTTCTCCTGACTTATTTTTCAGTTCTTTATCTCTCTCTCTTCAGTGAGGTCTAACCTGTAAAAATCCATCCATTGTGTTCTTAATCTTAGTGATTGTATTTTCAGTTCTAGAATTTTTATTGGTTCTTTTTCGTTTCTGCTATGTCTTTTACAAAATATTTCCAGCTCTCTGCTGAAATTTTCAATGCCGTATTTTATTTTCTGGGACATAGTAAGCTAATTGTTTTAAAATATGCTTAGTGCCAATATTCGGAGACCATGTTAGTCTCTTTTGTTGTTGTTGTTGGTTTTGCTGGTCCTTATTCATACTATCTTAACTGCATCTATGCCTGGTTTTCTTTGATTTTGTCAGACATTGCATTTGAAAAATTATTTGTAGAAATAATTTTTAGCAATTTTAGCCACAAAATAATGCTGCTTCTTCCTTTTTTTTTTTTTTTTTTTCCTTCTAGGAGGTTTTTGTTTGCTTCTTTCATGAACCTAAGGGCATTAACAGTCTGGGATCACCTTAGTCCAGTTGCAGGGCCTTAGGTATTTTGTGCCATCCAGATGATTTGAAGCTGGACAACAGGGTGTATGAAGGCTCTTTCACTTCCTGTTCACCCTTACTGCTAGAGCATAACACTTCAGGGTCCCAACCCACACTACAATGTTTTTACCGGGGTGCAACTCTTATTTCCTTACCAGGCCATCAAAGACACTGCTTAGCCATCAAACACTGGCTTTGTTAGAATTAACAAATCCTCCCAGGAGAAAAGTGGCCTCAAATGTCAGAGTCACTTCTCTGGATTTCCATCTTCTGTCAGACATCAGATGGTAGCCTGGAAATTTTTCACTACCGTTTTGGCTTTTCAATGCTTTTGAGCAGAATTAAATTTTTTTTTTTTTTTTTTTTTTTTTAGTTCAGCTTTTCTAGTAGGAAAGTTGGTCTGAATTGCCTAGTCTGTCATTAACAAACGCTGAAATATCTTTCAATTTTAACTTCACCAAGTTCTCTCAAACTAATCTACCTCCTTAGGGAGAGTGTGATAATAAATTAAACTTAGATCTCAGTGGTTTAATATAGCAAATGTTTAGTTCTGTCTTGTGTTACAAGTTGAATGTGGATTGGTTGGGGTCAGGTGGAGGGGAGGCTTGTTCCAGACAGTCGCTCAGGTATCCAGGATGTATTTTCTCCATTCAGCATCTTGCAGTCAATTATTGGGAACATATAAATTCTGATATCACCATGAAAGGGGAAGGGAGAAGGAGGCACACTGGGTTTTACTGCTTCACTCGGAAGCAACACAATCACTTTTGGTTGCAGTCCATTGACCTACGCTAGCTACATAGCCCTAGCCTAACTTCAAGGGTGGCTAGGAAACAAAGGGGAACATGTAGATTGCTAAGCAAGCATGAATTACACCTTCCATTCATGTCTAGCCTTGGTTCCAGGTCTTATGAACTCTCACTTAGCATATTGAAATAGTTTTCTAACCCCAACTGTCATAAATGATGTAAACCTGCTATGTGTCATTCGAGAGATCTGAACTAGGTTGTAAGGAGCAAATCTTTGTAGGGAAAGGGGCCGTGAGCTTCTTCCAGGGAGGACCAGAGGCCTTAAAAATATCAATTCCCTGGAATAAAATAGATTATGGCCTGATTCTAACTTGAACTAATAACCATGTGGGCCAAACTGAAGGGGCAGGGAAGTTGACTTTTGCTTTAGATTACAAGCAGTACTGTATCCCAGGCCTTATACTAAGTCCTTTCCATACATAATCTCATTTAATTCTCATGGCAACCCAATGAGAAAGGGTTAATGATTTATTCCCAAGCATTTATTAATAAGTAAATGGTATTTCAGAGAAGAATTTAAAGTCAGGTCCCTAAAGGCCATATTTTAACCTTAATTCTTAATTAAGACTAATAATCTATTCTTAATTTTTAAATTCTTTAACCATAAGTCTAATTAAGATCAAACTCATATTTTAATCTAATCTTAATTGAATCATAATCTTAATCGAATCATAATCTTAATCGAATCATAATCTTAATCCTTAATCTTTAATCTGTTCTCTATGGCTTCTACTCGATAGCAGTAATTCCAGACAGTGGTGTTCTCAAAGTCAAGAGTGTTCCAGTTACTTCAGTGAAGTATGATCAAAGTGATGGAATGAGCTCTGGCAGTTTACTCTAGACCCAAGGATATAGGGACAGGTGAAAAGCCAGATGAACATGTGAGGTCTTTTTTCTCATCAACTGCTGGACTGCAGAGAACCAGGGGCCCCTGTATTTCCCCTATTTCCATAGCTACACAGATAGGTAAGATAGGAAAGTTGAACCCAACGCTTACTGGGTGTGTTTGTGTTGAGTGAGGGTTGGTTTGCAAGGGGCTGATTTTTTCCCAGGAATCCCAAATATAGACACAACAAACATTCAGCTATACAGTATATGCCTTGCATAAACTGGGTGCTCAACCAACATGATCTTCAAAATCTGATGTGGTGTTTAAGGAGATTATGCTGGTGATGGCACTCAGGTTGTCTTGTTAAACATGGCGGAATAAATGCAGTCATTTCTAGCTGATTTCTAAAATTAAAATAAAAGACACATAAACTTGCCAGGACAAAGTGAAAGAGGGAGAAAAATCACGTTTAGAAAGCTGAATGGGGATGCATGAGTCTTAACTGACTTCAGCAGAACTGAGTGAAAAAGAAGAAAGCTCATGTTACTGCACCCAAGAAAGGTTTAAAATGGAAGGTACCAGCACCAGGTACCTCTGGAGGACAGAGTGAAGAGTGGAGTGGGGTTGGAGGAGGAGGACTGAGAACATAAGGACTGGTTGAAAGTTATCATTATCAGATTTAGCAATGCTGTTGAAAAGGCATGTAAGAAGCAGTTATCACCCCAGAGTCTCTCTCCCACCAGCTCAACCAAGAAACTGCCCCTCCCCATACCTAGTGGAAAACAGGAAGTTCATTTTCTGGATGGGGGCACTCTGGATTCAAGAACACCCATCATAGCTGAGTATTGGCTCCAAAAGCTAGTGAGTTTGGTCCATTTTGGTTGCTGATGTATCTCAAGTATCTAGAGATGCCTGGCATTTAATAGCCACCTGGTAATTATTTTTCAAATGCATGCATGAGTGAATGAACCTTATTATACACAGGGAAATTAATCAAAAGTTTGCATACTGAACACTGAAAGCTTCCAGTTGCCTTCTTTGGCTGAGCTTCCAAAATGCTGCCAGTCAGAATCATATCCCCTAGGCAGGAGATTATAGAATTCATGGGATGAGTGGTGGGAACTCACATATAAGTAAAAGGGCTTATAGCTATTGACATTTGGGGCTTTCCCCATCAAAATAAAGTGATCCTTGCCTAGTCACTCCCTGTGGGACCTACCAACCAAGCCCTGTCCAAGGGAATTATTCATCCATTCATTCACTTATTCATTCAACAATTTTTTTTTTGAGACAGGATTTCACTCTGTCATCCAGGCTGGAGTGCAGTGGCACCATCATGGCTCACTGCAGCCTTGACCTCCCGGGCTCAAGCGATCCTCCCACCTCAGCCTCCTGAGTAGCTGGGACTACAGGCATGTGCCACCACACCTAGCTAAGTTCAACAACCATTTAGCACCTGTAATGAGCACCTCTAATGTTCTAGGCACTAGGGCTAGAAAACAAGTAAACAAAATAGGTCTCTGCTCTGATGGAGCTTATATTCTGAGAGAAGGCACAAAAAATAAGGCTGTTAATGAGTAAAACCAGGACACAGTATGTCAGTGCTAAGTGCTGAGAACAAACATAAAACCAGGTAAGGGGGGTGGGGAACATGAGGGATGATGTGTTAGGTCAAGTGTCCAGGGATAATGTGATCTTTGAGTAGAGAACTGAAGGCTGTGAGGAAGCAAGTCAAGTGCATTTTGGGGGAAAGGGTTCTAGGCAAAGGAAAAAACAAGGACAAAGGCCCTGAAGGGGGAACATGATGGGCATATTTAAAGAACACTAAGTCCCTTAAAGTACTCAGGTTCTGGACATGTTTCGAAGGAAGAGGGAACATTTTCTGAGAGGCAGAAGACTGGGGAGGAGCAGGACAATACTGGGGGAAGGAACTGGGAATTTTGACTTGTTTGATTTTAGAGCTTTCCTTGCCTATTGATATCTCAGTGGCAGTATCAGGTAGGCAGTGGAAATACAGTCTAGGATTCAGGCCAGAAGTCAGAGCTAGAGTTGTACATTGGTGAGTCACTATCACATCACATAGTTGGTCTGTAAAGCCAGGAGACCAGATGAGATCATCAAGATTCCAGTGCAGAGAAGAACACAACTGAGCCCTGGGGACACTCCAACATAGAGAGATCAGGAAGACGAGAAGGAGCAAGTAGGAGAGATAGAAAAAGGGAGATAGAGGGTGGGGGTGATGGAACCCCGAGAGAGTGGTGTCCTGTGGCCAAGTGAAGCAAGTGTGGTGTGGAGGAGTGCATGGTCCATGTGTCAAAGCTTCTGTGAGATCAAGGAAGATGAGGACTGAGAATGGGTGGGCCACTGGATTTAGCAACATGGAGATCATTGGTGCCTTGACAGGGGCAGTTTTAATATAATGGTGATGACAAAAATCCTGAACGGTATGTGTTTCATCAAGGGTGAGCATTTTATTGTCTTCCTCTTACTTATGAACAGACAGCCAAGGATTACCAGATAGTTTGGGGAAGTTTCCAATATGAAAGACAGAGACCAACAAAAACAGGAAGAAAGGTACTTGGAAGAAAGCAGGTATCACAGGGAGTAGAACAAACCTGAACTTCAAAGAGAAGAAAAGATACTGCATGCTTGAAACAAAAATAGAATTCTAGTTTCAAAAAAGGAAGATACATTTGGAGGAGAAGAGATTGGGCTAGAGAGAATCTTGAGTCTAGGAGGTCAGTTAGGAGTCTATTACAACAATTTAGAAATGAGGGCCTAGACTAGGATTCAGGGAATAGAAATGGGAAAAGAAGCTTGTTATAGAAAACCTAAAAAAAATGTTTTTTCTAATTGGGTGTGGTGGCTCACACTTGTAGCCCCACCTTGGGAGGCCTAGGCAGGTGGATGGCTTGAGGCCGGGAGTTTGAGACCAGCCTGGGCATCATAGTGAGAACTCATCTCTACCAAAAAATTAAAAAAAATTAGCTGGGCATGGTGGCATGTGATTGTAGTCTCAGCTACCTGGGAAGCTGAGGCGGGAGGATTGCTTGTGTTTAGGAGTTTGAGGCTGCAATGAGCTGTGATCATGCCATGGCACTCTACCCTGAGCAACAAAGTAAGACCATGTTGAGGTCTTACTTTGACTCCTTTGGCCTCTTCAAAAAAAGAATGAGGGGGAAACCTCCCCCTTTTTTTCCAAAAAGTATAATATATGCTTCTTGTAGAAAAGCTTCAATATATAGAACATGTATTGAAGAGAATAAAAATGACCCTAGTATTACAGCTGATTTAATAACTCTTGAATTCCTCAAGCAATCCTCTTGCCTCAGCCTTCCAAAGTTCTGAAATTACAGGCATGAGCCACCAAGCCCGGCCTCAGATTTAATAACTCTTAACATTCAGGCTTGTATGCCTCTAGTCTTTTCTCTATGCCAGGGGTGTCCAATCTTTTGGCTTCCCCGGGCCACACTGGAAGAATTGTCTTAGGCCGCACATAAAATACATTAACAGTAATGATAGCTGATGAGCTAAAAAAAAAATCGCAGAAAAACTCACTTTTTAATAAATTTGTGTTGGGCCACATTCAAATCTGTCCTGAGCCACATGTGGCCCATAGGTCAGGGGCTGGACAAGCTTGCTCTACACACGTATTTTTGAACAAAATTGGGATCATACTATAGCTACAGTTTTCTATCGTACTTTTTGCACTTAACCATACATAATAAGTCCTCATGTATTTAAATATTCTTTGAGAACACAATTTAAAAAAATTCACATACAATAAAATGCACAAATCAGGTTTACTGTTTCGTTGATTTTTACCTTTGTATACATATACCTGTGTAAACAGTCCTCAGTGGTAACCACTGTTCTGATTTCCATTATTGTAGATAAATTTTGCCTGAACTTAAGCTTCATATAAATAGAATCATACAGAATCAGCCCTTTGAATCCTATTCCTTTCCTTCAGTTAATGTTTTAAAAATTGATCCATGTTTTGTGTTTATCAGTGGTTCATTTTTTAATAGATGCATCATACTGTGTCCGGAATTGGTGGGTTCTCGGTCTCACTGACTTCAAGAATGAAGCCGCGGACCCTCGCAGTGAGTGTTACAGTTCTAAAGGCGACGTGTCCAGAGTTTGTTCCTTCTGATGTCCGGATGTGTTCGGAGTTTCTTCCTTCTGGTGGGTTCGTGGTCTCGCTGGCTCAGGAGTGAAGCTGCAGACCTTCGCAGTGAGTGTTACAGCTCTTAAGGCGGCACATCTGGAGTTGTTCGTTCCTCCCCGTGGGCTCGTGGTCTCACTTCAGGAGTGAAGCTGCAGACCTTAGCCGTGAGTGTTACAGCTCATAAAAGCAGTGTGGACCCAAAGAGTTAGCAGTAGCAAGATTTATTGCAAAGAGCAAAAGAACAAAGCTTCCACATTGTGGAAGGGGACCCGAGCGGGTTGCCACTGCTGGCTCGGGCAGCCTGCTTTTATTCTCTTATCTGGCCCCCACCCAAATCCTGCTGATTGGTAGAGCCGAGTGGTCTGTTTTGACAGGGCGCTCACTGGTGTGTTTACCATCCCTGAGCTAGACATAAAAGTCCTCCACGTCCCCATCAGATCAGTTAGATACAGAGTATCGACACAGGTTCTCCAAGGCCCCACCAGAGCAGCCAGACACAGTGTCGATTGGTGCATTCACAGATCCTGAGCTAGACACAGGGTGCTGATTGGTGTGTTTACAATCCCTGAGCTAGACATAAAGGTTCTCCACATCTCCACCAGACTCAGGAGCCCAGCTGGCTTCACCCAGTGGATCCTGCACTGGGGCTGCACGTGGAGCTGCCTGCCAGTCCCGCGCCGTGCACTCGCACTCCTCAGCCCTTGGGTGGTCAATGGGACTGGGCGCCGTGGAGCAGGGGGTGGCGCTCGTCGGGGAGGCTCGCGCGGCACAGGAGCCCAAGGAGGGAGTGGGAGGCTCAGGCCTGGCGGGCTGCAGGTCCCGAGCCCTGCCCGGCGGGAAGGCAGCTAAGGTCCGGTGAGAAATCGAGCGCAGTGCCGGTGGGACCCAGTACACCCTCCGCAGCCGCTGGCCTGGGTGCTAAGCCCCTCACTGCCCAGGGCAGGCAGGGCGGGCCGGCTGCGCCGAGTGGGGGCGGGGGCGCCAAGACCACGCCCACCCGGAACTCCAGCTGGCCCGCAAGCGCCGCGCGCAGCCCGGTTCCCGCTGCCTCCACACTCCCGGCAAGCTGAGGGAGCCGGCTCCCGCCTTGGCCAGCCCAGAAAGGGGCTCCCACAGTGCAGCAGTGGGCTGAAGGGCTCCTCAAGTGCCACCAAAGTGGGAGCCCAGGCAGAGGAGGTGCCAAGAGCAAGTGAGGGCTGTGAGGACTGCCAGCATGCTGTCGCCTCTCAATACTGCATTGTATAGGTATACCAAAATTTGTTTACTTATTCTTCTATTGATAGCCATTTGAGTTGTTTCCAATTTTTTGGGGGGAAGGGTGTTATAAATAAAGCTTATATAAGTATTCTTGTATTTTTGTGAACATGTTTTTATTTCTTTAGGAGCAGAATTGCTGGATCCTAGGGCAGGTATATGTTTAGCTTTATAAGACACTGCCAAACACTCTTCCATAGTGCTTGTACCATTTCACTTTTCTACCATTTATGAATTCAAGTTCCAATTACTCCACATTCTCATCAATGAGAACACGATTTTAATGACCAAACATCTAACAACTAGACTAGTTGTTAGATGTTTAGATGTCAGTTGTTAGATGCTTTAGAGAGTTTCTACATTTTCACCAGTATAAATAGTAATAATGAAGTTCTTGACTATAAATCCTTGACATCACCTGTAAGAGATATTTTCAAGGGAAAAGTAACCCGACTTTTTATTTCTATATGGTGTATCATTCAGTAAGTAACTGGTTAAATTTACTAGCAACAATAATAGAACAGATAATGTAAAAGTGCAGCTGACTGAAAAACAATTTCAAGGTGGCTTTGATGTGCATTTCTTCCATAGTTACATTTGAAGTGAACAGATGACTGAAATTCCAGGGCTCGAAAGCACTTCAAACACAAGAATAACCCAAGGTAATAGTATCTCTCTATTTCTCCATGCCCCTTTCCCTTCCCTTCCCTCCCTTCCTCTTCCCTTCTCTTTCTTCTCCTCCTCTCTCCTCTTCTTCTCTACTTTTCTTTTCTCCTCTCTCTTCTTCTCTCTCTTCTTACCTCTCTCCCTCCCCATACTTATATCCATTCATCATGTCTGGATTCTGAAATAAAGTTTGAGTTAAGCCGTATCACAAAAACATGCTACTGACTTGAGAGAACTTTGACCCTTTCAGCCATCTGCGTGGTAGCATTTGCAGAAACATGGCAGCCAGGCTTGAGAGGAACTGCCAGGTGAATCCACTTCCCTTTCCTCCTCAGCTTTCCCCAGTGGGGCTGGAAGGCATGGCCCTTTCAGCCAGGGCTCATGGCAGAGCAGGACTAACCTCCCTTATCAAAACTGGGGAAGGAGGCAGAGCTTTTCTGGTAAACCTCCCTCTTTGCCACACATTTCCTGTGGAAAGACTGTCACAGGGAAGGAGGAGCTATTATAATGAGATCATCAGGTGTGGGAGTAGCTATCTCAAGTGCCTTGAGGTGAGAACTTTAGAATTCTGTTTGGGGTCCACGGGAAGGGTCTCCAGAAAACTCTCAGAAAATATGAACTAAACCTAAGGGTTTATGCGCACATTTTTCTGAGAAGAGGGTCTGTCTACACAGTAGACCCTTGAACAACTTGGGTTTGAACTGCATGGGTCCACTTACACACATATGTATATCAATAAAAGTTATATCAGCTGGGTGCGGTGGCTCATGCCTGTAATCCCAGCACTTTGGGAGGCTGAGGCAGGTGGATCACGAGGTCAGGAGTTCAAGACCAGCCTGGCCAAGACGTCAAAACCCCATTTCTACTAAAAATACAAAAATTACCTGGGCGTGGTGGTGGGCACCTGTAATCCCAGCTACTCGGGATGCTGAGGCGGGAGAATTGCTTGAACCTGGGAGGCAGAGGTTGCAGTGAGCCGAGATCGTGCCACAGCACTCTAGCCTGGGTGACAGAGCAAGACTCCATCTCAAAAAAAAAAAAAAGTTATATGAACTGTGCCTACCTCTCCTGCCTCCCCTTTCACTCTTCTGCCTCTCCCACCCCTAAGATAGCAAGACCAACCCCTCCTCTTCCTCCTCCTTCTCAACTTACTCAACACGAAGATGGTGAGGATAAGACCTTTATGATGATCCACTTCCACTTAATAAATAGGAAATAGTAAATAAATTGTCTCTGTCTTATAACTTTCTTAATAACATTTCTTTTTCTTTAGCTACTTTATAGTAGCTTTCTTCTGCTCTCTCCTCTTCTTCTCTACTTTTCTTTTCTCCTCTATATTATATATATGTATGTATGTATATACACACACAGTATATAATACATGTAATGTACAAAACATGCATTAATAGAGTGTATATGTTATTGGTAAGGCTTTGAGTCAGCAGTAGGCTATTAGTAGTTAAGTTCCTGGGGAATCAAAAGTTATATGCAGATTTTTGACTGCATGAGTGTCAGTGCTCCTGACTACTACATTGTTCAAGGGTCAACTGTATTCTATAGCTGTCACCATATTCTCAAAGTTACCCAAGGGCCAGAAGAGGATAAGATTTGCCCAGAATGAGCTACAGATAATGTGCCAAGCTGAAGGAAACCTAATAATTATGTAGTGGCTTTGCGACCACTGCCTGAGATGCCCTTTGTGAAAAAGCCTAATTATTTGGCTTAAGCATCTTTCTCATTTCACTTTCTTTTTTCCTCATCTAACTTCCTTGGTTTATTCTCTATCATATTTCACCTGTCTTATTCCTTCATTTGGAGTTGTCTTCTCTTTCTTGTCCTTCTCCATATCTCTCTTCTTCTTTCTCTAATGCAATAGATAACCAGAGGAGTTTGGCTTATAGTGGTGAGGTGGTCAGGTAGGTGAGAACATCTTCGATTGATTCCTCTTTCATCTTTTCCCACCTTTCTAAATAGTGAATATAAGATATTAGAATTAAATAGGTAAAGTCATTTTGAAAGAGTCTGCGTAGTTTTCTCTCAAGCCATGTAACATCTGACTATAATATATTATAAAGCATAATGATGAACACCCCAGAAGAATAATGCTAACATCCTTCAGAAATTAATGGGAAATACTATGAATACTGTGAATAAATAGCCATAAAAGCTGGTTAAATCTTGTTACTTAAAGAACTATTTAAAAAATAATACTACTTATATAACCAAAGTGAATCTCATTTTTCTGAAAATCAAACAATTATGCACAGCAAGGGCAAACTTCTTGGCTTTTGCTAACTACAGAATTTTTTGACAAAATAGCTTTTTATGTTTTCAGAATGCTGGTTGTTTTAAAGTTGTTTCCAAGATTGCATGCCCAAAGATCATCATCTTTCATTTCTTTTTTTTTTCTTAGTAGTTTCAACTGAAAGATCAGTTTTCAATCTTTCACATTTTAAAAAATGATGTAATGCTTCCTTGATTATTTCAGCAGAACATAGAATCAGAATAACACAGTTTAGAGTTCTCAGATACTTCCTTTTTAATCTTCTTTAGGAACATATTTCATAATGAGTTCTGGCCTAAAATGTGATCCTGGTTTTCATCAGATTTCAAAAGTTCTGTTCTCAGCTAAAATGAGGTAGAGAGTCAAATGACTTTTGGCTTTTTGATTTAGTGTTCGTAGTTCCACACAGTTTTAATATGTTTGAGGACAAGATTTCATTTCGAGGAGAAGGGTTTAAAGCCCCAGTAATCCAACATAGCCCTGTGAGTTACACTTTCTCAAATGGAGGCTATAATGTTTTTATATTTTTTAGAAAGACTGATGAAGACCATGGTTCTTGTGGATAAATCCATCAATGTATTTGGGACAAAACTGGTCTTTAAAACATATAAATGTTATTTTGCTCCCTATTTAAAACTCCGAAGATGCCTGTATCACTTGTCTATCACTGCACAACACACCACCACAGTTTTTATGTTTTTAGAACACAAAACTATTTTGTCACAATTCTGTGGGTTGGGCTCAGCTAGGTGGTTGGTCTGCTGGTTTCCCCTGGTCACTCTTGTGACTATAGTCATCTCAAGTTCGACTGAGGTTGGGTGGACTAGACAGCCTCCTAGGGAGCGGATGCTATTTGTTGATCATGGTGCTCTGGTTCTCCTCCAAATGGTACTCATGCCCTAGTTGGCTAGACTAATTTTTTTTTTTTTTACATGATGGACTCAGAGCAGCACTGTAAGGAGAGATGAAAGCTGCAGGGCCTCAATGTCACTTCTTCCACATTCTCTTGGTTACAGGGCCAGACCTAGTTCAAGGAGAAGAAAAACGGACTTTACCTCTTGATGAGAGGAGCCTCAAAGTCACATTGCAAAGGAGCATCCATACAGAGATACGAAGATTGTTTGGTCATCTTTGCAAACCATCTACCATAGCTCTTCCTCACAGGTAGAACAGAAAACAAATATTTACCATGGCCTACAAGTCCGCGCATCACCTGATGCCTGCCTTCCTTTTCAATCTTGTATTGTTCTACTCATCCTTTTTTTTCACAGGCCTTCTTTCTGTTATTCAAACTTGCCCACCTTGCAGTTCCCTCTGTCTAAAGTGCTCCTTCCTCAAATCTTGGCTCCTTCTCAACATTCAGTTCTCAGTTCAATGTCATTTCCTTAGAATGTTTAAAGTTGCCTCTTCAACTTTCTTAGCTTCTTTTTGTTTTATTACTGTATGTACTTTTATCTATTTTATTTATCACTCTCTGAAATTACCTTATTATTTATTTACTTATTTATCTTTAAATTTTGATAGGTTTTTGGGGGAACAGGTGGTTTTTGGTTACATGGATGAGTTCTTTAGTGGTGATTTCTGAGATTTTAGTGCACCCATCACCCAAGCAGTGTACACTGTACCCAACGTGTAGTCTTTTGTCACTCACCCACCTCCCACCTTTTCCCTTCAGTCCCTAAAGCCCATTGTATCACTCTTTATTATTATTATTATTATTGTTGGTTATTTGAGATGGAGTCCCACTCTGTCGCCAGGCTGGAGTGTAGTGGCGCAATCTTGGCTCACTGCAACCTCCGCCTCCTGGGTTGAAGTGACTCTCCGGCCTCAGCCTCCCAAGTAGCTGGGGCTACAAGCATGTGTCACCATGCCCAGCTAATTTTTGTATTTTTAGTGAAGCCGGGGTTTCACCATGTTGGCCAGGATTGTCTCGATCTCTTGACCTCATGATCCGCCCACCTGGGTCTCCCAAAGTGCTGTGATTTCAGGCGTGAGCCACTGCGCCTGGCCGTTGTATCATTCTTATGCCTTTGCGTCCTCACAGCTTAGCTCCCACTAATAAATGAGAACATACGATGTTTGGTTTTCCATGCCTGAGTTACTTCACTTAGAATAATGGTCTCTGATTCCATCCAGGTTGCTGTGAATGCCATTATTTATTTCATTCCTTTTTATGGCTGAGTAGTAATTCAATGGTGTGTGTGTGTGTGTGTGTGTGTGTGTGTGTGTATATATATATATCACATTTTCTTTATCTACACATTGATTGATGGGCATTTGGGCTGGTTCCATATTTTCGTGATTGCAAATTTTGCTGCTATAAACCTGCATGTGCAAGTGTCTTTGAAATTGCCTTATTAAAAATATGCTTATTGCTTATTTTCCTACTAGGATATGAGTTCTATGAAAGCTAGGGCTTTGTCTGTTTTGTTTATTTTTTCTATGTGCAGGGACTAAAATAGGCCTATAATAATTGTTCTCAACATTAACTACACTTTGGAACCACTGAGAGGGTGCACCCAAGCTGCACTCCAGACAACTGGTGGTGCCAAGTGATCTCAAAGTGCAGCTAAGGTTAGGAACCACTGGCCTTGCCTGAAAAACTTTATAGAAGAGATAGAAATAGGACTAAGTCTTAGAGAGAATGTAAGATTTCAACAGGTGGAGGAAGGGCGGCCTTCCTGTCAGGGTGGGCATAGGAAAAACAAAGAGGTTAGGAAAAGGAAGTTGCACAATGAGCAATGCCAAGACAAGCCCTGTAAACTTGATTTAGTAAGCAGTTGCTACCTCAATTATTTTTCCTGAATTTTCCAAGCAAGCTCTGATTTGAAATATTTTATTCCATTTTCCACTTAAACCAACAAAACATCTTTTAACATTTCAGCATCCAAACTTCATTTCTTTTTCTTTCTTTTTTTTTTTTTGATAGGGTCTTGCTCTGTTGCGTAGGCTAGAGTGCAGTGGCATAATCATGGCTCTTGCAGCCTCCACCTCACAGGGCTCAAGCAATCCTCCCAGCTCAGCCTCCCAAGTAGCTGGGACTATAGTCACACACCACCACGCCTGACTAAATTTTTGTAGAGATGGGGGTCTCTCTTCATTGCCTGGGTTCAAGTGATTCTCTCACCTCAGCCTCCCAAACTGCTTGGATTATAGGCATGAGCCACTGGACCAGACCCCCAAACTCCATTTTAAATGCCTGGAGGAAGCCACGCTAGATTCTGTTAAATTGATCAATGTTAGTGTTTACCCAGAACAATTTAACTCAAAAGAGTAAGGCCACCCTTTTCTTATAGCCGTGACACTACTGAGCCATCATCAGGGGTTGTGACTTGCTTCTTTCTTCCAAATGCCTCTCAGATCTACCTGTGACTTTCTGTCCCCATTACCATGAGCCATTTCCGCTTTACTGGGTAAATGTACCAGCCTGGCTGAGGTTTCCAACTCTTTCCTCTTCCTGTCTCCAATCTCCAATCTTTTCTAACAGACCAATTATAAGACATCACTCTTGTTGCTTCTGTGCCCTCCTGAAGAACCTAGAGTGGCTTCCTCCAGGCATTTCCCATATTCGGGAATATATTTTCTGAAGAAAAATACAGGAATTATCACCTGATGCATGCAGTTTATTTGGTAGAAAAAAACTTTGAAAACTTGGGATTTATGTGTAGGAGGTATGGGAGCAAAAAGGGGAGTACCTAGTGGTGATAAATTTGGGGACAACTACTCTAAACAGCTGCCTAAGAGGGTCTTGATTAGAGCAGTTGGTTAATTACTGAGAAATTCCAGGAAAAAAAAAAAGCTGCATTCTAAATAAACGTTTATCAGCACATAACATTTGACTAGTCTGTTCAAAGGTTCCTGTTGCAACTCATTCTGGCAGCACTTGTGTAAAACCAAGGTAGAGCAGTAAGTGACAAAGGTTTTATTTATCTCCTGTTATTATCTGTTGACTTTTAAAGGGCTTAGTAATGAACAGCTGCAGATTAGCTAACCCATGGGAAAGGGTGAAGCAAAGTCTTGTGAGGCCCAAGGCTCCCATCAGCCCCTTTGGAGCCCTCCAAGCCAGTCAAGGTCATGGGCTTATACTGAGAGAGAACACCTCAATGAACCCTTTTATTGTAGAGCTGTTGTGAATGAGGCCCAAAGAGTGGAAGGAATGTATTCAAAGCCACACCATTAAATAAGAATCTGGCCAACGTAAAATGAAACTACTAATTTGAGAGAGTTCACATTAATTGTGCTCTGATTAAACCAGACACTTTCTGTATATTATATCCTCTCTTCAGTACTGCAGTCTTGTGATATAGGTATTATTTTTCCCATTTTATATTCAAGAGACCTGAGACTTACAGAGGCCAAGTATTAATATCTCACCCAAGGTCCCAAGTAAATGGCAGAGCTGGGATTCCAATCTAATATCTTTGACTATGAAAATCTTTGATCACATTTTCTGAATTATAGTGTCTCCAAATGGAAAAAATTTCTTTCTGTATAAGCCTCATAGTTCCTGTTCTTTGGAATTTACAAACAATGATGACGATGATAGTAATAATAATAATAACAACTTATATTTGCTGGGTATCTACCAGTAATAGCAGGCATTATCGTAGCTTCTGGGAATACATAAGTGAATAGAAGAAAGAAAAATTCCTGAACATAATATGTAAGCAATTTCTGTAGTTTTTTTTTTTTAAAGGGTGGTAAGTGTGATGAGGAAAATAAATAGGGCAAGATAAGGGGGAATAAAAATATTTGAGAGTGTGGCAAGTTCAAAAGATAGAATCAGGGAAGGCTTCGCTAAGAAGGTGATACTGGAGGAAAGACCTGAAGGTTGTAAAGATGCAGATATCTGGAGTGAAATCTTTGAGGCAGACAGAAGAGGATGTGCAAAGGCCCTGAGGTGGAAACATGCCCTGTGGATTTGAGGACATCGAGATGATTACTGTGACTAGAATGATTACAGTAAAAGGGAGAATGGTGGGACATGAGGCCAGGCAAAATGGGAGCCAGATTGTGTGAGGCCTTGTAAGCCATGGTAAAGATGTTGGCTCTTAATTCTTTGTGAAAGGAGGGAATCCTTTGCAGGGTGTTTGGCAGGGTAGAGACAAGATCTGGCTTCCAAATTAAAAATATTCCTCTGGCTGTTGTGTTGAGGAAAGTCAAGGGTGAGAAGGACAGTGAGACCACATAGAAATCTACTTCAAATATCTAGATGAGGCCAGGCGTGGTGGCTCACGCTTGTAATCCCAGCACTTTGGGAGGCCGAGGTGGGAGGATCACCTAAGGTCAAGAGTTCAAAACCAGCCTGGCCAACATTGTGAAACTCTGTCTCTATTAAAAATACAAAATTATCCAGGTGTGGTGGCACATGCCTGTAGTCCCAGCTACTCGGGAGATTGATACAGGAGAATCACTTTAACCTGGAGGCAGAGGCTGCAGTGAGCTGAGATCACACCATTGCACTTCAGCCTGGGTGAGACAGCAAGATTGCATCAAAAAAAAAAAAAAAAAAAGAAAAAAAGAAAAAAAAATCTGCATGGGAGATGTTGATGGCTTAGATCAGGGTGATAGCAATGCAGGTGGAGTAAAGTGACTGGGTTCTGGGTAAGATTTGCTGTGGGATTTGAGAGAAAGAGAGGAATCAAGGATACCTACAGCTTTCCTGCTGGGTATCTACCTCTCTCCTTGCACTGAATCCTCTAAATAACAATGCGACAGAGGATTTGTGTCTTCAAGAGCCTTCACAGTGTGTGTGTGACAGATGGCAAAGCATTTTACAGTAAACTATTTCATCAAAACAATATTTTCATGTCATAGTGTTGTGAATTCTAAGTAGGAAGAATCAGAATACAGTGCCATCATCTCTCTGCTTGATCCATGATCCGAGTCACTTAACCTCTCTGAGCCTCCATTTATTTTTCTGTAAAATGGGGATCGCTCTTCTGCTGCCTCAATTGTGAGGGAATGTTAACTCTATGAGAGTAGTGACTGTTGGAATATTGCTGTACCCAGGCATTTCCAAATGTGCCCAACACATAGTAGGTTCTCAATAAATAGTTGCTGAGTGACTGAATGAGAAAGACCTTTGGGGAAAATACATAAATCTATGTGAGGTTAATTATTAGTGAACTAAGGTAACTGCTGAGACAAGGAGCTTTTGGGGAGGCCTGAATTAACAGGATAATTACTTTGCTTTGACTCTGCCTGTCATTTCTAGTTGTTCATATAATGGAATAATGAGGACATCCCCTCAGAGTTTCTAGCCTCTGGTGCTCATAAGCATTTTCAGAAGCCAACAGCACCTGGACAACTTATGTAAGAACAGCTTTGATGAACACCCTTTTTGAAATTAAGAACATCTGCTCCTTTTTTAGTCTCATTAGAGAGTTTCTTTGCACCATGAATCTGTTCGCTAGTGCAGTTGACAATACAAATGCACAAGGTACACAAAGCCAGAGGGAATTTAATTCTAATCTCAAGTCAGTGAGGGAATGTGAATCCTGTAACAGTGACTGTATTGGATTACCGCTGTACCACGGCACTTAAAAAGGTGCCTGACACATAGTGGTTCTCAATAAATAGTTGTTAAATGGCTGAATTAATGAGAATGTACTTGAAGACTTTTGGGGAAAATACATAAATCTATGTTAGGTTTATGTATGTTAATACATGAAAACACTTAGAATGCCTGGCTATAGAAAATACTTAAGAAGCACTAGTTATTCTTATTACCTGTAAATTCTCTCCTTCCTTCCTCCCTCATTTCCTCCCTCTTCCTTCTTCCCTTTCCTTCCTTCCTTCCTTCCGTCCTTCCTTCCTTCCTTCCGTCCTTCCTTCCTTCCCTCCTTCCTTCCTTCTTCATTAATCCATTTGTTTTACAGATGTTTTCTGACACCTGTTTTGTGGCAGGTGCGGGGGAAATGAAGGTGAATGAGATATTGCCTCTGCCTATGAAGATATTCTCATGAAGCCAGTTAGAAAACAATTTGGAGGCTGGGCGCGGTGGCTCACGCTTGTAATCCCAGCACTTTGGGAGGCCGAGGCGGGCGGATCACGAGGTCAGGAGATCGAGACCACGGTGAAACCCCGTCTCTACTAAAAATACAAAAAAATTAGCCGGGCGTGGTGGCGGGCGCCTGTAGTCCCAGCTACGTGGAGAGGCTGAGGCAGGAGAATGGCGTGAACCCAGGAGGTGGAGCTTGCAGTGAGCTGAGATTGCGTCACTGCACTCCAGCCTGGGCGACAGAGCGAGACTCTGTCTCAAAAAAAAAAAAAAAAAAAAAAAGAAAACAATTTGGAAGTGGCATTCGACCAACCCATCTCTTTCCTGACATATTAATGTAACGTAAATGCTTGAGTGGGTACCCTTACGTTCCCCAGACTTTGGAGGTCCCTTCTCTCATCATAGTGAAATAAAATGACTCAAGCCTCCATTGTATGCACTGTGGGGAACCCAGCACCCCGCCCTAAGCTTTCTGAGTGGTCACTTCTTACTCCAGTTTCTCTCCTGCTGTGTTTGTCATTTTGCCTCCTACCTTCTCTGTGCTCTCTCTGAATGGATTTACCACAAGCAACCCCAAATCACACCAACTCAAGGCGACAATGGATAAGAGATTTTTTCCTGTGTGTTTTGTGTGGCTAATAGAAGGTGAGGTATGTGATTTAAACACAGAATCGGAAAACAACTGCAATGTCAGACTTTGGTATTCCTTGAAATGTTCTAGCCATTTTCCTCAATTCCCCCATTAGAGATGTTCCTCTTTAGACTTCAGTTTGTTGCTCTCTAAATGGGACTCTCTTTTACTCCTCATAATGTTCTTTTATGACCCCTCCTGCTCTTTCCAGAAACTGGGGTGTGGGTGGGGGTGCAAGTGTTGAAACAGGAAGACCAGAAATAAGGCTGTGGCAGAAATCTAGGCTAACGATGACGGTGATTTGGACCATGATGAGTGGAAGTGGTGAGAAATGGTCAGGTACATTCGGAATTGTTTTAAAGGTAGAGTTGACAGGTTTGCTGATAGATTAGATATGGGGTTTTAGAGAAATAAAGTCAAGGACGGCTCCAAGATTCTTGGCCTGAGCAAAAGGAAGAAGAGAATTAGTAAAAGTAATTCATGTTTAACGCCGAGTATCTGGAAAATATCTAAAATATATGTAAAGAAATGGGAATTGCTCACAATTGCTATAATCTAATGATCATCTTTGTTAACATTTTGGTGTCTTTCTATCTGGTCATTATTTTCTTCCTTGTTAATTGTTCCAGGATGTGTGTGTGTGTGGCGGGGGTATGTGTGTGTGTGTGGCGGGGAGTATGTGTGTGTGTGTACGATATGCATGTTTTATACATATACATACTCAAACTTACATATTTATCATGCATTAAGAAAAAATTTAACATAATGAAAATATCTCTGAGCTATTGCTACCCAACATTTTTCTGTTAGCAAGCAGGATATGGAGACACACTTCTCTGCAACATTATTTTCTAACATTCTGTCATTCTGTCATTAAAACGTTCTAGAGGCCGGGCGTGGTGGCTCATGCCTGTAATCCCAGCACTTTGGGAGGCTGAGGCAGGCAGATCACTTGAGGTCAGGGATTTGAGACCAGCCTGGCCAACATGGTGAAACCCAGTCTCTACTGAAAATACAAAAATTAGCCGGGCATTGTGGCGCATACCTGTAGTCCCAGAAAAAAATAATTTTTAATAATGCATAATATACCATAGCATAGCTGTGACATAACGCCTTTAACTATTTCTCTATTTTTGGACATCTGGGCACTTTCCATTTTTGTACTATTAAAGATAATGCTGCAATCTTTGTATGTAAATATTTGTGTATGTCTCTGATGATTTCCTCATGAGAGGAAATGCTGAATGGAAAAATCACCAGGTCAACATTTTTTAAACAATTCTGATCATTCCTCAGGATTATACCTAACACATGGTGGTGATAAGCTAAGAGTTTAAAGTCCCCAACAGTGAAAATTTAAACACTCACGTATTCAGTTTCTCACCACGCTTTTAAAACCGGTGCCTACTTCTCTTCCAACTTTGATTAAAGTATTAATTAAAAAGCTAACTATTATTGATCTGTGTTAATGAGCATGAAGAGCATTTGAAAGTCATGTAGAAACTGATGATTATAAAATATCCAACACAGTGCCCTTTATTTCATAACAGAAGAATTTTCTTTTTGATCAACAATATGTCGATTTCTTTCACTTGTAGACCTGTTTGGCAAGGCATGGTGCTGAGCCCAATATTAGATATTCCTTCCTCCCTCCCTCTCTCTCTCTCTGTCTCTCCCTTCTTTCCTTTCTCTCTTTCTTTCTTTCCTTCCCTCCCTCCCTCCCTTCCTTCCTTCCCTCCTTCTTTTTTTTTTTTGACAAGGTCTTGCTCTGTTGCCCGGGTGGAGTGCAGCAGTGTGACCACAGCTCACTGCTGCCTCCATCTCTTGGACTCAAGTGATCTTCCCACCTCAGCCTCCTGAGTAGCTGGGACCACAGGTGTGCACCACCATACCTGGCTAATTTTTTTATTATTATTATTTTTTGTAGAGACAGGGTCTTTCTGTTTCCCAGGGTGGACTCAAACTCCTGGAGTCAAGTGACCCTCCCACCTTGGCCTCCCAAAGTGCTGGGATTACAGGTGTAAGCCACTGCAACTGGCCAATTTTTCTAAAACTACAAACCAAATCTAAAAATAATGAGTGTTTTTCTAAACTGATGGCTTCTCCAGCTGCTAACTAAGGATATCATTTAGGATGATGAGAAACAACTGAGACCTAGTAAAACAATTGGGGAAATTGAGATGTGCAGGCAAGAGAAAACATGAGAACGAAGTCAGATCTCTGGCTCTGAGGCAGACTTAGGCTTCCGCAGTCCTCGCTGTATTGTTTGGTTTCTGATTTGGCTTGGCAGAGGTGCAATAAGTGTGGTT
The DNA here is from genome assembly GCF_006542625.1 of Nomascus leucogenys. Lineage (NCBI taxonomy): Eukaryota > Metazoa > Chordata > Mammalia > Primates > Hylobatidae > Nomascus > Nomascus leucogenys. Next base: position 67,543,227 of record NC_044390.1, read on the forward strand.
ATATTACTCACATTTAGTATAGTTAGGTTCATTTGTTACTGTTTGTATTTCATTTTCTGTTCCCCTTCCTCTCTGCCCCCATGGGCACACTCATCTTAGTTGGTATTAATTGACTTTATTTTTTGACATGTGAAACATTACATTGATTCTAGAGTCAAGGCTGTCCAAAAGGTATATTCAGAGAAGTGTCCCTGCACCAGCCCCACCCCCATCCCTACCATCCAATTTCTCTTTCTCCACCTTCTCTACTTCATTCCCACTTACTCCTTGCAGGTAATAATCTCATTAGTTTCTGGATTATCCTTCCTGCATTTCTTCTGTGCTAAGGAGCAGAAAGAGGTGTATATTTTCTTACAGAACCTTCTTTTTTTTTTTTTTTTTTTTTTGAGACAGTCTTGCTCTGTTGCCCAGGCTGGAGTGCAGTGGCACAATCTCGGCTAAATGCAGCCTCCGCCTCCCAGGTTCAAATGATTCTCTTGCTTCAGTCCCCTGAGTAGCTGGGACTACAGGTGTCCACCACCACACCTGGCTAATTTTTGTATTTTTAGTAGAGACGGAGTTTCACCATGTTGGCCAGGCTGGTCTCAAACTCCTGAACTCAAGTGATCCACCCACCTCAGCCTCCTAAAGTGCTGGGATTATAGGCCAGTCTGGCTTAGAACCTTTTTTCTTATTTGAAGGGTAGCATTGTATGTACTCTTTTTCATTTTGCCCTTTTTCATTTGGTAATATAGCCTTTTGATTACACCCTTCCAGCTCATGGAAATGTTCCTCATTCTCTTTTCTTTTCTTTTTCTTTCTTTTCTTTTCTTTTTTTGATGGAGTCTTGCTCTGTCACCAGACTGGAGTACAGTGGCACGATCTTGGCTCACTCCAACCTCCACCTCCTGGGTTCAAGTGATTCTCCTGCCTCAGCCTCCTGAGTAGCTGGGACTACAGGCACATTCTACCAAGCCCAGCTAATTTTTGTATGTTTAGTGGAGACAGGGTTTCACCATGTTGGCCAGGATGGTCTCCTCTTGACCTGGTGATCCACCTGCCTTAGCTTCCCAAAGTGCTGGGATTACAGGTGTGAGCCACCACGCCCAGCCTCCCATTGTTTTTTACAGCAGCATAATACTCCCTTGTGTAGATACATCATAGTTTATTCAACCAGGGTCCTAAATATGGGTGTTTAGGTTGTTCAATATTTTTCAGTTAAAACAATGATGCAATAAATAACTATATATATATCTATATACACACACGTATATATATAGACACACACACATGTTGAAGATGTATCCTCAGTGGGATCACTGGTTCAAAAGGTAAGTGCAAATGTAGTTTTGTAATGCACTGCCAAATTTCCTTCCAGGATTGTTCTACCAGTGTGCATTCCCACCAACAATGTATAAGGGTGCCTGTTTCCCCATAGTCTTGCCAACAGAAAGTGTGGTCATACTCTTTCATTTTTGTCAGCTGAGAAATCGTACCTCTTCAAACTCTGACTTCTGTCCCCTCAATTTGGCAAGATTGCCAAGTGAGTTCTGTTTGGATAACCCTTCATGCACTGGGGTCTGGAAACTGCCTCCAGGAAGTAAGATGGGGCAATCGCAAGGCTTACCTCATTTGTTTCACTTTTCTCAGGGCTGATAGCTCTAACTCCTATTACCCAATGTCTGAAAGCCATCATTTCACGTATTTTATCTAGTTTTCTGGTTGCTTAATGAAAGATCATAAAGCTTTTTCCTGTTACTCAGTCATGGTTACAAGTGGAAGCTGGTTCAACATTCATCTAAGATTTCCAGATAGAGAGAGGAAATAATCAAAGATTAGCAAAGCAATAGAAAAACATTCTAGAGCTAAATAGAGATATATTCTTAGATTGAAAGGACCCAGAAAATTCCAAGCAGAATGAATGCAACAAAAATCCACCTGGTTAAAATTCTGAACTCTAAAATGAAAAAAGAAAACAAAATAGAGAATGTCTACAGAGGAAAAGAGAAAGGGAAGCTTTCTCTATAAAAGGAAGAGAAGTTGAGTAGTAACAGACTTCTTGTTGGTGGAACACTAAAATACAGTGAGCCAAATTCTCAAAAGCCTGAGGGAATTTGATTTGGAACCTAAAAGTCTGTAACCAGGCAAATTAGAATACAACTGGTAGTAGGATTTTTTTTTTTTTTTTTTGAGACGGAGTCTCGCTCTGTCGCCCAGGCTGGAGTGCAGTGGCACGATCTCGGCCCACTGCAAGCTCCGCCTCCCGTTCACGCCATTCTCCTGCCTCAGCCTCCCGAGTAGCTGGGACTACAGGCGCCCGCCACCACGCCCAGCTAATTTTTTGTATTTTTAGTAGAGACTGGGTTTCACCGTGTTAGCCAGGATGGTCCCGATCTCCTGACCTCGTGATCCGCCCACCTCGGCCTCCCAAAGTGCTGGGATTACAGGTGTGAGCCACAGTGCCCAGCCAGGATTTTACGAGAATATTGTGAACAGTTCAACAGCAACAAATTTGGAAATAAAGTTGAGGCTGGGCGCGGTGGCTCATGCCTGTAATCCCAGCACTTTGGGAGGCCCGAAGCAGGCGGATCACGGGGTCAGGAGATGGAGACCATCCTAGCTAACACGGTGAAACCCCGTCTCTACTAAAAATACAAAAAATTAGCCGGGCGTGGTAGTGGGCGCCTGTAGTGTCAGCTACTCGGGAGGCTGAGGCAGGAGAAAGGCGTGAACCCAGGAGGCAGGGCTTGCAGTGAGCCAAGATTGCGCCACTGCACTCCAGCCTGGGCGACAGAGTGAGACTCCATCTCAAAACAAACAAACAAAAACAAAACAAAACAAAACAAAACAAGTTGAACTAGATAATTTTCATGGAAAACACAAATTACCAAAATTGACTCAAGAAGATACAGAAAAATTGAACAGACTTACATTCACAGAGGAAATTGAAAATTAATTTCAAAACACACCTATTAAAGAGACACTAGGGCCAGAAGTATCTATAGGAGAGTTTTATTGAATTTCAAGGAACAGATGAGAAACTATGGAAAGCTTTGTAACTCATTTGAAGAGGCTACCATGGCCAGGTGCAGTGGCTCACACCTGTAACTCCAGCACTTTGGGAGGCTGAGGCAGGTAGATCATTTGAGGTCAGGAGTTCATAACCATCCTGGCCAACATGGTGAAACCCCATCTCTACTAAAAATACAAAAATTAGCTGGGCATGGTGACGGGTGCCTATAATTGCAGCTACTTGGGAGGCTGAGGCAGGAGAATCACTTGAACCTGGGAGGTGGATGTTGCAGTGAGCTGAGATGGCACCATTGCACTTCAGCCTAGGCAACAAGAACGAGACTCTGTCAAAAAAAAAAAAAAAAAAAAAGGCTACCAGACTCTGTTACCAAAGTCAGACGAGGATAATGGACTGTGAAGGTCTAATTGGGAAAGAGAAAGCTTGCCAGTTATCGAAAAATGGTAAAATAAAGGAAAAAATACAAAACTAGATATATAATACTGTTAGGTAACTGAAAGGACAGAAAGAGAACTCTCAGTTACCACAATTTTAGCAGCTGCAGAAAGCAGCTTCTACTTCAGAGGGTGAAGGAATAAAGGGAGTAAGTTGGATTTATTAGTATATAGAAGTTCGAAGGAGGAGCCCCATGAACTGAAACTCAGATCTATGAGGAGGGGCTGCTGCCCCGCCTGTACTGGTGTCTCTGAGGGGAGGGGCATGATGAGGCTGGTTCTGCAAGTGTTGGAAAACCCCAAATTGGATTCCGTTGTTGCTATGGGAAAAGCCACTGTATGGATAAAGAAGCATTGCTGGGCTACTGCACACAGGAAAAGGAAGCAGACAGAAGAACATAGCAAGCTGTCAGGCAGAAGCAAATCCTTTCTTCCTCTTCTAGCCCTGCAGTCTCCTTTGTTAGTCTAATAAGAAGCCAGCTGGCAAGACAGAAATACGGTTTGCAGAGTTCCAGCTCCAGCATCACAAATCAAAGCATGGAAGGGTAGGCTTGGAGCTGAGAGACAATCATGGAACAAGGGACACAGTGAGCACACTCAGAAGGAAATTTATGCCCATCCCACTTATAAATGGATGAAAAATCTTAAGCAAATCATTTGTATAAAAATGGGACTTTTTTGCCCAAAGAAATACACTATAGACAAAGCTAAGAAATGTGTGACTGGCTGGGTGTGGTGGCTCATGCCTGTAATCTCAACATCTTGGGAAGCCAAGGAGGGAGGATCACTTGAGCCCAGGAGTTTGAGACCAGCCTAGGCAACACAGTGAAACCCCATCTTTATAAAAATAATACAAAAATTAGCCAGGCATGGTGGCAACACGCCTGTAGTCCTAGCTACTTGGGAGGTTGAGGTGGGAAGATTGCTTGAGCCCTGAAGGTCAAGGCTGCAGGGAGCCACGATCACGTCACCTGGGTGACAGTGACAGAGTGAGACTCTGTCTCAAGTGAAAGTAAAGAAAGGAAATGTGTGACTGATTGGGAATGATGTTTTTGCAACATAGTTAACAAATATTTAGCCCCAACAACCTTTTCCAATATTAAATCTATAAATGTATGGATTTAGGACTTTTAGTTATTTATTAACAATGTACTATGAGCCAGGCACTATGCTAGCTCTTTGCAGACATGATTTAATTCTCAGAACTACCCTATGGAGTTGATATTATTATCTCCATCTGGCAGATGAAAAACGGACACTCAGGAAGTATAAGAAACTTGCTTAATTTCTCACAGTTTCTAAGTGGTCAGGCCAAGATTCAATACCAACTCTGTCTAACCAGAGCTCTTTCCCATGCCCTTTCCTCTTCCTTGTGCTAAATTAGTTTACCTTGAACATTTCTAAAATTGCGCTATTATCTCAAATAAAGTATTCTCTGACCTCATCTTTTATGCTATGATCCAGCAGAGTATTATGCCCTTAAATTATCACTAACACAAGGAAAGAATAAATGCATTATAAGGATAGTGTAATGTCACTGAGTCTACAAATATTTATTCTAAGTGAAAGGAGAGGGATAACTTATCACATCCATTCACAGTTAAACACTTGGCAAAAACAGTAGCTAATAGAGAAATTTGAAGTCGGCCAGTTCACTAATTTGGTGCATGATGCTGTCAGAATTATTCATCAGCTTGGCTTCATGCTGACAAGCAATTATTTCTCCAAGGCCAAGTGAATTTCATGACCCAAACCCATAGGAAACTCTTAAGCATGGAATTTAAAGATGTTCACTTTATCAACAAATGACTCCAAACTAATTCTTGATTTGGAATAATGTGGTGAAACAAAGAATGAAGGTCCCAGAAATTTAAAAATCTTTATTTAGATTTTAAAAACCTGTGGTTTCTGTTTTTCACCTTATCTTTGGCTAAATATTTGAACAGATTTGGAATTTCAGAGCCAAATGGATCGTTTGAGTTACATTCTTTATTTTTTAGAGGAGTTTTAGATCCACAGCAAAATCGAACAGAAAGTACAGATTTTCCATATACCCCTGCCCCACAAATGCATAGCCTCTCCTACTAGCAACACCCAGCACCAGAGTGCTACATTTTTTACAATCAGTGAACCTACACTGACACATCTTTTTCATTCAAAGGCCATAATTTGCACTAGGGTTCGCTCTTGGTGTTGTACATTCTATGAGTTTGGACAAATGCATAATCATTTGTATCCACTATTATAGAATCAAAGTATTTTCAGAGTTACATTTTAAAACATTTATTTCCTTGTGGTACTGCTAGATTATAACTACTGTTAGCTTTGTGATATGGGATGGTTAACATCTCTTGAGGTAGTTCTTCTCATACCCCTCGGCAGATTCCTCTATGTCCTTTTAACATTGGCATTTTTCTGAGTTGTATCCAAGACCTTCTCTGCCAGCCTCATCTACTTCTATGGCTCCATTTATCAAGGGTATGCAGAAGATATCTGTGCGACGTTGGGAAACTGGCTGCAAATGTCAGCGTCCCCAGTAATGGCCTAACAATGATGATATTTAAGTATCTCAGAGAATAATAAGTCTGGAGAAAGTCTGTTCCAGGGTTGGCTCAGGGGCTCAGAGGTGTCAGCAGATACCTGGGCTGTTTCTGCCTTTCAGCACAGCCATTCAGAGCTGTCTCATGGTTTCAAAATGGCAGCTGGAACTCCAAGCTTTAGATTCTCATGTAACTCATTTAAAGTGAGAAGGCAGGGAGTTTTGAAGGCAGAAGTGAGATTTTTTCTCATGCTGTTTTATCAGGGAGGAAAATCTTTCTTAGGAGTTCCCCAGTAGATTTCCGTTGTCTTAGAAATGGATTATATGTGCACCCTCAACCAATCAATGACAAAAAGAAATGGGGTTACCATGATTGGCTTAATCAATTTTTATTCATCACATAAACTGAGTACATCACTGCCTGAACAAAACTGGGGTTCTGTTAGCAAGGAAGATGAGAGAAGAGGTTGTTAGTCAATTAGCAGTGTTCATCATAGCACTCAAAAATCAATGACTCCAACTCAGATCTACATGAAGTTTAGACCCATTTATGCAAATACCTACAAAATATCTCAGACCCTTCAGATTCCATGAACTCATCATCTTCCCTGACAGTCTTTAGCCCAAATCCAGTCTTCAGCCTTCCCTGACACACACACAAACCTCCTCCTTCTGCTTTAATGAAGTGAATGGGCTTGCCATTCATTTAGGTGCCCAAAACAGAAACCTAGGGGTAATCCTTAATATCATCCATCCCTTAACCTTCACACTGAGTTCATAACAAATTCCTATCGGATATATCTTCTAAATAGTACTCAGATTGCTGGACTTCTCTTTGTCTTTCCTTCTACAGAAGCAAGCCAATTCTCCAAATGATTGACTTGCCAATGAACAGACTCATTTATACAGTATTTACAAAATTTATTGATTGTAGTTTTAACATCTTTAATAGAACTTTTTACAGCTTTAATAAACATTTGAATTTTGGTTACTGATAAATAACATTTTTTTTTTAATTTATGCCAGTTCTGTTAGTCTGGAGTCCCTAGAAGGAGAGTATGAAACAAAACGTACATGCTATGGCTTATTGAAGAGAGGGATACAATCCTACAGAAGACAAAAGAGAGGGAAAAGGGCAGATAAGGAGGGAAAGCAATACAAGCTGGTATGCTGCCAAGTTTAGGCACGGCTTCTCAGGAAAACATCACTGACTAATGTGGGACTTCTCCAGAGTGGTCACGTGCAGTCACTGGTTCTCAGAACAATATGCTGTGGAAGAATAAGGGCAAGAAATTTATTTGCAAGTTTGTTTTCATCTTCTGCCTCACTGGTGAAAATCAGCTCTTCAGGCCATTGAGTCTCCCTCATTTGCCAGTCCCTCTGGGCAATTGTGAGCTGGGAAAACCACAGACTCCATGGGGTTTAGTCAGGTTGAACCTGCACACAGGACCTGCTGCGGCTCCATGCCTAAGTCCAGTCCTCATCCCTGAGGAGGCTATGAAAATTGGAGACATTAGGATATGAGGCGATGGTGGCAGCAGCTGAGATGTGTGCTTTCTCTGGGATTGCTCCAGCCTGGGAAGAAAGGCAAGTGGCAAAGGCTGGAGAGGGAGTGAGGATGAGCAGACCTGGATGGTGCACCCACTGAGCTCAGTACATAAACCAAGGATCACACACTGCATGAGAAATTGAGAAGATCCTAAAAGTACTTAAAATTTGACCCCCATCCCCAGCATATGACAGAATTCTTTCAGCTACTTATGATATTTTTCTGGATACTTTTGAATGTTATTTCTACTTTTTCAAAATCTGGTTCCTTTTGTTTTCTTTTACCAATCCCTCAAATGTCATAAGACTCATAATTTGTTATTCCTAGAATTAAAACATTTAAACTCAAATTATATTTACTTCTCCATGGATTAAAGATCTGTATTTGAAAAACAAAACTTTAAAATTATTAGCTTAAAATATACAGGAATGTTTTTATGATTTCAGGTAGGGGAGGATTCTTCACCAGAAGACAAAAGCACAATTCATAGACAGAAAGAATTAACATTAAAATGTTTAAATTATGTACATCAAAATTAAAAGCATGTAGCTTGGGAGAAGATAATATTTGCAATGCATATAACTAAAAAAGGTTAAGATTCTCAAAATATAAAGAATAGCTACAAATGAACAGAGCAGCCAAATAACCCAATAGTAAAATAGGCAAAGAGGCAAATCACAGTAAGGAAATTAAATGGTGAGTAAACCTAGCCAGTAATCAAAGAAATGCCAGTTAAAATGATAATGAGATACCATTGAATACCCATTGCAATGGCAAAAAGTAAAAAAACTGACAATATCATATACTAGTAAAGATATAGAGGAATGAGAGTATAAATTGGTAGAGCAAGTTTGGAGAGCAGTTTAGCAAAGTTTATTAAAATTTAAAATATTCATACACTATAACACTACCATTTCATTTCTAGGCAAACATTCTGGAAAATAAGCCTTTGCATCTGGAGTTAGAAAGTTCACTGAAGCATTGGTTGAAATAGTGGAAAAGTAAAAACAACCTTAATGTTCATTAATGGAAGAATGAATACATTGCAGAATAATTATAAAATAGGTTAAAATTAATGAACCAGAATCTAATGTTGAATAAGAAAGCAAGTTGCAGAATGATATTCTTATAATTTATTTATTTAAAATTTGAAAACACACAGAAGAGTACTATACGTGGCTTATGATTAGGTAGATAGTGAAAGTGTAAATATATATGTAGGAATGATAACACACAACACTCATGAGAGTGGCTACCTTAAGGGAAGAAGGATGGAGAATGGGATCTGGGAGGGTACACAGGGCTTCCAACTATATGTAAGGTTTTATTTCTTTAAAATCAAAAATCTAAACAAATCTGAAAAAATCTTAAGGTTTCTTGAAATTGATTGCTAGTGATTTTCCAACTGTACATAGGGTTTTATTTCTTTCAAACAAAGAATTGAAACAAATCTGACAAAATCCTAAGATTTCTTGAATTTGATTGCTAGTGATTTCTTGGGGTTAAAAAATTCTGTTTTTTTTTTCTGAACGTTTGAAGATTATACTTTTGTTTCAAAAAAATCTGAAAGAAATAAAAGTTATAAGCTTAATAAAATCTACATAGAAATTTTAAATTGAACTTAAATGTAAACTAAAGTTAAATTCAGCAACACGCAAGATTAATTGGAATTGGTTGAGAAAAATCCCATCCCATTGCTTATAAAATGCTAACATTTTAAATTTATAACCAAAAACAATAGAAGTCTGTTAACTTGATGAGTCTGCAGAATGATTCTACATGAAAGAAGAAAACAATAAAGCAAGAGAAATGAGCAGGGCTCGCTCTAATGGATAATCTGATTAGAATGCCTGTCACATATCTGTTGATACTGCTGATGTTTGCCAATATCTGGGTAAAGAGGTATATTTGGCAGGATACAGTGTTAGTGGCTGTCACCAAGAACCAAAATAAAAGTAGCTTAAACAAGGGAAAAGTCTATTTCTCTCTCACGTAATAGTCAGAGTATAAATAGTCCAGGACAGGAACAGCAGCTCTGTAGTGCTGGGGACTCAAGCTCCTTCTATCTTTTTACTCTGTCATTTTCAACACATACCGTTCATTGATGGTCCAAGATGGCTGCTTCAGCCTTCACCATCATGTCCACATTTCATCCAATAGGAAGGAGGTAAAAAGAAGGTGGAGGACATACTCCATGACTAGTAAGTTGCCCACATGAGGTCTGCTCATATTCCTTGGCTACTCTTAGCTGCAAGAGAGGCTGAAAAAGACAGCCTTTATTCTGGGTGTCCATATACCCAGCTAAAATTAAGGGTTCTGAGTGAATATAGCAAGAATGAATATTGAGAAACAATTAGGAATCTCTGTTGAGGTGGCAAAAATAATTCTTTAATTGCTGGTATGAGATTCATCTTAGGGAAGGAAGTGCCTTTGTTTAGGAATATATCTTTAAGAGCCGTTTGGGTGTGAAAATATAAGCATTGGGAGAGAGAAGCTAGAATAAAAGGAGTTTGGATGTTTCTCTGTATAGGTAAATGAATATATTTTAATTTTTTTTCCTACGAAGTGGAGAGAGGAAGGGGTACCAAGTTACTTGACGGAAATCTGGACTCCCCCAAAGTTTTTTGTCTGCCACACAATGATAGGCTTTGTGATGTTGTGTTTTATGTATGGGTGTGTGTGTGTGTGTGTGTGTGTGAAAACCCAGGAAAGGAGCTGAGCTTCATGTGTGTGCCAGGATCGTGAGTGACAGGCAGAACACTTGAGTAAGTGATGAGTGCACAATTGGAAAGACGTAGAACCACTCCTCAGCTTTACACTGGCTTATTACCTTTGAATCCAATTTTGGAAGAGTTATTTCCCTAGAGTCTCCTGGGTTTCTGTACTAAATGAACTCCTGGCCGGCTTCCTTTAACAGTCTTCCAGCCGTGCCAAGTCCCAGAAAGAACACAGCCCAGGCTCAAGCTGTGGGCCCTGCTAAACTCAGTCTCCATCTTGGGCGGGGGGGGGTCCATTTACCCCTCTCTGCTCTCTGCCCAAGCTTCTCCTGTCACTAAGGAGAAAGTACAACACCAAGATTCCACACCAAAATGTTATGTGAACTTGATAATTTTGTATTAGTAGTAATGTTTGGGAATTTGGTGAAAATAGTCATGAAGAAAATAGTCAATCTCTTAAACACTGGGGGTGGCTTTGAAAGTTCTCTAAAAATAAATTGACTCAGATTTTACAAAGTTCTTGTTTTGTGGCTGAAGGTAAAAAATCATGTTTAAATTGTTCTGATTTTAAAAGTTATTTATATCTCAAGTGGACTCGGTTAAATGATATTCATTTGCTCATTCATTCATTCACTATGATAAGTGCCCCAGAAGACAACACACTGCATTAGATACGGTCCTTGTCTTCATGTAGTTTTTCATTAATTGATTGGTTCATTCAATGATTCAACAAATATTTATTGAGCACTTACTATATGCTTGCTACTGGGCTAGGAACAGAGGATGAATGGGAAATGAGATGGTCTGCCAGCCTTCAGGAAGTTTTTGAATGAGGCAGCCATGGAAATAAACAATTATAAGACAGTATAATGTGTACTATAGAAGAGAAAGGCTTAATGTGCTGTGCTTGTTGAGAGCAAATACACAACTTTTAAAGTCAGAGTCATTTGTGGTTCTTTAAGATAAAAAAAAAATTGCAGACTGGGAGAGCCCTCCTGGTTTTCAAGGCATCTGTGATTTCTCTGGTATTGTTTATAGAACAGAGCCTGAGAAAAATCTTTCTTGCTAACAAGCCAGAATGTAGTTTATAATTAGACAAGAGGACTCAACAACAAGGGGTGATGGAACATGGCCGAGAATCTTGGAGAAGACCAAAAGAAAACAGTTTAAAATTAATTTAAAATGTGAGGCTTTAAAAGTGTCCATTTATTTTTCATGGAAACCAAACTCAACTGACCTCAGAGACAAGGTATTTATGGATAGAATTATTTGTTGTATGTTTACCTGCTTTAACACAAGTAGTGACTGTTAAACATTTACCGTGTGCCAGGCCATGCTAGGTGTTTTTTATACATTATCTTATTGAATCTTCATAAACATCTCATGTGGGAATTATTAGCCCCATTTTGCAGGTGGGCAAAGTGAGGTTCAGAAAGCATAGTTTGTCTCAGTTTATACTGCTAGTGGAGCAGAACTGAGATTTGACTCTAGAGGCTATGGGATTCCAAGCCCTGTGTGCTTAGCTCCTATGCAATAGTATGTCCCAGGACTTATCATATTTACAATAAAACTATTTTAGTTATTTATTATTTACATTCTCTACTGGCAACTTCCAAAAGATGCATGTAATAAAAATACATTGTACTAAACATATAATAGAAAAGCAGTTACAATAATGATAAAAAGGAAACCAAAGCTCTATGAGGCAGGGACAAGATAATGAAACTAGAGTAATCATTTTCCATAAATGGTCACTGAATGAATAAATAAATGAATTAAACTACAATTAGAGGGTTCAAACTTGGAAGTTTCTAGAAGCTAGAGCAAAAAATGGAAACATGATGAATTACATACCTAACATAAGAAAGCATATAAGCTTAGCGAAACAATTTTCTGCATGGACTTTAATAAAGAAGGTAACGTAAATGACCATGTCTTCGTGGTCATTTCAACTGTTATATTTCAGAAGAAACAAAAATGATTCGCAGATAAAAGTTGTTTATCCAATGGTCTCTAAAAAGCAGATGGCAAATCCTCACAAAACATTTCTATGAGGAGCTAAGCAAATATGCTCTAGGTATGTCTCCTTCAGTTATGCCAACATGATGCAATACTTGAGCTTAGAGATTGTAGAATTATAAGACTGTATTTGATGGAAAATAGAAGCCCCGGAACACCTGACAAACTGTGATGGAACCAGCACTCAGTGGATAAGGACTGGACGACCAGGGGCCAGACTCACTCCCACTTCCATTTGCCTTTGCTTTTTTCTTCACCCTCTCATCTTACATTTATTGAGCACCCAGGCTATGTGCTCAACCCAAGGATACATACCAAGATCAGTAAGAGTGGCCTTTGCACTTAAGGAGCTTATATTCTTTTCTGCTACCTAATACAGAAAGAAATATTCCTGCCTTCTCACAACGCAGCTACCACTACGGGTTTCCTTCCAGGAATCTACTAACTGCACACCTGAGTGGATCCCATCTCATTCTCCCTAGTCACATTCCTGGAAGGAAACCCTTAGTGGTAGCTGCATTGTGAGAATGCAGGAATATTTCTTCTCTGTTCTGTGTATTAGTTGTGGTTTTTGGTGCCTAAACTGCTAGGAGAATAGCTATGTTCCATGTCCAGAAGACACTCCCAGATCCCTCTGATTCTTAGAGAAGGAAAAATCCTCTGCCCAGCGATTCTCCTGTATAGGGAAAGAGTGTAAGTGTTGGAAGACTGATGGGCCTTGGTTCACACCCCACTAATTGGACTTTCTAGCCCTTGGCTTTAGGCAAGCTCCGTAGCCAGCTTCAGCTTCCTTGGCTGTACAGGAGGAAACAGGATCTACTTTGGAAAGTTTGAATAAGTATTAATTACATGAAAAATGGCAGGTCAATACATGACAAGTATGATGATTATCTAATTTTCTTTGATTCTTCTATTTGTAGCCATGGAGGTTTATATTAAGATTTGCCGGCCGGGTGCGGTGGCTCACGCCTGTAATCCTAGCACTTTGGGAGGCTGAGGGGAGCGGATCATGAGGTCAGGAGATCGAGACCATCTTGGGTAGCAAAAAAATTAGCCGGGCGTGATGGCGGGCGCCTGTAGTCCCAGCTACTCGGGAGGCTGAGGCAGGAGAATGGCGTGAACCCGGGAGGCGGAGCTTGCAGTGAGTCGAGATCGTGCCACTGCACTCCAGCCTGGGCGACACAGTGAGACTCCATCTCAAAAAAAAAAAAGATGGCCGGGCGCGGTGGCTCACGCCTGTAGTCCCAGCACTTTGGGAGGCCGAGGTGGGCGGATCATGAGGTCAGGAGATCGAGACCATCCTGGCTAACACGGTGAAACCCCGTCTCTACTAAAAATACAAAAAATTAGCAGGGCGTGTTGGCGGGCGCCTGTAGTCCCAGCTACTCGGGAGGCTGAGGCAGGAGAATGGCGTGAACCCGGGAGGCGGAGCTTGCAGTGAGCCGAGATCGTGCCACTGCACTCCAGCCTGGGGGACAGAGCAAGACTCTGTATCAAAAAAAAAAAAAAGATTTGCCTCAATTATGTTCAGTTGCTTTTTACTTGTATGCATTTTTTTCATTTTTTAAAATGTGAAGTAGGTTTACAATTTGCTAGATAATATACTTCATAAAGATAGAAAATGCGTCAGCCTTGTGTTGTATGACCAGTGGCTGACCTAGCACCACGACTCAATAAATATGTATTGAATGAGTGAATTAATGGATGAATTAGGGCAAAGTAGGGAGTGCTTGTGCCATAACTACACTCATCCTCATTACGCTATGCATCAAGGTTTCTGATGTGGAAAATATAGTCCTTCTCATATTACATTGTACCAGATATAACTTCTGTTTTTGAAGGGGCTGAGGGGTCTAAACACCCCCCACCCCTCCCTGGCCTGATTGATATTCACATATTCCTTTTCCTGCTATTGCTAAAGGTCAGTTTGATTTTTGTAATCCTCTCCTTCATCTTACTTCTTTTTACACCTTAGTGGGACAACAATGAAGTCCAGGTCTGATAATAACTTTAGACTTCATATGTGGTTGCTATAGACACATTTGCTCATTTTACCATGCAGATAATATCTTTGCTTTCAATATTATGCATTCAGCAATCAAGTCCAGGGAACTCACATTTGCTGATAGATGATTTAATGTTATGCTATAATGGCAATACTTTAACAAAGTAGCCATTAATGAAAAATCCCACAGTTAGTTGTATTTGATCTTTGGCCATGGACTCACAGAGAAGATATTACCAAAGTGATTCATAGAGACGGTTGCTTGGAACTGAATTTAGAAATCAATTAAGAAAAAATGTTAATTAACCAGGAATGTAGTATTCACAGATATATAATAATAACATCAGAAGGGATTTTACTAAGGAAGAAAAATATAAGAGTTTTCTTCAGAAGAAGTAAATTAAAGTAGGCATCAACAAAATTAAACCCAGTAATTAAAACCCAATGAGTAATGATCTAGCTTTCTTTATAAAATAATGCTGGGCCTTGTTCTGATGATAATTTGATTCTCTTTGATAAATACAGTAGCAGGGAGGGATAACCTTTGAAAATGAACTTTGATAAAATAACAAAGCATTCACTCTTCTCAGCTTCATGCACAATATCTGATCCTCAAGCCTGATACAGACACACTCACTTCCTTCGCCTCGAGACCGGAAGGAGAAGGCTGGGATGACAATGTCTTATGTCTGGAATAATTTATCATCCCACAGTGAGATGTGTCTCCCCACAGTATTACCTTGTCTTATATCTTCCCAGTATGATGGATGATGATGAATCGTTGTAGTAGGAGGATGAGTTTATTTCTGAAACATAAAATCCCAGAAACTGGTGTAGATCTTTTGCCTATTGTCCCAGTCCTGCTTGTAAGACACCAACCTGGGAGCATATACTCAAGGGGTAGAGTCTGATTGGCTGGGCTGGACCAGGGGAGAAACTTCTCTGATGTGGCAGAAGCAGTGCTCTCAAAGGCCACAGTATGCATGGTCCAGGAAGGAAGATTTCAGCCAGAGCTGCAGAAGTACCACCAAGGTCCAAGAGTGTGCAGGTTTAAAACTCAGACCAGAAACTCAACTCTGGGAAAAAAATAAACCCATTTTCTGTTCTGTTAAGCTGGCTAGAAAATAAATCTTGATCATCATTTAAGATTCTGCCCCAGAGTTGTGTCAAGATCTTACCTTGCCCACCACAGGACACCATCCATAATGTTCTCAATTAGACTATCCATTGTCCCAGTCTGCATGGGACCCTGCAGTTCACTGGTTTCTGCACCACACTTGGGGTGCCCAAATACTTAGCAGGACTTGGAATCCCTGGGTGTAGCGCCCAATCTTTCTAGAAGCCCCATGTAGCTATTCCTTGGAGGTCCTCCCCACTACCCAAGGTAAAATGGAGTACGCATTCTTACTAACCTACTTCCACTTCCCACTCTTAGGAATATCTTTCCTCTCAAACACTAAGAGGTAGATAAGCTCAAAGGCAGAATAAACAGGGCACTTGCCTGGCAGGGGTGCACACACATATATAAATACACACAGAAGCTTTTAAAAGAAACTTTTAAGAATAAATAAAATAAAATCATAATATTCATCAAAAGGAAAACTTTGAATATAATTGCACTTCTTTACTGATATGGATAAATATTGTTTCTTGAAATCAATCTAGTGGGTCAGAATAAGTGTTTTTAAAAAATGAAAGAGTAAAATAAAATAGAAAATACCAAAATAGGTGACACATAGAAAGCCTAAGTATTTTCTTGTAAACTTTCATTTCAGTTACATGTATACAAATGTGTGTGTCACCGTGCTGTGATATGAAAGTTATTACTGTAAGTCGTAGTCCAAATTTTTGAAAAACTCTCCTCTGTATGATACACATCCGGAGAGTGAGGTTGTTAGAAATGTGATTTTTGGGAAAATGACTGACACCAGAACTTACAACCAAAGCAGATGAAATGAATAGTTTAATGTTTATTCCAATCTTAGCTATTCAAGAGGCTGAAGTGGGAGGCTCCCTTGAAGCCACGTGTTCTAGGCTACAGTTAGCCATGATCGTGGCACTGCACTCCAGCCTGGGTGACAGAGCAAGACCCTGTCTCTAAAAAATAAAATAAATAACATAAATATTTATTCCAGAAAAGTCAAGATCTAGTTATATATATATAACATTATTGATGATGCACTTGGGATGTCTTCTTGAATCAAAGAGTCCTTCAGACCATCCCAAGTAACTGTCTCAATCACCTAAAACCATGGCTAATAGCCACTGTCTCTTTTGCCCTAAAGGGCACTAGTTGCTATTTAATGACAATTTACTATATGTAAGGCCCTGTTCTAAAGGCTTTATATACAGGATCTCTTGGTCCTTATGACAACTTTATGAGGCTGGTATTAATTCCCAGAGTTTAAGATGAAGACACTGGGAAGCAGGCAAGGTGACTGACTTGTCCAGCAGCAGAAGAATTCAAACCCTATTGACATCCACATCTCCAAGTCTAATCTGGAGGGAGGGATAGCGATACCACATCTTCCCTGAGAATCTGTCCCCTCGATGCTTAGCAACTTAGCTTTTCTCTGACAGAAAGATTTTCTCTGGGTCTAATTTAAATTGCTCATGCTGCAGTCGAAGCCCTTTGCCTCTTTGTCTCCTTTGTGGCGGCCAAGAACAGCTGGTCACTGTCCCACTAACAACGATGCATCGTCAAGTAGGGGACCGTAATTTTCCTCCTTCAGAACCAGCAATCCCAGCTTCTTGAACTTTTTCTTTGGCCCTATTTTCTCCCAACCCTTCAATTATTTCTTTGTTTTTTTTTGCCCGGTTTCTTGGGGATAGCTCCACAGCTTCGCTCCTTGTCAGCAATGGATGTGGGGGCAGGATGAGGTTTGGGCACTTCTAGTTTCTATTCCTCTGAATTCCCCTGGCTTCTAATCTCATTCAGCCACTGGGGCCCCTGACAGCCCCTCTTAGAGCCCCTGTGCACACAGATCTTGGCTTCCACGCATCCAGTTGGAATTGTACAGGGCATGGGTGCCTCCAGGGCCCTTCACCTCATGTGTGGATCGCTATTGTTAAAGTTTGTCACAGTCTCCCTAACTCAGCCTCTCTCCTTAGGATGCACTTCCCCCACCCTCCAAATGTCCTTGAAATCCCCTACTCAAGTGCTTAGCAATTCCTGATGACCAGGAGCTTGGAATCTTGCCCACCCTTGGCTAGCTGCATGCCTTTTCTATTTCCCTCTAAGCTCTTTTTATTTTCTGCCTCAGAGTTTTTATGTATGTGTCACATTGTTCTTTTTTATGATTAATTTGTAGTTTAACTTTTAAGACAGGCAAAACTGTCACATAGTATAAAATTCAAAAGGTACAAAAGGCACACACAGAAAGCATTTTTCCTAATACCTTGTCCCCTAGAGGCACGTGACTAGTGTTAGCAGTTTTTTTGTGTATCATTCCAGACATATCCCACTTACCTATTTTGTGATTTTACATATACATACACACATTTATATGTGATACCTATCAAATTTTTGATAGATATACACATACATATGTACACATATACATATATATATATAATCCATGCATCGGATATCTACTGCACACAGTTTTCTGTGCTTTATTTTCAATTAGAAGTATAGCTTGGTGAGTATTCCATCATGTTTATACAGAGCTTCTCCATCTTCTTTATGGCTGTATAATACTCTGTTCTATGGACAAACCCTAATTTATTTCATCAATCCCTCCTGAAGGACTTTGATTTTAGGAACATAGACTTTGGATAGAAGTCTACCTTGATAGAAGTCTGGCTTGATCACATATTAGCTATATGATCTTGGACAACTTATTTAACTTCCCTGTGCCTCAGTTTTCTCACTTGCAAACTGGGAATTACAATAGTACCTCCTCATAGGGTTGTTGTGAGGATTAAACATGTTAATCAATGTCAAGTACTTAGAACAGTGAATGGCACATAGTAAGCTCCAGTAAACATTAGCTATTGATTATTTCTCAAGTTTTGCTATTGCATTCCGTGCTGCAGTAAATAACCTTGAACATAGGAGGGATACCCAAATATTTAACAACTATTACAGCATGGGCACTGATGAATTAGAATAATGCTGGCCGTAGTGCTGAAGCAGGGTTCCAGAGGTCCCATGTGGTCACAGGCATTTACCTCTTGATTTGCTGGGTTGCAGCAAAGACTAGGAGTTCCTGGGGAGGGATCGTATGGCAGGACAGCAGCATTTACTCAAGTAAGCATTTTTTTTTTTTTTTTTTTTTGAGACCGAGTCTCGCTCTGTCACCCAGGCTGGAGTGCAGTGGTATGATTTTGGTTCACTGCAACCTCCACCTCCCGGGTTCAAGTGATTCTCCTGCCTCAGCCTCCCGAATAGCTGGGATTACAGGCGTGCACCATCATGCCTGGCTAATTTTTGTATTTTTAGTAGAGACGAGGTTTCACCATGTTTTCCAGGCTGGTCTTGAACTCCTAACCTCAGGTGATCCACCCGCCTCGGCCTCCCAAAGTGCTGGAATTACAGGCATGGCCAAGCATTTCAATATTCTAACAACCAGCTCTGGAGCATACAAGAACAGGTGCAGTTAGTTACGTATGTGTTCACATATCACTTCATACATATGTGCATGTATCTTTTAGGATAAATTCTGGGAAGTGGAATTGCTAAGTCAAAGGTTATGAACACTTGCAATTTGTCCTCCTTGGAGATCGTACCAGTTTGCGTAACTTCCAGCAATATATGTGGGTAGAGTGTCTTCTTATCTTTGCCCATCTAATAGGTGAAAAATGATACCTTAGTGTGGTTTGCATTTCTCTTATTGTGATTGAGACTTAACAGCCATTTAGGCTGGGCACAGTGGCTCACGCTTGTAGTCCCAGCACTTTGGGAGGCCAAGGCAGATGGATTGCCTGAGGCCAGGAGTTCCAGATCAGCCTGGCCAACATGGCAAAACCCCATCTCTACCAAAAATACAAAAAAAAAGTTGCCAGGCCTGGTGATGTATGCCTGTAGTCCCAAGTACTCAAGAGGCTGAGGTATGAGAATCGCTTGAACCCAGGAAGCGGAGGTTGCAATGAGCTGAGATCACACCACTGCACTCCAGCCTGGGTGAAAGAGCAAGACTGTCGAAAAAGAAAAAAAAAGATTTAACAGCCATTTACACATTTTCTTTTTTGTCTTTTATTATGGTTCATATTATGATTGAGTTTTAATGTCCTTTTATGTGTTTAACAGTCCTTTACATTTCCTTTTCTGTGTACTGCCTTCTCATATGCTTCACCCATTTCACTTTTGTGTTGTTGGTCTTTTTTATATTGATTTGTAGGAGCTCTTTATATATCATATGCCATTTGTTCTTTTACTTAACTATACAAATTTATTGAGCGCCTACAGCAGGCTTAGTGCTGTTCCAGGACTAAGGCTACAGAGATTAAAAAAAATAATAATAACACAGTATTTACCTTCAAAGAACTTGCAGACTAGTGAAGGAGACAGGTAAAAAAATAAACATTCACAATAAAGAATAAAAAATAATTCGAGAGGGTGAGCATGGGGTGCTTTGAGAGCATAGAGGAGAGAGAAAAATCACATGAACCATGTCTGATTAGGGAATTCTGCAAAGGGTGTTCAAAGCCTTTGAGTGGAAGATGCTTAACAAACACTTGTTCTGTGTGTAAAGACTGATTGGCTCCTGTGGTTAAGCACCTGGTTGGCTCCTCTGTTTCAGACTCATTTCTAAGGAGGCCGGTATTCTGATTGTCATCATATCTGTCTTTGCTCCATAGTTACGACCTATTCCCAGCCCCTGAAACACACAAAGAATAGTGTAAACATGTTATTACCATCACTGGGAAAGCTCTAACTTCACACCTTTTTTTATGATAAGTAGCTTTATCTCTGTTGAAGAAAGATAGTTTACTATTGAGCTATCAGCTAGGTTTCACAAATAGATGGGGGCTTTTCCAAATATAAAACCGGCCATATCCCCAAATGTGGTATTTTTTTCTACCTATTAATCATTTAGCAACCTTTGGGTTTTCAATGCTGGTTGGACATAATATAACACTCAGGCCCAACAGTGACCTTCATCTTTCTATTATATCTTTTATTGAGGACCTGCTGTGAATGTTTCACATCCAATTAACCCATATAGCAGCACATGGTATTAAGTGGGCCATCCTATTTTAAGACTTTTTTATAAGAGTTGAGTGCAGTTTGGACAATCTATTCCAGCTGGGACTGAAACAATTGAACACAAGCCTTGGGCAGAACAAAAGTTCTAAACAGCTACAGATTGCCTTGTGTGTGGTCTAGTGCACAGCTGATTCCTTGCAATAGTGTATGTCAAAAACCCTCAAAGCAGCTCCTACCTTATCCACCAAGGTTGAGAGTTCTTGCTTCAGGTCTCAGCATTGCCAAAGAAATGAATTCCACTTTTCTGTCAGGAAGACGGCATGTCGTCTGAATTAATAGATAAGAATGGCTACATAATTTGTGGGGGCTCAATGCAAAGTAAAAATATAGGACCTCTTGTTTAAAATTATTAACAATTTCAAATGATGACTGCAGAATATTAACACAGCCAGGGAGAGGGAGAGCCAGATCTACAATCATAGATGTAATGTGACTAAAATACATGGAGAAGGGAGGTGCAGATTATTTTCCATGCCCTGAAATTTATAATTTCCTGTATTATAAACCATAACTTATGGTATATATTTTTAGTAGCTAATTTTGTATACCTTCCTTCCCCTTCAAATTAGGCCCAGAATCCAAGTCTCTTGGGCCCCGATTCAATGAACTTTTGACTCACCAGTACTTTTCAAACTTTCTAAACTGTGACCTTATAACAGTGTTACCTTGAAACCTAGGTCTCATCAACACACACATATACAAGTAAATAAAAGCTTCATTAATGGATGTTTTTACTCGCAATGCAAATATTTGCTCTGCTATTCTTTTACATACCATTTCATTGAAAACAAACAAAGTGCCAGTCATGACCCCCTACATTGATTTTATGAACCACTAATGGGTCATATCACACAGTTCAAAAAATACTGCTTGAATGTCTATGTTGCTTATCTGCTGGGAGTGGTAGGTGAAGCCTGAGGATATCTCACAGAAAGCCTCTTCTAGAAAAAGAACCACCAAGGCCCAGATGTGCTGGTAATAGGGCAAGAAATAGACATATTTGAACTCTAATAGGGGAATCTAAATTGGAAAAACCTTTCTAAAAGTAGTTTGTTAAAGTTTACTGTAAGTTTACCGTAGAGTCTTAAAAATGTGTTCACTCTGACTCAGCGATTCCACCTTTAAAAATCAGGCCAAGGAAATAATCATTGATGTAGACAAAGACTTAGCTACAAAGGATGATCAATGCAATATCATTTATATAATGGAGGAAGGCTGGGCGCGGTGGCTCACACTTGTAATCCCAGCACTTTGGGAGGCCGAGGCGGGTGGATCATGAGGTCAGGAGATTGAGACCACGGTGAAACCCCCTTTCTACTAAAAAAAATACAAAAAAAATTAGCCGGGCGTGGTGGCGGGCGCCTGTAGTCCCAGCTACTTGGAGAGGCTGAGGCGGGAGAATGGCGTGAACCCGGGAGGCGGAGCTTGCAGTGAGCCGAGATTGCACCACTGCACTCCAGCCTGGGTGACAGAGCGAGACTCTGTCTCAAAAAAAAAAAAAAAAAAAAAAAAAAAATAATAATAATGGAGGAAAGCTGGAAACAATTTCAATGTCAAGAGTTGAGAATTAGTTAAAGGAGGGCCTATATCTATGAATTGAATGTACTGCCATTAAGTCATATATATGTAATGAAAGGTTTAGTGATAAAATATTTATGATATATTAATTGAGGAAAGAGGATACCGAACAGTATATACTGTCAGTGTGTAAAAGATGAGGATTTATATAAATTTATATGCATTTAAGGCCAGCCACGGTGGCTCACACCAGTAATCCCAGCACTTTGGGAGGCCGAGGTGGGTGGATCACTTGAAGTCAGGAGTTCAAGACCAGCCTGGCCAACATGGTGAAACCCCATCCCTACTAAAAATACAAAAATTAGCTAGGTGTGGTGGTGCATGCCTGTATTCTCAGCTACTAGGGAGGTTGAGGTGGGAGAATTACTTGAACCCAGGAGGTGGAGGTTGCAGTGAGCTGAGATTACACCACCGCACTCTAGCCTAGGTAACAGAGTAACACTCTTTCTCAAAAAAAAAAAAAATTGCGTTTAAACATTTAGAAGAAAACATATCAACTATTAACAGTGTATTCTCTGAATCTATGGTGTATTAGTCTACTAGGACGGCCATAGCAAAATACTACAGACAGGGTGGCTTAAACCGTAGACATTTATTTCTTATAGTTTTCGAGGCTGGAAGTCCAAGCTCAAGCTGTTGGTAGGTTTGTTTTCTCCTGGGGCTTCTCTCCTTGGCTTGAAGATGGCCACCTTCTTGCTGTGTCTTCACATGATCTTTCCTCTGTGCATGCAGATTTCCAGTAGGTCTTCCTCTTCTTATAAAGACACCAGTCCTATTGGATTAGGGTCCAACCCTTATGATCTAATTTAATCATAATTATCTTCTTAAAGGCCCTATCTCCAACTATGATCACATTTGAGATTAGGGCTTCAACCTGTGAATTTTGGGGAGATATGATTCAGTCCATAACATATGGGTTGTAAGATTATGGGGCAATTTTATTTTCTACTTTTTGATTTTCTATACTTTCTAATCTTTCTACAATGACCATTGTATAATTTAAATTTAAATGACTTGTTTCATTAAAAAAAAACCAATATAGGGCTCCTCTAAAAAGAAGAGTGGGGCAGGGAAGATAATGAAAGCAACAGGCATTTGATGTAGGATAAGTGAAGAAACTCATTTGTCATTTGAGACTAACTACAATATAGTAATATTTTATCTCCTGGGTTACATAGTCAATAAAGCAGTTTGTGAATATTTTCTTTTTAAAGGGTTCTAATCATTAGCACTGGCTGTCCAAGCTCTGATGAAGCTTCAGTTCCATTTTTCATCTGTTTATAGAAGAGTTTCTCCACAACGTGGACCCAGGGACTTCAGTGAGTCACTTAAAATAGCTTGATTTCAGTCACTTAAAGTAGCATGATGGCTCACGCCTGTAATCCCAGGGCTTTGGGAGCCTGAGACAGGAAGATCTGTTGAGGCCAGGAGTTCGAGACCAGCCTGGGTAACAAAAAATTTAAAAATTACCAACAAGGGCCGGGCACGGTGGCTCACGCCTGTAATCCCAGCACTTCAAGAGGCCGAGGGGGGGCAGATCATGAGGTCGGGAGTTCGAGACCAGCCTGACTAACATGGTGAAACCCTGTCTCTACTAAAAATACAAAAATTAGTCAGGCGTGGTGGTGCATGCCTGTAATCCCAGCTACTCAGGAGGCTGAGGCAAGAGAATCGCTTGACCCTGGGAGATGGAGGGAGGTTGCAGTGAGCCAAGATCGTGCCATTGCGCTCTAGCCTGGGCGATAGAGTGAGACTCCATCAAAAAAAAAAAAAAAAAATTATCAACAAAAAATAAAAAAAAATAGCCAGTCATGGTAGCACAGACCTGTAGTCGCAGCTGCTACTTGGGAGGCTGAGGCAGGAGGATTGCTTGAGCCCAGGAGTTCGAGATCACAGTGAGCTATGGTCATGCCACTGCACTCCAGCCTAGGTGACAGAGCAAGACTGTCTTGAAAAAAAAAAAAAACACACACCACACAGCTGACTGCAGGGGTGGATGGGGCTCCCATATGGCTACTAGCTTCTGGAAGATTTCATATCTAGTGGGATATGCCATTTTCTTCTCTTCAATGTTTCTTACCACACATATTCATGTGATATTTCAGGTTGATCCTTACAATAACCCTATGACATAGGAATTCATTCCCTACTATTATATATATTTTTTGTATGAAAAAACTAAGGTCCCAGAGATTGACTTGCCCAAGGTCACATGATCAGACCCAGCATTCAGACCCAGGCCCCTGACCCTAACATCCATGCTTTCAGCACCACCCTACCATGTTGCCTTTAGGTCTTGAAATTTTGTCTGGTTCTGAGAACTCAGCTTCTGGAGGGCTGTGGTGTCTAATAAGAAAAAAGAAGTTGTTAAAGGCTGCAGCCACCAAGCACTTTCCAATAGATTGATTCCGTGTTGGGACAAAGACTCACACTCACAGCCAAGCCTGAGCCAGTGGGGACAGAGGCCAGTTGGATTATCCATGCTCTTTCTCCTTCCCTCTCCTTGTCCACTTCAGTGTCCCCTTCGTGGCCACCCCTTGTGAAGTTGAATGCCCTGACACTACTCTGACTGTAGTGCTCACTCAGGCCTCAGAGTCTGGCATAGACCCCTCCCTTGATATACCAATATTCAAAGTTTGGCTGTTTTATTTCCTGTTTGTTTCAGAATCGTACAGTTCCTGACTTGTTGTGAACTAATTCACTGAGAGGGAGAGGTCAGGAGTGCAGATGTTTAATTGAAAAGAGAGAATCCTGGAAAGGCAAGGAAGTCAAAATCTTAATAAAAATAATAATAATTTCTATGGATGCAAATCTTTTTTGGCAGGATGGCCTTTCTGCTATATTTGTAATATTATACCAGAGTTGATCACTAAAAATATGTTAATGACTTCCATCTCTATTCTATTCAGCAATTAATTAAAATGTCCCAGTACTGATAAGCATTTCACAGAATAAATATTTTGTTCTCACTTTCCCTGGGTTGATAGTGGAGTACAGGATAGGAGAAAGACTATCAGCCTTGGAGAAAACAAACCTGTATTTAAAGCCCCTGCTTTGTCTCTTTTGCATAAGTCTTTGTCTCTTTGCCTGAATCTCTCAGGCTTAGTCTCCTCATTTCTTAAAGAAAGATAATACTGTCTAGCTCCTAACTTGTAAGGACTAAGTGAAAGAAGCTCTCATTCTCCCAGTGCTGCCCTGCAGCCAGCTTACCCTGGTTCGTGAGAGTCAGTTGTTAAATTTTCAGGGCGTTCTGAGCTGGTTGTTGTTAAACATAGCCCTTATCAAAAATTAAATTATATAAACATAATTAAAGACAATAAAACAAACAAAAGTCATAAATACTCAAAACTTATCATGCCCTAATTATTTTGCTATTTTGTGATCGTCTATGCTCTTATGGTTATTTATGCCTAGTGCATCTGTGTGGTAGCATATAATGGTGTGCCAGTTTGCATTCTCCCCAAGTCCATTGTTAGGTGACATTACATTGGTAGTTTGAAGTTGGCCACGATTAGAATATTTACAACGTGAAAAAAATTTACAAATCAAGACCTCATTTATTGTATTGTCTATTGTCTAAGGCAGGCCTGTTCAGTTTTGGCACTATTGACATTTGGGGCTGCATAATTCTTGGTTGTGGAGGGAGAAGCTGTGCATTGTAGGATGTTTAGCAGCATTTTGGTCTCTCCTTACTAAATGACACTCCCTCCAAGTTGTGACAACCACAACTGTGTCCAGATATTGCCAAATATGCCTTGGGGAGCAGAATTGCTCCTTCTCTCCATTGAGAGCTACTGGTCTAAGCAGTTGACAAATTAAGGTCAGTGGGCAAAATTTGGCCCATGGATGTTTATATACAGCCCTCAAGCTAAGAAGTTCTACATTTTTAGAGGGTTGTAAAACATAACAGAGACTAGATGTGGTCTGCCAAGCCTAAGATATTTACTTTTTGGCCCCTTAAAGAAAATGTTTGTTGACCCTTAGTCTTAGTGATAAAGAAAGTGTTAACAAAGCAGATTAAACTTAAAAGAGCTTCATGTTAGTAGCTGTTACTTTGTGAAGAACACACACAATACTGAAGAAATGTTCTCCCAGTATATGAAAACTATTATTTCATTCAGCAAAGAAGCTACTCACATCACCAACGAACAAGCAAATTTCCAACATACATAAAGGTGGAACTCAAAGAGGGTTCAGTTTAACAAAAATAATTTGTGTGAAAATCATAGTTTAACAGTAGATCACATATAACATTTCAGTACGATATTTATATTGGAGAAAGGATTAGTGGTCTGGAATGAGATTCCATTCGTCAAACCACGGTTGAACGGCAACCATAAGTTGGCTCTCAATACAAGAGTTCGGCAAAACTCAATGAAAACATTCCAGTTGACTCACTGGCTACATGGAATTTACAATATACAGAAATTGTATATTTATTGTTATTTGTAAAACATGTGTTACTTACCTGTTCTATCAGTAAAATTTAAAATAAACGTTTCTATGTGTATATTCACCCACCTCTCTGACAGTTGGTTGTTAATCACTTACCAGCACACCACTGCTCCCACATCCTGTTCTACTCCTATTTCTTTGCTCCTACCCCACATTCTTCCTTGAAAGACACTGTTCTTCTCTTTATTTCAAGGGATTCTCCAACCTTTCTGCTGTCTCAGAGCCTTTGCTGCTGTCTTTTCCTTACCCTGAAATGCTCCTTTTTTTCCTTCTCAGCACCTTTCACTCCCAACACATCAGAGATATGTCCATCTTAGCTAAAACATCACGTTCTTAGGGGAAGGCTTTCTAAACCCCTCTGACATGGTGAGGGCTCCCTGATAAATACAATCGCAGAACCCTGTACTTCTCCTTCATAACATGCTGTCACAAGAGAACTTATAAGATTATCTGTGTAGTTTTTATTAATTGTCTGTCTCTCACACTAGGCTGTAAATTGCATGACTGCAGGAACCATATCATTTTGTTCACTGCTGATTTGCCAGTGCTTAACAGACGATTTGGAAAATATTAGCTGCTCAATAAATGCTTGTTCCTTTTCCCCTTCTTTCTTTCTGTGCTAGCTAGAATTAATCCCATGAATAGAGAGCACATTTTCTGTTTGTTATGATTAATGGAGAGTATTTTATGACACCCTGAACTTTTCCATCTTATCACATAACACAAGTGAATGTTATTCATTCTTTATATGATTTACTTTATTGTTATGGTTATTGCTGTTATTATTTTGCTGAGTCTCCCTCCTTCATGGGATGGTGAGCTTTCAGAGCTTGGGTTCTGGGCCTCTCCTACTCAGCACTAGCACATTGCCTGGGGCATCCAGTTATCAGGGACACAGTGGTGAACAAGATAGGTGTAGTCATCTATTTATGTTCCATACAGTGAGAGAGACATGAAACATGTCCATGTATGTAGTGCTACAGGGTAAAATAAAGCAAGGTAAGAATGAGAAGAGAGGCCAGGTGCAGTGGTTTACGCCTGTAATTCCAGCACTTTGGGAGGCTGAGGCGGGAAGATCGCTTGAGCTTAGGAGTTTGAGACAAGCCTGGGCAACATGGCAAAACTCCATCTCTACTAAATACAAAAAATTAGCTGGGTATGGCAGCACGTTCCTGTAGTCTCAGCTACTCGGGAGGCTGAGGCAGGAGAACCACTTGAACCTGAAATGCTGAGGTTGCAGTGAGCCAAGATCATGCCACTGCTCTCCAGCCTAGGTGATAGAGCCAGACTCTGTCTCCAAAAATGAACAAACAAACAAAAAGGAATGAGAAATGAGAAATGATATCCTGTACTGGGGAGAGAAATGGCATTGTATTTGGTGTGTCCAGGAAAGGCCTCTCTGGTAAGGTGAGTAGAAACCTGTAGCATGCAATGGAAGGTCTCCGGGCAAAAATCAATCCAGGCTATGGAACAGAAACTACAGGGGCCCTGGGGAGAGAATGTGCTTTATAAGTTCAGAGAACAACAAGGAGGCCTCATGACTGCGGTGAGTGATAGATGAAGTTAGAGCTATGGTGGGATGGGGTTGGATTCAGGGTCATTTAGATCCTTGGGGTCACTGTAAGAAGTTTCACCATTACTCTGAGAGAGATGAAAGCCAGTGGGGGTTTTGAGCAAAAGAACAACATGATCCTTTGGTTTTGGTAGGATCACTCTGGCTGCCATGCTGGGAACAAATGACAGAGTGCAAGCATGGAAATAAGGAAGCCACTTAGGAGGCCATGGCACAAACCCAGGTGCAAGAAACCTAGCATGGAACAGAGAGATGACAGTGGAGGTGGTGGGAAGGTATCAGATTCAATACATATATTGTGAAGGTAAAACTTAAACATTTTCTAATGAGTTGATTGTGTGGTGTAAAGAGAAGAAAAATAGTTGTTGACATTTTTGAATGGGCTATTATGTCATGCCCAGCAATATGTGCTACACCACTGGAGATCCAAAAGGATGGGAAATACATGCCGCCCTCAGGGAGTATCCAGTCCAGTGGGCAAATATGATTGTCAGTGTGAAGGCCCAGAGAAAATAATAACAGCTAACCCCTACACAGCACTTTCTGTGTGTCAGGTACCAGTGCTTTGCATAGATTAATTCATTAAATCCTTATAATAACCTCATGAAATACATAGTAATTCTATCTTTATTTTACAGATGGGGAAACTGAGGCAGATGTTAAGGAAAAGCCTAAGGTCTAAGGTCACACAGCTTGTAAGTGGCAGAGCTGGGATTTGAACCCAGCCAGTCCAGCGCCAGAGTCTGTGTCTTCAGTCATTGCCTCCATCTCTGCCGGAGAGAATGAAATCACAGTACGGGCTCTTATTATCCAATAAGAAATGGGCTTGGTGTCACATAGAAGTCACACAGGAGTCCCTCAGGCAGCCCAGAGCTGCAGAGTGCAGTGAGTATCAGTGCAAACTCTCTTCAAAGGAAGATGTACAGGCCTGGGGTGCTCCTCTTCCCTGTGCCAAAGGTGCTGGAGGTTGCACCATAGTACTTTGGGAACCCCCAGAAGTAGGCAGGAAGTGGGAGCCTGTAGGACCTACAAAAATGCTATTTTATAAGAGAAGCAAAACATAACATTTCTAACGTGTTTGAATGTAGATCTTCTACTAGCTGACCTTGTGACGGGAAACAAATGACACACATCACAGATGGGAAATGCACATATCACACACACACACACACACACACACACACACACACAGGTGCATGTGCAGCCATGCTACTTTGGGAAGTTGTTTCTCAGCTCACTTGTTGACTACGTTAACAAAGAGTTACACAATGCTTTTTCTGCGAGAGGCACTGTGCTAAACCAAAGGGTAGATACAATACAAGTCTGCTACCACGCCTGGTTTTTGTAAAAGAGATAAAACAAGTAGAAAACTATAATATGTAAGGTCAGAGGAGTTAAGGGACAGCAAGGAAACTACAAATAAAAGATCAGGGGAGTTTGGTGGGCAGAGTAGGGGCAAAAGAGGAATGGGCCTGGCTTCAGCGAGAACTCTGCTTCTGTTCCATGCCTGGAAGATGTGTGGGTGTGAAAAGAAGGTAACTGAAGTAGAAGGAAGAGCTTGTGCAAAGGTGTGGAGGTGGGAGAGCTTGGTACAGGTTGGCAGAGGTTGGGATGTCTGAAGAGACAGAATGTGAGAAAATCCTAGAGACATTAGGGCTAGATCTTCAGATGTGGAAGGGGTTCTAAATGTCATGCATTTTGTGTTTGTTTTTTAGGCATAGAAAGTGCATTGGGGATTTTTGATGAGGGGAGCACCTAGCAAGTTGCTGGGTACATAGTAGGCTGACAATCAATCAATGATGGTTCAACTAATGAAGGAAAGAAATAATAATGGCCACAAATTATTGGGTGATTGCTATCTGCCACACACTTTTCTAAACATTTTAACTACTCATGTAATTCTCACCACAGCCCATGAGATGGTTTCTCCATATCCATTCTACAGATGAGGAAACTGAGACTCAGAGAGGCTAAATGTCTTGCTCAAGGCTGTGACTAAAGAGTGGGCATCGCACCAGAGCCCGTGCTTCCACATTGCTGTGCAACTTGGAAAACAGAAGAAGGGGAGAGAAGAAAAAGGGGTTGTGGGACCAATGTCATCCAGAAAGGAAGCTATGATAGGCCCAAAGTAGGAGAAGAACAATGTGGGTTGGAAATAAGAGACATTCCAAAGATGCAATCAACCCAAATCTGTTATTATTTGATATGGGCTGCTGGGGAGAGGGAAAGGTCAAAAAGGCTCCCAGCTCCTAGTTCAGTCCCTGGGAAGTGATAGAGCTATTCAGAGAAGTTGGAGTGAGAGAGAGGGAAGATGACAGTTTGGTTTTAGTTGATGTGTACAGAAATACGGGTGCCCAGGAGCCCACAAAACGGCCAGAGGAGAAGTGCTTTCAAAGGCAAGCTGCAGGGCTCCTTAGTTTTGTCACATTCCTCATTCTGGGGCTCTGCGGTTTTGTCTTGGGAATCTCGAGGCTCTCCCAAGGTTCCTTTCTATGTTTATATCATTTAGCAGGGAAGGATTGTTAATGACTAATCTGTGTCCATGAGGCACAGAGCCAAGGAAGAGATGCTGCTGCTAGCCCGGAAGGCTGCCTGTGATCATGCACAGTACACTGGAACTCTCTCCTCCTCCTCACCTCATTGTCTCCCCGACTTACCCTAATGCGAAATTGGATTCTGAGCATTTGTAGCAAAATCGCTGGGATCTGGAGAGGAAGACTCAATCCAGAATCCTCCCAGGGCCTTGAAAGTCCATCTCTGACCCAAAACAATCCAAGTAAGTACCTAATTCCTTTGGGAGTGGGTTGTCTATCTCACAGCAACAGAGAAAAAATAGTCACTTAAAAGTTTCTCTTTGACATCAGTAATGTATGTCAATAAATGAATTCTAAGTTAGTAGAGTTTGATATAAAGTCCTGAAAATTAAAAAAGAAAGAAACTCAAAAACAAAAAGAAGCAGAAGCAGAAGTTAATGAGTCTTAACAGTTGCTTACCTATTGAAAACTTATTTAGAAATATTCTTTTAACATTGTGGTCACCTGAGTAAATCACTGGAGACAGTAAATTTCAGAAATGTTTCCATTCTGATTCCATAAACAATTTGACCTGTATAGTGTGCTATATTTTGGTGATTTATCAAATCTTGATGTGAGCTTGGGAGTACTGCTAATGTCAGATGACTTGGGAAATAAGAATAGGACATTTAACCTATGCTTAATTGAAATGAAATTTTTCCCTAGAAGAAGAGTAGGTAGAAAAAGTCTTCTTTCTTGACTTCAGTTGTAAACTCTTCTATTGCTTTCCATTTTGAACATTAATATCACAGGAAATATCAGATGGAAATATTTTTAAAAGATAGAAATGTGAGTATGAGGAAGAACTTTAGTAATAAAATTGTCCAAGGACTAAATCTATAGATAAGATATCTCTTTGTCTCCTTATTGACAAAGTGAATGGGGCAACTGTGGAGCCAGACTTACTTCTTTTAATTGGGTTTTTACTTAGAAGGGAGGGGCAAGAGGGAATGACAAGTGACTCACCTTGTATTCTTCCTCTAAGAAACTCACACCTGAGCTTTGAGCTTTAAAGAAATCTGATGCTGTTTCTGGTGCTGTCTTAGAACCACTTCAGGAGTATTGACAAAAGAGGTAGGGACCCTTAGAAATAATATTAGTGATAAATAAGGAGGCAGGAAGAAACTTTTGGAGGTGATGGATAGGTTTATGGTATAGATTGTGGTGATGATTTAATGAGTGTATGCCTATCCCCAGACTCATCAAAGTGTATACATGGAATATGTAAAGCTTTTATATGTCAGTCACACCTCAATAAAGTGGTTTAAATATCTATCTATCTAATAAATTTTCTTTTCTGTTCCTAAAAAAAGGAAGGGAGAAGAGAGGAAACAATGTTCAGGGAGCTACCATTTTGTTTCTAGCTGTGATTTTATAAAATGATAGACACTTTTATCTTTGTGTTACCTTCCTACCCCCAGTCCTCCAAACTATGGATTTGTGCCATTTGTACCGTGGACTTTTCTGTTTTCTGAGGATGTTGCAACAAATACTGATGCAACTCCTGGTTAACTGATAAAGTACTGGCCGGGGACAAAGCTCTCTTGTCCTGAGACCCTTCCTCAAGATTTGTAGCAATTTCCTACCACGTACCTCTGCCCTCTCACCACAGCTGGAGAGGGAAAGTCATAGAATCCTTGTCCTTCCTCTTGTTCCACGTCTCCAAGATTGGGCCATTTGCAGTGGAATATCCAATGGTTGTGAGGCCTTTGGACTCTGCAAGGAAAAGAAAAGAAATATGTGTATGCATGAGGGTGTGATGGAGCTAGCTTTTCTACAATGTCTACTAACATGTCCTAGCCTTTACTTCATTCGCCTGTTTCCTTCTCACAAAAACCCTGTATGGGAATTTTTCTTTATTTTTTATTATTATTATTTTTTGAGACAAAGTCTCACTCTGTCTCCCAGGCTGGAGTGCAGCGGCGCTATCTCCGTTCACTGCAACCTCCGCCTCCCGGGTTCAAGCGATTCTCCTGCCTCAGCCTCCTGAGTAGCTGGCACTACAGGAGTGCACCACCATGCTGCTAATTTTTGTATTTTTAGTAGAGACAGGGTTTCACTATGTTAGCCGGGCTGGTCTCGACCTCCTGACCTCAGGTGATCCACCTGCCTCGGCTTCCCAGAGTGCTAGGATTACAGGCGTGAGCCACTGCGCCCAGCCGGGAGTTTTTCTTATACTCATTTTACAGATGAGAAAACTGAGACTCAAAAAGGACAAGTAACCCGCCCGCAGGCGGAGGGTTAGGAAGTAGCGGGACCTGAATTTGAGGGTGGGTCTTTCTGACTCCAAAGCTTCTTCCTGGCTACTCCAATATTGGCTATTGGCGGAGGCTGGGAAAACTTGAAATGGGGAATGATGGGGGAGCGGCGAGGGGGGACCAGCCGTTAAGCATTCCAGCCTGACAGGGGTGATTTGTTAAACCCAGGAACTAGTTTGAGGTTTCCTGAAACCTCCTGCATAGGGCATTTTTGAGAGATTGCACCATCAGTAGGGAAACTGGAAAGTTTGGAGCACTATTTGTTTTAACCCAGAGACCAGTCTAAGATAGCTGATTGAACAGTTCTGTTATCAGCATTTTAATTAAAGACCACAATGAACTCTCCATGCTGCTGTGATTAGGGACATCTTAGAGGAGCTCAGAACTGCTGTGGCTCACAGTCTCTGGATTATGTGTGCCATGAGAATGCATATCATGATGTGATAGATTTTCAAAGGCTCACATTGTCATTAGGTGGGTGCATAAAGGACAGAAAAGGTTCTTTTCCTCATAGAAAGAGATTCCCCTTCCCTTTGCTCTCAGTCTCATTTTTATCTCAATCTCTAGCAACACAGATTATAAAGGGGAGTAAAAAAAAAATAGGAACAAGCTAGACACAGTGATGAGTGCCTGTGATCCCAGCAGCTCAGGTGGCTGAGGTGGAAGGATTGCTTGAGCTCAGGAGTTCAAGGCTGCAGTGAGCTATGATCATGCCACTGCACTCTAGCCTGGGTAACCCAGTGAGATACCACCTCAAAATTAAAAAAAAAAAAAAAAGAAATAGGAACAATTTTCCTCCCAGGTATTTTTTATTGTCACAGTAGTTTTTACAGTGACGATGTAGCTAAAAGGCATCACCATATGAATGTCCTTAGTCACCAAGCTGTATGAGGCAAAAATCATTATTACATACAAATATCCATCCTTCTGTCTTTTCTCTCCCTTCTCTCACCCTGCTCTGGAATCCCCTAACCCCTTTGCTCTTCACAGTGAATTATTTTCTCCCTCAGTTTGCCCATTTCCAATTTTGGCCATAAAGGAACATCTACTGTTCCTACTCGCTCTGCTTTGTAAATTTGTGATAAGATGACACTAATATAATGCAACTTGATTGCAAAGTAAAATTGCAAATACTGCACAGGAAAAAAATAAGATTTATTCTTTGTTAGGATTAAGAAATGTAACAGGGTTCTGGTGATTAAAATAAATATGTATAAATATAAAATAAATTTGTATTAATTTTCAGTTTTTAAGATAAAATCCTAACAAAACTTTGAGATTTTGCTTCCCATTTTAAAGAGATTTAGATGGCCTTTTCCAGGTCTCAATGAACCTGAGACAACCTGGGTCTCTTACATTTTTATTAATGTTATTAATGTAAAGAAAAGGAGAAATAGTATGGCTTTGCATTTTCAAGTCCTGTAGATAGATTTAACACAGTTATCTGGAAAACATGGTAGATAATATAGTTGTGCATGGAGAAGATAGTCCTGCTGTGGGATGTTGCTGATTAGAGAAAATAAAAACACTGCTCTGGGCTGAGACTGTTCCTAAGCAGAGAGAGCTATTTGCTGCCATGTCCTAGAGAGCTATGGAAGCTGCCATTGTAGATGACAAGTGGATACCAGCCTGGGGCTTAAGGAGCAAAAGCTGGTTGCCATCCAGAATTTGCAGGGCAGAGACAGGACAAAGAAATGTTATTCCAAAGAGGTCATGTAAAAGATTCTTGCTCTCCTGGAGTCCCGACTCTGAATCTGAGGCTATAATTGGGCTTCAGAGGGGCAGGGTCGCTTGAGACTACATCTAAAAATCTAAGCATTTTACAGAGAATTTTTAGGGTAGTGAAATCATTCTGTATGATATTACCAGTGGTGAGTACATGTTATTAAACACTTGTCAAAACCCATAGAATACACAACACCAAGATTGAGCCCTAACATAAACTATAGTCTTTCGCTGATAAAGATATGTCAGTGTAGGTTCATCGATTGTAAAAAAATGTGCCACTCTGGTGCTAGTTGTTGAAAGTA
This sequence comes from Nomascus leucogenys, assembly GCF_006542625.1. Classification (NCBI taxonomy): domain Eukaryota; kingdom Metazoa; phylum Chordata; class Mammalia; order Primates; family Hylobatidae; genus Nomascus; species Nomascus leucogenys. The sequence continues at coordinate 67,578,178 of NC_044390.1, forward strand.
GAGGAGGCTGTGCATGTGTGTGGGGGGTGGAGGGGAAGAGGTATATGGAGGCTCTCCGTATATTTTGTTCAGTTTTATAGTGAACATAAAACTTCTCTTAAACATTTATTAATTTAGAAAAATATCTGTATTTTGTGTATGTCTTTCCTAGAGAGAGGTTTATAATTTTCGTTGAAGCTCAAAAATGCTGCACAATCCTAAAATTGTTTTAAGAAAATGAAGCAAACCCTTCTTTTCTAGAGAATCTAAATATATCTGCTTATAGCATCTGATTATATAATTGCCGAAGTTGAGGACAGGAAATGATACCCTAGGAGACTGACATATCTTAATGTAGTCATTGTGTTAAAAGTTTCAACATTATGACCAAGTCTAAAATATTTTTTGACCTTCCCCTAGCCCCATTCTCCTCTACTTCACTGTTTCAATGTTAATACATATCAAAACACTTTAATCTTGTTTAACCACTTCCTAACATTTGATACTATAGAGCCCAGTTCATTTAGCCATTCCACTGTTGATGGTTTTTTAGGCAGTTTGCCCTCTTTCTGCATTAGAGGCAATGCTACAATGAACATCCTGGTGCACACCAGCAAGTATTTCTCCAGGAAAGATACCTAGGACTTAAAATTGCACTTTATTTTAACATACACTGCTAAAGAGCCCTCCAAAAAGACTAAAACCTATGCCCCCACTAGCAATATGTGAGAATGCATATTTTCATACACTTTGAATATTATCGAAGTTAAAATTTTTTGATAATCTGATAGGTGAAAATGGTATTTAGTTATAGTAATTTCCACTTTTCTAATTATTATTAGTTTCAGATATTTTCTGTGTTTACTGGCCACTTGTGTTTCCACTTTGGTGAATTTCCTTTTTGTATCCTTTGCCAATTTCTCTCTTGGATTGTTTATCCTTTCTGTTTTTATTTATAGGAATCATTTATATATTGTTTGTACTAATATTTTTGGTGTTATTTATGTTGTAAATATTTTTATCCATTTTTATATATTTAGCTTTGTTTATGATGCCTTAACCTCTGTCTTACATTTCAACGTTCTCAAATGTATTCTTTTCCTATTTACTTCTTATTTAATAAAGTCCTTCTCAATCCCCAAATCCATAAAGTTCATAAATATATTTTCTTCCAATAATTTTATAATTTTCAGTCTTTAATCCATCTGAGATGTATTTCCCAAGAATGATGCATAAAGATATCTTTATTTTTACCTTCAAAGCATAGGCAATTTTCTTGCCACAATTTCTTGAATAGGTCGTCCTTCTTCCACTGATTTGAGCTGAGTCCACTAGCTACAGCATAGACAACTATTTAGGGTTGCTCAGAAACACAGCATGCTATTTTCCCTTCCTATAGCCATCCCTGTTGCATGCCATTTTCCTAGCCTAATGCCTATTCCTTCAAGACTAAGTTCAAGAATCAACCCTCCACGCTCAGAAAGATTTCCCTCATTCTCCTCGCTATACCCTTGTTTAAAACTCATCAATTACTTCCATTTAGAAGATCCAAACTCCTTACCATGGCCAACAGGCCATACAAGAGCTGCCTATTCTCAGACCTCATCTCCTATAGCCCCTCCTTGGCTCACTCATTTCCAGCCTCGCTGGGCTTGTGTTGTTCTTCCAACACTCCAAGCCCAGGCCCTTAGCTTTTGCTGATCACTCTGCCTGAACTTATTTTCCCTTTGTATGACTTACTCATTCTTGTCCTTCACATCTCAGTTCAAATGTCCACTTTTCAGAGAGCTCTTCTCTGATTGCCTTCTCCAAAACTGTGTTCAACTACAACACTCTATCCTTCTCTTTTACTTTCTTATTATCCTCATCAGAAATCCTATTATTTGTTGACTTGTGTATTATTCACTTATCCCTCTAGAATGTAAGCTTTTTGTCTTACCTACCACTGTATTTTTAAAACCTAGACCGAAACTTGGTATATAGTAGAGAATTAATGAATATTGGATGAATGAATGTCCCTGCTTGTGTTCCTGATGGCACCTGTGCTTAGCTCTGTTGTAGCAATCCTCACACTACTATAACTGGGTTTTTCTTGCCTGACTTTTCTACTAAGCTTTCTGAAAAATCATTATTTTTTACTATGTCCAGTGCCTGTCAATAAATGTACACTGACTAAATAAATGAGTGAATGGAATGAGAAATTGATGTTGAGATGCCATTTTTAAAGAGTAAGTACCTTATCACACATAGCTAAAGAGACCAACTGACACATCCACCATACTAGTGGGAAATCTTAGATCTATAAGTTTATTAGAAACATTTCTATCTTCCAAGTTACCACAGGAGACAGTTTTACTGATTGTTTCATGATTATAAACAGGACCCCCATCTTCCCACCTCCTATGGGAATTTTCTTATTGCTCTTCCAGTTTCCACTAACCAGTCTCCTCACTGCCCTTCTAGCCTCAGATCATGCCCCAATCCCAAAGCCCAAGCTATATATGTTAGGGGTTTTTTTAGACAGCATCTCACTTCCAGGTACTGACTTCTCTACCAGTTATTTATGTCTTTGTAACAACCATCCCAAAGCTTAGTGGCATAAAACAGGAATGATCCATTAATTCTCATAGTTCTGTGGGGCGGCTGAGCAGCTTCTCTGCTGGTTATGCCTGGGTTCACTCATGTTGCTTATTCAGATGTGAGATCAACTGGAATGAAAGGACTGAGATGGCCTCACGCATGTTTGGGGTCTTGATGTGGCTGTCGGCTGGGATAGTTGGAAGAGCTGGACTTCTTTCTCCATGAGATTTTTAAATCTGAGATATCTGCAAACAGTATGGCAATCTCAGGGCAGCATTCTTTCTTAGATATGGAAAACAGAAGTTGCAAGGTCTCTTAAGGCCTGGCTTAGAAGTCCCACAACCTCACTTCCACCACATTCTGTTGGTCAAGGAAGTTATTAAACCAGCTCAGGTCCAAGGGCTAGCGAAACAGACTTTGTGCATTGATGAGAGGAGTGGCAAACTCACATTGTAAGAGCGTGTGGAAAGGAAGCAGTTATGGTGGCCATCTTTGCAAACAATTTCCATGAGTAAGAGGCATAATATTTCAAAGATCCAATGAAGTATTTGAAAAAAAAAATGACAAGCTAGTCACGGAGAAAGCAGTAAACAAAATAGCTTCTTGACCATTTTGACTAATGTACATAATGCAAAAAAAGAAAAAACAAACTTTCCTGATTATGAAGAGTGAACATTAAGAAGACCAAACAACCACAACAACAAAACTATTCCTGGTAGTTCTGATGGAAGAGAATTAACAACGGGAAATTCGCGAGATTAATTAAAACTATTTGCGGCCCAGCATGGTGGCTCACTCCTGTAATCCCAGCACTTTGGGAGGCTGAGGTGGGCAGATTGCTTGAGCTCAGGAGTTCTAGACCAGCCTGGGCAACATGGTGAAATCCTGTCTCTACAAAAAATTTAAAAAATTAGCTGGGGCTGGGCACGGTGGCTCACGCCTGTAATCCCAGCACTTTGGGAGGCCAAGGCTGGTGGATCATGAGGTCAGGAGATCGAGACCATCCTGGCTAACACGGTGAAACCCTGTCTCTACTAAAAATACAAAAAATTAGCTGGGCATGGTGGCAGGCGCCTGTAGTCCCAGCTACTCAGGAGGCTGAGGCAGGAGAATGGCGTGAACCCGGGAGGCAGAGCTTGCAGTGAGCCGAGATGGCGCCACTACACTCCAGCCTGGGTGACAGAGCGAGACTCCATCTCAAAAAAAAAATTAAATAAATAAATAAATAAATAAATAAAATTAGCTGGGCGGGTGGTGCACGCCTGTAGTCCCAGCTACTCTGGAGGCTGAGGTGTGAGGATTGCTTGAGCCTGGGAGGTCAAGACTGCAGTGAGCTAAGATCTCACCACTGCACTCCAGCCCAGGTGAAAGAGAGAGACCCTGTCTCAAAACAAACAACAACAAAAACCCCGAAACAAAACAAAACAATTTCCTGGGGTGGTCAACTCATGTATAAAATGGTTCTGATGGGGAGACTGTAAAGCCTATGCTTAAGAGATTTCCAATAAAAATGGTTACCGTTCACTAATTAGTCTACATTGTGGGGAAGCAGACTTAGTTGTTAGGTTTCTTTATGCGACAAAAAAAAAAAAAAATCCTTCTTCGGCTCTTGTGTGTATTGTGTTGTATGCCTCTATTCACTAATTTCTGTCCTATGGCCTAAACAAGACTGATTCTAAAGGTGGTTATCTAGTAAGGTATATTATTCATTCACTCATTTATGTATTAGTTACTTTATTTATTCATGCAACCATTTGTTCATTTACTCAATTAACAATAATTTGTTGTGCATCTAAGATGTACCTGGCTGGCATTGTGCAAGGCATTGGAGATCCAATGTAATCTCTCCCAGAGCTGCTGGTTTAATGGGGGACACAGAAAACCAAATCCACAAAAACAAAGGTTGAATTACAATGGTAACACCACTACAAAGAAGAGGTACCCCGGGCTATGAAAGTCTCCTGGAGTTTGTGCTAATCAAGGAGTTGAGAAACAGGGCTAGGCCTAGAGCTAGGCAAGTGAGGCACTGAGGGTGCAAAATTTAAGAAGACATTCACTTCCAGGTTCCTGGTCCTAGAAGCCTCAACTCCAGGTGCTTCTTCTACATCTAGTTGGAAATAAAGATCAGCTGTTGTTTGGGCACCATTGTGTAAGCTCCAGAGAGCAGAGACGCTTCGAAAGCTGTGGATATCTGGTTATCTGGTTGATGCAGGTATTTTATTACTTATTTATTTATTTATTTATTTATTTGCGACAGAGTGTCACTCTGTCACCAGGCTGGAGTGTAGTGGTGCAACCTCGGCTCACTGCAACCTCTGCCTCCCGGGTTCAAGCGATTCTCCTGCCTCAGCCTCCCAAGTAGCTGGTACTACAGGCGCATGCCACCATGCCCAGCTAATTTTTGTATTTTTAGTAGAGATGGAGTTTCACCATGTTGACCGGGATGGTCTTGACCTCTTGACCTCATGATCTGCCTGCCTGGGACTCCCAAAGTGCTGGGATTACAGGCTTGAGCCACCGCGCCCAGTCGATGCAGGAATTTTTGATGTATAGCACCTGAAGGAAGTATGCCTTTCAATGGAGATTTTAGAAACAGCAAAAGAAGTTTGAGAAGAAACAAAATGATACTGTGGGTAAACCCTGTTCCAGCTTACCTGATTGATTTGTGCATGTGAACAGCTAATGCTGAGTGCCTTAGCAGAAGTGACCTTACAGAATTGCCCAGTGACCTTCAGTAAGGATTGTGGGTGGCTGGTGGTAGTCTCAGTGGGAGAGCTGCATGAGAGCACGGATTTAGAGTTAGACACAGGTTACATCCCCACTCTGCTTCTTACTAGTAACATGACCTGGGAAAGATTGCTTAATCTCTTTGAACCTCAGTTTTCTCATCTGTAAAGTGTTTATATTAGTTCTTACTTAGCTTATGATAGATTAAATCAGGTAACATCACTTGGAATCTGCCTACTCATAAAAGCTATTTTAATTTTAATTTTAAAAATTTAATTAAAATTTTAATTTAAATATTAGATTTTATTTTAATCTATCACCAAAAAACCTATGTAGTGGTTACTAAGATAGTAATAAAAATTGTTTGGTTCTTATAGAGCACTGTCTTCAGAATGATGTGGTCCAATGGTCATATTGGCTCACAGCCATCCTTGTTGGCCATACGCTGTCCTTGATGTGTCTCTGGATTTTCAGAAGTATCTATTTATTCTAAATCTGTATTTCTGTCCTGGAAAGAACTTCAGTTTGAGTGCTGCTTGAAGACCAAATACTTGGAAAAATAAAACGTTTTTTCTTTTCCTAGAGCTCTTTTCTCTTTTTCCTTAAGAATACATTTCTAGGCCAGGCGCGGTGGCTCATGCCTGTAATCCCAGCACTTTGGGAGGCCAAGGCGGGTGGATTACTTGAGGTCAGGAGTTTGAGACCAGTCTGGCCAACATGGTGAAACCCTGTCTCTACTAAAAATACAAAAATTAGCTGGGTGTGGTGGTGCATGCCTGTAATCCCAACTACTTGGGAGGCTGAGGCAGGAGAATCACTTGAACCCGGGAGATGAAGACTGCAGTGAGCTGAGGTGGCGCCACTGCCCTCCGACCTGGGCAACAGAGCAAGACTCTGTCTTAGGAAAAAAAAAAAAAAAAAAGAATGTATTTCCAGCCTTTGGGCAGAATCTAAGGCTTCCTCTGAGCATAAAATGATGATGGTTAGAAAACCTTCATGTTTTTTCCTGCCCTTTAAAAATGGATTACACAGATATCCAACAAAGTGTATACTTTGCTATCAACAACTGAGTTCATTTGAGACAATGTCACCAAGGATGATGTCTTGATATGTACAGTTCATAGTGAACTAGTGCATGTAATCGGTTTTTATCTTCATCCTCCAAGAACTAAGATTCCTCTAAATCAGAGTCAAAGTTATTTAATTGCAGCAGTGTCTTTCCAAGGTCTCTGATTGCAAATGGTTTATGCTAAATCAGAGGAGCTCCATATGCCATGAACTTCCCGTGACACACAGTATCTAAATAAGTAAATATTGATAACCAGAAAGTGGGAGTCCAAGCTACCAGTAACTATGTGTCTTATCACAATAAAAACAAACAGTGCATACCATTTCTGAAATAATTCCTGGGTCCTTAAATGAAGACTTAGGTTACAGCATTTTAGAAATAAACAGAAAGTAAAATAAACATTTTGTCCCTGCTTTCACCAATACCCAAGGCTTAAACTTTGTATCATGGAGCTGCTGCTTCTCCTTCCTCCTCCTTTTTGTAGGCTGTACACAAGTTCTTCTTTCCCATCTCTACTGACCCATGCTGCTATGCACTCTGGTCACCACACAACAACTTCCTGAATGTTTCTCCTTCTTTTACTGCTTCCCCTCCCCAGCCCACCTTCTCACTAGACTAATTATAACTACTGATTTCATTGTGCCACTCAAAATTTCCAGTAGCTCCCCATTGGCCACAGTTAGGTTCCCCAAACATTTTATGGGAAGGAATTACTTTTTCCTCAAAGCTTTAAGAATGGTGTGTAGCAAGGGCAAGGATGTGTGATAAAGGGAGAAACCCTGTATGAACTTACGTATTTTTACATAGGAAGCTTTCCATATATAATTTCATTCAGTCTTTTTCATTGTGAAATATTTCCAACATGCAACAAAATAGAGTAATATAATAAACTTCCTTGTATTTATTGCTCAACTTAGAAGGAGAGCATTACGGATATTATAGAAACTCCCTATGTACCTGCCCACTCACATTCTGCAGCTCTATTCTGACTATGGGGCTCATTACTTTCATTCATGTCTTTACAGTTAAGGCAAGGATCACAAGCTTTTTCTACAAAGGATAGACTGAATATTTTAGACTTTGCAGACCATATGGATTGTATTGCAACTACAGTACTTAACTCTGTCACTGTGGCTCAGAAAGGAGCCATAGACAACAAGTAAACAAAAGGGCAAATCTGGTCCTTGGCAGGCTGGGTTGGGTCCGAGAGTCATAGTTTGCTGACCCCTGCAGTAGAGTAACAGTAATAAAATGTAGCACTGCTTTGCATATCTTTACATCAAACTGTATGTATTATTCTGCAACCTGATTCCTTTGCTCAATATGATATTTTCCCATTTATTCATATGAATACATCTAGTTCTAGTTCATTTTATTTTATTTTTAATTTTTTTTTGAGATGGAGTGCTGTGTTGCCCAGGCTGGAGTGCAGTGGCACGATCTTGGCTCACTGCAACCTTCACTTCCTGGGTTCAAGCGATTCTCCTGCCTCAGCCTCCCGAGTAGCTGGGATTGCAGGCGTATGTCACCATCCCCAGCTAATTTTTTGTATTTGTAGTAGAGATGGGATTTCACCATGTTGGCCAGGCTGGTCTCGAACTCCTGACCTCAGCTGATCTGCCCGCCTTGGCCTCCCAAAGTGCTGGGATTACAGGTGTAAGCCACTATGCCCAGCTGCTAGGTCATTTTATAGTCATTTATTTTAGTTCAGATTATAATTATTTTATTGCTGTATAGTATTTACCTGTGAATGTGCAATTTATTTATTGTATCCATTCTCTTTTTGATGGACATTATGCTGTTTCCAATTTCTTACCATTGGAAACAATGTGGTGAACTTTTTTTGTACATGTCACTGTATACATATATTTGAAAACCTATGAAAGATTCACTTTTTAATCTTTACGGCAACCCTATTATTTCGATTTAAATCCCCAATCAGGGGAGCCTCTGGGTGGTAGTGTTGGGAGGAGGTGCTGAGTGAGTAGTTCCAGGTCATGCGTGAAGCTACGGAATGTCAGAACTGGCACTCCACCCTTAATCTCCTCATGTCTCCTCCCCAGTGATATTTATACTAGACCAAAGCTATTATTTCTGCATATGTAAAACATTGCTAGCTATGCAAAGGGAATATGAAATAAATATAAGCAATGATTCCTCTCTTCTAGAAGTTTACAATCTGGTGATATAGTAAAGACAAAACAGATGAAATCAAAGCATTAATTACTGTACAAGGAGGAGGGAGAGAAAAATGACAAGGAGGCCGGGCGCGGTGGCTCACGCTTGTAATCCCAGCACTTTGGGAGGCCGAGGCGCGTGGATCATGAGGTCAGGAGATCAAGACCACGGTGAAACCCCGTCTCTACTAAAAATACAAAAAATTAGCCGGGCGTGGTGGCGGGCGCCTGTAGTCCCAGCTACTCGGGAGGCTGAGGCAGGAGAATGGCGTGAACCCGGAAGGCAGAGCTTGCAGTGAGCCGAGATCACGCCACTGCACTCCAGCCTGGGTGACAGAGTGAGACTCCGTCTCAAAAAAAAAAAAAAAAAAAAAAGAAAAATGACAAGGAAGCATCAATCAACAAACTGGAACATATACGGGAAAAATCTATAAGACTGAGAGGTGGAAGAGCACGTTTGAGCCCGGGCACGGTGGCTCACGCTTGTAATCCCAGCACTTTGGGAGGCCGAGGCGGGCGGATCACGAGGTCAGGAGATCGAGACCACGGTGAAACCCCGTCTCTACTAAAAATACAAAAAATTAGCCGGGCGTGGTGGCGGGCGCCTGTAGTCCCAGCTACTTGGAGAGGCTGAGGCAGGAGAATGGTCTGAACCCGGGAGGCGGAGCTTGCAGTGAGCCGAGATTGCACCACTGCACTCCAGCCTGGGCGACAGAGCAAGACTCTGTCTCAAAAAAAAAAAAAAAAAAAAAGAGCATATTTGAGCAAATGGAGACATGCTGTGCCCTTGAAAGGCAAAATTAAATATCAGAAATGAGCAGATTTTCTCCCTAAATATCTACGTTTGGCACCATCTCAAACTCCCAAAGAAACTTTTCTTTTTAAGAGTGTGATAAAAGATGTGATAATTTTATCATAGAAAACAAGCAAGGGTATCTTAGGAAATGTTGAAAGAGAATGATCGATAATAAGAAAGGATGATATTGATACAAGAAGTAACTGCACGATCAATGGAAAACTAAAGTCTTAAAGAAGCATTATGAACCAATGGGTAAGGGAAAATGTACTCAAGAAGCAATTCTGAAAAAAAAAAATCCACCTTGTACCATAAACTAAAAATAAGGAGCAATAAAAGTAACATTTAAAAAATCAGATATATTTAACTACATACAATGCAAAACTTTTTAGGTAAAGGTAATTTAAAGGCATGTAGTAAATACAATAGAATGCCAATACATTCAACATATGAAGAACTCTGCCAAGTCAATAAAAAAAAGAACACTTCAGTAGAAAAATGGCAAAGGAAGTAAACTCAAAATGGAAACTGTCACACATAGCCAATATAGATGTAAAGAAATTTTTTTGAAACTTACTACTAATCAGAGTAATTTAATACAACAAGATAGGATTCATCACCTAGTAAATTAGAAAAAATTGTTCAAAGTGAGCGTGGGTGATGCTATTAAAGGTATGATGAGAAAGGCACTCTTATTTACTGCTGGTGGGAATGTAAATGGAAACAAATGATAGAACACAATTTGACATTTTTTATGCTTTGCTGTATTGCTTCAATTTTCTGCAATGACCCTTTTATTTTAAAAATACTTTAGCTTAAAAAATAAATTTTAATAACTTTTCAGGAAAACAGTGGATGAAGGAATTCTTAAAGTTGGGGTTTTATTAAGTTAACAAACTATTAATTGAGACTGATTAGGCTAACAGAGGGGGCAGCTGGCTAATCCATCCTGCATCCACCCTATCCCTCTTCCAGGACAGGGGTGGGGAATGGGGGAGTCAGTGGGAAGGTAGGGAAGTGAGCATGTTCAAATCAGATCTTTTTCTTTTCTTTACCCGCTCTGATTCTTCTTCTTCTTCTTCTTTTTTTTTTTTTTGAAACGAGTCTCGCTCTGTTGCCCAGGCTGGAGTGCTGGAGTGCTGGAGTGCAGTGGCGCGATCTTGGGTCACTGCAACTTCTGACTCCCAGGTTCAAATGATTCTCCTGCCTCAGCCTCCTGAGTAGCTTGGATTACAGGTGCCTGCCACCACGCCCAGCTAATTTTTGTATTTTTAGTAAAGACGGGGTTTCACCATGTTGACCAGGCTGGTCTCAAACTCCTGACCTCAAGTGATCCGCCTGTCTCGGCCTCCCAAAGTGTTGGGATTACAGGCGTGAACCACTATGTCTGGCCTTTAGCTGCATTTCTAAGGAGATTTGCTTCCTCTACTTGATGTGTTCTGCCAGCTGTTGACCACAGCTATCACCTGACAATGTTGTTTTCCTTTCTTTCTTTTCTTTTTGAGATGGAGTCTCACTCTGTTGCCCAGGTTGGAGTGCAGTGGTGCAATCTTGGGTCACTGCAACCTCTGCCTCCCGAGTTCAAGTGATTCTCCTGCCTCAGCCTCTCGAGTAGCTGGGATTACAGGCCTGTGCCACCATGCCTAGTTAATTTTTGTATTTTTATTAGAGATGAGATTCCTCATATTGGCCAGGCTGGTCTTGAACTCCCGACCTCAAGTAATCCGCCCACCTCAGCCTCCTAAAGTGCTGGGACTATGGGCATGAGCCACTGCACCCGGCCATAATGTTGTTTTTCTTCCTGATCTGGTGTTCTCTCTTCCACAATAGACTGCTTTCTCTACTTGTGCCTTTTGGCATGGAAAATGGGCTGCCCCATTTGTAGAGACAGTCTCATGGACAAGGCATAGTTTTGATTAAATGGGTACTCATAATAGCTAATCATAAAATAAATCCTGAAATTTAAAAAAAAGTTTAAAATCTTAAAATCACTAGAAATTTAAAAAATTCAAATTTGTATACATATTTTAGTGGTAGAAAATATGATAAACTGACCAATAACAAACTCTCATGTGTAGACATATGCTACCTTAGGATGAAATTCTGCTGTGAAGTGGAATGGAATGAAATGTAAACTTGAGGAAGAACAGGAATGATTAAAAAGTTTCCAGCTGTTAAAGAATAACTTCATCTATTTCTTAAAAGGGTAAGGGAGGGTATAAAGTTGCTGTGATATTTAGATTTAATCGAATTATTTAAAAGTAATGCAACAACATGTAAAAATGTCAATTTTTATAATATGTCAGAAATTATATTTCTTGCAACTATTTTATTTTTTAGTGAAAGACATTAGATGTTGACCCAAAAAGTGTGTTGAAGGAGCATATTTTTTTTCAAGGGTCTTTCAAAGGGTAAAATTCTCAACCTATAATATGACTCCTTTTATGGAAGGGAGGATTTGAAGGAAAAAAGACTTCAGAGCTAAAGTCAAGGGTCTCCTGGGAGTTCTTTTGCAGTTCCTTCCCCAACATGAAAGTGAAGAGTATTAGAGAAAGAAGGGCACCGAAATAACAGTAATTAGACAAATGTATATGGAAACTCTTGGCAAATAGGCTAAAGTTGCTAATCCCAGTAAGAAGCTGTTAAGAGGTAAAGAAAATCTGACTATTATGAGATGCATTTAATTAAGTGGGTTTATATCCCCAAGGTAATCTTTACATTTATTCATAGTTTACCTCTAACACTACTTTGATTGTTTGAATCCCTTCTGTTACTTGTTTCAGGCAGGGATTAACATACTTTTTCTGTAAAAGGCTAGATAGTAAATATTTTTGGGTTTCTGAACTGTGCAGTCTTGTGTTGCAACTACTGTACTCAACTCTGCTACTGCAGGGAGAAAAGAGCCATAGATATTCCATAAACAAGTGGGTGTGGCTGTGTACCGTTGAACTATTTATAGGCACTGAATATGAATTTCATATAATTTCCATGTGTCATGAAATATTCTTCTTTTGTTTTTTTTTACCATCTGAAAATGTAAAACCATTCTAAGCTCACAGGCTACACAAAAACAGGCAGCCGACCGGATTTGGCCTGCAGGCAATAGTTTACGAACTCTGTTTTTAGATACAGTATTTAAAGGCCCTTTTATACTGAAGAGTGAGAACAATATTCTGGAAGGATACACAAAGAATTAGCAATTGTAATTGTATTTAGGTAAGGGAAATGGGTGTCTGAGCTGGGAAGACTTTTTTTCAGTATACTGTTTGAATTGTTTACCATGTGCTTGTGTTACCATTTCAAAAATTTAGAGTTTCCTTTTTTTTTAAAGCCCATTCGGGAATTGTAAACCCAATGACTCTGACTTGAGTGGACCCTGCTAACTATCTGGATTCTAGAGAGTTCTGCTGTTAGCTAATCAGGGGCATTCACATGTTGGGTCTCCAATCAGGGATAATAACTTAAATGATGCAGCATTAGGGGAATTGGACTTTTCATTTGGGAGAGCAAGTGATAAATTATGTCCTAAGCTTTTGTGCCAATAGAGCTTATACCATTTCTCCAGGAAGAGCAAGTCAAATGTCATAGAATTTGGCAGAACTAAGCAAGAAAAACAATAAATGCAGATAATTTAATAGAGCCAACATTTCTTGAGGGCTGACTGTATGCCAGACCCTTGATTTGAAGGTGCCAAGTTTATATGAATGTATTGAAAAAATATATCACAGGAATCCAAAATGAAGATGAGCGTGCCTGGAAAATATTAAAAAACTGTAATGTGCAGTGGAAGTGCAGGGGAGCTTGCTGAACATAGCTCAAGGTTAAAAAAGACAGATGTGAGACAAGGAGAGCACAGAGGGAAACCTGAAGTCAGAGTCACAGAGCTGTAATATCCTATTTTTAATGACCAGAGGAAATGGGTCTTAAGTTATATAGTATAAGCGTGGGTTGAATATTAGGAAAACTTTCTGACCGTTCACATTGTGGGTTCCTGGAAAATATTATTATGGGAAATTGTGGAATTTCCTATTCCCAAGATAGGAGAAACTCTAGAACAATAATTGCCTAAATTTTGATGGGGAGTGGGGTATTTAAGCCCATTTATTATACAATATACAGACACATATACACATTTAGTGTCATGATTCATATATGTATTCATATATACACATTATATATATCCTTATACAATTGACATGTGCATGCTGAAATTTGAAATTCCCTAGTCCTCAACTAGCTTATGAGTATGAATGAGGTCCTGTTAATAACAACAACTCAACATTTTTTTTTTTGAGACTTTAGCTCTGTCATCCAGGCTGGAATGCAGTGGCATGATCAGAGTTCACTGCAGCCTCGACCTCCCAGGCTCAAGTGATCCTCCTGCTTCAACCTTCCAAGTAGCTTGGCTGGGACTACAGGTGTGCATCACCATGCCCAGCTAATTTTTTAATTTTTAGTAGAGGTGAGTTTTGTCATGTTGCCCAGGCTGGTCTTGAACTCTTGGGCTTGAGTGATTCTCCTGCTTGGCCTTCCAAAATGATGGGATTACAGGCAGTAGCCACTGTGCCTAGCCAGAAACTCAACTTTTACTGGCTTACTCTTCAGGACCTCCAGCATAGTTGTTTGAGGATGAGGGTGAGGTTGAAATGAGCTCTCTCTCTTCTGCTCGTTGCATTGGACGGATCTGCCTTATACCTCAATGTTTCCAGACTTCATTTTTATTTACAACCCTTTTCTTTTCACCTCTGGGTGGTAGGAAGGTCTCCTGAATCTAGTATGGGTTGGTCAAACACAGTTACACTGAAAATTACACATGTCTCTAATGGTTAAGGCTTTCCTTTGGGGTGAAGTTCATGGTCCCTAGCTCCCCGTGAGTTTAGAATGGATTTTCTCTCACCAAGCCCCTTATATTAATGGATAGTAGAGTTTGGCAGTAGGGCTTGGTGGAATTTGATGGGCTATGCCATTGGTTTACCAGATGGACCCAGATACTCCTGGACGCCACAGTGGACACAGTTTGTTTCTCTCTCAGAAGACTCCCTCATTCTTGCTTCTTCATCTGGTTCCTCTCTGGTGTTTTTCCATCAATGCAGATTGCTCTAGTATCACCCATCTTTAAAAATTGCCCTTGAAACCACATCCTCCTTCAGCTACTTCTCTATCTCTTGACTCCCTAACTCTTCACATCCAAACCTCTCTATTACAGCATCCTGTTATTTGCCTTCATAAACAGCTTTCATGACAATATATAATCATCTATGTATTTGTGTGATTATTTGTTTAATATTTATTCCTAATTAAGCTTGATATCATGGATCATGAATGTTTATTTTCCTTTTGCCATTTTATCTTCAAATATCTAGCACAGAGTTTAGTGCAGAACATGTGCTCACTGAATATTTGTTGCAAGCATGAATATATGAATAAATGAAGGAAACAGGTTTCTGGTGGACTACCTTCCCAGCAGCCAAGTGCATCTGAAACTCATTTCTGTTTGAGCTAGGACATTTGGTGAGTGAGAGAGAAAGAGAGACATGAATAGTGGGGAAATCCTAATGAAATACATACTTATCCAAAAAACCCACTATATCCTCTTCCTGGGCAGCAAATATAGATAGCTATTTATTTGTAAATAAAGTCATGTCTTGGTGGAGACAGAAAAAAAAGGTTTGAAAATCATCCTCAGAAAACAGCTTGGGAAAAGAGATTCTGACAGCACACATTATCACTTTTCATTATTTAACCTTTCAAATTACTTCTTTAGGGAGGTAGAAGACATCGTAGAAGGAGTGAAAGAAGAAAAGAAGACCTAGAAACATAGCTCAAAGTGAACACTGCTTCTCTTGGGTTCCTGGATTTCTTCTGGACATTTCCTCAAGATGAAACTTCAGACACTTTGGTGAGATTTACCATTATTTTTCTTTTTACTATATGTTTTTAAAAAGCCCCAGATCAATACATGACCAAGGTAGATCATGACAGTGAAAATGAAAGCCCCTGAAATTTCCTTTAAAAGGCGGATATAAGGAAGATCTCTGATTTTCTGATCTGCTGACATAATGCCTAAATAGTCAAAAAAAAATTCCAGTAGGAAGTTGCTTTAAATCACTATTGATGTTTATAAAAACCTATTCAATTTTAGAATAAAGTTTAAGATAATAAATCATGGATTCATCTCTTTTTAAATCAAGGCCGTTTATATTTGTTTCTTTCTTCTAATAAAGACATAGTCAAAATGTCATCGTAACTTGCCCAATCTCCCAAGGGCTGAAATTTGAATGAAAACATAAGGTGTATTTTTCAGATAAATTGGTATCTTTTATGCGAGCACATATCTTGGGCATTTTTAGGTCCAAATGAGGTATAAAAATGATAAATATTGAGAAAAGATATATACAGAAAGGCTATAGTAAAATGCATTCAAAGGGAGCAAGCCATTTGTACTTTTGTAAACTATCTCGCTGTCTCCTTCCCTAGCTCTCCTAACCAACCCTTCCCCCATCCCCACAGTCACAAACTGTCTATTTATTTATTTTCCTTTCAGGAGTTTTTTTTGAAGACCACCATCAAGAAAGTGCATTTCAATTGAAAAATTTGGATGGGATCAAAAATGAATCTCATTGAACACTCCCATTTACCTACCACAGATGAATTTTCTTTTTCTGAAAATTTATTTGGTAAGTTGTCAAGTTCATTTGAATGTCAGTAAGAACAAACTATGATTTGGAAATACATGAGGAAATGCCTAGATGATGAGTCCAACCCAGGGTCAAGAACATGTTTTTGTTCCAAGTACTCAATCAATGTTAGCTACTCTGCAAGGTTAGAGGTATATCGGACCTTGGATTCATGGGACCTAATGGTCTTCATTTTTATAGATGAGGACTGCAAAAGCTTTGTGAATTGCTCAAGGCCGCGAGGCTAGATAATTAACAGAGCAGGGAGTAGAAAGCGATTCCTCCTCTGAGGCTAATTCCAATATTATTATAGCAGGTACTAAACTATGAAATCATGATTCTTATGGCTTAATATGATACCTATTAAAGGCTGAGCTTACTTAGGTTATAGCTGGGCAGATTTCCTTTTTCAGTTCCTCTGGTGCTGGGGGATCTATGGCACAGTGTCAGGATTAGTCATTTAAGCAGGATTGAGGACAAATTGTACTAAGCAGTTTTCAGTAGATCTGTAACTAGATGATACCATAAAATGATATATTGCTCCACTTTATGCATTTATGAAAAACATCTCATTATAAAGAGTTTCAACTGCAAACATTAACAAAGAGTCAGCCAAGGCAATATTTTGGGTGGGAGAGGGAGCCTTTCTGCCAGTGTTAAAATAATTCCCTTCTGCATAATAGCCCTGCTGGGAGCCTGGGATGCTCCCAGTTTTCACCCTCCGTTAATATATGGGCCATGATATACCATAATAGTGAAAATGCAAACACTAGAAGTTCCTCAAAGTTCAATGTATGAAGGCATGACCGCTTATTTGGTTGCTGATATTCCTAGGACCTGTTAATTAATAATTTGTGCTGTTACCTATTAGTCATTAGCACTTTAGTGTGTGATAGTTGATTAGGCCATTTCCAAAAAGGGGTCATTATTTGCAATAATTATTTACATGTGTACCTGCCTCCATACAGTACAAATGCATTTAAGGGCAGTGACCATATTTCATTAATCTTTTATTATCCAGTACATATTTAGTAGGCACTTGATAAATAAGAGTCCAGTAATAAATAATAGAAGGGAAAGGAAAAAGAGGTTTATGGAAAAAACAGATGTTGATCCGTAACTCTCAGAGAGACCAAAGGCAGCAGTAATTATTTATTAAATGCCAGTTCTCCCAAGTACTTGCTGCATCTTGTTTCTTCCAGTTGGCTTATCTTCATCCTGTAGATGCAGTCAAGGGCAGTGGGAGGCCCTGCCTCCATGTATAGCCACTTGACCATTTGCTTCTGGCCTGCCCGCCCTTCTATGGTTCCTCAGAACAGAGTCCATGTATAGACATCTCAGTGATAGTTTCTTCTAGCAGTCAGAACTCACAGAATAATTAGGACTATTGGCACATACCACAGATAAAGAAAAATTCCACTCAAGATTTTTTTTCAAACATAAACTTCCATTTCCTGCTGTAAAATTTTATGATTGTAGGTTGAGATCTCTGAGCTTAGGCTATTCAGCTCCAATTGCTTACAGAGAGAAAATTGTAGAGTTTTCCTTACAAGCTAGCCCAATTTTCAGCCAGCAGAGAAGATTTCAGGGTAATTTCAGCAGCCATAAGGTGAAAAAGATGCCAGTAAATACAGAAAAAGCCATGAAGATGCTGTCAGGTTAGAAGCATCTAAAAATGATTGCTAAGGAAGCACTGTGCCTTCTGCTTTTATGGTGTGGTTCTCTCCTCTCTCTCTTTTGCTGGACCACATTCTTATTCCATTTCCTAACACTGCATTTAAGGTTTCTGAGAATATATAGCACAAGCTGCATGAGCTGCAATGCACAGCTGTAATTCTTTGCTGGAGCAGTTTCCTCAACTCTTTATCTGGTCCCCTCTTCTGGTAAGCTAATCTGACCATGTGTGACCATTAGGACTCCTTTTCCTTTTCTCCATTAAGCTGTAGAGCCACGTCTAAGCATTATTTTCAAATCTCTTTCCCCTAGGCCCTCAGTCTCACTTCACTTAACATATGTGAGCTAGGCTGGGCATAGTGGCTCACACCTGTAATTCCAGCATTTTGGGAGGCTGAGGGAGGTGGATCACGAGGTCAGGAGATCGAGATCATCCTGGCCAACATGGTGAAACCCTGTCTCTGTTAAAAATACAAAAATTAGCTGGGCGTGGTGGTGCGTGCCTATAATCCCAGCTACTCGAGAGAACTGAGGCAGGAGAATCGCTTGAACCAGGGAGTCGGAGGTTGCAGGGAGTCGAGATTGCGCCACTGCACTCCAGCCTTGTGACAGAGTGAGACTCCATCTCAAGAAAAACAAACAAACAAACAAAAAGTACCTGAGCTAAAGGTATGCCAAAGGGGAGGACGAAGAAAATTTTGATTCCTTTATTCCTCTTCCTCGTCTTCTTGTGTGTCATGATGACACTGATGGCTTCTATGGCCCCTTCATGTGCGTAGGGTGGAAGGCACCAGGGAAAAGACTGGCCCATGAATGAGTAGTCCGCAGGCCTAACTCAGCACTCCTGGGTCTAAGCTATGCCAGGGGTTCGGAAGGGTTAATCCATGGGTTCAACTGCCCAGAAAGCTGGACTCTTTTCCAGTGGTTAACTGTGTATTCAAAACAGCAGTCATGTTGTTATAATAAGGGCAAACAAGGTTAATGGAATAGTCTATGGATAGCTGTCACTTCTTCTCTTCAAATATCAGACACCGACAATATGCTGGGCCTTGGAATGAAGCAGAGAATAGGACAGGCAAGATCCTAGTAGAGAACAAACTCACAATAAACTTGTAAATAAATCAATAAACAAAATAATATCATTTTTATACCTTATTTGGACCTAAAGATGCCCAAGGTAGTGATACATGCTATGAAAGCAACAAAATAGGGTGATGCCCTATAGTCTGGAGGGATGGGCTGCTCTAAGTGGTATAGTCAGGAAAGGCCCCTGAGGAGTCCACAACTGAGCTCAGCCTGAAAGACAAGAAGCCAGAGAAAACATTCCAGGAGGAGGCAATAACAAGTGCAAAGGCCCAAAGTCTGGAATGGACTCAGAAGGACCTTGTCTTCTACTCATTTTTATTTAGGGGTAGACAACTGCCTTCCCATTAACCAGCTGTGCAGCCTTGAACAGCTCACTCAAGTTCAATTGGTAAAAGTAGATTATCAGGCTGGGAGTTCTAGGACATTTACTCAAATTAAACATTTGAGTTCACAAAAATGCTACCGTTGTCCACGTCAGGAAGTGGTGACTCAATGGTACTCACTTGGTACACGGCTCAACAAGTCCTTTTAAGGTGGTCTTGGGCATGGTCCCCTTCACTGCAGGTTAGTATAAAAGTCATAATTCAATGACAACTTTAAGGTGTTTAGAAGGTGACCTGAAGACAATACTGACAAGCACTCACTATTGGGTGCTGGAGACACTAATGACCTTTTCAGTGATAACTTGCAGCTTCTTCTAGAGGTGACCATGGGCCCCTCACTCTTCAAAGGCTTTGCTTAAGGTGAAGGGGAAATGTCTTCACCCCTGTAATGTTTATTCCAAAAAGCAGAGCCCAAATGAGGACTTGCGTGAAGGCAGTTTATGTGAGAGATGATGGGGGAGCGGAGGCAAGGGAGTGGGTGATGCGTCAGGGAAGGAGGGAAAACAAAAGACGTCAGTTGTCAAGATCCCTGGTGTGGGTGAGGCCAGCTTGATGCCACTGGGAGCAGCACAGAGAACTGTCAGCAGAGGGGTCAGGGACTGGAGCATATATTAATATTAACTGCCCCTTGGCTCCCGTTGGTTGAGCGTCACCCCAGGGGGCATTAACTCCCCGCACTTCTGGACTGTTTTTGAGCTCAGGCCAAGCTGTCTCCTGTGGGATTAGCGAAGTTCTGGGCAGAAAGCATAGGGATGTGCAGCATGCTCTTGAAATGACAGGCGGTCAGCCTGAGGTCATCATCTGAGCTCGCGTATCATCAGCTGCCGCAGGTATGGCCGAGATCAGAGACGGGTTGAAGGGATGTGACAGCTCCACCAGAAAAAGAAGAAAAGAAACTTGGACAGAATGGAATCAGAGAGACGGGGGTTGGAATCACCTCCCTGAAGTCCTTTAATTTATTCTGTTGCCAGACATCCCTGACAAATCCAGATGGGAATCTAGCCCGTCGGTAACTGAATCCACATAGAGGCACGGGGGTGGAAGGACACAGTTACCACACAGAGATTCGGCTCCTTTCCTCTGGGAGATCCTGCAAGCCAGGCAGCTTGGTCAAAGATTAATTTAGTGGATTAAAAAAGGCGTCTCTGATGAATGAATAAGGCAAGGTTTTATGCAATTAGTGCATAATAAAAAGTAATAATGACAAAGTCCACAGCTCCCCACCATCTGACATAGTGAATAAGATAGGAGATGGTATGTTAACTAAAGTCTATATTTACTTTTAGCAAATCATGGTTTAAAAACTCAAAAATTACAAAAATTTAAAAACTAAATTAAGAGACAAAGCATTCCAACAATAAGAAAAGAAGCAAGAGAAAGTACAGTCTTATCCTCCCACACCCAGTGTTCCTGGGTACAGTGATTCCTGATTCACTTAGCACAGTGACACTGGGAATGGAAATAAGGAATAAAATAGTGGGAAATGAAATCTCAGAGGCAAGTGAGATTCTCTGAACTTCAGTTTTCGCCTACGTAAAATGAGGATAATAATGTCACACTTCACAGTGTGTTGGGAGGAAGGAATGGGCTGTGTGGGAAAGTGCTCTGTAAGCTGCAAGGCATCCTAAAATGTTACAATTAATCCAGAGTTTGAAATGTAGTTGTCACATTTTAAATTGTTGAAATGATAAACACCATTCCACTCATTAAAAGAAGGAAGTACTGTTTATCTCAACATTGTGGAGTGCAAAGAACTTTCAAGGGGCCAGAGAGAATCAACAATATGTAAAAAAGGCTGGGCATGGTGGCTCATGCCTGTAATCCCAGCACTTTGGAAGGCCAAGGCAGGTGGATCACCAGAGGCCAGGAATTTGAGACCAGACTGGCTAACATGGTGAAACCTCGTCTCTACTAAATATACAAAATTAGCTGGGCGTGGTGGCGCATGCCTGTAATCCCAGCTACTCGGGAGGCTGAGGCAGGAGAATCACTTGAACCCAGGAGGCGGAGGTTGCAATGAGACGGGTGACAGAGTGAGACTCAGTCTCAAAAAAACAAAACAAAACAAAAAACCACCAAAAAACAAAAACAAACAATATGTAAATAAATTTCTGGTTACCTCACCTTTGCATTATTACATTGCTAACAACAGCTTTGGAATCCACGTCTTGTATTGCGTTTAATATTGTATCTAACAGTCTTTCCGGAGCCCCATTCTGATTGAGGCCTAGCAAGTGTCAGGAGGTAGATCCTATACAATCCCATTCACTTATCTTTCATTTCCTTTGGCTACTTCGCATTGCCTTATGCTTCACTCAGCTGTGTATGCCCATTTTCTCAGGGTGCGCTTTATTTCTTTATTTTTATTTTTATAGAGAAAGGGCCTTGCTCTGTCACCCAGGCTGGAGTGCAGTGGCACAATCAGAGCTCACTGCAGCCTTGAACTACTGGGCCCAAGCAATCCTCCCTCCTCAGCCTCCTCATGCTTTATTTGTATCAGAATACACTCACTTTGAAATCTGCTTCTTCCCTATGACTTATGCTTAAATTAAAAGAATCTTCCAGATGTTACAGAATCAGTCACATGTTTTAAAATGCAATTAAAGGTTTTGAGATGCAGTTTGTAGAATATTTCTGACATTTGATTTCAGGTATTTTTCCCTCTCACTGAGTTCAACTCAAGTGAACGTAGTTCTAACTTCTTGGGTGAATTAAAGTTCAAAGTTTCCAAAAGATAGAGAGATACCATTGTCTCAGATAAAATGAAGCTTTGTTTCAGCATACTTGAAATATTTTGTCACTGCTGTTTCTTCTCCACAACTCTTCCATAGCTGTAAGTAGTCTCTAAGGCATTTAATTTACTGTTACTTTGGTTTTTTCTTTCTCAAGGAATCTCAGATCTGGTTCTCTGGATAGTGGAGTAAAGAAATGGGAGAAGGAAAGAAATATTGAATGAGCCTTTTCTTATTACAAAATAGATTACTGCCTCTTTCAGCTAGGGCTTGCAGTTTGGAAAAGGTATGCAATGAGTCAGAGAGTTGGCCAGCTGGTAGGTGATTCCACTGCAGTCTAGGCCTTAGCTCTCAACCTTTCAGGCTAAGAAACAGATTCTTAGGGATGCCAAGTTGAAAAAGATTGACTATAAAATCATATTGCAAACATATTAACTTACAACAATAAAAATAATTGTTAATGATAACAGCTAGTATTTCTTGAGTGCTTTATAGAAACTCATGTGTCAGATATCAAGCTAAGTACATTTTAGATTTGTTAACAGATTTCCTGGGTTGATTCCAATCTCTGCCATCTACTACCATGTGGTCTTGGACAAATTCCTTAACTTTGCCCAAGTTACTTGCCTTATTTAATAAGGTGATAAGAAGAATGCCTGGCACATCACAAGTACTCTATTTGCCACTAAAATTCACTCTCACAACACACCTATAAGGTAGGTACCATTACTATTCCACTTTTATGGAGAGAAAATGAATATTTAGTGATGTTAAATAATCTGCTAAACATTCCATAATTAGTAAGTAGGCAACTGAAATATAATCAGGACAAGGAAACAAAATTGAATGTTTAAGTCTCCAGGCTTAGAGAAAGCTTCTATTCACTTTCTCAACTGGGAGGGTCTTTCAATAAGATTAAAGTCTGCTGACCATGTCTGTTCTCAAGGATAGTTCTCAGAAAAAAAGCATTGCCAACATTTACTCTGGGACCTCCCTTTTTTCATGACTTCATAGCTGATGCCCCACTCAGCATGAGAGGTACAATATTCACAGTGCTCCCGAATAACTGTGCCGAATAGTGCCATTAGATAGAACTTTCTGTGATGAAGGAAATGTTCTAGATCTACTTCGTCCAATACAGTAGCCACTATTCACATGTGGTTATTGAACACTTAAAATGTGACTGGTGTGACTGAGGAACTGACTCTAATTTAATTTAATTCTGTTTAATTTAAATAGCCTGATATGGTTTGGCTCTGTGTCCCCACCCAAATCTCATCTTAAATTATAATCCCCACATGTTGAGGGAGAGACCTGGTGACAGGTGATTGGATCATGGGGGTGGTTTCCCCATGCTGTTCTCATGATAGTGAGTGAGTTCTCATGAGATCTCGTTGTTTGATAAGTTGTCTGGTGCTTCTCCCTTCCTACTCTTTCTCCTGCTGCCTTTTGAGGACATGCTTTGCTGCCCCTTCACCTTCTACCATGATTGTAAGTTTCCTGAGGCTTCCCCAGCCATGCAGAACTGTGAGTCAATTAAACCATTTTTTCATCATAAATTACCCAGTTTTGGATCGTTCTTTATAGCAGTGTGAAAAGAGACTAATAAATAGCCATACATAGCTAGTGGCTACTGTTTTAGACAGCAGAGATATTCAGGAAAAAAATCTTCTTTTAGGGAAAAAATAATACGAGACAGTTGATCATCTCTAAGAGAAATGCAAAGGGATCCAATCAGTCTTGTTATGAGAACATTCTGTGTGAATTTCACTCAGCAACAAGGGTTTCCTGGGTCAGCTAAATAATCCTGCTCATTTCTTATCTAGTATAGATGTTTCTGAGGGCACCCGACAGGTCCATTTATTTTGGCCAGTGAAAAACTCGGTGGAGAATTCTTGAAATGGAAAATTCTGAATCATTTGTCTAGCTTCATATCCTTTGGGTAGCTTTTTCACCTATGACCCTCTCAAGGCAAGGATAGCTCTGGGATTATGAGGAGGGGAGAATGAGGTCAGAAGTAAACTGAGGACTGAAAATGGCTTTGCAGATGGTGACCCTTGATCAAGCAATTCAAACTGAAATATACCCATAGACCATCACACTTTTCCTCTTTCTTGGCAATTACGGCAAGTGTACCTTAGTTTTTCCACCACAGGATTTTGAGTCAGAAGACCTGGGTTAAAGTTCCAGCATCATTCCTTACTCATGGTATGACTATAGACAAATCACTGAAACTCACTGAGTTTAAAAATAGGCTTAAAGATAGTGGAAATTAGAAATAATACCTCCCTCAAAGGGTGCAAGTGAAGATCTGATGAGATAATGCATATGGAACCGCTTTGGAAACTTGTGAAGGCTATAGAAATGTCTTAGCAATGATTATTCCACTTGTATAGCTCACCTTTGCCTTTTAAAACTGCTTTCATATTTACTATCTCATTTTATCTTCAGAACAGGCCTAAGTAGGGCAGGAATTATTATCTATGTTTTACCGTCTATTGATGTGGACAAATGAGGCCCACTGAAGCTGAGAGACTCACCTAAGGTTACACAGTGCCTCTCGCTACATTATGTCTGGGCTCCACCCTGGGTCAACTGAGTCCCCTTCTAAAGCCCTCATTTCTGAAAAACAACCAATAGACTTAAGCTTGATGTCCAAAAGTTATGCTGAAGGATAAAATATAGAATTATTCCTATTCAATAAGCAACCCAAGGTACAACATGAGTCCAAAGCTGAGCAATCATAACATCAGCATAGTAATGATGGGTAGCCACCTGTTGTGCTAAGCATTTTATAAATACTATTTTAGTTAATAATCACATATAATTCTTTGAGGTTGTATAGTTATCAACCCCATTTTACAACCAAGGGAATCAAGGCAGAAAATGGTTCAGGAATTTGTCCATTGTCCACAGAGCTAATAAGTGCCAAGACAGCCTGGATGTATTACTTTGCTGGGGCTGCTGTAACAAAGTAACATAGACTGGGTAGCTTAAACCACAGAAATTATCCCATAGTTCTGGAGGCTGGAAGTCCAAAATCAAGGTGTCAGCAGGGTTAGCTCCTCCTGAAGGCTGTGGGTGGAGGATGTGCTCCAGGGCTTTCTCTTTGGCCCACAGATGGCCGTCTCCGTCTCCTCTCTGTGTGTTCACATCAACTTCCCTTTCTGCGTTTCTGTCTCTGTGACCAAATTTCCAATTTTTAAAAGGATACAAGTCATATTGGATCTTCATTTTAATTTGATTTTCTCTGTAATGACCCTATCAACAATTAAGGTCACATTCTGAGGTACTGGGGTTTAAGGCTTCAACATATATACATCCTCATCTTACAGTGGTTCAACCTACTATGTTTAGACTTTACAATGGTGTGAAACAGACATTTTCAGCATAGTTTTCAATAAATTACATGAGCTATTCAGTTCTTTCTTATAAAAAAGGCTTTGTGCTAGATGATTTTGTCCACTGCAGGCTAATGTAAGTGTTCTGAGCACACGTAATGTAGGCTAGGCTAAGCTATGCTGTTTGGTAGGTTCGGTAGGTAGGCTGGAGTGCAGTGGTGCAGTCTCGGCTCACTGCAAGCTCCACCTCCTGGTTTCATGCCATTCTCCTACCTCAGCTTGCCGAGTAGCTGGGACTACAGGCAGCATGTCTTACATGGTGGTAGGCAAGAGAGAATGAGAGCCAAGCGAAAGGGGAAACCCCTCATAAAACCATCAGATCTTAGGAGACTTACTCACTACCACGAGAACAGTGTAGGAGAAACCAACCGCATGATTCAATTATCTCCTACCGGATCCCTCCCACAACACATGGGGATTATGGGAGCTACAATTCAAGATGAGATTTGGGTGGGGACACAGCCAAACCATATCAAGCATTATGCTTTAAAATGCTTCCATTTTAAATCATACCATTCCATTTTAAATCATACCATTCCACCACCTTTTGATGGGGACAAATGTCAGGACCTGGAGCATGGCACTTGACCTCCAAATCCAGTTTTAGAGCCACTGAACAGAAACCCACCCTCTAAAAGTTCTTAAACTGGAAAAGTACTCCCCCGAAATGTTTATCTAAGAGACTGGTTTCCAGCTTACTAGGCAATTTGGCATTAAGGACTTTTCTCATAAACATTTACAAATATTCTGCTCCGTAGTGAAGTTAATCAGTAAACCACACAACCTCTGTCCTCTCTCACTCCTTACCTAGTCTCATTTTCAGTTGCTGTGAATAAGCTAAGAATGGTAATGCAGTTTCAGGGGTTAGAAAATCCAATTCAAATTAGTCCTCACTGCAGCTGTACGCCGCCAGGATTTTTCATGGAAATGATGAGTATGAAGCCCGCAAAAGGTAGGACACTGTTCACAGGTGCTCTCAGGTCGAGCTCTTGCAACTGGACTGAGGAAATCTGGGGACTTTGGTTGGTGATGACAGTAACAGATGTCTGTCAAAGATGGTGGCTCAGTCAGACCCAGAAGACTAGGGTGGGAGTTTGGGTTGGGGTGATTTTTGTAGGGTTCTAAACAGACGAATATCTTATGGGGATGAAATGTAAGGATGTTTCCCCTAATATTCTTCATAGACTATTATGTCAAATTATCAGTATTCTTCCAAACCAAACATTAGACAGTTCTAACATTAATATAATGGACACTTGAAAAAACATTTTAACATACATTATTTAATGCAGTGTTCCTAATATGGCAAGTCTCAGTTCCCAGGGGATCACAAAATTTATTTAGTGTCTTGTGACCAGCATTAAAAACTGGATTAGAACATAATAGAATAGGAATATCAGTGTCCCTCAAGGGGTAAACACAAGTGGTATTTCATGAAATTTTGTTTCAGTTACATATGTGTAAGTATGTACAGGGTATATGAGATAAAATGTATCCAAAACTGTAGGTTGTGGTAAAAAAAAAAAATGAAAAGAGTTTGGGAAACACGAATTAATGAAGTAGTTTCACAGCAGGTTTCTCCCAACAGTCCATGAAAAATCAGATAAGCACAGAGTTGAGCTTTAGGCCCAGGCTCTTGGTTTTCTCTGAATTAAAACATAGATTATAATTAAAACACAGTATAATGTAAGTCATTTTTTAATATTTTTTAAAACAGAAATTCATCTTTTAAATTTCCAGCAAGAAAAAACTCGAGTCATTTTTATAATAATGATAGTTGTGCACATGTTTTTGGTCATAGACTTGGTAGCATACCATTTTGTTTAAATGCGATGTTGAAAAGTGACCGACACCGTATTTAGAAATGGAAATGAGTTGGAAGGCCGGGGAAGCAAATTTTCCATTTACTTCAATTTAACCAACATTTAATAAACATTTACTATTGTGTCAGCATTGAGTTAGATGCCAGGAATATAAAGAAAAGAATATAATCTAATATTTTCCCTCAAAGAGTTCACAGACTAATCACGACAATCAGAAAAGTATGCATGTGTATGTGGTGTCAGGCACTATGCAGTTTACATTCTTTGTCTTTAGTTCATCTTTATTACAGCCTCTCATGCAGGCACCACATTATTTCAGCTTTGTAAAGGAAGGAACAGAAGCTTAAAGAAGTTCCATGTCTTTCCCAGGTTCATATACCTAACAAGTTGTGGGT
Source organism: Nomascus leucogenys (assembly GCF_006542625.1). Classification (NCBI taxonomy): domain Eukaryota; kingdom Metazoa; phylum Chordata; class Mammalia; order Primates; family Hylobatidae; genus Nomascus; species Nomascus leucogenys. The sequence continues at coordinate 67,605,677 of NC_044390.1, forward strand.
GAAATGAATCCAGATTTGTCTGCTCAGAGGGCCCTCTTAGGTAGTATCTCACACCATCTCAAGTTCAGCGTGGAAGATAAGCCTGTAAACAAAAGAAATGATTGTATATGCTTCTAGTATGTGCCATAATAGAAGTGTGTACAGAGGTAGGAGAGGTGAATTCCACCTGGGGGAACTGGGGCAGGGCTCCCGGAGTAGGTGACCAGAAGTAGGTGATCAGCTGACAAGGCAGGGAGAGGCACTAACATCACAAAGGCCTGATGCCAGGAACAGCAAACAACTTCGCAGTAAAGCGCTGCCATTTAGTGAAGAAACCATGGATTAAGAAATAAAGGAAGGCAAAAAAAAGTGACTTTTCTAGGCACTGCAATTCAACAGACATTCATTAAACATTTACTATGGTCAGCGTTGTGCCAGGAATGAAAAACTGGATATAAACTGGACCCTTTCTCAGGAGCATCAGAAACTCACTGTGAGATTATGGGGGAGTGCCATTGTATTTATGCAAACCTGATTTCCCATTTGGGGGTACGGTGGTTCTGGTCCCAAATTCCTTAGAGTTGCACTGGCTAATATGCCACATGTGGCTATTCAACTTCAAATTTTAACTTAAAATTAAATGAAATTTAACATTCAGACTCTAAGTATCACTAGCCACATTCCAAGGGTTTAATATCCCTATGTGGTTAGTGGCTACCATATTGGTAGGTATAGAACCCTTCTATCACCTCAGAAAGTTCCCTCAGATGACACTCCTTTAGAGAAGGTGTTGAAACCTGGAGACTGTCTATCCAGAAGAATTTTACTTTCTTTACAGGGCTTCTCAGACTCCCCTGGAGTCCATCCATGTGTTCTCATTTAAGAACTCTTCCCTAAACTTCCATGGAGAACTGTCACAAAGGAATCCTAATTCTCATACTTTTTGATAGGCTAATTCCAAAATAAAGATTCCTATATCTAAATTTTAATATGTATTTTCCCTTTTAAATTGTATCAAAATAGAAATAAGTTTACCTTTTCAGAAAGCATACTCTAAATTAAAGTCGAACTACCTCTACTCCCTCCACATCTTATTTTCTGCCAGTGTTGTATTTGTTTACTTGTTTACTTATTTTTGTCCCAACCCTTGACATCCCCACTTCCCAAAACACACAAACAAGAGAAAGGCTGGGCCTTCGTATGTGTCTTTTCACTTTCATATCTTCAGACCCTAACACAGTGACTGCTAAATAGCAAGTGTTTATAACACACACACACACACACACACACACACACACACACACACACACACACAGAGACAGAGAGAGAACATGAGCATATGTTTATAAAGATATGTTTGTAATGAAATAACTATCCTAATACTTATATCATCAAGACAGACTGTGTTAATAATTACTTATTAGCTATCAATTAACTATGATTAAAATCAGGATTTTGCTAGGTTCTTCAGGAAACATGTCTTTTAATGATACTCGACTTACCGAAGCTGCTTCTCAGCAACCGTATTTTACACTCAGAACTACCTTCTGAGATAGCAACAGTCCCATTTTTACAGGAGAGATTGAAATAGGAAAAGCTTAGCCAGTTAAGACCTCATGGTCAGTTAACAGTGGAAGTTGTTCTAGTCCAACCATTTTGGAATATGTTGGCCATGCTGGTTCTTTGGTTGTAAAGTTCCTGTGTAATTACTTCTCTATTTGTGGAGATTTAGGAGACACACTATGAAATGCTAGAAGTGAATGTGCTTTGAGAATAGAAGGTTTTTTTTTGTTTTTTGAGATGGAGTCTCACTCTGTCACCCAGGCTGGAGTGCAATGGCACGATCTTGGCTCATCACTGCAGGCTCCGCCTCCCAGGTTCAAGTGATTCTCCTGCCTCAGCCTCCCGAGTGGCTGGGTTACACGTGCCTGCCACCACGTCCAGCTAATTTTTGTATCTTTAGTAGAGATGGGGTTTCACCATGTTGGTCAGGCTGGTCTCGAACTCCTTACTTCAGGTGATCCACTCGCCTTGGCCTCCCAAAGTGCTGGGATTACAGGCATGAGCCACTGCACTTGGCCAATAATGGAAGTATTATTTAATATTATTGTGTACTGTTCTCATATTTTTACTGATGTTCTACTGTTTTAGCATGATATTATCTATATCTTTGTGAAAGCTTTCCATTTTGATCTAGATTATTCCAGAGATTGATATGACAGTGATATCATTATCTGACTTGACTTGGGACTCCTTTGTATTTCTTGATTATGAAAATAATAGTTTCGTTGAAATAATGCTTAAAGATTTTAGAATTGTCATATGAGGAGAAAAAAAGTACACATTTCCTTGGATGCTACAGAATCCAGATTCTATCAGTTTTTGATCTTGGGCAAATTACTTAACCTTACTAGACCTGTGGCAGAGAGAAATTGGGCTAAGGGAGGAAGGGGAGTTAAGGGAATAAGATAAGTTAGAGGATAAAATCTAAGTGTAAGTCAAACTAATGCTTTTAATACTTTTTAGTTTTTTTCAATTCCGTTCACTCCAGAAATTTTCATCGTATTTGGTGATGAAATAGATCAGGATTTTGCTTATATTTTATCTTTTCTTTTTGTGTAATAATTCCATATTTTTCTCCTTCCATTTTGTGGTCATAAGACAAGGCACCATTTCTAAAATATTTTGTCCATCAGACATACTCGTTTTTTGTTTGTTTGTTTTATTTTGTTTTGTTTTTGTTTTTGTTTTTTTTGAGACGGAATCTTGCTCTGTCTCCAGAGTGGAGTGCAGTGGTGTGATCTTGGCTCACTACGACTGCCACATCCCAGGTTCAAATGATTCTCCTGCCTCAGCCTCCCAAGTAGCTGGGACTACAGGCGTGCACCACCAAGCCCAGCTAATTTTTTTGTATTTTTAGTAGAGACAGGGTTTCACCATGTTGGCTAGGATGGTCTGAATCTCTTGATCTCGTGAACTGCCCGGCTCGGCCTCCCAAAGTGCTGGGATTACAGGCGTGAGCCGCTGCACCTGGCCTATGCTGTTTTAATATGGATAAGTCAGACAGAAGGAAAAGAAATTGATTTTTGTGCAGATACTGTATACCACGTGTTCTGTCAATCATTTCCTGGGTTAATGCAGAAAGCATTATTTTCAACATGTAATATGTATATTCTGAAATTTGGCAGTGTAGAAAAGCCCTGAATCCTAATGTTCATAAACTATTAGTCATATACTTATGGCGACTTTTAGATATAAAGAAGAACTAGAAGATTATCTAGGGTGGAGTCTTCTCTTTACAGATGAACAGAGGGAGGCCCAGGTAGGGTAAGTAATGGTTTTTAAATGGCATGTAACTAGATTCAGGAACATGACTGCCAGGGACCTAGAAACCTCTTCTGTTGGGAAAACTTCCCGAGAGAAGCAATACCCACAGGGAATTTAGAGGTAAGTGGACATTAGTGAGATGAAGCCCTGGGAGGGGTTGGCCGTGTTGAGAACCATTTCAGGCTCAGGAAGCAGCAGGTGGGAGAAGTCCTGAGTCTGGAAGCGGCAAGGCACATTCGAGAAACAGAGATGTGTGAACATGCAAAATGGCTGGAAAAGAAAGCAAGGGTAGAGTCATGCAGAAGCTTGCAGGCCCAGTTATAGGTTATGTGCAAGCGGAGGCCGAGAAGCGGGTAACAAGAGCATGTAGGAGGATGCAGAGAGGGGCTTTGAATATCATGTTTTTAAGTATCGCACATCTGAAATTACCCCCAGAGAGCAGCAATTCAGTGCATGGGCTTTGAGATTAGACTCCTAGAGCTCAAATCTCATCTACTTAGGTAGGTAGGAGTAAAGTTGCTTAACTACTATGTGCCTCATGGTACTCATTTGTAAGTGGGGGTTAGTAATGTTACCTACCTCATAGGGTTTTGTGAGGAATAAATGAGAACATACAAGTGCCTGCCACTACGAAGAACTCTATAAAAGTTTTCCGCAAAATATGGTAATAGTAATCATAATAATTACAGTAATGGTTTCAACTATCTTTTGAGCACAGCAAAGAGCATTGCCAATTCGAAATCCCCAAAGCCCCAAAAAACCACATTTTTCTAAAAGTTTGGCACACACTTTTTTGGTGACAGAACCTGACCTGAATGAATGTGAAACTATTTATGATCTTTACTTATTGCACTTTCTGTGAATATTCATACGTTTCCCTGTGGAAAATATTGCTGTATTTGATTCTGGGTTCTGTTCCAGACTGTGCTGGGAGGGATACATAAATAGCACTGTATTCTGTTCTGAAATCCTGAAAATTCTGACTTCTAACACACATATGACTGCCAAGGTTTCAGATAAGGAACTGTGAATCTGTATCATCTCACTCAATCCTCAGACTAACTCTTGATATCGATATTATCATCCCAACCTTGCTGCCATGAAAACCAAGGTTTATCAATAGTTTGAATAATTTGCTCAAAGTCCCACTGTTCATAAGAGATGGAATTGGAATTTTGGTCTAGAATCGTCTGACAACACTTTGAAGAATCAGACACATTTGTAAACTTTCCTGTCTCTTATTTATGTCTATTTTTTTTCAGCATTTGCATAATTTAAATATTTTTATTTTCTAAAGAGCCATAGTTGATGTTTCCAGGAAATAGAAGCATTTTCATAACCTGATGATTTTCTATTACCTAGAGGTTTTCTAAATAAGGGGCTCCTTTAATAATGATGGTAGTAAGAATAATTGTTATTATTCCAATTTAAATCAGCTATAATTTATCGAGCACTTCCTGTGTGCCAAACATTTAGCAAAGCACTTGGCACACATTATCTCATATAATCCTTACATCAACCCAATGAGGTAGGTGTTGTTATTCTCTGTTTTATTAGGAGAAGACTGCAACTTAAAGACATTAAGGAATTGCCAGCTGCACACAGATTTTAAGTAGTAGAGCAGGAATTTGAATCCAGTAGATAGATTGCAGGCACTGTATTCTTTTTTTTAAAGCTCCTCCTTTGTTTTATAATGATTAAAATAACACATACATATACACATGGCAAAAACTACAAACAGTAAAAAAAAATTATGCAATCTTCTATCCCAGAATATAATGTAAAAATATCACCTCTCACAGTCACCACCACCTACTTTCTTCTGTGTCATGCAGAAATTTGCCTTCGTGCACACACAGTTGGTGTTTTAATACCCATGTGAATATACACATTGGTCTATAGCTTACCTTTTTCCTATAGCACCATATTGTAGAAAATTTCCATAACAGCACATAGAAATCTAAATAATTGTTTTACATCTACTTAATATTTCAGTGTATGGATGTAACAAATTTATTTAAGCAGACTCCTATGGACGAATATTTAGATCGTTTCCAATTTATGGCTCTTGCAAATTTGCTGCAAGTGAGTATTTTTACAAAATACTTTTTCATAGAGGTTCAAGCATATTTCTAAAATAAATTTTCAAGCAGTGGAAAATTTATACTGGGTTAAAAGGACATTGAAGTTTAAAAAACTGGGAAATATTGACAAATTTCCCCCCAAAAATATTTGTTTCCCCAACAGTGTGTATTATTAAACTTTTTAAACCCTCACACATTTGAAGATGAAAACTGTAATGTTTTAGTTTCAATTTAAATTTAATTATTGGCAAAGGTGAGCACATTTTTCTGTTTACAAAACACTTACGTTTATATTTCTAACATTGACTATTCCTTTCCTTTATCCCTTTTTCCATAGCTTCTCAAATATTTTCTTATTGGTTTTCAAGTGCTCTTTATACATTAATGAGATGAGTCTGTCCTCTATGTTGCAGATATTTTTCTGAATTTTTAATTTGTCATTTAATTATATTTTATATATATATATATACTCTGAAAAAGTTGTAAACTTTTATGTAGTTAAACGTTTCAATCTTTTCTTAGAGCCCACACTCCTAACCATTACGCCAAACTGCCTCTCTAATTTCCAGAATGATGACATTCATTCCAGTTTTGTTGTCACTTTTGTTCAGGTGTTTTAACAGAACAAGTGGCAGGTCCTCTGGGACAGAACCTGGAAGTGGAACCATACTCGCAATACAGCAATGTTCAGTTTCCCCAAGTTCAACCACAGATTTCCTCGTCATCCTATTATTCCAACCTGGGTTTCTACCCCCAGCAGCCTGAAGAGTGGTACTCTCCTGGAATATATGAACTCAGGCGAATGCCAGCTGAGACTCTTTACCAGGGAGAAACTGAGGTAGCAGAAATGCCTGTAACAAAGAAGCCCCGCATGGGCGCGTCAGCAGGGAGGATCAAAGGGGATGAGCTGTGTGTTGTTTGTGGAGACAGAGCCTCTGGATACCACTATAACGCACTGACCTGTGAGGGGTGCAAAGGTAAGCATCTTTGACTGGCAGTTTTCTCCTTCAGGTTTTACTATATTTGTTGTGAAATCCCTTGAATTTGTTGCTTCCCTTTTCCCAGGCAACTTCCCATTTTCTCCTCCTCTGCTCCTACCTCCTCCCACCTCCTCACCTTTGTTGTGAAGTCACAGGTCTGTAGGAAGACTGTTAGAGTATTTAGCTTAATGTTTAAGACTGTTAGAGTATCTAGCTTAGAGTATTTAGCTATTTTCCTTTTCACAACCTCACACATAGCTAAAGGGAACTTATGATTAAATTGAATTTGTTGTAGGTTTTGTTTTTGTTGTTTTTTTAAAAAAGAAGAAAGTGATGAACTCATCTCTTTTAAAATTAAGATCTAGAAGAATACAACTTTATTCAATAAATATTTAGAAATATTTTTTCGTGTACTTTAGTTAATTGAGAAAGAGAGAAAGAAAGAGCCAAGTAATAATAGCTTATGTTACAAAAAAATATTTTAAGCCGGGCATGGTGGCTCACGCCTATAATCCCAGCACTTTGGGAGGCCGAGGCAGGCAGATCACCTGAGATCAGGAGTTCAAGACCAGCCTGGCCAACACGGTGAAATCCCGTCTTTACTAAAAATACTAAAATTAGCCAGGTGTGGTGGCAGGTGCCTGTAATTCCAGCTACTCAGGAGGCTGAGGCAGGAGAATTGCTTGAACCTGGGAGGCGGAGGTTGCAGTGAGCCGAGATCGCGCCATTGCACTCCAGCCTGGGCAACAAGAGCGAAAATCCATCTCAAAAAAAATATATATATTTTTTTAATTTAGCCTACGCATGGTGGCTCACGCCTGTAGTTCCAGCACTTTGGGAGGCTGAGGTGGGTGGATCGCTTGAGTCCAGGAGTTCAAGACTAGATAGATCAACATGGGAAAACCCCATCTCTACAAAAAATACAAAAATTAGTCAGGTGTGGTGGAGCACGCATGTTGTCCCAGCTACTTGGGAGGCAGAGGTGGGAGGATCACCTGAGCCCAGGAGGTTGAGGCTGCAGTGAGCCATGATCATGCCACTGCACTCCAGCCTGAGTGACAGAGAGAGACCCTGCCTCAAAAAATATAGATTTTATTTAGCAGTAATATAGTTCTGTGATAGATGCTATAGGGAAATCATAACAAAATTGCCATCCATTTAGGATGGATAAAATATAATAAATTAAATATAAAAGTGACAATGTAGGCCTGGCATGGTGGCTCACTCCTGTAATCCCAGCACTTTGGGAGGCCAAGACGGGCGGATCATGAGGTCAGGAGAATGAGACCATCCTGGCTAACACAGTGAAACCCCGTCTGTACTAAAAACACAAAAAAATTAGCTGGGCATAGTGGCCCGTGCCTGTAGTCCCAGCTACTCGGGAGGCTGAGGCAGGAGAATGGCGTGAACCCGGGAGGCGGAGGGTGCAGTGAGCCGAGATCATGCCACTGCACTCCAGCCTGGGCAACTGAGCGAGACTCCATCTCCAAAAAAAAAAAAAAGACAATGTGAAGTCTCATGTGATTACTGTCTCAACTAAGGCACAGATAATTGTGGTATTTATTCATTAAACAAATATTTCGGGAACACCTACCATGGGTCGGGCACTCTGCTAGCATCTAGAACAGTGAACACTGAATAAAAACTATCTCTTGAGCAGAATCTTTCGGATGGTGTGACACACTGGGGTTCCCAGATGCTGATGGTTGCCACAGAAATAAAGAGACGACCCAGTCACATAAGATCAGCTCAAGGACGTTTCAAACCTTTGAAAGTACAAATGATCAGATTGTGTAAAGCCACATAAGCCACTTCTTAAAAACTGGGTATGATATTGTTAGAATTTTTTTTAAATAAAGAAGCATTTATACACCAACTTTACAAACTAAAGCAGATCTATAAAGAAAACTTAAAAGATCCCATTTATGGCCTTCAGAATGTCCTTAACCTTTTTGTGGAGAGTCACGTTTGAATAGGTAAATGAACTTATACATTTGTTGGAAGCATAGATTAAGTCTTCTCTACCTATATTGCTACTCATAGCACCTAGCACAGTTCCTGGTACATAGTAAATATGGAATAAATGTCTTTTGAATGACACAATGAAAAACCATGTTAATCACTGGTACGTAATTAATCAGCCTCTACTTTGCAAAAACACATTAAAATTTTTTTTATAATACTTAATTCTTCCCCATCTCCGAGTGATAAAAAGTAAATATTACCCTCAATTCCTATATGAAGTGGCAGATCTTTTTGAGCTGGCAGAGCTGTGGAGATCGAGATCTGCTTATGTTACAGATTTTAAAATGGTGTGGAATAAAGGAGGAAAACATTTCTAATTGGTTAGAAAAATAAAATAGGCCGGGCGCTGTGGTTCACTTATGTAAGTCCCAGCACTTTGGGAGTCCGAGGTGGGGGGATCACCTAAGGTCAGGAGTTCAAGACCAGCCTGGCCAACATGGTGAAACCCCATCTCTACTAAAAGTACAAAAATTAGCTGGGCATAATGGCACGCACCTGTAGTCCCAGCTACTTGGGAGGCTGAGGCAGGAGAATTCCTCGAATCTGGAAGGTGGAGGTTGCAGTGAGCTGAGATCATGCCATTGCACTCCATCCTGGGCGACAGAGTGAGACTCTGCCAAAGAAAGAAAGAAAGAGAGAGAGAGAGAGAAAGGGAAAGAAAGAAAAGAAAAATAACGTAAACTAGTTTCCAAATGACAAGCCTGGAACTGGAATTAAAATAAACAAAAATAAAACTTCTACAGTTAGGTTTGAGAAACCAACTGCTGATCTACATGAAAGAAAAAGAACAAACTTTGTAGTAGCTCTAGTCAAAAAGTGGCTGGGGCTCTTATACTGGAGGGGAAATTAGGACCAAAAGATGAAGCTTATAGGATGGCATCTTTTGAGGCCTAATTCAAGAATTAATTTTTTAGCACTAACATGAATTGTCCCAACAATGAGATTGGCTTTTTGCCTTAGGTGGTAATGAACTTCTGATTATTATAGGAATTCAAAAAGAGGTTAGATGAACAGGTTTGAGTACAGGAAATTTGTATGTTAGGTGGGACACTGTATTAGCTGCTTCTGAAGTCCTTCCTTAAATCCTCTGAATCTGTAGTACCATATTTATAGTATTCTAATTATTTCATATCTGCCTGTTTCATCTTCTAAGCAAGCTTGTAAATTTCATAAGTTAAAAAGTATCTATAATTCGTGTACTCCCTCTTATTGCTATGAACTGATGAAAGGGAAAGATAGACCACAGTTTTTAAACCTTGACACTACTGACATTTTAGGCTGAAAAACTCTGTTGTGGGGGGATGTCTTGTACATACTGTGGGGTATTTAGTAGTATCGCTGGCTTCTATCCACTAGATCCCAGTAGCAACCCCACACTTGTGACAACCAAAAGTGTCTACAGACATTGCTAAATGTCCTCTGGGGTTACAATCACACCAGTTGAGAATCACTGAGAGAGACTATTCAGTGAAAAGTATAATATAGAGCTTCTCAAACTTGAGCTACACCTGGAGATTTCTTGAGGGAAGCTATAATATTTCTTGGGTGCCTGTAATGTTAACTTAAATTGCTTTTAATGAATTACTTATGCTATTAAGCAATTATAGCATAAGCTATATTATATTATAATAGCTATATTATATTTTGTATCATCTTTTAAACACTGAAAAGTTTCTATACAACAAAAGAACAAACACAGATTTACAAAATTACATACAAACAAAACTACAAAACCAATAAAATAATGAAGTATATTAGATTGTATGGTTTTGTTGCTCAAAATGTTACCAAACTCAGGTTCTTTTGAGTTTGGTATCCCTAGACCATGTGTCATATGAGGCCTCAATTCTCCACTGCTTTTCTCTCTTCGAACAATTGAGTCAACCAAACCTTTGTTCATCTAGAGCTCCATTTGGCCATCCCTGAGCTGGGTACATCTCGGGCATATGAAGTTTCCCTTTGCCAGTTTGTCATAGCTTTTTTTTTTTTTTTTTTTTTTTTTTTTTTTTTTTTTTGAGACAGAGTCTTGCTCTGTCGCCCAGGCTGGAGGGCAATGGCATGATCTCCACTCACTGCAACCTCCGCCTCCTGGGTTCAAGTGATTCTTCTGCCTCAGCCTCCCTGAGTAGCTGGGATTACAGGCGCCCTCCACTATGCCCAGCTAATTTTTGTATTTTTAGTAGAGATGGAGTTTCACCATGTTGGCCAGGCTGGTCTCGAACTCCTGACCTCAGGTGATCCACTTGCCTCAGCCTCCCAAAGTGCTAGGATTACAGGCGTGAGCCACTGTGCCCAGCCTGTCATAGTTCTTGACAAACAAATCATATTTCTTGCTGCTAATGGGTACAAACAAAACTGAGGGTGATTAGCTTGAATGTCAGTATAAGATGATCATAGATATGATCCAGAGAATGCTAAAATAAAAATGTAAAAAATAAATTTAATATGTGTAAAGGCCTTAGAAAAAAGTGTGGCACATAGTCAAAACTCAATAGATGTCTGTTGTTATTCTTGTTATGGTCCTAGAATCGATTTACATATTGTGTAATGGCAATGTGTTTTCTGCTTATATTGATAAATGTTGATGCTCAAATCATCGTGAGTTGTTTAACAATATTTATTTGACATAGATTCAGATTACCTAAAGCCACTTCAACTTGTCTGTGTAGACCAATGCTACTCAAAGCATGGTACCTGGACCAGCAGTATCAGTATCACTAGAGAATTTATAGAATGTGGGGTTTTACCCCAGACTTACTCAATCAGAATTTCTGGGAAAGGGGCCCAAGAATCTGTGATTTAACCAGCACTACATGCTAAGGTTCGAGAATACTGGCGTAAAAATCATATCCAAAAAGCCTCCTAAGGCCACTCATCTGGCCAAGCATCTTGGTTGTGTGTTGTGACTGTGAAACCCACAAGATTGGAAAAGAGAACAGGAGGAATGCTACTCTCCATGAGGTCATCAAAAGAACAATTCAGTAGAATAAAATGTAGACTTGAAACCTGGACTGGAAAGACACAAAGCCTAATCTAAGTCATGTTTCCTGCTAGGAGAGAAAGAAGCAGAAAAGAACACGCGTGATTTATTCTGAAAGTCTGATTCAAAAGAAAAGTTCCAATATGCATACTTTTGAACCTACAAATTTCATTGCTGATGGCATGCTAAATCCTTTTTTTTTGAAATAGAGTCTTGCTCTGTCGCCCAGGCTGGAGTGCAGTGGCGCGATCTCGGCTCATTGCAAGCTCCACCTCCCGGGTTCACGCCATTCTCCTGCCTCCGCCTCCCTAGTAGCTGGGACTACAGGCGCCCGCCACCACGCCCGGCTAATTTTTTGTATTTTTAGTAGAGACGGGGTTTCACCGTGTTAGCCAGGGTGGTCTCGATCTCCTGACCTCGTGATCCACCCACCTCAGCCTCTCAAAGTGCTGGGATTACAGGCGTGAGTCACCACGCCCAGCAGATGACATGCTAATTCTTATGGTAGGCATTTTGGAAACATTCTCTCTGGTCTTTACAGCAACTATGGAAAGTAGGAATTATTGTGTCTATTTTAAAGTGAGGAATAAGCATATCATTTCCAAAACAAGCTAAGATATAGAGATGCCAGTGCTAATAGCTTGTGTGATGTGTTTACTATACTTTAGTAATAAACTTATTAATTCTCATACCTTATGTCCATTTTATTTTATTTTCTTAAATTTATGATTGACATAATAATTGTACATATTTATGGGTTACAACATGTTTTGATACATGTATAATTGTGTAATGATCAAATCAGGGTAATTAGCACATCTGACACCTTCATTTATCATTTCTTCATTATAACAATATTAAAAAACCTCTCTTCTAGTTATTTTGAAATACACAGTACATTATTGTTAACTCTAGTCATGCTGCTATGCAATAGAACATCAGACATATTCCTTCTATCTAACTGTATTCTTGGACCCGTTGACTAATTTCACTGTCCCCTTCCCCCTCCATCTTCCTCATCCTCTCATAACTACTATTCTACTCTCTATTTCCATGAGAACAACGTTTTAGATTCTACATATGAGTGAGATCATATGGTATTTGTCTTTCTGTGCTTGGCTTATTTCACTTAATGTAATATCTTCCGGGCTTATCCATGTTATCACAAATGGCAGGATTTCATTCTTTTTTATGACTGAATAGTATTCCATTGTGTGTATACATACCACATTTTCTTGATCCAGTCATCCACTGATGAACACTTAGGTTGATCCCCTATCTTGGCCATTGTGAATAATGCTGCAATAAACATAGGAGTGCAGGTATCTCTTTGACATACTGATTTCATTTCCTGTGGAGATATACCCTGTGGTGGGATTCCTGGATCATATGGTAGTTACATTTTTAATTTTGTGAGGAAACGTCATACTGTTTTCCATTATGACTACACAAATTTACATTCCCACCAGCAGTAAGGGTTGACTTTTCTCTACATCCTTGCCAAAACTTGTTATCTTTTGATTTCTTGATAGTCATTCTAAATGGAGTGAGGTGATATCTCATTGTAGTTTTGATTTGCATTTTCCTAATGATTAGTGGTGTTGAGTGCCTTACACCCATTTTATGAAAGTGGAAGCTGAAGCATAAGATGTTAATCTACTTACCCAAGTTTTCATAGCTAATAAGAGCTTCAAAACTACAGCTTATAATCTAACTCCAGAGCCTGTATAATTGACCACTAGGCTATCATGCCTTTTATTGGTTGTCCACTAAGTGATTGTTCTGCTCTTCAGTTGTTTGCTCAAGGGTAATATTGACTAATTCAGTGGCGAGAGGAAGAAAACGAAGCAGTCCGTTTGGGTGTTAAAGAATCAGTAGTGTCTAAGCCAAGGGAATGAATCCCTAAAGTCACTAACCTTGGATGGCTTACCTCTTTAGAAGTGAATTTGTCTTTCTGTCTTGTGAACTGTGCTTATGACCAAGTGAAACTTGGTCCAACTGCGAAGAGTTCTGGGGCATGGCAGGGTAAATAGAGTGAGACCAGTGGGCCAAGGACAACCCTGGAAAACACTTACCTTAAAGGTGGTCAGGGGAAGAGAAGCCCACAAAGGATATAGAATAGAAGTAATCAAGATAGAAGTCTACAAGGAAGTGCAGGATCACAGAAGGCAAGGAGATGGAGAAAGTAGTCAGAAGAGAGCCAACCTTTGGGGAGGTTTAGGAAGGAGAAGCTGGATTTGGACATAAATATATTTTTAAGAGCAGAGAAAGACAAAATTTTTCCATTGATTTTGATTTGAGACTTTGCCCCCATGGTGTCAGGAAAAGGACAAGCATGCAAGGGAGAGGTTGGGTTGGAGCCAGGCAGGGCCCATGTTCTACACCAGGGATTGGCACATTTTTTTCTGTAAACATCCAGACAGTAACAAGTTGAGGCTTCACACCACAGCAGCCTCTGTTGCAACTAATCAACTCTGCTACCAGAGTGCAAAGACAGCCACATAGAAAATGAGCATAGCTATATTTCAGTAAGCTATACTTACAAAAATAGGCAGGAAAAAAAAAATGACAGTGGGCTGGCTGCAGTTTGCTGAACACTGTTCTTGACCAATGACTTTTTTTTTTTTTTTTTTTTGAGATGGACTCTCACTCTGTCACCCACGCTGGAGCGCAGTGGCAATCTCGGCCCACAGCAACCTCCACCTCCTGGGTTCAAGTGATTCTCCTGCCTCAGCCTCCCAAGTAGCTAGGATTACAGGCACCAGCCACCACACCCAGCTAATTTTTGTATTTTTAGTGGAGACAGGGTTTCACCATGTTGGGCAGGGTGGTTTTGAAGTCCTGACCTCAAGTGATCCACCCGTCTCAGCCTTCCAAAGTGCTGTGGTTGCAGGCATCAGCCACCACACCTGGCCTTGACCCATGACTCTTAAGGGTTGGTGTACGAATTAACTGGAAGCTGTGTAGTGAGTGAGCACAAGACTCAACTCACAGCCTGTATGTGAGAGAAATGTAACTTTATTTTTTTAAATCGGATTTAATTCAGTCTCGAGCTCTGGTGGAAACTTTATTTCATTTTATTCAGGATCATTCCATTCACCCCCGCCAAAATTCTTCTGGGGGTTTATCTAAGTACCAGGATTAAGGGAGGGTTGCGGAGGGATTGGGCACTGGGGAGTGGGGCTCTGGCCCCACAGCTGTGGGGCTGGGTGGGGCTTGGTGCCACAGCTGTTGACACAGTCCGAGATCTGTTGGAGTGCTGTTCTATTTGGTCTTCAGTCACCAGTAGGAAAGGTCTCTGTAGCACCATCCTGGGGTCCTGAGCACACTCCTCTATCACATCTGGCCCTGGCTGTCTCCTTCATTCAGCTCAGGTGGGTGGGTTCTGTTGTTGCCTCAGTGCTGTGTTGGGATGCCTGGCTGCGCAGAGAAACCATGCCACCATTTCATCTGCTCTATGCCTTGTTGGGTGCAGAGAACTCTGGGGGTTTCTCCAGTTCTACCCAGGAAAGGGCATAAGAATCCTCGTCTTCCAGGATCCCAAATGACGTGGAGTTTCTATCATCTCTCAAGCCACACCTATCCTAGCATTCTGTCTGGGGATAGGGAGTTGGGAGGGACAGAGCTCAGGACCTTCTCAGGTACCTAACATGTCTTAGCTCTTTGACTTCTTCTTTAGTTGTCTGCTTCCTCCCAACTTGGGTAAGTTTTATCTGGTCTTTAGGATTTGGGGGCTTAAGCTCTGGTGTCTGAAAAGCCAAAAACAGGCTCCTTTATCTTCCTTATGTGTTCTCCTATGAAAACAAATGAAAATTATCCTAGCTTAGTGAATGGAGGAATGAGGAAGGGCTGTGAGGAAAACCAGAGAAGGACAGAATAGGGTGGAGTGCACATCAGAGGACCAGTGCCTCATGCCTGCAGGTCTTGTGAGAGCTCCTCAGCCAACCTGGTTTCCCCGCCAACCCCGCTGCCCACTTCCCCATGCACATCTCTTGGATATCTGCACTCAGCAGATGCAAAGCGAATTTTACTCTGTAACTTTCCATCAAAGGGAGCATGGGCTTTGGGGGCTGACAAGCTCACATTGAATCTAGGCTCTGCACTTCTTGGCTGAATAAACAAGTTACTTAATATTTACTGGTTAGAGTTCAGCGAAATAAAACAGAAACCAACAATTCAAGCAGAAAAGAATTAATACAGAAGTTGGAAGAGTCAGAGTAACAGGATCTGTGCTGAGTTTCCAGGAGATGCTCAGAGCCACACTGCAGAACTGGCCCGCCGGTTGCTCTTCTGCCAAAATCAAAAAGGTGGGGACTCAGGAATCCACCTCAGGACTGTTGGCTCCAGGAAGACACCACGTCAGCTGCCATCTAGGGATCAGGAAGTTGCCTTCACTGGCAATCACTAGCTCCAGAGCCAGGGCTTGCCTGCCAAATCTGCACCTACAAACGATGAATACCCTGTCCCCTGCCTTTCAATACCCTCAAAGCTAGTGACTGGAAGCCAGGATGCTGCCACAGCAAAACTCCACAATCCCGCTTACCAGTAGAAACAACCGAAGAACAGCTTGCTTCTCCTTTCCAAAAATCTTACAAGGGCATCTCTATGGGAGAGCTTAAATCATATCCACCATGTTAGCTGCCTTCCCCGAAAGAAGTCCGGGCGAGGTTACGTTCTACTTTCCTGCCTCTCTGGTAATAGGATGTGCACTAGACTAGAAGGGAGGTGCAGTAGATATAAAGCTAGCTAATTCTTAAGACTATGCAATACTTATTTCTCTGAGCCTCAGATCTGCAAAATGGGGATATTATCTATTTTGCGGGGCATTTGTGTGGATTGTACAAGATTTATATTATATTACATATTAGAATTTACCAGCTCTCTTGCTTTAGTATTTCACTGAAGATTTGTCAGTCCTGTGATACTTAAAACAAACAAAGAAAACACAAGAGAATTTAAAAAAAAAAAAACAACCTTAGAAACAAAACAAAGATCAGGGTTAAATTTCCTCATTACATTGGTCTCTTTTTCTGGTTCCACTAAAAATATTTTAATTTGTCTTGGTGTTTTTATCTGTCATAAGTATTTATAGCATCAATGAGAGAAATGATGGTTTTCAATTTTTGTAAGTAATAACTTCAGAACACAAGCATCACGCAGAGTGACAATGACTGCCACTTTCTCAGCACTAGATTAAATCAAGAGCTTTCTTTTGCCCTCAGTTATCAGTGCAGCATATGGAAATGTGCTAATGTCTGAATGAATTTTGATTCAAACCTCAAACCTCAACCAACAAAACCTATCAGCATCTAACTGAAAATTTCAAATGGCTGCATTTCCAAATAGGTCAGTGTCTGTCACATTCATTTCAATGCCAAGAGAGTCTTCACACATCCAAGATGGTAGAATTCCTAAAAGATGCTGTCTGAGTAAATGAGTGACCCTACTGCCTTTCTGAATATATTTTTGTATAAGATCATGAACCAGCATTAGACTTAGCTCTGAAGTTTTAAAAAAGCTTCCAAAAGTATTGAAACTATTCCAGTATAGAATGGAGGTAGTGTTTCCAAACGATCCTTTGTTTATGGACATTTGTGAAAGCTGAGGAGTGCTGACCTATATATAAACTTATTGACATCCTATTTAAGATCAAGTGAGGTCTGATTGTATACAATTTAATAATGGTCTTAATGAATTCTAGAGGTCAAATTATCTTGTAGTATGATGCAAGATGGGGTTCCAAACTATTTCACTGCGTTGGAAGCCTTTTGTAGTAAGTGTTATGAAAATCGTGGGAAATCGTGAAGGCAAACAACATGGTTTCCAATCCCAGCTGATTCTCTTCCCAGGTGTCCTAAATTACTTAACCTTTCTGAGCTTTAGACTCCCCACCTGTAAGATAAGGACAAGAATGAATATGATGATAAAGATGAGGAGGTGATGATGATGATGGTGATGATGATAATGGTGATGGTGATGGTGGTGGTGATAATGATGATGATGGTGATGGTGGTGGTGATAATGATGATGATGGTGATGGTGATGATGATGATGATGGTAATGTTGGTGATGTGATGATGACGATAGTAATAATCATGTTGATAGATAACCTATATCAAGTGATTACTATGAGCAGGCACTGTTCTGGGAGGCTTTATATGTACTAATTCGTTTAATCTTCAGGACAGTCTTTTGAAGCAGGTATCTATAGATTGTCATGAGGATTAAATAAATTGATACGTGTAAAGTACTTAACACAGTTCTTCCCAATGGAAAATCCTCAATCATTGCCTGCTATTATTACTATTATCACTGGCTTGTTGTGAATTTTAAAAAAAGGGATATTATTTTTAAAATATCTAGCTCTGTACCTGGCACTCTTTTTAAAAAGTATTTTTTTTTAAATTTCAATAGCTTTTGGGGGTACAGTCGTACAAATGGTTTTTTGTTACATGAATGAATTGTATAGTGATGAATTCTGAGATTTCGGTGTACCCGTCACCGGAGTGTATACATTTTATCCAATATGTAGTTTTTTATCCCACACTTTTCTGCCCTCCTCCCTTCTGAGTCTCTGAAGTCTATTATGCACTCGGTATACCTTTGCATACTGATAGCTTAGCTCCCACTTGTAAGTGGGAACACATGGCATTTGGTTTTCCATTCCTGAGTTACTTGACTTAGAATAATGAATGGCCTTCTGCTCCACCCAAGTTGCTGCAAAAGACATTATTTTATTCCTTTTTATGGCTGAATGGTATTCCATGGTGTATATATACCACAGTTTCTTTATCCACTCATTGGTCGATGGGCACTTAGGTTGGTTCCATATCTTTGCAATTGTGAATTGGGTTGCAAGAAACGTACATATGCATGTGTCTTTTTATCTAATTACTTTTTTTTCCTTTGGGTAGATACTCACTAGTGGGATTGCTGGATTGAACGGTAGATCTACTTTCAGTTCTTTAAGAAATCTCCGTACCGTTTTCCCTAGAGGCCGTATTAATTTACATTCCCACCAACAGTGAAAAGCATTCCCCCTTCACTACATCCACACCAAAATCTATTATTTTTTGACTTTTTAAAAATGGGCATTCTTGCAGGAGTAAGGTAGTATCTCATTGTCATTTTAATTTGCGTTTTCCCGATGATTAGTGATACTGAGCATGTTTTCATGTGTTTTTTGGCCATTTGTGTGTCTTCTTTTGAGAAATGTCTATTCGTGTCATTTGTCCACTTTTTGATGAGATTTCTTGATTTTTCCCTTGCTGATTTATTTGAGTTTCTTATAGATTCTGGATACTAGTACTTTGTCGGATGCACAGTTTGCAAATATTTTCTCCCATGCTGTGGGTTGTCTGTTCACTCTGATGATTATTTTGCTGTGTAGAATCTTTTTAGTTTAATCAGGTCCCATTTATTTATTTGTTTGTTTTTGTTGCATTTGCTTTTGGGATTTTAGTCTTGATGTACCTGACACTCTTACGTGCTCAATAATCATTAGATGTGATTTTGTTGGTGAATTCTTATTTGTTATTCCTCTGTTCATCCAGCCTCCCCAGTTTGGGTCATACACTGTTTTCAAAACTCTCCCTCTTCCTATTAATTAACCCAATTCTTTATTCAGCAAATATTATTAAGTACCAATTTGTATGCCAGGCTCTATTCTAAGCATAGGAAATGCCTTGGTGAGCAAACCAGACCGAATTCTGGCCTTCATGGTCACCACTCTAAAGCAAAAGCAGAAAAACAGTCTACATAACTCAGCTAAAGTAGACAAAAAGAGAAAACAGTCAAGCAAACAAAAAGATTAAGAAATATAAAATTAGTAAAAGAGTATTGAAAAGAATATATAGAAAAATGCAATGGCAATAAGATGATTTCCAGGAGATATGAACTGACATTTCACATAAACATACAGATGATGAAGCAAGACAAACTAAGATGATAAAAACTAAATTTAAACAAGAAAAAATGTTTAAAGTAAACATATAAGCAATATGTATAAGTAGTGATTAAAAGAAATGTCTTAAAGCATAAATTGCTAAATGAGAAAAGTTACAAATCTACACCCAAGAAAAAATGGAAATAGGAATTTTAGCAGCAGTTTGTAGGTGAAAGGTTTAACCCCACAGAGCAAATGAATTCACCTGGGCTCAGGTAGCTACAAGTAGCATTGGGCACCTCCCAGTGCTGGAATTCACCTATTAGGAACCCAGAACACCCCTAGGAACCCCAGGGAAGATGCTGGGGAGCAGGTGCCAGTCACTGTGGGCCACCAGCTTCTGGGGGTTTGCCTACATGGCACTTTAAATGGTCACTGAAGGTATCCAAAGCCAAACTCCAGCACAGCTTGGCTGTCCTCATCATAACCCCTGTCCTCATCCACTCAGCAGAAACCCAGTAGGTCTGATGGTGTCAGTGAGTTTTTGCTTTGTACTCCTTTAGACTCCTTCGTCACTTAATAAGCATTTTGTCAAAGCAATAAGTGCATGTGATTCCAGAGTCAAATGGTAAGAAGGGCATATCATTAGAAAAAAGCCCCACCCCTACCCTCTTCAACTGCTCCTAGAGGCAACCCCTAAGAACCACTTCAGTTTTCTTTGCTTTTTGTATTTTGTTGTTTCTTTCTTTGTTGTGTGGATAGTCTTTATTTATTTCTGTAGTACCATCTTCCCTCCCAACAAACATGGAAGAAAAAAAGAAGGGGCTGCTGGGAAGAAATGCCCTGGGGGACACACCTCTCCAATCTCTGCAGTTTTGAAGAGGGATTGTTGAGGTGGAAGGCTTGGGGATATGGGGAAGATGGCCAGCCCCTCCTCTTATCTCCCAGGTGGCTCTTGGCAGCCTTTTAAAGCTTAAACTCATCAGTTATTTTGGAGACGATGTTTTTAAAAGACTTGGAAGTCTGGGATATATGCTTAAATGGAAACTGGTTGAGATATCTCCAAAGCAATTTTCACACCTCCATCTTCCACTGTACTGAGTTCTCTCGGTCCCACCGTGGCTGCATGCACAGCAGCATGCAGTCCTTGTACAGTCTCTGGAGTCTGAAGGAGTTCCATTTGGTCTTATCAATGATCTGCACAGCTACCTCTTTCCTAGTTAGGGTGTGTCAGGCCAACTGCATGGTGGCCAAGTTACCCTGGTCGATGGTCTTGATGAGCCAGTAGTTGCCAATATGGGTATCCTCAGCAGAGATGCCTGAGAGGTCCTGCAGTATGTTGGATGATAGGGCTTGGAGTCAAGGTGTCCTGAGGTAGGCTCAAATTTGGGAAAAGCTGATTAAAAGCTTGGTCCAAATCATGTCAAAAGAATATAACTTCCAAAGTCCACTTGATGACCTAATCTTTATAATGAAATCAAAACACAATGCCAGAGAAAAATAAAAATAAACAAAAACAAATGCTAACACACTAAATTTAAAAAGAAAAATGAGAAAAAATTCTTATAATGTCTTTGTATAGTTTTGGTATTAGGGTAATGCTGGCCTCATAAAATAAGTTAGAAAGTGTTCCCTCTGCTTCTATTTTCTGGAAAAGATTGTACAGAATTGGTATCATTTCTTCTTTAAATGCTTGACAGAATAAACCAGTGAAACCATCTGGGCCTGTTGCTTTCTGTTTTAGGTTATTAATTATTGATTCAATTTCTTTAATAGTATAGGCCTATTCTGATAACCAATTTCTCCTTGTTGAGTTTTGATAGGGTTTATCTTTCCAGGAATTTCATCTAAGTTAGCAAATTCGCACTCTTGGAGTTGTTCATATTTCTTTATTTTCCTTTTAATGTGCATGGGATTAGTAACGATGGGCCTCTCCTTCATTTCTGATATTGGTAATTTGTGTCTTCTCTTTCCCTTTTTTCTTGGTTAGCCTTGCTGGGCTTGGTTAGCCTAGCCTTATTAATTTTATAGACCTATTTTATTGAATCTATTAATTTTTATTGATCTATTTAAAGAACCAGCTTTTGGTTTCAGTGGTTTTTCTCTATCATTTTCTTACTTTCAATTTCATTGATCTCTGCTTTAATTTTTAGTATTTTTTTTTTGCTTATTTTGGATTTAATTTGTTCTTTTCTAGTTTCCCAAAGTGAAAGCTTAGATTATTGATTTTAGATCTTAATCAGTATATGCATTTTAATGCTATAAGTTTCTCTGTAAACACTGCTTTTGCTACATCCCATAAATTTTGATAAATTATATTTTCGTTTCCCTTTAGTTCATTTTCACTTAGTTCTTTAAGTAGTCACCTTTATGTCTTCTATTTGCATTATGTATAAACTTTTAGAAACGCTTTGTGATGTAAGATATGTTATATTCCTATACTTCTCTAAATCAAAGTTAATCTCTTCTAAGCTCACAACTCTCCCGGCTGATGTGAAATTCATTTGGTCTATGTTTGAGAATACTCCTTCCTCCAGGATCGTGCGCAAACCTCAGGATCATGTTCAACTTTGAATTGGTCCCTTGAAAGTGAATAACTCAGCCACAGTCCAGCATGGACATCTTACCCCAGGGTTTTCAAGGCCATGGTTCTTAGTATCTTCCTGTCCTTGTCTCAGAGCTACATCATTAGAGATCTGTCACTCCTCTAGAAGCTCTTTATTAGTGCTGGTTCAATACTCACAGAACCTCCCAGACTCATCCCATTCCCAATTCTACAAGCATTGCCCTTCACCTCCAACACCTTTGAGATGATCCAATGTGACCGTTTCAAAGAGAGGTCTAAAACAAAAATCCTATGTGAGAGTTATCTTTATTTAGAGACAGAAAAATTGCAGCTTTTGTCCCAGCAAGTGAACAAGAGTTTCCGCCCTCTTGGGATGGAAAAGAAAATGAAAAAGCAATAGAAGCAAGAAAAAAGCACACATAAATACCTTGATCAGTTATCCTTTCATCTTAATGTTCCTCCTACAATTATTGCAAAACAATCATTTATGAACTCAAACTGGGGATGGTAACAAGTTTGTTGTGGGCTGGGCACTTGCCATGCTGTGTAAAACCTGGGTAGATTCATGTCTCAAGATAATTTTTAAAAATGTAAACTTCCTACTAAAAGGACAGCATAAGGCAGTGGTTAAGAGCACAGAGTCAGGTGGGCACAGTGGCTCATGCCCGTAATCCCAACACTTTTGGAGGCTGAGGCAGGAGGATTGCTTGAGCCCGGGAGTCTGAGACCTGCCTGGACAACATAAGTAGACTGAGTCTCTGTAAAAAAATTAACAATTATTAATAGCTGGGTATAGTGGGGTACACCCATAGTCCCAGCTACTCAGGAGGCTGAGGTGAGAGGATTGCTTGAGCCCAGGAGTTTGAGGCTGCAGTGAGCTATGATTGCACCATGCAATCCACCCTGGGCGACAGAGCAAGACCTTGTCTAAAAAAATAAAAAGAGTGTAAGGTGTGAGCTTATCAACGTTCACATCTGAACTCTACCATTTGCTCTCTGCAGGACCTTGAGCAAATTAACCTCTTTGTAACTCAGTCTCCTCTGGTAAGAAAGAGATAATAGTATGTGATATTCCCCTTCCTGTGTCCCTGTGTTCTCATTGTTCAATTCCCACCTGTGAGTGAGAATATTCGGTGTTTGGTTTTGGTTTTGTCCTTGCAATTGTTTGCTGAGAATGATGGTTTCCAGCTTCATCCATGTCCCTACAAAGGACATGAACTCATCATTTTTTATGGCTGTATAGTATTCCTAAAACTTAAAGTATAATAATAAAAAAAAGAGATAATAGTAGTATCTGCCTCACTGGATTGTTATGAATAGGAAATGAATTGCCATTTACCATTTTAGAACAGTGCCTGGCACAAAGTAAGCGCTGTATAAGCAGAGACAGACCTAGAAGCTGTCTCTATTTAGGTCATCTTGAATGGAAAGATCTCTAGTTACTCACCTCTGTGTGTTTGCTGCTATTTTAAAAGCTTGTAGACCCTTAAAGTTTTACAACATCAACCAATATTTTATTGATTGCAAAGTAATGGGTGGCCTACTACCAGTGGCTATCAGTATCAGTCACTGGAGTCTGGCACGTGCATGTGTATGTACACATATATGTGTATGACTTGAGAATAGGGTGTAGTATGTGGCTTCCACCAGTATAAAGAAGCATGAGAATTGCCTGAACTCAGGAAGCAGAGGTTGCAGTGAGCTGAGATCACGCCACTGCACTTCAGCCTGGGCAACAGAGTGAGGCTCCATCTGGGGAAAAAAAAAAGAAGAGGCAGAAAAGCAGCGTGCAATATTCTGCAGAATCAAGGAATCCATGTAAAAGTACCATCCTATAGCTATTTGCTTGCTACCCCAGGGATCCCACTGGTGCTACACATTCCCCAGATGGCAATGCCAACCCTGTCTACTCATCCTGTATTACCAGCAAGACTCTGTTCCTCAGTGAATTTCCTTTCCATTCATTTTCAAATGACTTTTCTGATATGAGCATTGTTGAATATGCACAAGAAACAGGCAGAGGTATGTGTATAGATAGATTTGCATAAGTATAAATACAGTATATGTACCCATATTTAAATGATATAATGATAATATTGTGTTGCTATCTCAGAGTGAAAGCTAATTAATTCAGCTATTGAGATGATAATGATTTCTTTTTCAGTTAATACCAGAGTCAAAAAGCCCTGCAGAATGGTTCTACGCACTGTTCCTTTGACTCATCTTGGAAGAAAGAGCTTTATTCTGTTAACTATTAAGCTGTCTATCAGTATCTATGACAGTTTTAAAAGAAATCGTTCCTGGGAGGGGCAGAAGATTATTAGTAGGAAGGCTGACTCATGTAGGCTCAAGTGGACATTGAGGTCATGATTTGGTACCAGGAAAGAAAAAGTCCTTTTTGCTTTCAGTGTCTTAAAATACATGCTTTGGTATTTGCACTCTCAATATCAACACTGATCTGCAGCACAAAGTCTTTTTTTAGACTTTATTTGGTTGGATTTGACATTTAGAAAAATGTTAAGATCTTTCCTACTGAAATTTACACCAGCTGAAAAATTCACAAGCAAGTCCATGACTTTCCTAACCTTGACATCTCTAACTTTTCCTTCAGCCTCTGTTTTCATATTTCATGAGTTACCAAAACCTGATGTTCTCTCTGTTTCCTGCTTTCTATTCTGTCCCACTTTAGTTCAGGCATTGGTAGCCTCTCAGTTGTATTATGGCAATAGTCTCCTCTCTCTAGTCTCCAATACCCGTTCCACATTTACCTTGCTCCGAGGAGCTTCCCAACATACAGGTTAGGTCATACTGTCCCCGTCAAAGCCTTTAATGGCTTCCCTCTTTCAACATGGCAAAGACTCAACTCCTTTGCTTGGCATTCAAGGACACTTAATCACATTCTGTTCCTATTACAACTGCTTACCCATCTCCCACTAATTCTCTCCATACTCTACCCTACCGCCACCAAGATGGAGTATCTACCCTTTCTTGGAATTTTCATAACACCCTGTGTTTGCTCATTTTTCTGAATGTCTTTCCTCCCTCATGGTCCATGTTTCTAAAACCTTACTTATTCTTCAAAGCCCAGATCAAATTCTATTTCCTTCATGGACCCCTCCCTGATTCTGGCTTCTCTTAATTAATCAGGATCACTCCCAGTCTATACAATGCCTTTTCTTCAGGGTGCTTGACTTCTAGCAGTTAGGAAATCGTCATATTATACTTATCTTGCTAGGACAATTTTTAAGTGCCTTCTGCTAGAAAATTGTCGTAAGAAATATGCAGCTCTACATGGGTGCATTGTAATTGCTGCCTCTCCTCCTTAAATGTGGCACAATCTTTACAAGCATATGGTGTGGACCTGCTTCTACATTTCAGTAATTTATTCCTTGTTTAGCTGTCTTATCACTCATGTTTTGTATTATACTGTAAATTTACTGCTGTTTATTCCAACTAAGTATGCAACTCTGAAGACAAGGAATGTCTTATTCATCTTGATATTTCCCAGGTCAGAGAATGCTGCTTTCAGAGAGTTGGTACTTAACAGTAAATTATTTTACTCTCTTGTGACCCAAGGGTGGCAATTGCAAGATAGTAGTTAAGAGTACAGGCTTTAGTGCATGACTGCCTGGGTTTGAGCCTTCCTAGCCAGCTACTAACCGTGTGATCATGGCCAAGGTACTTAAACTCTCTGCACCTTTTTTTCTTCATCTATAACATGGTGACAAATAATACTATCTTCATCATAAAATTGATATAAGAATTAAATCAATAAATGGAGGTAAAGTAGTTCAAACAATAGCTACTAAGTGCTTAATAAATGTTAGATATTATTCCAACAGTCTGTTAAAATAGGAAGGACTCCTCTTACTTTTGACAGAGACATGAAGACACTAGATGCTACATTCCAAGGTGAGCCCATCTGGCAGAAATTTCACAGTGGATATTCAAGAACCAGTTAAACATCTCACTTATTTTGAGGGAATGAAGAGATCAGGAGTTGGAAATTATAGAGAGGTCTTGTAAAGATTTTGGAGCATGTGACTAGTGTGTTGTGTGTATCTTACATCCCTACTGCAAAGGAGAATGTTGGAAGTGGGAGTGTCTGTCCCTCGGGCCACCACTGGAACGTGTAGTAACTTTGTGAGAATTGGAAAATGGTGTCCCCTTGTGCCCCCAAAATGTATACTAAAGAGGTCCTATTGCCCCAAGCCCAGTGAAAGAGTCTTCAAGACTCTTTGAGTAGGTTGACATGTATCCCCTGAAACTGACAGACATGGGGACTTTGTGTCTCACTTTCACCTGAGAAGTTGAAAGACAGGAAGCCGGGTGGCTGACTGCTCATGGATAAATGGGAGAGATTTCTCTGCTCCACAGAGATTGTTAGATCAGAGAAAGCCATTATGGGGTTATCTTAGGTCCATGTGAAGAGAACCACATAGAGTGACCTCAGTGTAAAAATTGTGGAGTGAATCACCAAATTCCTAGATGCTGAAGGAGACACATACCATGGGCTAGAATAGAGATGTATTTGCCTTCATCAGAAAAGTTCAGATGAGGCTGGGCGCGGTGGCTCATGCCTGTAATCCCAGCACTTTGGGAGGCTGAGGCGGGCAGATCACTTGAGGTCAGGAGTTTGAGACCAGCCTGGCCAACATGGTGAAACCCCGTCTCTACTAAAACTGCAAAAATTATTCGGCCCTGGTGGGCGGCGCCTGTCATCCTAGCTGCTCCAGAGGGTGAGGCAGGAGAATTGATTGAACCTGGGAGGCGGAGACTGCATGAGCCGCGATTGTGCCACTGCACTCCAGCCTGGGCGACAGAGCAAGACTCTGTCTCAAAAAAACAAAAAACAAAGTTCAGATGAAAGTATCCCGAAGATGAGAGGTCTGTAAACAACCCAACCCAATGGAGAATGAGACAACTCAGCTTGTCTCACAAACCAGCTTACAGCAATACTAGGCGAGTAACCACCTTCCTGTCATTTCTTCTCTTACCTCTCACAATCTTCTCCCTATTCAACAATGCCTCCTTGACTCTGAAAGTTTCAGGAACTATGGTTAGTCAGATGGAGGAGAAAGCAGAAAGTGGGGAAATGGAGCAGCAGAGTTGAAGCCAGTTACCTCCCTTCTTCACTCTAGGCATCTTACCTGTTAACAGGTTGCAGCTGTGCTGTACCTTCTCGGGAGAGATGTTTGCTTTTAGCTCAAGGTTGGCATATTTATTATTATGCCAGGCTGGCATATAAAGTACTGAATTGAAACCTTGAATGCAATTTTCTCCCTGAATGCCTGGTTAACAGCAACTCACTTTCCAAAACTTAGCTCAGTGCTCACTGCCTATCCTGACCTCTTCATTCCAAGCTAAGGAATCTGTGTGTTTGCTCTGCCGCAGTGCAGCTCTTAGAGCCCAGGCAACATGTAATTTCATTTGTTTAGTTGTTTGTGCATCTTTGTCCTCAGCCAGCCTTTAAACTCTTGGAGCCCAGGGGTGAATTGTTTGCCTTTGTGCCCTCTGCAATTAGTGCTCACTGGCATAGAATTGTCCCCCAATAAAGATGTATGAAAGTAATTTATCTTAGAAAACAAATTCAATTTTTCCTAAGAGAGGCTATAATTCAAACTTGTCTTTATTTCTGAGAGATAAATTAAAAACAACAGGCTTCTCGACAACACAATGTCATATAAAGTATTTGTCACTGGTGTGCTCAAGGATGGCCTGGGTGCTCTCCAGCAGTTGGTGAGAAAATGTCCTGGCATCTCTCAATCCAAACCTGTTTTTTTTCCTCAGAAGCTGTGAGAGGACTTTTTACACTTTTCAGTGTTTCTCCCACAGGTTTCTTCAGGAGAAGCATTACCAAAAACGCCGTGTACAAGTGTAAAAACGGGGGCAACTGTGTGATGGATATGTACATGCGAAGAAAGTGTCAAGAGTGTCGACTAAGGAAATGCAAAGAGATGGGAATGTTGGCTGAATGTATGTATACAGGT
Source organism: Nomascus leucogenys (assembly GCF_006542625.1). Lineage (NCBI taxonomy): Eukaryota > Metazoa > Chordata > Mammalia > Primates > Hylobatidae > Nomascus > Nomascus leucogenys. The sequence goes on from NC_044390.1 coordinate 67,633,493, forward strand.
ATTCACTTCAAGCAATTACATTTCACTAAAAATCTCTTAAGGAGGCAGATGTCAGGTAAACTCATCACGAGAGTGCTACTTCACATATTAAAGAAGGAAACTACTAAGCCATCCAAGTTCTTGAAAAGGGTAATGAACCACTGAAATTGTCCAAACTGTCAACTAAAGAGCATTTTAGTCACCCAAAAGAAATGCCTGTTTTTTTTGTTGTTGTTCTTTGTCGCAGTGAACTATACGTGGAGCCCAGTGGCATTAACATACCATTCCAATAACATGCTTTAATGAGCTACGAATGACAGTCTAAAAGTTTCCTCTAAGTTTGATTTTAATATACTTATTATTTATTGCTTAATTAGCATACAAATTCACGATTGTGGAAAAAAATAAGAATTCTTTATAAGGTATAACTGCCTCTGAATTGTCTAAATAGAGTTCTAAACCAAATCATTTTATTAAGAATCTGTCTTCTCTTAGTGCAGCTTTGAACCAATTTGTATAGGTTTACACCGGAAATTAACTACTCCCAGTTTTAATATAATTTTGTCTTTCTATCTGATAAAGAGACACTGTATTAACTGCTGGCTTTGTGAGGAACTGTAATCTTCATCAAAAATTGGAATGCATGCTAGTATATAACATAATTAATTTTTCATTCTGCAAATTCTACAGACCACTCAAATTCTGAGATATGTCCTGTTTCTCCTCAAAACACAAATAGACAAACAAATGTCACCAAGGGGATGACAGCATTCAGGCAGAGAATGCCACATGAAATAAAAGCCTTCAGAAGGTGACTCCAGTTCTATTGTTACCAAACTGTACAGGCAACTGGGATGGACCCACGGAAATAATGCGTGCAGGTTGGGGGAAAATAGGTCTGTGTAAATAATCCAGCTCTGGGTGGATGAAAATTTTATAGTAGCTGATCACAATCTCATCTTAGCATACATGAAATGAGAGCCTGCAATAGGGGCTGCTGCTGGAATCCAATCTTGCAATGGAAACACTTACTCTGACACTGCACAGCTCATATTGCTCATCACTTAAATATGAACTTGTTCCAGCTGGAGCTCTGAGGACATTTTGCATGAAGCCACATATAGCAGTCTATAATATTTATGAACACAAACTCTTCCAGTAACAGATGCGGGTATTTCATGGTTCTGTAAAATAAATTCCCCGTACAAAGAAATTCCTGAAACTTTGTTTTATTGGCATTGAGAAAAGAGTAAGGACGTTAAATGGGATGAAAGGAAGATTGTTTTACATTATTTTTAATAGCTCTCTTTAAGTGTAAATCAGTGAGGTTGATTGTATGATCATTCAAAGACATTTTTAAAGTCACCTTGTATTATTTTTATTTTTAACTGTATTCTCAGGAATTGGCACTGTTCTCAAAATGAACAGGATTTTAAAAATTTCCCTAAAGGATGTTAACATTTGTTTTTCTCAATAAGTTTATGTGTGTTTAACGTGAAATTCAATATCCTTCTTCTGGTACAGTATGTAAACATGGCTGAAAATAATATTAATGGCATGTTTTAAAACACCAATTTTCACAGTCCCCTAGAGCAGGAACAAGGAGAGTGTCATTCACCTTTTCATTGACTGAATCCCTTGCATTTGTACAATGCTTTCATATCACAAGTTCTTTATATAAAGCCCATTTAAAAATGATGTGATTGCTTTTAGTCTACACAAAACTCTATGAGGTGGATATTATTCCCATTTTACAAATGAGGAAACTGAAACTCACAGAGGTTAAACTGCTTGTTCAAGGTAAAGTCTCAAACCTTGGCCTTCCCTTTTTAAAATGCATAAAAGGCTAGCGTTAGTTCTGTGCCATTGCATAGGGGATCTTCTGGGCCAGGTACCTATCAGTGGTTTTATGACTGCACACCCAACAATACTTTCTGTGATTGGTGAAGTCTCTATGCTTATTTGTTTTAGGCTTGTTGACTGAAATTCAGTGTAAATCTAAGCGACTGAGAAAAAATGTGAAGCAGCATGCAGATCAGACCATGAATGAAGACAGTGAAGGTCGTGACTTGCGACAAGTGACCTCGACAACAAAGTCATGCAGGGTAATAATATGCAATGGTGTCTGCCAAGACTGGCAGGAACTGAGTTTCTAGGTACATAGTGAGCTGGCCAGGAGGCTTTCAAATTAAAGCCACAGGCACAGCTGAATTTCTAGTCCAATTGTTCATTAAAATGGATTCCTAATGCATGCTTTGATGTAAACGTTCAAATAATAACAATGCATAAACTAAAAAGTGAAAGTTTTCCTTCTCTCTGACTCCATTCCAGTCCTACTACCTAGTGTTTGCCAGCAGGAATGATTTGGTATATAAAATGGATTTTTTCCAACTGAGTATTGATGACCATTTTTTCCCCCTTTTTGAGAAGAAAGTCTCAAACTGGGAAGAACGTGGTCTCAATAGAGGCTGTGGATTAATCCTTATAAATGAGTAAAACAGGGTGAATACACGTATGTGGACCAATAGAGAAAAGTCCTACCCACTGAGGTTACAAATTTCTCAAGAAATCCATTGAGCAACTTAGGACAAAATAGGGGAACAGCATCCAAGGTGTTTAGACAAACACATTGTGATAATGCACAGGACATTTGATGGAATTTTATTTTGCCATTAGCTGAAAAACCAATAAGCTACGATTGTCCAAACCGCACCCTTCTCAATATTTATTACATTATTGACAAAGAAAACTTTATCCACATTTAGTTTTACAAATATGTATTTTTGTATTTATTTAAGAAAAAGTATTTTATATGAAAGCATTATTTTGCCACAGTGCTTCATCAGTAACACTTTGGTATAAGAAAGCAAAGAGTTGACATAATTATTTATACTCTTCAAAAGATGCTGTAGAGGGACAAAGAGATGTTTGAGGTCTGAATTGTCCAGATTGTTGACTCTCTATTTTAGGGGTTGACAAACTTTTTTTCTTTAAAGGGCTTTGGCCACATGGTATCTACAACAACTACTCAACTCTGCCATTTTAGTGCAAAAGTAGCATAGACAATACATGAACAAATGAATGTGACTGTGTTCCAATAAAACTTTATAAAATCCAATGGATTAGGTCCATGGGCCACAGTTTGTTGATCCCTCCTCCACAAGAATACTCTTAGATGACTTCACCAGGTGGAATTCATGTAGAATACTATATGAATGTAGTATTCATAGTAGTCATACTGTATGAGAACCTTTCATTAGTTATAATTAAAGCTTGAACTTTCAGTGACCTTCAATATGAATGGGCTCAATAGTCTTCATATCCAGACTACCATTTATTCCTAAGAAATACACAAGTGGAATATTTTGTTATTCATATTTTACAGATAGGAAAATTCAGTGAAATGTGATATGGCCTGCCCGAGGACCCAGAGAAAGAAATTATACACTCTATTAGAGCTCATAGTTCCTGTTGTATTTGTGGCTTTTTTAAAAATAATTTCTGCTATTAGGTACCTCCAGATGAATGCACATATAGAAAGAAGGCTTTATACACACCTTCCCTAACACCTTTTATTTTCTTGCCAGTGTAGGAGAAAACTGAACTCACCCCAGATCAACAGACTCTTCTACATTATATTATGGATTCATATAACAAACAGAGGATGCCTCAGGAAATAACAAATAAAATTGTATGTATAATATCTGAAAATATGTGGGTTTAAAGTTAATATTTTCTAGAGTTTTTATTGCCTTGGAGGTATAATTTATATGTGAATATGTCACTTTGAAATGATTAGAGCCGAGAATTAGACTTTTAAACTCTTAGCAACATTAAACAATTCAAGAGTAAGAAGTCTCCCACCTGTCTTGATAATGGTAATTGCCCTCCAAAGATCTGAGAAATAGTAAGATGGGTTTTCAAATTTTATCATCTAAACCTAGTTTTTCTTTAGTCTAATGGTTTTATATTATCGTTTTCTTATCTACTTATTAATCATTTGTTTTTTTTCTTAAAATTTAGTTAAAAGAAGAATTCAGTGCAGAAGAAAATTTTCTCATTTTGACGGAAATGGCAACCAATCATGTACAGGTTCTTGTAGAATTCACAAAAAAGCTACCAGGTATTTTTTAAATAATCAAAGTTAATATTTATTGAGAGTTTAAATATGTGCCCACAGATTAGATTACCTATTTTACATACGGTGTTTTAATTTTCAAAACATTCCTGTGAGATCAGCTCTATTTTCAGTATTACTTTGCCAAGTATTTTCACATGTACTTATTTTGCTGCTATTCTCTACAATAGTCTTGTGACATTGAGAAAGGCAGGTCTGTTCTTTGTAAAATGAAAATCATTTAATAACTGATTTAAATTAACTGTTGAACTACTATACCTAAGATGTTAGAACTAGAAAGGATATTTAAAATAATGTATAATAATTCTTTCAAATCAATAGATTAAAAATTGAAACTTTGCAAAGTTGTCATTCACCCATTTATTCCTTCAATAAGCAGTTGTTGATACCTACTCTATACTAAGTGCCTGGCTATTACCTTCAGGGAGAGTGATCAAAGGTGATAATAGGCCGAGCGCGGTGGCTCACGCTTGTAATCCCAGCACTTTGGGAGGCCGAGGTGGGCGGATCACGAGGTCAGGAGATCGAGACCACGGTGAAACCCTGTCTCTACTAAAAATGCAAAAAATTAGCCGGGCGTGGTGGCGGGCGCCTGTAGTCCCAGCTACTCGGAGAGGCTGAGGCAGGAGAATGGCGTGAACTCGGGAGGCGGAGCTAGCAGTGAGCCGAGATCGCGCCACTGCACTCCAGCCTGGGTGACAGAGCGAGACTCCGTCTCAAAAAAAAAAAAAAGGTGATAATAATAATAATAAATACACATACATACACATACACACGAAGTGCTGTTTGAACACCGAGGAACTGGTTGCTAATTGTGTCTAGGAAAGATGGAGAGACTTCAGGGAGGATCATATTTGAGTTGAGTCTAAAAGAAAAAGAAGTTTTCCAGTTGGCATGGAGAAGAAGCAGCATTCCAAGTTGAGAGATCTGCTTGTTTTTTTGTTTTTGTTTTGTTTTGTTTTGTTTGAGATGGAGTCTCGCTCTGTTGCCCAGGCTGGAGTGCAATGGCATGATCTTGGCTCACTGCAACCTCTGCTTCCCGAGTTCAAGCAATTCTCCTGCCTCAGTCTCCTGAGTAGCTGGGACTACAGGCACACACCACCATACCCAGCTAATTTTTGTATTTTTAGTAGAGATGGGGTTTCACCATATTGGACAGGCTGGATTCAAACTCCTGACCTCAAGTGACCTGCCCGACTTGGCCAAAGTGCTGGGATTACAGGCATGAGCCACCATGTCTGGCCGAGAGATCTGCTTGTTATAAGGCACTGAGGCATGAACAAGAATAGGATTATTTGAGATAGGAGAGAAAATTCAGTGTGGTTACAGCATAGTGTCTGTGGTGGGCTCCTAGGTTAGACAGTAAGGTAAGTTGGTACCAGACTGATGAAGACCTGACTAAGGAATTTAATCTGCGTCCCCTGGACAGTAAAGAGATTTTGGTGGTTTTTGTAACAGAGGGAAATGATGAAATTTTTGTTATACAGAAATGACTTAATCAGGTTCATGTAAGATGAATTTGAATGGAAAGGGCCTGGGGGCAGGGAAGATCAAGTAGTATGCTACTGCACAAGTCCAGGCAACAGGGTTTGAAATAAAGCAATAGCAGTGGGGAAGAGAAGAAGAAACAAAAAGAAGAGAGATTCAAAAATTGATAGGGTTTGAGGAACAGTTGTATGTGTAAGGTGAGGGAGAGGGACTTACTTATCCATGCTCATTCTGGTGGTGCCAGTATAGAAACTAGAATGTGGGAGTCTTCTTATATCCCAGCCTCAAATTCTTTTTGCCACATTATTAATGCTATCTAAGCTAATGGGTTTTAGTTGTTTCAGTGTTTATTAAAATATTGGTGTATTGAAATCCCATAGTCTAGAAGAGTATAATAAATACCTTGTTTAGCAGCATAATACTATAATATTAAATTATAGAAGATAACTTCTGACATACGATTTTAATTAAACATGTTAATTTGCCTTCTTTTTGCCAGCATTATGCTATTATTTTATTAAATGTGTCACAGATAGACATAAGCATACATAAAACTCATAAAGTGTGAGGAGAAATTTCTCACTATCATTGAAACACTAATATGCTCTCTTTATTAACAATGAAAGAGGAACTTAATTTACTATATGCTAATTAAACCGAAGGCAATCTCAATAAGAAACTGGATTACATAAGAGTAAAAACTGTGCGGGAAAGAACTGGAAAAGGGAGATGTTTTTGGTTATTTATGGGAAGAGATTTTTTAAGTTCAAATGGTCAGTTGGTTTTGAATCAAGAAATAATTGAAGACAAATAAAAACCTTATTCATAAGAAGGTAGCTTATCTGAAAGCAATAGCAATATCTTGGCATCTCTTAATTCCCAGTGCCTAGCCTAGTTCCTGAGGGAGCGAGTACAATTAGTGTGTGTTCAATGAGTAAAGCAGAAGGAAAAAATTTAAAATATGGAAGGAAACAAAAGGCAAAAACCCTTGAGAAGGAAAAAAATTGACAATAATGACAGAGATAGCATTGTTACAACTAGTAACAATAGGGATATAATACCAGTACTGGAGGGATATTTTGTGAAAAACTGAATTGAATCATTCCATTCACTATTCATTGAGCACAACCTGTGCCAGGCACTGTCCAAGGTGCTGGAGTCCCTGAGGGCAATAAGACATGGCCCCTTTCCTCAAGGAAGCTCTTAGATTCTCTAGGATGGTGGCTCAATCTTTAGCGTTGCTCTCTTCTCTATACTCCCTTTGCTATTTAGTTCTTCCTAAGCCATTTAGGCCCTGATGGTGTTATCTCTATTCATGTGAGTGTATGTGCCAGCATGCACATGAGCTTGTGTTTTGTTTCCCATTCATTCATTCAATCTGTCAATTATCCAACAAATAATTCTTAGGTACCTGTTATGTGCCAGGAACTGGGGATAGAAAAGTGAACAAAAAAGGCCTCTGCCCCCAAGAAATGTACACTCCAGTAGAGGGTGGCAGACAATTAACAAATAAGCAAATAAATCTATAATATCATGTCGGGTGGTGATAAGTTCTATAAACTAAAATAAAGCAGGTAGAGACTAGTAGTGGTGGGGAAGGTATCTTAGATTGGGGAATGCTGGAGCAGAGGCTTGATTGCAGGAAGGAGCAGGGCATGGGACATGGGGATATCTGGGAAGAACATTCATCTCTGAGGCAAAAAGAGGCTTGTGTGCTCACAGCAGGGCCGGGGGTCAGTGTGGCTGGAACACAAAGAGTAGGGGGAATGAGGAGTAGAAAATGAGTTCAGAGAAGCTGTTGGGACTGTATCATATAAGCCTGGATAACGACTTTGAATTTTCCAGGTAGTGTTATATTCCATCAGGTTGGCAATTCTTATCATATTTTTCTGATTTTCCCCCACCCTGTGTGTTGCAGTACTGAGTTCAGAGCAGATACATCGACGTGACTTTGGTTGGCTGTTTTGGGCAAATACTACCCATTCTTTAGCTTGACTAAAGACTCATGAGTTAGCCAAATATTCTGGATGCATATAAAGTTTTTTTCTGGCTTGTAGATGCTTCCAATCTGCAGAGTTAACCCTGTCACATCAGGTGTGACTAATATAATGGCTCAAAGAAAATCTGCCTGTGTCTAGTTTCTGAGGGGTTCTTCATCTGAATCAGTGTATCTATACCATAATATATGTATCTGCTTGGACTTGACATCTCCTTTTGCCCAGCTTGTTTAATAAATTCTGCTCAATGAAGATAAAAGCCTCTATTTTATCGGCGAGTACAAATGGACTCAACCAGACTACCCAATTGCAAAACAACTACAAAATCACTTGATGAAAATGTTTTATCAATGGTAATGATGGTGATCATGAAATACTGTTACTCCTTGATACCAATCTGATTATCATCATTACTTAGGATTTCAAACTTTGGACCATGAAGACCAGATTGCTTTGCTGAAAGGGTCTGCGGTTGAAGCTATGTTCCTTCGTTCAGCTGAGATTTTCAATAAGAAACTTCCGTCTGGGCATTCTGACCTATTGGAAGAAAGAATTCGAAACAGTGGTAAGTTATTTGGCTAATGGTAGAAGAGTTTGTTTCTATGAGTGAAATTGGTGTGCTCCATGAAGGCGGGGCTCTTGCCAATCTTATGCAATGTTATATGCCTGTTGTGCCTAGCATGAAGAATGGCTCTAAGAAGATATGTGTTAAATTGATAAGACTTCTAGAGGCTTGGTTCAAATATCTCTGTTGTAATAGCAAAGTAGCAAAACTACCCCTTTACTACACTAAGATGAAGAGCCAAAGGAAGACTTTTGTAAAGATTGGAAAATTCATCTGATTTTTAAAAACTAGCAGAAAGGAGCTAGGATTCTTCAGCCAAGAAAAAGATTATTTATTTAAAATCTTCTGGTATGTAAGACTAAGTATCCAGCTATTATATATCTGTATCAAAATAAAATAAGAAGACATTTTAATAGCAACATTTATATGTCATTTACTAGGTCTCAGACACTTTTCTTTCTTTCTTTTTCTTTCTTTTTTCCTTCCTTTCTTTTTTTTTAGACAGAGTCTTGCTCTTTGCCCAGGCTGGAGTGTAGTGGTGTGATCTCGGCTCACTGCAGCCTCTGTTGCCCAGGTTCAAGCAATTCTTGTGCCTCAGCCTCCCAAGTAGCTGGGATTATAGGCATGTACCACCACACCCAGCTAATTTTGGTATTTTTAGTAGAGACAGGGTTTCTCCATGTTTCCCAAGCTGGTCTCAAACTCTTGGTCTCAAGCGATCAGCCTGACTTGGCCTTCTAAAGTGCTGAGATTACAGGTGTGAGCCACCGTGCCCAACCAAAGTTAACTTTTTTTTTTTTTTTTTAAGACAGAATCTTGCTCTGTTGCTTAGGCTAGAGTGCTGTGGCATGCTCTTGGCTCACCACAATTTCCCCTGGGTTCGAGTGATTTTTTTGTGCTTCAGCTTCCCAAGTAGCTGAGACTACAGGTGCACGCCATCACACCCAGCTAATTTTTGTATTTTTAGTAGAGACAGGGTTTCATCATGTTGGCCAGGCTGGTCTTGGACTCCTGGCCTCGAGTGATCTACCCACCTCGGCCTCCCAAAGTGCTAGGATTAAAGGCATGAGCCACCACACCCAGCCGATTTCAGACACTTTTCAAAATATATGATTTCATCTAATCTTCTCAAATATTCTATGAATAAATACTATTATCATTCTCATTTTGCAGATGAAAAAGCTGAGACAGAGAAAGGTAAAATAACTTTCCCAGTGACAGAAAGGAAGTCTGACTTCAGAAGCTTTGTGTCAGCCGAATGCAGTGGCTCACGCCTATAATCCCAGAACTTTGGGAGGCAGAGGAGGGTGGATCACTTGAGATTAGGAGTTCAAGACCAGCTTGGCCAACATAGTGAAACTCCATCTCTACTAAAAATACAAAAAATTAGCTGGGCATGGTAGTACGTGCCGGTAATCCCAGTTCCTCAGGAAGCTGAGGCAGGAGAATTGCTTGAACCCGGGAGATGGAGGTTGCAGTGAGTCAAGATTGTGCCACCACACTCCAGCCTGGCAACAGAGTGAGACTCGGTCTCAAAAAAAAAGAAGTTTTGTTTCTTAACCACTATGCTATACTACCTCTCAAGAGACGAGATAATAGCACAAGTTACTCAGTGTTTAACTTATTGTGGAATAACACTGTGACAGGGAAGCTCAAGAGACACTGAGATGAATTACCAGGAATTCTGTGCAATTTATCTTAGGAGATCCTTAAGATAGGATGAGTTCTTATTTTCCCAGGAAATTTCATATATGGGTTGGGAGTGGGAAATGAATGAGATGACTTCTCAAGATCTTTTCTTTCTAAAGTCTTATGATTAACCAAAGCAAATTTAAAGACTTTAAAAACCAATATTTTAAGATAGAGATTAGAGGGAAAGTTTTCAGGTAGTTCTGCATCTGTGATATAAGTGAAATAATTTTTTAAATGGAAAATTATTTTTAAAGGCAGTCTTTCCATAGTCGTTATGTTTTTTTCCTAGTTAAAAACAAAAAGCATAATTAGCATCATTGGTAGATTTAAAAACCACATACTTTAAAAAGATGCATTATTCTTAATATATTCATTAATTTACTAGTCTAACAAATATTTAAGAGCAAGGTACTATGGTGGCAGTGAATAGAGAAATCAAGCATGTTCTTTCCCCTAAGAAGCTTACAGTCTAATGAGAAGAGATTAACTGTCCATGATTATGATAAAATATGGAAGAGAAAAACAGAGAGATGATGACTCCTAGTTGAGAGAGCTCCAAAAAAGTTTTATTGGCATTTGAGCTGGGAACTGAATGAGATTTGATTTGGATACCCAGGGTGTAAGAGAGAAGGACCAGCAGGAGCAAAGAGAAAGAGGCAAGAAAGCTCAGGGAATGCACGCAAAGAAGGGTGAGTAGCTGAGCTGACTAAATTAAGGGTTACATTAAAGGGAAATAGAAAGGAATAAAAGACAGAATCAAATGATTGAGGGCTTTGGATGCTGGGCTAATGATTTTGTTATTTCCCAAGTAATAGGAGACATGGAAGATTTTTGAGCAGAGGAGGGAAGATGTCAAAATCAAGCTTTACAAATTTTCTAGCAGTGTTAGGGTAAGCCAGGACAGAAGTCACCTCTTAGGAGGCAAGAAGTCTCAAAGATGTGACGCTTGCTGCCAGGAGAAATGGAAATAAGAGAAAGGATCTGGGAGATATATCTGTGCGGCTTAACAACTTTCGAAAGACATTAGTGTTTTCAAGAAATTTGGATTTTGGTCCTGGAAAGATTGTGTGTGTGTGTGTGTGTGTGTGTGTGTGTGTGTGTGTGTGTCCAGGCTAAGGGGAAAAGGTTGAATCAGGTAACCTCCAAGGCACCATTCAGTTCTACAAGTCTTACTGCTTTTCTTCTCTTAACTAATTCAATTTTCCTGATGGGTGGTTTAGCTAGTCACTAGGCCAGCTACTGAAGTATCCTGATTTTAAGGCCACAATCAATAATTGACAGTTCAACTTAGGAAAGAATTAAAGGACAGGCTGAATTTTCACATGTATGGATATAATTGTTGTTTTAGACTATTGAACATACACTGGTGGTTCTCTCTTTATGCAGACAATTATAGTGGCTTCAACCTGTGATGGGCAAGGCCTCAGCAGCTTAGCTTTGTCATTTATTTGATTCTGGCTTCCATGGACTGTGGCGGTGCTCCCTTTAAGAAAATCCCAGTTGACTGGGTGCGGTGGCTCACGCCTGTAATCCCAGCACTTTGGGAGGCCAAGGTGGGCAGATCACAAGGTCAGGAGATCGAGACCATCCTGGTAACATGGTGAAACCCCGTCTCTCCAAAAAATTGGCCGGGCGTGGTGGCGGGCGCCTGTAGTCCCAGCTACTCGGGAGGCTGAGGCAGGAGAATGGTGTGAACCCGGGAGGTGGAGCTTACAGTGAGCCGAGATCGTGCCACTGCACTCCAGCCTGGGAGGATAGAGTGAGACTCTGTCTCAAAAAAAAAAAAAAGAAATCCATCAGTCAAATCTAATTCTTACAAAACTAATAAAATAAAAAGGAATGATGACTCATGACAAAATTTATTCATTTTACTGACAGGTCTGTACTCTAGCGAATGTGTGTTTGGTTTATTCATCAAGGGACAGTGGTGATTAAGGATAGTGACTGTGGAATCTGGATTGAATATGGGCTCCGCTACTCATTAGCTGCATGTCCCGTTTTTTTTAAAGCTGTTGAAATAGACCTCATAACCAATTTAATCTCTTTGAAATCATGTTTAACATTAATATTTATTCTGCAGTCTTGCCTGAAGTTTGATAATAAAAACTTAATAAGACAGGGTTTTCTTCTTTTTGAGTCAGTATTTTATCCCAAGCACCTAGCACATGCCTGGCTTGGATTGGGTGCTCAACAAAATTCTGTGGAACAAACGAAAAAAATGAATGAAGGTTTGTCCGGAGCTATAAAACTGGTCTGTTTATTTACTTTTCAGATGGTTGTTTCCCTGAATATCAGAGTTGTTAATGTCCAAAGCTGACAAGTAATCAACAAAAAGTTGGTTAAACATTCTTCTAGACATTGCCTGTAGTAGTTAATTTGGGGAACAGATATCTCTTTTGCATTTGAGTTTAAGAAAAGGAAAAAGACAGTTTGGATATGGAAGTTCTGTTGTGTTCTCTCTCCTCCTCCTCAAAGATGAGTCATTTAAAGTTGATTCAGGTGCCAGACAATGGAAAAGAGGGGTGCAATGTCTGCCATATGAATTGAAATGTTTTGATGAGAGGGCAGCTGCAGGAGAGTTATTCAGTGGTTGTTCTATCTTTCTTTCTCTGTCTCTTTTTCTCTCCTGGATGCTCAGCTTCCTTTTAAAAAAAAAATCTTTGGCTGGCTCCATCAGATCTCCTGGGTCCTGAGCCAAGTCAGATGCTGCCATTTCCATGATGACCACTGGGTTAGTACGATTCCCTCCCCAGCCTGGCTGAGGTGGGGAAAATCCCTTCCACTGTGGTTCAGCTGAAAGGGGAAAAATAGTCTTCCAAAAAAGTTTACAAGACTACTAAGAGGAAAATTATGTTTATAGAAAGGCATATATAAGGCTGAGCATGCTGGCTCATACCTATAATCCCAGCACTTTGGGAGGCCAAGGCAGGAAGACTGCTTGAGCCCAGGAATTTGAGACCAGCCTGGGCCACAGAGAGAGACCCCTTCTTTACAAAAAAGTTAAAAAAATTAGCTGGGCATGGTGGCATGGGTCTGTAATCCCAGCTAGTTGAGAGGCTGAGGTGGGAGGGTCTCTAGAGCCCAGGAGGTGGAGGCTGCAGTGAGCTGAGATTGTGCCACTGTACTCCAGCTTGGGTGACAGAGTGAGACCTTGTCTCAAAAAAAATAAAATAAAATAAAAGACGGGGGGCATATATGCGTAATGTCTGGATCTATTAATTATAGCACCAGAAAGATAACAATTATTCAGCACCTACTGTGTGTCAGGCTGTATTCTCAGTGTTTGTGTGAGCTTTGGGTCCTACAAGAAGCAGATATCAACATGGGACTAAATGTGTCAGAAGTTAATTGGGGGAAATGCCTCTGAAGAATAAAGGGGGAGGAAGCAGGTGGAGTCCAGGAGACTATACACCACCATGCTGATCTGACACCTGTGAAAGGGGAGCAGGAAGGCATGATTGGGCATGAAGAGCATCAGATCACAGCACAGTCCTGAGAAAGTCTCAGCTAGGCCATTGGAGAGGGACCTAGTCTGAGCTGCCCACTGAATGGGCCAGCACTAACACACCCACTATGCTCAGTCACCAGTTGAGAAAAGACTGGTGAAAATGTGTCCTCAGCACTCACAAGGCGGCAGCTGGAGGCTATCAGCCGGCCATACTCCCTACTGTGGGCTGTCTTTAAGGGTGATCTGAGTGGGTCATCTCCATGGCTAACATTCTGCTTCACAAAAAATATTGTTTGCTCTTTGTAGCACTTTGAGGTAGATATTATCAATTCTGTGCCAGACCTAGACCCTGTTAATCCCAATAACAAAATATCATTCCCAAGTATCTGTTCCCTCTGATATTACCCTCTAACTTTCCAGCTTGCCACCTTCCAGTACCCTGACTCTAGGGATTCTTTGTTTCAAAACAACATCCATTGCCAGGCATGGTGGCTCATGCTTGTAATCCCAGCACTTTGGGAGGCTGAGGCGGATGGATCACGAGGTCAGGAGTTTGAGACCAGCTTGGCCAACATAGTGAAACTCTGTCTCTATTAAAAATACAAAAAATTAGCCCACAGTGGTGGCAGGCGCCTGTAATCCTAGCTAATCGGGAGGCTGAGGCAGGAGAATTGCTTGAACCCAGGAGGTGGAGGCAGCAGTAAGCCGAGATCATGCCACTGCACTCCAGTCTGGGTGACAGAGTAAGACTCTTTCTCAAAAAACAAACAAACAAACAAAAAACAAAAATCCGTTTGTTGACCCTCCATCCACTAACCTTCTAGCCATTGACTCTACTCCCTTTTGCCCGACCACACTTTCCTCAGTACTTGGCTTAGGGTTCGTGGTTCATCAATATGATCATTTCCTTGGATCATTCACCAGATATCCTCAACTCTTTGTCTTTCTTTCACCTAAGAAAACCCTCTGCCTGACTGAGTACAACTCTTAACCTACTCTGTGCTTGAGCCTGAGAACTGAAACAGTATGACTGACTTATCCAAAGTTAGTGATCAAACACTTCAAGTGGACCTCAGTACTTTCCATGTATCCCTTTTCCCTAGCCAATTCACTCTTATTCTTATGGAAAATTATCTTGTACCTTCTCTCTCTTCAAATTTCCAACATCTCTTCCCAGTCATTCTCAACTGTAACTTTGTTGAGAAAAGGTATCTGTCAAGAACATGCCATAGGAGTTGGGGCTCAAGGATATGTGGTCAAACCCCAGCTTCAAGGAAATGTGATCAAGCTTAGAGAAAGATGAACTCTCCAAGCTTAGTCAATATGTCAAGACAGAGATTGTCACAAGAAACAAAGCTGGAGCCAAGTTCCTAGAATTAGATGCACATAGAGCTCCCCAGGGTTTTTTGAGAGTTGACTTCATCCACACGGTGCACTATGGCTCCCTACCATTTTGGTAACATTCCAGCAAGTGGGGAGGGCAAAGGGGAAAAAGAGTGGCACACCCTCCCTTTAAAGGAATAATCCTGAAGTGGTATGCACAACTTCACAGAGTTCCCCAGAGTTTTCTGAGTCTGGGCCAGAATTGAAACCTGTTGAGGCAAGTGGTGTGGTTCTAGCCATGAAGACACAAAAGCTTCAAAAACCAAAGTCAGGCAGTTAGTTACACCTTGGGGCTCCCATGATTTCTGGCTACCACATATTGCTGGAGCCTCTCTGCCACAAGTCAGCTACCTCCAACAGAAACAATTGTCTTATTCCTCTTTTTATTTTATTTATTTATTTATTTATTTATTTATTTATTTATTTATTTATTTTGAGACAGAGTCTCACTCTGTCGCCCAGGCTGGAGTGCAGTGGCTGCGATCTTGGCTCACTGCAACCTCCGCCTCCTGGGTTCAAGCGATTCTCCTGCCTCAGCCTCCTAAGTAGCTGGGACTATAGGCGTGTGCCCCCATGCCTGGCTAATTTTTTGTATTTTTAGTAGAGATAGGGTTTCACCATGTTAGCCAGGATGATCTCGATCTCCTGACCTCATGATCTGCCTGCCTTGGCCTCCCAAAGTGCTGGGATTACAGGCGTGAGCCACCGCACCCGGCTCTATTCCTCTTTGTGTTACGTTAAGCACTTTATAAACACTTGTTTTTTGCCTGAAGAATACTTCTGATGGGCCAGGCGTGGTGGCCACACCTGTAATCCCAGCCCTTTGGGAGGCTGAGGCGGATGGATCATGAGGTCAGGAGATTGAGACCATCCTGGCTAACACAGTGAATCCCCATCTCTACTAAAAATATAAAAAATTAGCTGGGCATGGTGGCACACGCCTGTAGTCCCAGCTACTCGGGAGGCTGAGGCTGGAGAATTGCTTAAACCCAGAAGGCAGAGGTTTCAGTGAGCCGAGATTGCACCACTGCACTCCAGCCTGGGTGACAGAACAAGACTCCGTCTCAAAAAAAAAAAAAAGAAAAAAAAAAAGAATATCTCTGATGATCAGTTGTAGAGTAGAGATGATTTGCATCCTCTAAACCTTCAGAACAGGCAACCTTTCTGACTCATGTCATTTCTCATCAGAATATCTCCTCATATTTCTCAGGGTGGTGGCTCATTAGCCCCCCTCCTCTCACTTGATGAGACCCTTAGTCAGCTTTGAATCTTATCATTTTCATTTGACTCTGCCTGTAGGGCAACTATCCAGTAGCAATGGAAGACCATTTCCATTAGGACCTGTATTTGTTTATTTGTTTACTTTTTTTAAACAAGCTTTTATTGAGTATTTGTATGGCATAAGTACACTGGCGGTACAAAGATGAGTAAGATGAAGTCATAATCCTCAAGGACTTCATCTTCTAGGGGAAATATATATGAAAAGAATTAATCGCAATAGATTTCATGCATAATTTAAGTTAGAGGTTTGGCTGCTGTAACAGAGACAAAAAATAAAGAGTGCTTAAACAAGATGGAAATGTATTTCTATCTTATAATAGTCTGGGCATGAGGAGAATGGGACTGATAGGGAATCTTCATGGTGTCCCTCTGTGTCATAGTTCTATCCATACAGATGGATGTCATACTCATCCATCCATAGAGAGTTGACTTCATCTTCTTGGTCCAGTATGGCTCCCCACCATTTTGGTAAAAACACATCCCAGGCCAGGCACAGTGGCTCACACCTGTAATTCCAGCACTTCGGGAGGCCAAGGTGGGCGGATCACGAGGTCACGAGATTGAGACCATCCTGGCTAACACAGTGAAACCCCATCCCTACTAAAAATACAAAAAATTAGCCGGGTGTGGTGGCATGTGCCTGTAGTCCCAGCTACTCTGAAGGCTGAGGCAGGAGAATCGCTGGAACCTGGGAGGCAGAGGTTGTAATAAGCAGAGATAGCGCCACTGCACTCCAGCCTGGGCAACAGAGTGAGACTGCATCTCAAAAACAAGCAAACAAACAAAAACACATTCCAGCAAGTAGGGAGGGCAAAGGGGAAAAAGAATGGCACACCCTCCCTGTAAATGAATAATCTTGAAATGTTACACATAACTTCTACTGGCATTCCATTGGCAAGAACTTAACTTCTTCATCACACCTTGAGACAAGAGACCTGTAAAGAGAACTACTAATGCAATAACTGGGTGAGAAATGATGAGGGTCTTGCTGGTTAGAATACATATAATCAAAAAGAAAAAAATCTATGTAATTTCATAAGTTTCAGAACTTGTGATACCTCAAGTTTCAGAAAAGCTCAAGGATGAAGTTTTCCAGAATATGATCTGTATAAATAAATATGCATGTTTCTAGTTCATAATAAGATACTTTCTCCAAATATCAACCATATATTGTGACAATAAAAACCATCCAAACTCACATGCTGCTGCATATTTTATTATCTATGTTTTCATTTATTAATATTTATGAATTTCCTTCTCCCAGTGCGTTTTCAGAACATTGCCTCTTCCACACGACACATAAAAACCTGATCTTGCAAGATGACCCTTCAGACTAACTTTTTATTCTTATGCTAATACAATTCATTCTTATTTCTATTGTACATTTAATTCCAGAGTAACATAATGCTCAAAGTTACTCTGTTTATGCCTATGCAACTCTTTAAAGAATATGATGTGAAATTTCTTTTCTTGTTCTTCAAATTCATACTCTTTTGTTTGCTGTTATTAAGTCCCAATCACATACACAAAGATAACTGTCTCTGAGATGCTTTTAATGAGAATTAGAGTATTTATGTTAATTGAAGCTTTAGAACATATATCTGATATAGTTTGTGCTTGAGTTGTTTCTATACAATTCTAGTGCATCATTGATTTTATTCCTAATGTACCATTACTTACAAACTAGGGGTTTAAGTTGGAATTGTTAATAAAAATAGGAATAATCATAGTATATAAAATATTATAGACTGAAATAGGTTTGCTAACAGTGAATGAGTTTATATTTTGTTTTGTTTTGATTTTTTTTGGGACAAAGTTTCATTCTTATCGCCCAGGCTAGAGTGCAATGGCACAATCTGGGTTTACTGCAACCTCCGCCTCCTGGGTTCAGGCAATTCTCCAGCCTCAGCCTTCTGAGAAGCTGGGATTACAGGCGACAGCCAACATGCCCGGTTAATTTTTTGTATTTTTAGTAGAGATGGAGTTTCACCATGTTGGCCAAGCTGGTCTTTTTTTTTTTTTTTTTTTTTTTATACTTTAGGTTTTAGGGTACATGTGCACAATGTGCAGGTTTGTTACATATGTATCCATGTGCCATGTTGATTTCCTGCACCCATTAACTCGTCATTTAGCATTAGGTATATCTCCTAATGCTGTCCCTCCCTGCTCCCCCAACCCCACAACAGTCCCCGGAGTGTGATGTTCCCCTTCCTGTGTCCATGAGTTCTCATTGTTCAATTCCCACCTATGAGTGAGAACATGAGGTGTTTGGTTTTTTGTCCTTGCAATAGTTTACTGAGAATGATGTTTTCCAGTTTCATCCATGTCCCTACAAAGGACATGAACTCATCATTTTTTATGGCTGCATAGTATTCCATGGTGTATATGTGCCACATTTTCTTAATCCAGTCTATCGTTGTTGGACATTTGGGTTGGTTCCAACTCTTTGCTATTGTGAATAGTGCCGCAATAAACATACGTGTGCATGTGTCTTTATAGCAGCATGATTTATAGTCCTTTGGGTATATACCCAGTAATGGGATGGCTGGGTCAAATGGTATTTCTAGTTCTAGATCCCTGAGGAATCGCCACACTGACTTCCACAATGGTTGAACTAGTTTACAGTCCCACCAACAGTGTAAAAGTGTTCCTATTTCTCCACATCCTCTCCAGCACCTGTTGTTTCCTGATTTTTTAATGATGGCCATTCTAACTGGTATGAGATGGTATCTCACTGTGGTTTTGATTTGCATTTCTCTGATGGCCAGTGATGATGAGCATTTCTTCATGTGTTTTTTGGCTGCATAAATGTCTTCTTTTGAGAAGTGTCTGTTCATGTCCTTTGCCCACTTTTTGATGGGGTTGTTTGTTTTTTTCTTGTAGATTTGTTTGAGTTTATTGTAGACTCTGGATATTAGCCCTTTGTCAGATGAGTAGGTTGCAAAAATTTTCTCCCATTCTGTAGGTTGCCTGTTCACTCTGATGGTAGTTTCTTTTGCTGTGCAGAAGCTCTTTAGTTTAATTAGATCCCATTTGTCAATTTTGGCTTTTGTTGCCATTGCTTTTGGTGTTTTAGACATGAAGTCCTTGCCCACGCCTATGTCCTGAATGGTATTGCCTAGGTTTTCTTGTAGGATTTTAATGGTTTTACGTCTAACATTTAAGTCTTTAATCCATCTTGAATTAATTTTTGTATAAGGTGTAAGGAAGGGATCCAGTTTCAGCTTTCTACATATGGCTAGCCAGTTTTCCCAGCACCATTTATTAAATAGGGAATCCTTTCCCCATTTCTTGTTTTTGTCAGGTTTGTCAAAGATCAGATAGTTGCAGATATGCGGCATCATTTCTGAGGGCTCTGTTCTGTTCCATTGATCTATGTCTCTGTTGTGGTACCAGTACCATGCTGTTTTGGTTACTGTAGCCTTGTAGTATAGTTTGAAGTCAGGTAGCGTGATACCTCCAGCTTTGTTCTTTTGGCTTAGGATTGACTTGGCAATGCGGGCTCTTTTTTGGTTCCATATGAACTTGAAAGTAGTTTTTTCCAATTCTGTGAAGAAAGTCATTGGTAGCTTGATGGGGATGGCATTGAATCTACAAATTACCTTGGGCAGTATGGCCATTTTCACGATATTGATTCTTCCAACCCATGAGCATGGAATGTTCTTCCATTTGTTTGTATCCTCTTTTATTTCATTGAGCAGTGGTTTGTAGTTCTCCTTGAAGAGGTCCTTCACATCCCTTGTAAGTTGGATTCCTAGGTATTTTATTCTCTTTGAAGCAATTGTGAATGGGAGTTCACTCATGATTTGGCTCTCTGTTTGTCTGTGATTGGTGTACCAGGCTGGTCTTAAACTCCTAAGCTCAGGTGATCTTTCTGCCTCAGCCTCCCAAAGTGCTGGGATTACAGGTGTGAGCCACCACACCTGGCCCAAGTTTACATTTTAACATTAAGGAAATTAGCAATAACCTCCCAGAGATCAAAGCAACTTGTTCTGTCCATTTCAAATATAAATAACCCCTGACATTTATAGTAGTTTTGGGCCTTTTTCCATCCCCACAAGAGACATAAATAAAATATTCAATTCAGTAAGAATTTACCAGTATGACAATATATCTCATGTTTTGCAATGTTTTGTTTTCACATGCATCATCCTGTTAGTGCTGCTCCCAATGGCCCTGACTAGGTGAGTGTTATTTATAAAATATCCTATTTTATAGATGTAGAAACGGGCTTAGAGAGGCAAGATGACCTGCCCAAGTTCATACAGCTAATCAAAAGAGCGTGAGGAAATGAAGGTGGGTATTCTAACTCAGAGCCCAACACTCTTTCTGTATGTGGCATCTGTCACTCACCAAGGTCTAATATTTGCCCAACTATCTGCTAGCAGGGAATATAAAGTAAAACATGGTTTCTGCCCTTCGGTTGAGAGATAAAGTATAAGCAGCTGTTAGCAATTTCAAATTGCTTTAAGTCAATGATCAAATGAATAGAAAATGAAGTCAGAGAAAGGAGATAATCTTGTTAGGGTGATGAAGTTGTAGCCTTTAATAGTACCATACTAAAATGTACTGTGTTTATTTTTGTTATATGATTTCACTGCTTTAGCCTTTTCGGCTTGCACAAAATGAAAACAGTTACCAGAACTACATTTTCCAAAGATGCAAATCTAAGCTGATTATCAGTTCAGATACTGTCTTTGAGAGGGGTTAGAAATGTAAAGAAACAAATGGTAGAATATTTATAAGAAGGGTAAATGCTTTAGTTAAAATTTAGAAATCTTAACACCTCTACTTTTGCTTTTGAAAGTGGTCACATGATAACTTTTGCATGGGCAAATTTAGGACTCAAATTATAGGAAGAAATCTTCCTTGGATTAAGAGGAATCATTGAAGAAATACAAGTGAGGATATTTCCATTGCCCCTAGACAGGATCCATTGTTCCTCAGCTGTGTTTCCCAAGCTTTTTGTACTTGCTCAGTTTTAGATATTATGTATTTATTTATGTCAAGTTGCCCCTTGGTATCCATGGAGGATTGGTTCCAAGATCTCTCTTGGATACCAGTTAATGGCTGCTCAAGTCCCTGATATAAAATGGTACAGCCTTTGTATATAACCTATGTACATCCTGTTGTATACTCTGAATCACCTCCAGTGGACTTATAATACCTAATACAATGTAAAAGGTATGTAAATAATTGTTTCACTATATTGTTTAGGGAATAATGACAAGAAAAAAGTCTGTACATGTTCATTACAGTTGCAATACTTTTCCCAAATATTTTTGATCTGTGGTTGGTTGAATCCATGGATACAGAACCCACAGAGAGCTGACTGTATCTGCTTCTTCCATTAACCTGTTAATTGCCTGAGGACTTCATATTCCCAGATTCCCAGCACTAATACAGTGCCTGACACATAGCAGGAATACAAATATTGGTGAATTTTGTTAAGTTGAATCTGGAACTTGACAGTCCAAACTCTGGTAACTCCTAAGCCCTGGTGAGACCTAATTAGGCCGGATAGTTTTTAGCCACTAGGACTAATGGGAAGTACATCATTTATTATATATTTTAAATTAAATATTTTATATTTAAAGTAGTTCTTTTTTGAATTGCTAGTTTGATGGCAGCTGTTTATTTAGGGCCAAGAGTATGGCACAAATGACTCCCTGGGGAAAGTTTAGCAGTTGAAATAGAGGACATAGGCCAATCTCTTAGCACCACAAGAATATGTCCATTGCCTTACTGGCATCCTTTGTCCCCATCACATCTCACAACTATGTCACCTTCATCATAAAGAACTACGAAAACATACTACTGCCTGATTTAACATGCATTTATTAATCTCCTATTATGTCTTCAGAAGGATGCTAGTTATTAGAGATGCAGAGGTGAATAAGAAATATCTGGCCAGTCATAGTGGCTCACTCCCATAATCCCAACATTTAAGGAGGCCGAGGTGGGAGGATTGCTTGAGACCAGGAGTTCGAGACCAGCCTAAAATACATAGCAAGTCCCTGTCTCTACAAAAAATAAAATATCTGGATGTGGTGGTGCATACCTGTAGTCCTAGCTACTCAAGAGACTGAGGCAGGAGAACTGCTTGAGCCCCCAGGAGGCCAAGGCTGCAGTGGGCTATGATTGTGCCATTGCACTCCAGCCTGGGCGACAGAGCCAGATTCTGTCATAAAAAAAAAAATCTATGGAGCACCGTTTATGGGTCAGGCAGCATGGCAGGCACTGGAGATAACAGTAACTGATTCCCACTCTTTTTTTTTTTTTTTTTTTTTTTTTGAGACGGAGTCTCGCTCTGTCACCCAGGCTGGAGTGCAGTGGCGAGATTTCGGCTTGCTGCAACCTCCACCTCTCGGGTTCAAGCGATTCTCCTGCCTCAGCCTCCTGAGTAGCTGGGACTACAGGCGCGTGCCACCACACCTAGCTAATTTGTTGTATTTTTAGTAGAGACGGGGTTTCACTGTGTTAGCCAGGATGGTCTTGATCTCTTGACCTTGTGATCCGCCCGCCTTGGCCTCCCAAAGTGCTGGGATTACAGGTGTGTCACTGCGCCCAGCCGATTCCCACTCTTATAAAATGTGTATGGTATTTCACACTCCAGTGAGGAGAGATATGAATTGTGATAAGTTGCAATAGAACTGAACCTAGAAAAGGAAGTAACTAATTCTGCTTCTCTGTGACAGGGAAAGCTCCATAGAGGAAGCAAAATTTGAACTTGGCCTTGAACCATGGATTGGGTGCCTTAGTCTAACAAGGATCCTGCCTTGTATTTCAGGAAAAAGCATGAAGACATAAAAAATGTAGCCCACTTGTTAGAGGAGCTGTCAGAATGCTCTTGGCTGATAGCTACAGAAAATAAACTCATTATGGCCTAAAAAAGTAAGAAAATGTATTAGCTCAAACAAGAAACCCCAAGGAAGGGTGACAGCAGAATTGGTTAATTTAGGGGCAGAACCCACCATCGGAAACACAGATCCGTCTCATCTTTCTGCTTCGCTATCCTTGGCGTATTGGCCTTCCCCGCAGGCTGGTTCTCCTCCTGGTCATCTAATGGCCACAGCAGCGCCAGGCACTATGTCCGTGCAAAACACTGGTCAAAGGCAAAAGAAATGCTGTCTTCCTCAGTATGGAAATCTTTCTTAGGAACTTCCCAGTAGACTCCCCTTTAGTCTCATGGGCCCAAATTTCACTGCTGTCCCTAACTACACCAACCTCTGATGTGGGAAATGAGACCAACAGTGGCTAGACCTTGGGCTGGAGCTGGGATTTGCCTCTACCATAGTGTATGGCCATGGGGCAGGGAGGAGGAAGGGAGCCTGTGCAGGCAACAAGCGGAATCAGCTTTAGGAGCCTTAGATGAATCAGGGTCATTAGTTCCTAGGGAAACTATTGGGCTGCTGAGAGATTAGTTTGAAAGGAAAGCAGAAGGCAGATGTAGCCTTGTGTGCCATATCAGGGATTTATACCTTACCTCTGTGCTATGGGGTGATGTCATTTCTAGAGAAGTTTCAAGTTACATGGTTTTAAGGAAATAGTGTCATTTTTAACCAGATGCTCAGTCCATCTTGAGGACGTCATCAGAATAAATCATATAGAGGTATTTAAGATACCAGGATATATGTCTTGTGTAATATGCATACTTGTAAATACACACACACACACACACACACCTGCTTCGCTTTTGTTCCCAATTACGACTAGAAAGCTAATTAGGAAATAAAAGACTTTTAACATTTAAAACACCTAAAGCAGTATAGTGTTAATTCTATCAAATGGTTATTCTCTCAAAGAATATTTCAGATCATTGAACATAATTTATTAATCACAGACCTCTTTTTAAAAAAGGGAAAACAAATAGGAAACAGGAGCAGAAACATAAAATTATTTTTGCATTTTCAGACTTTTCCATGGCGAGGTCTTTGGTAGTTAAGTTAGAAAATAGCCCCCCCTTGTGACCAAAAATCAGGTAGTTGGTCATTCAAGCAAAAATGAAGCAAATTTTAAGCAATTCTCCAGGAAGAAGGAAGCAGGAAAACAGGAAAAGGCTGTCCCCTTCAGGATGATGTTAGTGTTACATCTCCATGCTGGTTCACAAGCCCTTCGTTTATGTTAGCATGGTTAACTCTGATTGTTGACTCTAATTCCAAAAGTAGATTTATATTTATCTATCTTGTAGGAAAATTATTTTTTAACTCTCCCATTATTTCTTTTCTACATTTTCTCTATATTCACTCTTGGCTTTTACAACATGCACAAGATGAAATAATCATTTTAAAAGTTTAACCTTATTTTCCCCAAATGTTATCAATTGTAATTAGATAGCTAATGGAGACATCTCTGGAGGGTGTGTGGGGATTTAGAAAGGCAAATGAAATAGGAAATTTGGTAATCGAAGAAATTTTAAAAAATTTTAATATTTTCAAATCAGCTGTCTTGAATATCATCCCTAAATCTTCATGTACTATTTAATGGCATAGCCATAAATTATTATTTTAGGTAACCACAACTGAGGAGTGTAGTCTCTGAATGCTGAAGAAAGCATAAAGATTGACATTTTTTTGAAGATGAAAAAGAACAACCTTACCAAGAAAATAGAGAACTTAGTTTAGCTTTAATACCTGGAAAAATATGGAGGCAAATCACTAATCAGCCAGTTTGTATTTATCTCCAGTAATTTGCAGAATTTGTTGGTTTTTTAAAACTTACATGGCTTTGTAAAGACAAAAGTTCATCTAAGACTTAAGATGAACTGAGATTAAGATGGACTAATGTGTTGATTCAGTTCTCCTGAATAATGATAATAATAGCTACTATTATAATTATCTACTCTGACACTTATTGAGGATTTACTATGAACCTGGAATTGTGCTAAGCACTCTCTATATATCTCATATAACACTACTGTTATATGGAGTACACATTATATTACACGTGACAACATTTCACAGATGAGAAAATGAAGGCTTGAAGAGTTTAAGTAATGTCCCAAGACCAAGTCGTGGAGTTTGGTTTCAAACTCAGAGCTGGCTTATGACCTCTTAACCACTAGGTTTGCTGGAAGCCAGGACTGGTATTCTCCAGGCTCACATTCACCAATCCTCTGCACTTTCAGTTGCATCTAGTTGGGTCATGGGTATTTAGTTCATTCTGTAACAGCTGGATAAAGGGCAATCTTCCACATGATGTAATCCCCAAATTGCTCAACAAAGACATTGTTGTTAATAGAGTCCACTGGGGTCAATTAAAGAATCAAAGTCAAAGGGGAGAAGAGGGTGGTATTTTGACCAGAGAGGAAAAGAGCAAGGATTTAATTTGGGAAGACTGTTTTTTAAAAAATATTTAAACATTTATTGTGCTCAAAATTTAAATAAATCCAAAAAATTAAATAAATCATATAATTCTCTTTATAGGCTGGGTGCAGTGGCTCATGCCTGTAATTCCAGCACTTTGGGAGGCCGAGGCGCGTGGATCACCTGAGGTTGGGAGTTCGATACCAGCCTGACTAACATGGAGAAACCCCGTCTCTACTAAAAATACAAAATTAGCTGGGCGTGGTGGTGCATGCCTGTAATCCCAGCTACTCGGGAGGCTGAGGCAAACGAATCGCTTGAACCTGGGAGGTGGAGTTTGCGGTGAGCCTAGATCATGCCATTGCTCTCCAGCCTGGGCAACAAGAGTGAAACTCCGTCTCAAAAAAACAAAAAACAAAAAACAACTCTCTTTTAAAGTACAAAATAATTCATCACCTTCCTTTATTATTTACCCATTATTTCATCTGAATGTTTGTAGCTAAGATTTTCTTAAAGCAGGTTACCCATGATTACAGCTGCCTGAGAGACCTGTCTCGTGGCATGTATATATGTTTCACCAAAGGCAATTTGGGAATGTGTGTTGGATCAAGATTTAGAAAATGCAGACTTGGGTTTTCCATTTATTATGCTAGTAAACTTAGTCAACTCAGCTTACTCTCTCTGAGCCTTACTTTCTCAAGTCTGAAATGGGGATAGTAATACTGGCTTATCAGTGCTTTCTGCACAGGAGTCTTGTACAGAATCAAATTCGTTTATGTATTTGAAAAATATGAAATACTGTATCCACGGAAAGGATGGGTGTAATTATTGAAAAGAAGAAATCCTAGCATACTTCAGAATCTTTTTTTTTTTTGAGACGGAGTCTCACTCTGTCCCCCAGGCTGGAGTGCAGTGGCGTGATCTCTGCTCACTGCAAGCTCTGCCTCCCGGGTTCACACCATTCTCCTGCCTCAGCGTCCCGAGTAGCTGGGACTACAGGCACCCACCACTACGCCTGGATAATTTTGTGTATTTTTAGTAGAGACGGGGTTTCACCATGTTAGCCAGGATGGTCTCGATCTCCTGACCTCGTGATCTGCCTGCCTTGGCCTCCCAAAGTGCTGGGATTACAGGCGTGAGCCACCGCGCCTGGCCCCTTCAGGATCTTTTACTACCATTTGCATCACTGTAAGATAGAGAAAGTGAGAGCTGTGTCCATGCATGTTAGAAGTAATTTTTTTCCTTTTTGTATTCATTTTATTTTAATTTTTTTAAATTTTATTTTAGATTCAGGAGGTACACGTGCAGGTTTGTTACATGGTGCATTAGTCTGTTTTGCATTGCTATAAAGGAATACCTGAGACTGGGTAATTTATAAAGGAAAGAGGTTTATTTGGTTCATGGTTCTGCAGGCTGTGCAAGCATGACACCAGCATCTGCTCAGCTTCTGGGGAGGCCCCAGGGAGCTTTTACTCATGGCGGAAGGCGAAGGGGGAGCAGGCATGTCACATGGTGAGACAGGGAGAAAGAGAGATGCTATGCTCTTTTAAACATTCATATTTCACAGTAACTAATAAAGTAAGAACTCATTCATTACCATGGGGAGGGCACCAAGCCATTCATGAGGGGTCTATCCCAATGACCCAAACACCTTCCACCAGGCCCCACCTCCAATACTGGGGATTACATTTCAACATGAGATTTAGAGGCAACAAACATCCAAACTATTTCACATGGATATATTGTGTAATGATGTGATTTGGACTTCTGGTGAACTCATCCCTCATCCAAATAGTGAACATTGTACCCAATAGGTAATCTTTCAACCCTCACCTTCCTCCCACCCTCCTGCCTTTTGGAGTTGCCAGTGTCTATTATTTCCATTTGTATATCCATGTGTATCCATTGTTTAGCGAGGACATGCAGTATTTGATTTCTGCTTCTGAGTTATTTCACTTATGATACTCTTCTAACAGTGAGATTTTAGGCTTTCTGGTAAGTATACCATTAGATGATAATTGTACTCTTTAGCATCTGGAATCAAAGTTTATTCTGGTTTGCTCAGCAAAAGCTCTTTAACTCTGGATCTGGTTTGGAAGAAATGGAGCAGTCTATTCTCATCTGGACCAATCCTAGGAAACATCCTCATCTCAATTAATCCATAAGTCACATCACAGGTTTTTTTGTTTGTTTGGTTTTGTTTTTCTGTCACCACGATTCTCCATCCAATGGCTCTTGTGGAATAAAGCAAGGCACAGAACAGGCACCAAGGTAATATTTATCGAATGCAGGAAGTGGCACTAATAAATTTTTTTTTTAAGAGATAGCATCTTGGGCCGGGCATGGTGGCTCATGCCTGTAATCCCAGCACTTTGGGAGGCTGAAGCGGGTGGATCACAAGGTCAGGGGTTCGAGATCAGCCTGACCAATATAGTGAAACCCTGTCTCTACTAAAAATACAAAAAAAAAAAAAAAAAGCCAGGCGTGGTGACACACACCTGTAGTCCTAACTACTTGGGAGGCTAAGGCAGGAGAATCACTTGAATCCAAGGGGCGGAGGTTGCAGTGAGCCAAGGTCACACCACTGCACTCCAGCCTGGGCGACAAGAGTGGAGATTCCATCTCAAAAAAAAAACAAACAAAAAAAAAACAGACAGCATCTCACTCTGTCACACAGACTGGAGTGCAGTAGCACAATCACAGCTTACCACAGCCTCAACCTCCAGGCTCAAGCAATCCTCCCACCTCAGCCTCCTGAGTAGCTGGGACCACAGGCATGTGCCCACTGCACCCAGCTAACTTTTGTAGTTTTTGTAGAGATGGGGTTTTGCCATGTTGCCCAGGCTAGTCTCAAACTCCTGAGCTCAAGCAATCTTCCAGCCTTGGCCTCCTTAAGTGTTAGGATTATAGGCGTAAGCCACTGCACCTGGTTAGAAGTCTTAAATGACAAAGAGGAGTGAGCTAGATAAAAGAGAAAAGGGATATTTCAAGTAGAGAGCACAACATGTACAAAAACTGGGCAATGTGAATTGTTTAGGGAACTACAAGTGGCCGAGGAAAGGCAGTGTGATAGAGTGATATAGTGCAGCTTAGCCATAGCCACTGTCAGGACTTTGGAGCTGCCAGCTTTGGTTTGAATCCTAGTTCCACCTTTCTCAGCCGAGTGCCTTTGGGCTAGTTATATAACCTCTCTATATCTACCTCATGGGGTTTAGAACTGTTAAATGAATTATGGTATACTAAATGCTTAAAATATTGCATAATACATAATGAGTACTCCTACTATTAATATTGTTATTGTGAACAGTGAGATAGGCAGGGGACAGGTCCTAGAGGCTCCTACATTAAAAGGAAGAAAATTAAAACTGTATGCCAAAAGCCTTGGGGAGGTTTAGAAGGTTTTTGTAAGAAATAGGGAGAAAGTGTGTGATCTGATTTTTAGAAAGGTCGTTCCAGTATGTGGATAGAGGATGGATCAGAGGGAATCAAACTAAAGACAGTAAGGCCAGTAAGGAGGCAACTGCAGTAATCCAGATGAAGAGAGATGGAAGCCTAAATTAAGTAAATGCCAGGTGCAGTAAAGAGGAGAGGGAGCACCAGGTGAGAGTGAGCAGGAGAAGCCACAGGCCTGGGTGCCTGAATCTCTCAGGCCTGGGCAGTTGAGTGGTGTGGATACCACTCACTGAGAATGGGAACGCCAGGAAAGAAGTGGATTTGGAGAAACATGGGGGAGCTTAGTTCTGTAGTACATGGTGTCTTTGATTTTGGACATACTGGGTTTGAAGAGAACAGCCAAGTACTGATGCTTAGTAGGTAAGCTTCAGGAAGAGATCAGAACCCTTTGATAAGAACCCTGGCCTGGCCGGGTGTGGTGGCTCATGCCAGCACTTTGAGAGGCCGAGGCGGGCAGATCATGAGGTCAAGAGATGGAGACCATCCTGGCTAACATGGTGAAACCCCGTCTCTACTAAAAAATACAAAAAAAAATTAGCCGGGCGTGGTGGCGGATGCCTATAGTCCCAGCTACTGGGGATGCTGAGGCAGGAGAATGGCAGGAACCCGGGAGGCAGAGCTTGCAGTAAGCCGAGATCATGCCACCGCACTCCAGCCTGGGAGACAGAGCGAGACTCCGTCTCAAAAAAAAATAAAAAATAAAAAATAAAAAAAATAAAAAAATAAGTCTGGTCCATTTAGAAATGAAGCTGTCTATACTTCCAGACTGAATAACAACCATTTTTTGTTAGTTGTTTAAGATGTGATCTCTGCCTTAATTATCGATAGTCATATTCAAAAGATTCACTAAATCTCATCTGGGATGGAGACGTTTTTGAGATTCTTTTGGCAATTCAAGAGCATTATCATTGATTGTTCGGCAGTGACTGAAACAATGGCACTGACAAAATTAGACATACACTCATTGCTTTGGCTATATTTTGAGAATTTTATCAACTGATTGTCTTCACAATGTCCTTCCTTTGGACATATAATAAAAATAATAAGTATACAGTCATTATTTGAATGTGTGCATATAGTTGCAAAATTACCATGTGTTTATATGTATAATGTGTTTCTAGTTTTACACTGTTTAGTCACTCAAAAATTGTACTATGATTGCAACTTTCCCCCACAGGTATCTCTGATGAATATATAACACCTATGTTTAGTTTTTATAAGAGTATTGGGGAACTGAAAATGACTCAAGAGGAGTATGCTCTGCTTACAGCAATTGTTATCCTCTCTCCAGGTAATTTCAATGTTATATTCTAATTTTTATGCCATTTTTTTCAGTATACTAGTAATAACATTTATTGAAAAAAATCTGGAAAACATAGAAATATAAAGAAAAAGTAAAGTGGCCTATAATTCTACCATCCAAATAGAACCATTATTAACCTTTCAGTGCACTTCTTTTCAGTCTTTTTAAAAAATATCATGCTTATTCATTTAATAAATGTCTATTGAACACCTACTATATGCTAACCATGGTGCTAAGCACCAGGGATGCAATAAGACACAGCTCCCATGCAGCTTGCATTCTGGTAGGATGAGAAAGGTAATAAATGAAGAAACAAGAATATTTTTTCAGAAGGTGGTAAATGCTACAAAAAAATAATGAGAATATAAAGAAAGAGAGTGGCACAAAAATGGTATTTTAATTCGTGGTCACGGGAGGCTTTTATAAGTGGGTGGCATTGGAGCCAGGGATATACATAAAATTACATACTTTTTAACATAATAAGGAACTTTTTTCTGAGTTTATATTTCTTCAAAAGTCATTTCCCAAGTCATTAAAAAATTACATTGGTAAAGTTGTAATATGTGCTACATATTCCACTGTATGAATATACAATCATTTACTTAATCTTTACCACATGTTTGTATATTCAGGCTATTTCCAGTTTTTTTTGTTGTTGAAAATGTTTTTTCAACAGTTTTTTTTGTTGAAATGAATACCTCTTTCCATAATTTTTTTCTATATTTTTGGGTTACTTTAATAATTTGGGAGTTGAATGATGCCATGTTCATGATTTGTAGAGCATAATAACAATGTTAGCCTTAGACCATTTTTATACATTATATTGAGGCAGAAGCTAGTTGTTACTTTGCTTTACCATAAAAATTATGACTTGTGACTAAAAAAACTATTCAGCAGAACCTACTAAAGTTATGTATGGATATGTCCTATCACCCAGTCATTTCACTTCTGAGAATATACTCAACAGAAAGGATGCTCACGTCCACCCTACAGGTTATCTTTAGGGGTTTTGATTGGAAGGGGAATTAGGAGGCTTCTGGGAAGCATTACATGTGTTGTATCTTGATCTCGTTATAATTACGTGTGTGTGTGTGCATAAAAATTCATCAGGTTGAACACTTAATTTTTACATTTGTGTACAACATTTAATTTACACTTCAAAATAGTTAACGTTGCTATAATTATGCCGAATTAATGCTTTTCCACTTTTTAATTTTGTCATTTTATTTTAAACTTCAAAAACAGATAGACAATACATAAAGGATAGAGAGGCAGTAGAGAAGCTTCAGGAGCCACTTCTTGATGTGCTACAAAAGTTGTGTAAGATTCACCAGCCTGAAAATCCTCAACACTTTGCCTGTCTCCTGGGTCGCCTGACTGAATTACGGACATTCAATCATCACCACGCTGAGATGCTGATGTCATGGAGAGTAAATGACCACAAGTTTACCCCGCTTCTCTGTGAAATCTGGGACGTGCAGTGATGGGGATCACAGGGGAGGGGTCTAGCTCCTTTTTCTCTCTCATATTAATCTGATGTATAACTTTCCTTTATTTCACTTGTACCCAGTTTCACTCAAGAGATCTTGATGAATATTTATGTTGTAATTACATGTATAACTTCCACAACTGTAAATATCGGGCTAGATAGAACAACTTTCTCTACATTGTGTTTTAAAAGGCTCCAGGGAATCCTGCATTCTAATTGGCAAGCCCTGTTTGCCTAATTAAATTGATTGTTACTTCAATTCTATCTGTTGAACTAGGGAAAATCTTATTTTGCTCCTCATCTTCCATATTGCATATATTTTATTAAAGAGTTGTATTCAATCTTGGCAATAAAGCAAACATAATGGCAACAGGCTTTTCTTTGGGAACAAAATTTGATAAATATACAAACTCATTTCTTTAAATGTTGAAAGACATCCTATTGAATCTGAGGGGGTAATTTACAGAAAGATACTGTCTTTCATTACATCAATGGCACTTTTGTCATCCCTGGAAAAGTCCTGGTGAATAGTGATTCATTTGTAATAGTCCTCTGATCATTTCTTTTTCTTTGAAGTTCAAAGAGAATAGCAAACAGAAAAGTTAACAATTTTCACATAAAATATTCCCTCAAGCAATGCTTTCCCCATAGTTAGTCTTGAGGCAGGATTCACAAATTCAGAGTCTGCAGCTAACTGCAGTGAGGGGCCCTTCCTTTTCCTCTCTTAAAAGTGCTCCGTTGGCTTCACTGTATCCAATCATCTTTCTGTTTTGTTTTGCTTTTGAAAACATTCCTATACCTGGGAGCACAGCTGCTGTATACTTCCCCCAAAGCAGGAATTAGTTCATTTCCTTCCTTCATTGTTACACTGTTGCATTCTTCTCCCTATTATCCTTTGGTGAATACAATAAAACACCTTCTATAAGTAATGGGCATATATCTCCCTTTCTCCTAAAATTAGCCAAAGTGGAGCATGATTAGCAAGCAGTTTTTTTGTATCAAAATACTAGGACAACCCTGGAATTCTAAAAATAACCAGTCAGTGGAAAACTGTGTTGAGGCTAGCTAGCATCAATTGGATTCTGATACAACAAAAATGTCTTGAGTTCCCAGTAAGTACAAGATTCATTTGCCAAACTCAATGGAGGATACAAAAATGAATGCCACCCAGTAACAGAGCTGAGCCCAATTCACGCCTGTAATCCCAGCACTTTGGGAGTCTGAGGCTGGAGGATTGCTTGAGCCCAGGAGTTTGAGACCAGCCTGGGCAACATAGGGGAAACCCTGTCTCTACAAAAAATAAAAAAGAATAAAATCAGCCAGCGGCTGTGGCTTGCACCTGTGGTGGTCCCAGCAACTTGGGAGGCTGAAGCAAGAGGATTGCTTGAGCCCCGGAGTTGGAGCCTGCGTTGAGTCATGATCGCACCACTGCACTCCAGCCTGGGCAACAGAGCGACACCCTGACTTCAAAAAAAGAAAAA
The DNA here is from genome assembly GCF_006542625.1 of Nomascus leucogenys. Taxonomy (NCBI): domain Eukaryota; kingdom Metazoa; phylum Chordata; class Mammalia; order Primates; family Hylobatidae; genus Nomascus; species Nomascus leucogenys. The sequence continues at coordinate 67,666,495 of NC_044390.1, forward strand.
GGAAAAAACCCAGTAACTGCCTGGAGGGAGTTATAAAGGCTGCAGCACAACTTGCTGTGGGTTTACCCTGGAACTTGGGGAAATTTCATAGAGGAGATGGTACTTCTGCTGGGCTTCAAGGGATAGCCCCGAATTCAGTGGGTCCAGGTAGGAGGGAAGGGGTTCAAGGTGAAAGGGGTGGCAGGAGCAAAAGGAGGAAGGTGGCAAGTTGTAAAGACCGTACGTAATCTGGGGAGGGAGGGAGGATGCACAGTCTCTTTCTAAATTTCAGTTTCACCATTGTAAAACGCAGAGATCAGCACTTATCGCATAAGAGGATTTAGCTTATTAATGAAGAGTAAGTGGGAAGTAGCAGGCCCACCAGCGAGAGGGTTGGTGAGGAAAGGACATTGAAGAAAGAAGAAATTTCAGTTTGGTGTCTTCGGATCTCATGTCATCTGCGCAGACAGCAGTGAGAAATGAGCCTGGAACTGGTGGGGCACTGGAGACAGAGCAAGAAGCTTAATCCTATAGGTCTGGATTTATTCAAGTGGTTAAGACCTTGTAATAGCAAACAATAAAGCTCATCACATGGAAAACTAATTGTGGTACTATAAGAAATACATATTGTGTTTTTGTTCCTGGTTTCTGACACAGCTTCTAAAAGCCCTGGGAATTCCTGAGTGATAGGGGTAATAGGAGCATCTCTGGGTGAAAATAAAATACAAATTATAAGTGCTATGAAACAGAAGTATTTCCCTTGCTCTGATATGCACTTTTATGGGTCATTTTCCACACTAGTAGAGTTTTTTTTCTAAAATGCAAATCTGGTTACATGTTCCCTGTGCTACTTGATTTCCCATTGACTTCAGCAGAGACCCAGAGCTCCTTGGGAGAGCAGTTGGCTATTGAGACCTCCCCCCACCACTCCACTATATGATCCTACCGGTTTTGTCTCCTGCCCTACCTATTTTCTAGGCTTCCAAATAAAATGCATTCCCCAGAGGTCTAGCTTCTCCTACACCAAATGAGAAAGAAAGTATAGAGATGGGGGAATAGAAAAGGTTTGCTTGTTTTCTCCCTTTCCCTTCCACCCCAGGTCTCAAGTAGGGGTGATTTTGTGTCTCAGGGGGACATTTGGCAATGTCTGGAGACACTTGGTTTTCATAACTTGGAGGTAGAGGTGCCACTGGCCTCTAGTGGGTAGGAGCTAGTGATGATGCTAAGCTTCCTACAATGCACAGAATAGCCTCCCTCAGCAATTATCTGGCCCAAAATGTTAACAGTGCTGAGGTTTAGAAACCCTGCTCTCTCCCATCCTGTCTCAGTTCATTCAGGCTGCTGTGAAAATATACCATAAACTGGGTAGCTTATAAACAACAGGAATTGATTCCTTACAGTTCTGGGAAGTCCAAGATGGAAGGCACTGGCAGATTCAATGTCTGGTGAGGACTTCCTTGTTCCTCGATGGCATCTTCTAGATGTGCCCTGACGTGGTGGAACGCATTAGCTAGCTCTCTTGGGTCTCTTTTATTAGGGCACTAATACCAGTCATGAGGCTTCACCTTCTGGCCTAATCACCTCTCAAGGGCCCTACCTCCTAATACTATCAATTTAGGGGTTAGGATTTCAACATATGAATTTTGGGGGGACACAAATACTCAGACCATAGCATATCCCAAGAAAATATGACTCCTACACTGTACTCTCTCTTGACCTGATCTAGCATCTAGCTTCAACATAATTCTCATGGTGGTGGTTTTCTGTTCATAACAACATTGAGGACAGCCATTTTATTAGTGAATCCAAATACTGGATATGAGCAACTGTTTTTGAAATTTTGTTTTCTTTCTTTGTTGTTCAGAATGAGAAACTGATTTCACTCATTGATCCTACAGCAGCAGCATTTTACTTTTCCCCAGATTTTTACAAAATTACAATTTATTCTTTTTTCCTTATGTGAAATAATAAATTCAGTACACTATCACATATCACATTTGGGTGTTAGCTGACTTGTTTTTCGGACATTCAGAATCCACTGCCTTTACTTCTGTAAGAGTACTCTGATTTCCTCAGGGTAACCACCCTCTTCCCATCTCTTAGTCCATATGTTTTAAGTAGAGTTGATTCCACCCCCAGCTCCAGAGTTGGAAGTGTGATTGAGGCATAGCTAATCAGAATATCACATATCTTAGGTCACAGTCATTGGTTTAGAATTGAGCAGGTGACTTATTTAAAGAAAATAAGATATACTGCTGGAAGAATTTTTAGGAGGAAGGCAGTGTCAGTTACATGCCTGTGTGTGTGTGTATGTGTGTATTAATTGTTCCAAATTCTTCACTCTCTCCCTATTAATTATTCCAAATTCTTCACTCTCTCCCTGTAGTAGAATTATATGGCCAGGTTATTTGACTCGTGAATTTGCAGTGCCTCTCACAGGAGTAGGCAGAACATACTTCCCCACCCACTGATGTTGAGCTTGTCCTTGTGGCTTGCTTTTGGCAATGGCACGTGGGTGGAAGTGAGAGTGTCAGTTCCAAGCTATGGCCTTAAGAGACATCACATGTTTCTGCTGCTGCTCTTGCACTTCTGCTATCTGCCATGAGAAGGGAATGCCTTGGATAGCTGCAAGTCTCAGAATGAGAGACAGAAGAAGCACACCTAACCCAACTTAAGCTTGAAGCAGCATCCCTGCTCTCCACCGTGAGCTAACATGCAGTTTGACCAACAAGAAAAATCAATGTTTATTACTGTAAGCCACTGAAAGTTAGGAGTTGTTTGTGATACAGCATTATCACAGCAACAGTCTGGCTAATATATCCTATTTGTGTTCAGATCTGTTCCCTTCCTTCCCTTCTCTGTTCATCTAGGGAGGGAGGGCTAACCCCTGACAGGCTGCATTTTATAGGTTTCTCTGTTAACTGGCTTTGGCCAGGTTCAATCAATGGAAAGTATTGATGGGAGACTGGAGGATGAGAAGAAGGGAAAAGCCAGGATATTTCTCCCTCACTCTCTCTGCCTCAGATTGCATCATCTCTGGTAAAGATTGTATCTCCTACATGGCTCCCAGTCCCACTGGGAAATTCCCCCCCGCCGCCCCATTGCTGATGGCCCTGGTTTCTAAACTCCTCTTTTGAACTCTAAGCCCTAGAATTACAGTGGCTTCCTACTGTTGCTAATCTCTGAGTTGTCTTACCTGCTCCTGTTTACCTTCTCAACTCTTGCAAAACCAAGTCTGTGTTAAGTTCCTGCTTTTTGATGCACCTATAGTGGTTTGTGTTTTCTGACTTGAGAACTATATAGAATGACTCACTTTTTTTTGGTTAGACTCAAACCTGAGAGAATGAAGAACTAGAACTTCTGGAAACCATCATATAACCAGGAGGAACCTGAGAATAAAGTCAACATGAAAATCAGAGCCAACAGAGACTGGATTTTGGTGACATTATCTGAAATCTTAGATCAAGCTGTGCCTAAAGTTAGAGAGTTCTATCCTGAGATTTTAATTACATGAGCCAATATCTGCCCTTTTTTTCTTAAGTGAGTTCGAGGATTTTTTTTTTTGCTATCAAATATAACTAAATGTGATAGAAACTTGATCATACTTGAACAGTAAGCCATTTAGAAATAACCTGTGCTCTGTAAGAACCTGGCGTGGCTACAATGCTAATATTTGTGGAGACGTCTTGTAGATGAACTGGGGGAGTAGGGAGTGTAGCTCAATGTAATCATTCTTGCTAGGCTGTTAGATTTTTACATCTCTCTCCAGATATAGATCGTATTAGTTTCTTAGGGGGTACTCTAACAAATTACCACAAATTTGGCAGCTGAAAACAATAGACATTTATATTATTTCACGTTTCTGGGGGCTAGAAGTCCAAAGTCAAGGTGTCAGCAGACCAAACTCCCTCCAAAGGCTCTAGGAGAGAATCTTTCTTTGCTGCTTCTGGCTTCTCATGGCTCCTAGCATTGCTTGACTTGTGGCAGCAAAGCCCTAAGCTCTGCCTCTGTCTTTACATGGACTTTCTCTCTCTCTCTCTGTCCCTTTTCTGTCTCTTGTAAAAACACTCCCATTGGACTTGGGGTCTACTCTACTCCAATATGATCTCATTTCAATCCTTACCTTAATTATACCTGCAAAGACTCTATTTCCAAATAAGGTCACATTCTGAGGTTCTGGACAAACATGAATTTTGGGTGGGCACTATTCAATCCACTATATAAATTTAGCACACCATTTTAGTATTAACCATAACTTGTTATAAAATTTCATATCATTGAATTATTTATACGTATTATTTGTTAACACAAATCAGTATCATTCTTCTAAGACAGAGCTTAGTATTATTTTTAGAATAGTTGGCTCTCAATAGATTATCTGCTGAACAGATAGTTTAATTAATTGTGAATGAATCAATACCTCTATTGCCCAAATATTTCATCCAGTACTTTACACAAGGCACAATCCATAGACTGACATTCAATAAGTCAGAAATAAAAACATTTCTAAAACAACAAAATGCAGAACTAATAAACCAATCAAAATTTTAAAAAGTCTTCAGTGTATTTAAATTACAGTGTATTTTAAACAATAGAAGCATTCTTTGCATGGCTGTGAAAAGGCCAAATCATAGTTCAATACCCAATGGTTATTTGATTATCACAGACCCTTCTGTATTCTGTACACCTTTATGGCAGATGAATGATTATTCCTAATGTAATACCTTTTAAAATTTAGATTTCCAAACATGGTGCTTTCTTTAAAAGTGCAGCACATCTCCACAATTGGAAAGTCAAACTGGTGAGTCTTGTTTTGCATTCTACAATTATGCCAATTTCATGTAAAGATACAACCTTTAAAACATGGCTATTAACCTAACCACCTATTAGAAAGCCTACACTTGAAAGTAGATTGCAGCTCATTAGATTAAACCCTCAATTACTAATTATAGTTTTAAAATCAAGATAGGTAAATGGTAAGTGTACTTAGATAGTTGGGTACCAGCTGGGAATTAATGTAAAAGTAAGGAGACACACACACACACACACACACACACACACACACACACACACACACAGTATACAGAGGAGAAAAGCAACAAGAATTAAAATAATTTAGAGGCAAGGCCGGGCGCCGTGGCTCACGCCTGTAATCCCAACACTTTGGGAAGCCGAGGCGGGCGGATCACTACATCAGAAGAACCAGACCATCCTGGTTAACACGGTGAAACCCCGCCTCTATTAAAAAAAAAAAAAATAGCCTGGCATGATGGCGGAGCGCCTGTAGTCCCAGCTACTCCGGAGGCTGAGGCAGGAAAATGGCGTGAACCCAGGAGGCAGAGCTTGCAGTGGGCCAAGATCGCTCCACTGCACTCCAGCCTGGGCAACAGAGTGATACTGTCTCAAAATAAATGAATAAATAAATAAATAAATAAAATAATAACAATAATAATAATAAATTAGGGGCAAACTCCTCACCTAATCCCCACATTTAACCAGTGAAGGATATGGCCTTAGAGAAAAGAAGTGTTTTGCACAGATTTCCTGACTCAGGATTCACTTGCCACTACACTGTCCTTATATCTTTATAAAGTATAGAAGTTACAAAGACAAAGAAAATAGAACAAAAAGCAAGTTATCATAAAAATGTACTGCTGACAAGATTTTAGTAAAGGGTTTAGAAATATTAAGTAGTGTGTGTTTATGTATGTGTGTATGAGGCAGAGAATTTTTGTGTACATATCTCATATAGGATAGTTTCAAGTTCTAATAAATGGTATTCAAATGTTTGGATACATAGTATGCACATAATAAAAATAAAAAGTTGACAGCTAATGACTCATTAAACAAGATCTGTATAACACATTTTTTTTTCTTAAGTTTCTGTAGAGCCGTGCACATATTTTGATGTTAGGATTCAAGAAAAGACAATGTACTACTGTACTTCAACTCAAAATTTGGCTAAATGAGGTGGTATACAAACTGCCCTTTAGTTTTAAACAGAAACACTATGAAACATAGATTTGAAAAATAGGTCCTGTGAATATCTATCTATTGTGGTGATGTGAGCAGCAAAGTGTTGTGGGATTGATTTTAATATTAAAAGTGTTACTGAAACACCAGGGGTTTGGTCTAGGTCCTGCTGCTTGCAGCACAGAAAGCCAATGACTGATATGACAAGTACTGCCAAGGAAGAAGGTTTTAATCAGGTGCTGCAGCTGAAAAGATGGGAAATTAGTCTCAAATCCATCTTCCTGACCACAAAAATTAGGGGGTTATACAGCAGGGAAGAAATGTAGCAATGTGTAAGAAAAAAGGAACTAGAGAGGGGCAAGGAAGCAATAGGATGAATGAAGGGCCAGGCTTTCATTGTCTGGCTGAGGTGATCTGGTGAGTTTCATTTCTTTGATACTTTTTGAGAGGTCTAGGGATCCTTTCCTAAGGAAGGAACGCGGATAAAACAAATGTTAAGTTTTAGGTTTTAAGACCAGAAGGGTCAATTTCTATGGTTGGGACTATTGAGTCAATTTCAAAAGCGGCAACCACTATCTGGTTTCAGGTTCATTTACCACTTAAATATCAACTCCTAGTTACCATCTTCACTCACCCACCTACCCCAGAATGTAAGCTCCCTAACAGTAGGATTCCTTGTGCTTAGAGTGGAGCCTGACACAGAAGGTGTGTAAAATAATATTTGTTGAATTTACTTCTCAAATCTATATCTCTTACACAGACCAATTTAAACAGCTTCAGGTCTAACTTTATCTTCTGAACATCTCCACTTGCACACTCCTCTCACACTTCAAACTGAACACACTCCAAAGCAAAATGCATTATTTTCCCCCACAGCCTGTTTTCCTTGTATTCTTTAGATTGGTACCATCATCAATCACATAATAACTAAGTCCAGATGAGTCAGCTTCTTAGGTATCACCAGATACCTCTTCCTCACCACCCCTTCTGAGATAATTTAGGTAACCATCATCTTTTAATTTAAGGGATTGCCACCTGTCTTACTACCATCTTCAAACATCTTTGAAAATATTGTTTTTCCCTTAAAACACAAATCTGTTCCTACCAGCCCTTCCTTACAATCATCCCAATTGCCTGTGGGAAAGAAACTAAATTCCTCAGCATCTACCAGGCCTTTCATCTGTGCCTACTTCTCCCATCTGACCTGTCTCCCAATCTGCAGACTCTAGTCATTCAAAATGAGTATTCTCAGAACATTTCATGTACTCTCACGTCTCTGGAACCTTGTCTTTGTTGCTCTCTCTGCCTGGAAATTAATTGTTATTACCAGTTATCCCTCCCACCTGGCAGAGTCTTAATTCATCTTTAAAAATTCAGCTACATTCAAACCTCTGCCATCACCCTCCAAGACTCTTAGGGGTTCCTTCTTTCACGGACCTCCACAGACTTCCATTTGGCCTTTACCATGCTGCTGAGCACTTTGAAGCCTAAGGCTGTTTCATTTCAGTTTCTTTAGCAAGCAACAGTACATCTCATTGTTTTTGTTGAGTAAAGGAAGGAATAAATGCTAGAGAGAGATGTCATTCCAGTTCAGTGCCCACCCTTCACAGATGGAGACCTGAGGCCCAGAGAGGAGACATGATTTGAGGAAGGTTAAAAGAGTGAATAGGGCCGGGTGAGGTGGCTCATGCCTGTAACCCCAGCACGTTGGGAGGCCAAGGTGGGAGGATCACTGGAGCCCAGGATTTCAAGACCAGCCTGGGCAACATGGCAAAAACCCGTTTCTACAAAAAACACAAAAATTAGCCCGGTGTGGTGGCACGTGCCTGTAATCCTGGCTACTCTGGAGGCTGAGGTGGGAGGATCACTTGAGTCTGTGAGATCAAGGCTGCAGTGAGCCGAGATCGTGCCACTGCACTCCAGCCTGGGTGACAGGGCAAGACCCTGTCTCAAAAAGAAGGGCCTGGGCTGCAATACAGTCCTCGAGGACAAAGCCAGTGATTTTTTAAAAATTTTTATTTATTTATTTTTTGCTATGAAACAAGCCACATTTACGGATATAACCAACTTGGGATTGTTACATTGATGTCTAGTCTCGGCTTTATTTCAACACTGGAAGCTAGTAAGCATCCCTTACATTGAAGTTCATTGTTTTTTTTGTTGGTTTTTTTTTCAGGCTCCGGTGTTTGCTGGAGTCAACATCCTTCTTTTGTGACTTGGGACTACAGGATTCCTCCTCATCCCTCCACACCTGAGAAGAGGGGCCTCTCTCTGAAAGATTTCTGCTGAGGACCCCATTCCTGCTGGGTTCCAGGCTGTGTCTCTGGAAACCATGGCGCCCTCAGGTCAGCCAGCTCCCGAGTGGATGTGGGATTGGGAGCGGCTCTTAACAGACCAGGATAAAACTCAGGGAAGCGCCTTCAGCTGCACCGCAACATTCCAGGACGCTCAGAAGCAATTTTTACAGGCGAGGTTCATTCACCTCTCAGGCCTCTGGGAACAACAGGACGGGCTGTGGCTTTCGAACTGGCTGTCGCTGAAGGGCCAGATCGGAGGACCTGCACTGACTGAACCACTTCGCCTTTCAGTGAACAGAGGGACTTGGCCACCGAAGCTCCGAGACGCCCAGAGGCGCAGCGCTGGACGCTCTGACAGGCGAGCGCTCACGGGTCGCGTGCTTCCCGGCAGCCTGGGGGCGGGGCCTCAGACCACGCCCCCGCCTTATGATTGGTCCCTTCGAAACAGGCGGCGGCGAGCGGCTACTGACCCTGAGGCCCGGGCGGCGGCGGCGGCGGTTGGTCAGGGGCGCGTCGGCCCCGCACAGATTGAGCCGAGTTGTCGCCCCGCTGGGAGAAGTGACCCTCCTGCGCCTGGTGAGTACTTCCCTGTTTGCCTTCTCTTTTCCTGGCGAACTTTTACTCGCTATCTCGGGGCCTCCGCGCCTCAGCCTGAGGGCTTCAGGAGCCCCCAGCGCTCAGAGGCCCCGAAGTGGAGGTTTGTTGGGTCCCCGAACTGCGGGAGCCAGGACGCTCTGCGATTGTCTGGCTGCCGCAGTCGCGTGCTCTGATTGGCCCCTGGGGCCGTCAAGGTGACGTTGCGCCTGCCTTCACCTGTCCACCCAAGTGCGGAGAGAGGGGCGACAGGTGTGCGGGGCGGTTGGGGCTGCTGGTGTGGGCGAGCTCAGCTGGGGAGGAGGGATCCAGCCGCTTCCCGCCCTGCTTTAAATCCAGAGCGGTATCAGAGCCCGAAGCTACTGTAGGGTCTCCAGGGGCACCCTCATCCCTAAGCGCCTAGCACTTAGAGGGTCCCTTTTTTTCTGCTCATCATCCTCAGAAAGAATTGATGAAGTCTCTGGCCTTGCAAAGAGAGAGACAGACAGTTATTCTTGCCCTCTAGCAAGGTTTATAGGCTCTTTCCTGTTTTTTCTCCCAGTCCATGCAGGGTCTAGAACGCCCACATGTGCGGAACTGGGGAATAGAGCTGGAGACCCTGCGCGATGCCTTCCGCCCACAGCCCTCAGTTTGGAGGACTGCCCGGGGAGAGGCTGGGAAAAGAAAGGGAAGGCTTGTAGAGTGCCTTGGAAGTCAGAGGAAAGTTTTGGAGGGCGTGCTCCTCTATGCAGTCACCCCTGGTTCCTTTCCTAATCTTTTCACACCGAGGGATTGAATGTTGTAAATTTAGAGTGCTTTGTGGCATGGCATGGTGGAATAGCTGATTCCCAGGCATTACTAAGAGATGATTTTAGGTCAGAGCCTGGGTTTTGCTTAGCTTGTGTGGAGAGCAAAAAACAAACAAACAACAACAACAACAACAACAAAACCGCTTTGTGAATTGCTATCTGATCACCTGTCTTGGAACTTAAATGATTAGAAATTGAAATTCTCACCACCTCAGATTCCCTTTGGGAACAGATTGGAATTGTTTCAAATGACAAGTGGAAACTCTAGTGATCTGGTGTAGAGCCTGATACCTGTTGTCTGACTCATCTGTTTCAAAATCTCATTAGAAACCAACTGTCATTGAACAGTAGGTGTTTGCTATCTGACATTATTGAATTAGAAGTAGTAATTTTTTTTTTTTTTTAGCGTGACAGAGTTGCTAAGAATGGGGACTCTGAAATCAGACTTCATTGGATATCTGACTTTAGACACATTATTTAATCCTTGTAAGCCTAAATTTCCTAGTCTGTGAAAGAAGGTTAATAATAGTTCCTACTTTATTGAGAGGATTGTTGTAAAGATTAAATGAAATTCCACGTAACTAATTTAGCACAGTGCCTGATACATAGCTATTATTATTTCTCTGCTGTTTAACTTGCACAAAAAGTTTTGAGCTGTCCCCAAAGGGTGGGGAGAGGTAGAAGGTGAAGGCAATACCAGAGATAGGGATAATTATTGTTCATTGACTAAATTATACATGTAAAGCATTTAAAACAGTATCTGACACACCATAAACACGTGCATTACTATTTATCAAACACATCATTATATACCAGGTATTGTTTTCTTTACTTATATTATTGTTAAACCTCTTAGTAATCCTGAAATGTAGTTCATGTTATCTCTCTTTATTTTATTTTATTTTTTTTTTGAGACAGAGTCTCGCTCTATCGCCCAGGCTGGAGTGCGGTGGCACGATCCCGGCTCACTGCCTCTGCCTCCCGGGTTCAAGCGATTCTCCTGCCTCAGCCTCCCGAGTAGTTGGACTCCAGGCGTGTGCCACTACTCCCAGCTAATTTTTGTATTTTGGTAGACACGGGGTTTCACCATGTTGGCCAGGGTGCTCTCGATCTCTTGACGTCGTGTTCCGCCCGACTCGGCCTCCCTAAGCTCTGGGATTACAGGCGTGAGTCACCGCGCCTGGCCGTTATCTCTGTTTTATAGCGGACAAAACTGAAGCTCAAAGAAGGGAAATCACTTACTAGGGTTCACCTGGAATTCAGTGCAGGCTTTTTTCTGTGTTACACATCTTTATATTCCTAACATTAAGTAACTTTCCTGCACTGGATTGTCAGTGTGACCCAGATTAATTTCTGCCGTGGGTATGGGTTTATTTTGAATACATTATGAATTTTAAAATAATGAGAAATAACTTGTGATGATAAATCAAAATGTGTGACAAAAGGATAGTGTCAACAAAATGCATGCTATTAGTAAAAAACCAATGATATTTTGGAGTTTTCATGTTTGGAGAATGGCCACTTCAGAAATGATGTTCCTAATTTATATTTTGATAAATAGAAATGATGTTTGGAGAATTGGTTATTTCAAAAGTAGTATCTCCTCATTTATATTTTCTCATTTATTTTTCGTTTGTTCACTATGTTTTTACTAAGCTACTCTTCCTTTTTTTTTTCCTATCAATTTAAGTTTGGAGATAATAGGAAAGGTTCAGTTATTTGGATAGATTACTAAAGAGCTTGCTGTTGATGAGGAAAGTAAGAGATTAAACTTAATTTGTATTCTTATGTTTTACTTTCTCACAGCAACGTGTGTGTATTTTACTTCTTATTGTTGCTTTTCATACTTTGATATTAGATATACCACTACATATCTAATGAGTCATACAATGGACATAGAATGATATTAGATATACCTTTACATATCTAATGAGTCATGCAATGGACATAGAATCTGAGAGAATAGGAAACTTGAGTCTGTTGGCCAATTTGTCTCACACTGAGTTTCTTAATTTTTAATTAGAGTTTAGTTGTCATAGAGAAATGCTTCAGAAGTAATGTTTATGAGATACAGACCATAATTATAACTGTATTTCTTTAGTGTTTCTCTTAAAAACTAGAAAGTGTTTTCATTTGATTACATTGTTACAGAGTAGGTAGGGTATTTTGGTTAACAGAAAGCCACCATGTATTTCATAAGCTTGTTACAAATTTGCAAAGAACTAGAATGTAATAAAATGCAGCAGCTTACTAAATGTAATGTCATCTTTGCCTCTGTAAGCATCCTAGAATTTATAGTATTATGACCATCAGTCATGTGCTGGATATTGCTGAAGTGGTGACTCATAGAGACTTCTGCTTACTGTCATACAACGTAAACCTTTCTCTAAGAAAGTATAATATTAGCTATGGTGAAGGGCTCACTTTATATAGATAGTTAGCTGTTGAAAAAAATGTTTTATGTTCAGCATGTCTTCTTTGTTACACACACACAGAATTTAGAAAAGCACTGTGATCCCAGTAACATTACATATACTGTTCTACAGGTTGCTTTTGTTCACATAACAAAATAGACATCTTTTCATATCAGTGCATATAGCTCTATGTTATTCTTTGAAGTGGTTAAATGAGTCTACTGTATGAATGTCCCAGTAGTTACTTGAGCAGTTCCCTGTTCATGGATAGTTAGATATTGTTCTTATATTTTTTATGTTAGTGTTTATGTATGTTCCATACATTCTTTTAATCTATCATGTGTAAAGGCAAACTGATCTTAAGTTCATTAAAAAAATTGTATACCACAAAATTTTTGACAAACTAAAAATTATATCTAATATAAAATTAAGTTATTCAGGTTGGATCTCTGCCAAACATTTCAAAAGGAAAATTTAAAATAAAAAAAGATTCTCAACAAAGTCTCTATATTTTTCAAATAACATGTAATGTTTTATTAAACTGTAAAAATTTTATTTTTCTCTTAAAACTCTTTTATCTGCAACAGAAGCATCTGTTGCATTTAGGAGTAATTCTAGTACTAATTTTAACTCTGATTTCTATAGTGACATAGAAGAAATGAAGACTGTTAACCACCTTAAGGATCTTATTTTTAAAAGTATAGAGTGCAGCAAAATAGAAGCATGTAATATTGCTATATCCCTAAATTGGGAGATGATTCAGGGAAGACTTTGGAGGAATAGAATCTGGACAGGTAGGGGTGAGTCTGGAAAAGAGGTGCAAGAAGAGCATAGCTGGATCAGCAAGTGCGAAGACCTAGAGGTGAAAGCATGGCACTCAGAAGGATCTTTAACAAGTTCACTAAGGCTGACGTGTAAGAGTCAAGAGACAGGGCTGGTGGGGATCCTACAAACCTTTGTTAGCTTGGTTAAGGAGTTTGGGCTTTATCCTGAAAACACTGGACAACCATTAAGGGTTTTAGCAGGGTAGTAGTAAAATGTCCTTGGATCAGAGTTGTGAAAAATCATTCTGGCTGTGGTTCATGAAGAACAGGGTTGCAAGGCTGGATAAAAGGTGACTGTTTCAGTAAACCTGGAGAAAGATGACGGTGGCTTGAACTAGAGGAGTGGCTGTAGGTATTGAGAAAATTTAGAGGTAGAAGCAGCAAGATATGGTCGCTGTTCTGGCTGAGGAAAGATGGGGCAGGTAGAGGTGTGAGAGAGGAGGGAATTAAGAATGTCCTGGTAACTTAGTGAATTTTAATGGTGTTCGCCTGAGATGGTAAACACAGGCAGCCTCGGTAAACATATAAATGAATGAATGGATGGATGAATGATAGATGTACAAAGGCAGGACCATTTGATGAGGAGGAGGATGATAGTAAATACATAGCACTTGCAGTAGGTTTAACCTATCAGTTTTTTTCTTCTTTTGCATGCTTTATATAGCTGGTGCTCCTTTCTTCATTATTTCAACAGATTAGGTTTGCTGCATCTTCTAATTGTATATCATATTTTGGATACATATTACTTTCTCTAGGTCAAACGTCTTGGCAAATCTTCCTTTCTTCACGTAAGATGTGTATTGGCGGCAGCCGCGGTAGGTCCAGACACAGGTGGCCATGGAACTCGCTGGTAATAGAGGACACATCTCTTAACTGGGTTGCTCTAAGAACTGATGCCTAAACCATCTCAGCGTGGTGTATAAAGGAGAAGGTGGGCATGGCCAGCCTCCCTCAGCTACACTCTCTCGGGTTAGCCCTGGAAGTCTTTACACGCATAGAACCCGTACCCACAATGTATGTATGGCATCTGACTTTTTCTACCCAAATATGGGAGGTGTGGAAAGCCACATTTACCAGCTGCCTCAGTGCCTGATTGGAGAGTGTCATCCGTGCTTATGGAAATCGAAAAGGCATCCATTACCTCACTAATGACCTCAAAGTCTATTACTTGCCTCTGAAAGTCATGTATAACCAGTCTATGGCTAGGACCCTCTTTCACAGTCTGCCATTGCTCAAGTACATATTTGTTCAGGAGACAGTCACAATAATCCATTCACATAGTTCATTTTCTGCCATGGCCCATGATGTTCTCTTCCATGCCAAGACAATGGGGCTTCAAACAGTCTTAACAGACCATTCCCTTTCTGGATTTGCTAAGTCCGTTCAGTGCTTACAAACAAACTTCTAACTGTGTCTGTTTGTGACACAAGCCATATCATTTGCATTTCTTATACTAGTAAGGAAAATACCATACTACGAGCAGCACTGATTCCTGAAATAGTGTCTGTCATTTCTAATGCTGTAGATCCCACTGACTTCACTCCAGACCCATTTAGAAGGCATGATAGTGTAACTGTTGTTGTCAGCAGACTTGTTTACAGAAAAGGAACCAATTTGCTTAGTGGTATTATACCCAAACTCTTGTCAGAAATATTCAGATTTAAATTTCATAATTGGAGGAGAGGGACCAAAGAGAATCATTTTGCAAGAAGTTCCGGAAAGATACCGGTTGCACGACAGGGTGCATCTTTTGGGAGCTTTACAACACAAGAATATTAGGAGTGTCTTAGTTCAAGGACGTATTTTTCTTAATACCTCCCTTACTGAAGCATTCTGCATGGCAATTGTGGAGGCAGCCAGCTGTGGTTTACAGCTTGTAAGTACCAGGGTTGGTGGAATTCCTGAGGTGCTTCCAGAAAATCTTACTATTTTATGAGAAACTTCAGTAAAATCTTTGTGTGAGGGATTGGAAAAAGCTATTTTCCAACTGAAGTCAGGGGCATTGCTGGCTCCAGAAAATATCCATAACATAGTAAAGACTTTCTACACCTGGAGGAATGTTGTGGCGAGAACTGAAAAAGTGTATGACCGAGTATCGGTGGAATCTGTGTTGCCAATGGACAAACAACTGGACAGACTTATTTCTCACTGTGGACCAGTAACAGGCTACATCTTTGCTTTGTTGTCTGTTTTCAACTTCCTCTTCCTCATTTTCTTGAGATGGATGACTCCAGATTCTATCATTGATACTGGAATAGATGCCACTGGGCCAAGGGGTGCCTGGACTCATATATGTTCTCACAGTAAAAGGGGGTGAGAATATTAAGATATCTAAAACCAGGAAGAAGAGAGCCTACATTGTAAGATTTTAAACAATTTGTAATAGTTGTATTAAGACTATGGAAAATAACCTTGCTTTTTGGGGGCTTTTGTTTTTTATTAGTTTTTTTATAAGTTAATTTAGTAAGTTATGCTACTTCTGTATCATTCAATGTTTTCTTTTGAGGAAAGATAAAAACTTAGGCAATTCCTGAGTGTAGAAACCTTGCACTTATTTAAAATTTAGAAGAGAACATTTAAACCATTCAGGTATGAAGTTTTTCAGACTACTGAAATCCCTGTAGCAGAGATGTTTTAACATTATATTTTGAGAGCTTTGGGCGCTGAAGGGCCAAATGTTTTCTGGGCATTTTTTTGGCCAGTTTTTAATGTTAGACATTAAAATATTTTAATGTTTATGTTTTAATATTTAATGTTTAAATGTTTAATGTTTTAATGTTTAATGTTTTAATGTTAGACCATTAGTTAGACACTCACTAGATGTTTACAAGTTTTCTTTAGGGAAGTATAACAACTATATGAACTATTTTAAGTCATGTTTATATACATTTATTAGAAATCTAAGTCATGCCTTTAAACATTTATTAGGTTCATTCAGTAGGTGTTAACATATAATTAACAGGTTCCTTGAGTAAGATAGTCCATCAGTTACCAGCACATTTTGAGCACCTGCTATATGTGGAATGTTGAACTAGATGCTTCCTACTGTTAAGGACCAGAAACGCATTCACTCTTTATCATTCAAATGGCTTATTTCATCATAGTCATGGTTGATATAAATAGCCAACATGCCAAAAATGCTCATGCCAGTTAATGCCAGGAAAAAAATCACCGACATACTACTAGTACTTCTTTGATCCTGTTCTATGCATTCTCCTAGGTAGAGCCTTCATCTTCAGTTGTGTTGATGAAGATATTTTTTGCTTTTTAAATACTAGGGACTGATATCACTCTTGATAGTGCAGAGAAACCCTCCATAATTAAGTTTTCTGTAAAAGCCTTCATGTTTTCTGAGCAGAATGTATGAGGTGTGCCATCCCAAAGCCAGCTGCTATCCTGTCCTTTTAATGTAAGTCACTCTCCTTTGCTGTGGCCTCGCTGATGTTTGATAAGTATTGTCAGTGTGCAAAAGGCTTTATTTCAGAATGTTTTATTTATAGCAAACCAAGTCCGAAAGTTTTAAGAACACAGTCTTTGTGGGTGGATGTTATTAACTGTAATTGTTGTTGCCCAGAGCCATGGATTTTTTAACCCCAAATTATCCACATGGTGTGTATTATTCTTTGAACTTTTAAGGTTTTTGTGAGAAAAGGACTGTGAAATCAAAACAAGGAGGCACTTGTGGTTGGTGCACTAGATAGATTCTGTCAGTATTGTGATTCTGTATAGGATTTTAAAAAAATGACAAAATTCCCAAAACTTACTACTTTTTAAAAAGTAACATGTCTATTAACTGGTTGTACTGATATAAAAAGAAATATATTTGTGTTTTGTTTGCACTAAAATGCAAAAGCAAGAGTCCAATTTTTAATATCTAGAAGTTAAGGAGTTCTTTTGCTGGAGAAAAATGGACTGATCTAAACCATTCATTCTTACTGAGATTTTTATGCATAGGAACTCACATATAAACATGAAATAACCACTGCCAATATTCATGGTAAAGTGAGAAACTATAACATTTGGATTTTATTTATTTTACTCAACAGGTTTTAAAGGCACACTACGATTTTTTCCTTAATTTTTAAAAATTGTCATTTAATTCTTAAATTGTTATTTATTTGAGATGGAAATGAGATTTAAAGTTAGTTGCCTTTGCATGTAAAATATATAACTTGCAAATTAAAATATTTTTCTTTTTTTTTTTTAAAGAAACAAGTGGAAGTAAATTTGTTTTACATAAATCTTAATTTTCAACTTTCCTAGATACTGTCACGTGTGCCCATGTGAAGAGACCACCAAACAGGCTTTGTGTGAGCAATAAAGCTTTTCAATCACCTGGATGCAGGCAGACTGAGTCTGAAAAAGGAGTCAGCAAAGGGAGATAAGGGTGGGGCAGTTTTATAGGATTTGGGTAGGTAGCGGAAAATTACAGTCAAAGGTGGTTTTTCCCTTGCGGGGCGGGGGCCGGGGTTACAAGGTGCTTGGTGGGGAACTTCTGAGACTCATTGTCCAGGAGAAGGAATGTCACAAGGTCAATTGATAAATTAGGGTGGGGCAGGCACAAATCACATTGGTGGAATGTCATCAGTTAAGCCAGGAACTGGCTATTTTCACTTCTTTTGTGGTTCTTCAGTTGCCTCAGGCCATCTGGATGTATACGTGCAGGTCACAGGGGATACATGATGGCTTAGCTTGGGCTCAGAGGCCTGGCAGATACCTTAATTGTAACTGTCAGTGTTGCACTGGTCAGTATTTGGAAACACATTGTTCTACCCTGCTACTTACATTGATTTGAAAGTTAATTTACAGTGATGAGGAATTTATGAAAAATTTATTTCTTTTGATGTTTCAAAACGTTGCCCATGACAAACTGATTTGTTAAAACATGCTACATGTCCAAAAATAAAGACCAGAATGACGAAAAAACCCAGATGTCTATTAGCTTCTAGTTACGGCTATAACAAATTACCACAAGTTTAGTGGTTTAAGATGACACAAATTCATTATCTTACAGTTTAGCAGTCAGAACTCAGGGTCTTTCAGTGCTAAAAGGTGCTGACAGGGTTGTGCTGTGTTTGCAGCCTCCAAGGGAGAGTTCTTTTCCTTTCCCAGTTTCCACTGACACCTGCATATTCCTTGGCTCCCTCCTCCATCTTCACAGCCTGCAGCGTAGCACCTCAGATCTCCCTTTGACGCTCTTCCATCATGACTTCTCCTCCTGTCTCTTTGCAGCTGTCCTCACATCACCTTCAGTGACTCTGACCTTTCTGCATCCCTCTTGTTTTTCTTTACCCCCAAGAGAGGGTTCTTGGATCTCATGCAAGAAAGAATTCGGGACAAGTCCATAGAGTAAAGCAAAAGAAAATTTATTAAGAAAGTAAAGGAATAAAGAATGGCTACTCCATAAGCAGAGCAGCTCTGCATCCCTCTTACAGAAACTCCTGGGACTGCATTGGGTCCACTAGGAAAATCTCCCACCTCAAGATCCTTAATTAATCTGAAAGGTCCCATTTGCTTTGTAAGGTCCCATTTGCTTTGTAAGGTCACATATTCACAGGTTCTGAGGATTAGGATTTAGACAACTTTGAGAGCCATCATGGAGTTTATTTAAGATGTAAAAATGTTTATGTCCGCTGGGGCAGTCATATGAACTCCTGAGTAGCTCATTTATCAGAATTCTTGCCCCTTGGCAGAGCTGTTGTCCTGTTAACTTGGAACCTCTACCTACACAGCAACCTTAGTCTTGTCTTGTCTTGTCTTGTCTTGTCTTGTCTTGTCTTGTCTTTTCTTTTCTTTTCTTTTCTTTTCTTTTCTTTTCTTTCTCTTTCCTTCCTTTTTGAAACAGAGTCTCACTCTGTCACCCAGGCTGGGGTGCAGTGGTGTGACCTTGGCTCACTGCAACCTCTGCCTCCCGGGTTCAAGCGATTCTCCTGTCTCAGCCTCCCTAGTAGCTGGGACTACAGGCGTGTGCCACCGTGCTGACTAATTCTTTTGTATTTTTAGTACAGACGGGGCTTCACTGTGTTAGCCAGGATGGTCTTGATCTCCTGATCTCATGATCCACCTGCCTTGGCCTCTCAAAGTGCTGGGATTACAGGCATGAGCCACTGCGCCCGGCCGTCATTTTTTTTCCTAGTAATTCCTCTGGTATATCAGGCAGCTCACTTGACCTGCAAGTACCTTGACCGTAATCACTGTGCATATTTTACCTGGAACATGTTGGGTGAGAGGCAAAATTATGTATCAATTCAGGTCACGTAAATAATATTAAGAAATAATAAATGATATCAAAAAAGGTCCCCCGGCAGATGCCATTCATTATGTGGCTGCTTCTAAACTTTACTGTCACATTTCATCTATAGCAGAAACATTGTGGAGAAGGGAGACAATCAGTTTTTCCTAGGGGTTTTCACATTTCTCCTACAAAAACTGTTTTCCTAAACTCCAGGCTTGAATACTTCTATCAACACTATTTCCAGTAGCAATCCAGGAAAACTTATGCTTGGCTAAGCAGTGTACAGGAATAGCTCAAAATAGTAAAAGGCACCATACAGGCAAGTAATAGGGAGAAATGTGAATACAAGGGCTGAAGATATAATCAGAATTAATTCAGGCCAATCAGGAACGGCTACTAGAAAGAGATGAATCAAAAATGTTACAAGCCTAGATTAGTTAAGATCATGAAGCAACTCTCCAACTGTTTCTTCTCTGTCTCCTTTGCTGACTCCTTTGAAGTGTAAATGTTGGATTTTCACAGGTCTTGTTCTTAGACCCTTGTCACTTCTTTCTCCATTTCCCTCAGATGATTTCATTCTTTCCAATGGCTTTAACTCCCAAGTATTTGATGACAATTTTTATCTCCTCCTCAATTTTTTTCTTAGTTCTAGATTCATATTTCCAACTGCCTACCTGACATTCCTACTTGAATGTCTTTTTTTTTTTTGAGACAGAGATCATTCTGTCACTCAGGCTGCAGTGCAGTGGTACAATCTAGGTTCACTGCAACCTCCACCTCCCAGGTTCAAGCAATTCTTCTCCCTCAGCCTCCCGAGTAGCTGGGACTATGGGTGCCACTGCCACGCCCAGCTAAATTTTGTATTTTTAGTAGAGACAGGGTTTCATCATGTTGCCCAGGATGGTCTTGATTTCTTGACCTCGTGATCCGCCCGCCTTGGCCTCCCAAAGTGCTGGGATTACAAGCGTAAGCCACCATGCCCGGCCTCTACTTGAATGGTTTTTTTTTTTTTTTGAGACAGAGTCTTGCTCTGTTGCCTAGGCTGGAGTGCAGTGGCGCAATCTTGGCTCACTGCAAGCTCTGCCTCCCGGGTTCACTCCATTCTCCTGCCTGAGCCTCCCAAGTAGCTGGGACTACAGGTGCCTGCCACCACACCCGGCTAATTTTGTTTGGTATTTTTAGTAGAGATGGGGTTTCACTGTGTTAGCCAGGATGGTCTCAATCTCCTGCCCTCGTGATCTGCCCACCTCGGCCTCCCAAAGTGCTGGGATTACAGGCATGAGCCACCGCGCCCGGCCGTACTTGAATGTTTTTAAAGGTTTCCTGAAACAAACATAACCAAAACACAGCACTCCTTTTTCTTCCCCCCAAGATGGAGTCTTGAGTCTTGCTCTGTCACCCAGGTTGGAGTGCAGTGTAGCAATCTTGGCTCACTGCAACCTCTGCCTCCTGGGTTCAAGCAATTCTCCTGCCTCAGCCTCCCAAGTAGCTGGGATTACAGGTGCCCACCACCACACCTGGCTAATTTTTGTATTTTTAGTAGAGATGGGGTTTCACCATGTTGGCCAGGCTGCTCTTGAACTCCTGACCTCATGATCCACCCGCCTCGGCCTCCCAAAGTGCTGAGATTACAGGCGTGAGCCACCACGCCCAGCCAACACAGCACTCTTGACCCATGTGTGCTGTGTGTCCTGCTTCAGTTTGTTCATCACCCTCATCTCAGTAAATGCTGCCTCTGTCTCTGCTCAAATTCCCTAAGCCTGAAACAGTAGTTGTTCTTGATACTCTGCACTTATGTTCCTCCCCATCATCTCTGACAATTGTCAAATCCGTTTGTTCTTAACTCCAAATATATGTCAGATCCATCTCCTTCTTTCCAGTGGAGAGTGTTAGATTCTAGCTCAGTCACCATTGTTTGTCACTGAACTACTGCAGTGGACTCTTCCCTCTTCCACACTACTCTCCCATCTCATTTCTTATACAGTGTTTCTTTGGCTCTCACCATTTCTACCCCTACTTGTTTCTCCTTTTCTCACTGTTTCCCCTAGTTCTTTTTCCTACATCTTCATCCACTTTTCCCCCCATTTCTCTGTTAAATACGTCACTGTTTCACTCCACTATTTCTCTCTCTTCCTTAGATTTCCTTTAAAACTGTGAATTAGATCATGTCACTACTCACTTAGTTAAAATTCATTAGGGGCTTCCATTGCATTTAGGATAATATCTAGTGGGGGACTTCAATAAACCACTGACAGCACTAGACAGGTCATCAAGACAGAAAATCAACCAAGAAACAATGGATTTAAACTATACCTTGGGACAAATGGACTTAACACATATATACAGAACATTTCATCCAACAACAGCAGACAGAATACACATTCTGTTCGACAGCGCATGGAACTTTCTCCAAGATAGACCATATAATAGGGCATAAAACAAGCCTCAATAAATTTAAGAAAATTGAAATTATATCAAGCACTCTCTCAGACCACAGTGGAATAAAACTAGAAATCAACTCCAAAAGGAACCTTCAAAACTATGCAAACACATAGAAACTCAATAGCCTGCTCCTGAATGAGCACTGGGTCAAAAACGAAATCAAGATGGAAATTTAAATGTTATTTGAACTGAACGACAGTAGTGACACAACCTATCAAAACCTCTAGGATACAGCAAAGGTGTTGCTAAGAGGAAAGTTCATTGCCCTAAACGTGTATATCAAAATGACTGAAAGAGCACAAACTAATACTCTAAGGTCACACCTCAAGGAACTAGAGAAACAAGAACAAACCAAACCCAAACCCAGCAGAAGAAAGGAAATAACCAAGATCATAGCAGAACTAAATGAAATTGAAACAAAAAAATACAAAAGTTAAATGAAACAAAAAGCTGGTTATTTGAAAAGATAAATAAAATTAATAGACCATTGGCAAGATTAATGAAGAAAAGAAGAGAAAAAATCCAAATAACCTCACTAAGAAACAAAACAGGAGATGTTACAACTGACAACACTGAAATATAAAAGATCATTCAAGGCTACTATGAACACCTCTATGCACATAAACTAGAAAACCTAGAAGAGATGGATACATTACTGGAAAAATACAATCCTCCTAGCTTAAAACAGGAAGAACAGACCAGTAACAAACAGTGAGATTGAAATGGTAATTAAGAAATTACCAACAAAAAAGAAGCCAAGGACCAGATAGATTCACAGCAGAACTTTACCAGACATTCAAAGAAGAATTGGTATCAATCCTTTTGACACAATTCCACAAGATAGAGAAAGAAGGAACCCTCCCCAACTCATTCTATGAAGCCAGCATCACCCTAATACCAAAATCCAGGAAAGGACATAACCAAAAAAGAAAACTACAGACAAATATCCTTGATGAACATAGATGCTAAAATCTTTGTAATTGACAAAATACTAGCTAACCAAATCCAACAACATATCAAAAAGATAAACCACCATGATCAAGTGGGTTTCATACCAGGGATGCAGGGATGGTTTAACATATGCAAGTCAGTAAATGTGATAGAGCACATAAACAGAGTTAAAAGCAAAAATCACATGATCATTTCAGTAGATGGAGAAAAAGCATTAGGCAAAATCCAGCATCCTTTATGATTAAAACTCTCAGCAAAATTGGCATACAAGGGGCATACCTTAATATAATAAAAGCCATCTATGGACAAACCCACATCCAGCGTAATGCTGAATGGGGAAAAGTTGAAAGCATTCCCCCTGAGAACTGGAACAAGACAAGGATGCCCACTCTGACCATTCCTCTTTGACCTAGTACTGGAATTCCTACCCAGAGCAGTGAGACAAGAGAAAGAAATAAAGGGCATCCAGGCCGGATGCGGTGGCTCAAGCCTGTAATCCCAGCACTTAGGGAGGCCGAGGTGGGTGGATCACAGGGTCAGGAGATTGAGACCATCCTGGCTAACATGGTGAAACCCCATTTCTACTAAAAATACAAAAAATTAGCCACGCGTGGTGGCGGGCGCCTGTAGTCCCAGCTACTTGGGAGGCTGAGGCAGGAGAATGGCGTGAACCCAGGAGGCAGAGCTTGCAGTGAGCTGGGATCGTGCCACTGAACTCCAGCCTGGGTGACAGAGCGAGACTCCATCTCAAAAATAAATAAATAAATAAATAAATAAATAAAGGGCATGCAAATCGGTAAAGAGGAAGTCAAACTGTTACTGATTGCTGACGATATGATTGTTTACCTTGAAAACCCTAAGGACTCCTCCAGAAAGCTCTTAGAACAGATAAAATATTGGGGGAAGCCGCCCCCAATATTTCAACGTTAGGTTCTTTCTATTTTCCATAAGTGTCGGCTGGCTGAGAAATAGAGAGAGACAGTACAAAGAGAAGAATTTTACAGTTGGGCTGCCAGGGGTGACATCACATATGGGTAGGACCGTGATGCCCGCCTGAGTCTCAGACCAGCAAGTTTTTATTAAGGGTTTCAAAAGGGGAGGGAGTGTAAGAACAAGGAGTAGGTACAAAGATCACATGCTTCAAAGGGCAAAAAGCAGAACTACTAATAAGGGTCTATCTATGATCAGCGGTGCACGTATTGTCTTGATAAACATCTTAACAGAAAACAGGGTTTGAGAGCAGAGAACTGGTCTGACCACAAATTTACCAGGGCGGAGTTTTTTCCCACCCTAGGAAGCCTGAGGGTTCTGCAGGAGACCAGGACATATCTCAGTCCTTATCTCAACCACATAAGACAGACATTCCCAGAGCAGCCATTTATAGACCTCCCCCCAGGAATGCATTTCTTTCCCAGGGTATTAATATTAATATTCCTTGCTAGGAAAATAATTCAGCGATATCTTTCCTACTTGCACATCCATTTATAGGCTCTCTGCAAGAAGAAAAATATGGCTCTTTTTGCCTGACCCCACAGGCAGTCAGACCTTATGGTTGTCTTCCCTTGTTCCATAAAAATTGCTGTTATTCTGTTCTTTTCAAGGTGCACTAATTTCATATTGTTCAAAAACACATTTTACAATCAATTTGTACAGTTAACACAATTATCACAGTAGTCCTGAGGTGATGTAAATCTTCAGCTTATGAAGATAACAGGATTATCTTCATAAAGTAAAGACAGGCATAAGGAATTATAAAAGTATTATTTGAGAACTGATAAATGTCCATATTAATATGAAATCTTCACAATTTATGTTCCTCTGCTGTGGCTCCAGCCAGTCCCTCTGTTTGGGGTCCCTGACTTCCAGCAACAATAAAAGAATTCAGCAAGGTTTCTGGATACAAGCTTAGTGTACACAAATCAGTAGCTTCTCTATACACCAACACCAACAGCAACCAAACAGAGAATCAAATCAAGAACTCAACCCCTTTTATAATAGCTGCAAAAAAAAAAAAAAAAAAAAAAAAACGAATATACCTAACCAAGGAGTCAGAGACCTCTACAAGGAAAACTACAAAACACTGCTGAAACAAATCATAGACAACACGAACAAATGGAAATACATCCCATGCTCATGGATGGGTGGAATCAATATTGTGAAAATGACCATACTGCCAAAAGCAATCTATAAACTCAACACAATCCCCATCGAAATACCACCATCATTCTTCACAGAATTAGAAAAAACAATTCTAAAATTCATATGGAACCAAAAAAGAGCCCACATAGCCAAAGCAAGACTAAGCAAAAAAGAACAAATCTGGAGGCATCACACTACCTGATTTCAAACTATACTGTAAGGCCATAGTCACCAAAACAGCATGGTACAGCTACAAAAATAGGCACATAGGAAATGGAACAGAATAGAGAACCCAGAAATAAACCCAAATACTTAGAGCCATACGATCTTTGACAAAGCAAACAAAAACAAAGTGGGGGAAAGGACACACTTTTCAACAAATGGTGCTGGGATAATTGGCTAGCCACATGTAGGATCCTCATCTCTCACCTTAGACAAAAATCAACTCAAGATGGATTAAGGATTTAAACCTAAGACCTGAAACTATAACAATTCTAGAATATAACATTGGGAAAACTCTTCTAGACATGGGCTTAGGCAAGGATTTAATGACCAAGAACCCAAAAGCAAATGCAATAAAACAAAGATAAATAGCTGGAACCTAATTAAACTAAGGAGCTTTTAGTTTGTATGTCAAAAGGAACAGTCAGCAGAGTAAACAGACAACCCACAGAGTGAGAGAAAATTTTCATAAGCTATACATCTGACAAAGGACTAATATCCAGAATCTACAACAAACTCAAACAAGTCAGTAAGAAAAACCCAAACAATCTCATCAAAAACTGGGCTAAGGACATGAATAGACAATTCTCAAAAGAAGATATACAAATGGCCAATAAAGATAAGAAAAAATGCTCAACATCACTAATGATCAGGTAAATGCAAATGAAAACCACAATGCGATACCACCTCACTCCTGCAAGAATGGCCATAATCAAAAAATCAAAAAACAATAGATGTTGGCATGGATGCGGTGAACAAGGAACACTTCTACACTGCTGGTGGAAATGTAAACTAGTACAGATGCTATGGAAAACAGTGTGGAGATTCCTTAAAGAACTAAAAGTAGAACTACCTTTTGATCCAGCAATCCCACTACTGGGTATCTACCCAGAGGAAAAGAAGTCATTCGAAAAAGATACTTGCACATGCATGTTTATAGCACCATGATTCACAATTGCAAAATCATGGAAACAACCCAAATACCCATGAATAAATGAGTACAGAAACTGTGCGTGTGCTCCCCCCCATATAAATATAATACATATATGATGGAATATTATGCAGCTGTAAAAAGGAATGAACAGCATTTGCAGTGACCTGGATGAGATTGAATACTATTATTCTAAGTGAAGTAACTCAGGAATGGAAAACCAGACATTGTGTGTTCTCACTGATATGTGGGAGCTATGCTATGAGGACACAAATGCATAAGAATGATGCAATGGACTTTGGGGACTTGGGGGGAAGAGTGGGAGGGGGGTGAGGGATAGAAGACTATAAATATGGTGCAGTGTATACTGCTCGGGTGATGGATGCACCAAAATCTCACAAATCACCACTAAAGAACTTACTCATGTAACCAAATAACACCTGTACCCCAATAGCTTATAGAAAAATAAAAAAATAAAAAATAAAATTATGTATTCTTTTAGGTATTTGCTATTTTCAGTCTTCTCAACTGCTGGTATATTAGCTCCATAAGGGCAGAAACATGTCTTTTATGTTCATCACTGTGTCTCTTGCCTATGGCGTCTAGTTCGGTAAAGGAGGTGAATGAATAAATAAGTGTATACCACATGAAAAAAGATTACAGCGCAAACAGTTAAATAGCCCCAGAAATAAGTATAACTTTTAGAGAGGACATTGAGGAGACAGGTTGGAGGGAATGAAGGGTCTATGTTAAATAAATTCCTAAATATTTATTCTAGCAAAGTGAGTTGTCAATCACACATTTTTATCTGAGTGTCCTGCCAATTATGATGTGGGTATTTTAAAGCTTTTACTCTCATTTATAACTATATTTATTTTTGTGTTAGTAAAAGAAGCTTTCCAAATTATGCCTAATGATATCTGAGTATTACTAGCTTTGTTTTCTTATCTTTTTAATTAGATAAATTATATCACATGAACTACAATTATGTCTCATCACCATATTCATAATTAATTTGTTAAGTGCTATCTATGTATCTGGTACTTTATACATATCGTCTCATTTAATTTTTACAGCAGCCATAAGAAGGAAATGGTCATATCTCATTTTACAGATCAGAACTCAGAGAAATTAACTACTCCAAAGTCATATAGCCAGTATTTTCTGGAGGTGGAATTCAAATCAGATGTGTTCAATACCTTCTACTACCCCATTGCTGTCTTTATGGTGAGTTATTTTAGTATACATTAAGAAATACATGAAATATGATTGGTATAGATATAGTATTTCTATTTTCTTTATTAGGCAGCTAGGAAACATTTAACTCAAAATTTTAAAGTGAAGAAACTTTTTTTTCTGAGTAAATCAGAAAGGATGTATTCTTCAACTATTTTTCTAAATGAAGCATTAAAAAAGGATGAAATATTTTGACATACAGAAAGGCGTACAGACTAGTATAATAACACCTTTGTTCTTACCACTTATCTTGAAATAAAATCTTACTGGTACAGTTGAAAGGCCCTTGTGCATTCCTCCCCAGGGTCATTTTCCTCTCTCTTCCTCAGTAGTAACCGCAATCTCAACTTGATCCTATCCTTGCAGCTTGGGTATCTTGGCGATAATCTGGTGGCTGAGTGCTGAATGGATGTGTGGCATAATGGCAATTAATGTTATTCTTTTTCCCGAAGAAACTTACCTTATTTCTTTGCTTTTTTTTTTGTTTGTTTGCTACTCTTCCTGGTTGACTTCAGATTTGTAACAGATGGAGCCATGACATTTTGAATTCTCCCCATCATACTGTATAACGTGAGAAAGGATTGAAAATGTGTAAGTTTCAGAGCCTGTATCTTTGGGACAAAGGATCGGTTCAGTAGTTGGTGTTCTTAATCCCATTATGATCTGAAGTCAAATTAGAATGAAGAGCCTTAATGCAAATAATCTTGAGTACCTCATGACTTTTTAAAAATTCTTAAAGATGAGTGGGTTGGGCTCAAATTCTGGTCAAATTTCAGGTGGATGAGCACATTCTGTGTTTCCAACATTTTCCTCGGATTTTAAAAGTTAAGTATAGTATTCCTAACTTTGTATGATCTATGCATAAGAGTGTCTTGTGAAAGATTCCCAACAGGTTTAGAGTGTAGTTTAGACTTGGTTACATGAGAGGTTTTCCCTCACTCTCGCCAAATCTAAGGGAAAAGACTTCCTCAAGTTGGCAAAGAACTGAAATAGACTACTTCAAAAAGACAGACAAAAACAAAAAATAAGGACAATATGTTGCTAATTAAGATGCAAAATGAAATGTTACTGGTTCAGTGTAACTGATTTATATGAAACAAATAGAGATTTTTAGGGAATGATAGAAAAGAGGAAAATAGGTAATAAAATGAAGGAGAAGCAAGAATTGTGATTGTGATACATATTGAGGACTGGGGCTAAAAAGCTACTCTTGGGAATAAATGCCTGAGACACAAAAATATCTTGGAAAGATGATAGTGAATGACTAGAAAATACCAAAGACTGGCTCTTAGTATCTGTTACATAGTGAGTACTCATTACGTAATTGATGATTGATAAAATCTCATCAATGAAAAGCACATGTTCATGTATATTATAGCTTTTCATGTATGAAGATACAGAATAACTTATCTGCATACTATTTTATTAAAGAATTTCTTTTTTAAAGTTAATCCAGATGGTTATATTTTTGCAATCTTAAAAGTAGTTTTTTCTGTTATGCAAGAAGAATGATTTTAAAAATGTATGTGAAGACTCTTGCTAAAGTTCAAGTGACCAAATATTGTACATAAATTCTTTATTTCTTTCATAAAACTAATTTTGTTGAATTTTCCATAAAAAGTGCAACGACTAAACATTCTTGTGATAGCTTCTTTGTGAATGTGTCACTGTTCTTGATTTGCACACGACTTATAATTTAGGCTTTCTTTTGTTTTGGGCTGGCAGCTCCAACTGTTAAAGCTCTTGTCTGATTATGTGGAACTCCATTTTAATAGGAGCAGCTTCTTTGCTGCATTTTTAAAAAATGGTCTCGGAAGCTTCTTACTTCCGAGAAGTGGATCTTTGTTGCGGACAAAGGATTATTTATGCTAAAGGAAAATGTATTCCCCACTGAATTAGCTCGTGGGAAGCATAACAAGCTCATTAGGAATGCTCACTTGTACTTTGGCCTTTTGCTGTGGTGAAGAGAAGGGAAAATGACATCAAAAAGGACATTCTGTTGTCTTTTGCCTTCCTGCAAAGAAAATGTGTTATACTATTAGGCTTTTCAGTATGGTTTAGCTCAGGTTCAACTTTGGTACTAGAAGAAATGTTCCTGAAAGGAAAGTGGTATGTATAGTTGACACTGTGCATGAGGTATGTCTGATATAACTTAGAGGAAAAAATAACTTTTTCTTGGAAAGTAATAGCATTATAACTTTGTAATTATTGTATATTTTTTCTTAAAATATTTTAAAAGTGGTTTATAATAAAAATAGACTAGCTTATTATGCTGCTATGAGCAATAAAAAATCCTAGGTTTTTACAGTCTATACTGTTGAATGTTTTTAAACTCTTTGCTTTTATCCCTTTGAAAATATAGGAAAGAATTGCATTTACCTAATTCAATAAATTAAAGTATTTTTTTCCATGTAGATTTCAAGAATACTACTTTGGAGCTAAAATTGCTGTTTCTTTTTTGTCTTTGGAAAATTATTATGGGGAGGCATTGAGCATTTTGGTTCACAGTTAAAATTGATGTTTATCTTTATTAGCAGAATAAGCTTATAGTCAAGTTTGTGAATTTATGCAAAGTCCATATGACCTGTTAGGATTTTGATGACAATCAGATAAAAGATACTTGACTTTCAATATCAGTTGTTGTAATATTTATATTTACATTAGGTTCACAGGGGAAAATAAAATTCTGGGAGACTTTTATATGAGCTAAGTTTTGTTGTTGATTTTTTTTCAAAACTGTCCAGATGGTTCAAGAATTACTTTGATGCTAATGCCAAAAAATACATATTATATTAAAGTCTGTTTCAGGTTTTCCTTTTTCAAATGAGTAGTCCTTTATGAAGTAAAAAGCAAGGAGTGATACGAATTCTCTTATACTCAGACTATTCTAACTAGAAGAAAAAGTTTTGCGTTTGCAGTCGAGTAAACACATTCCTAAATCTTGTAATTTGGGGGTTTGGGGGAGTAGCAAAACTGCCAGTGTTAACTGTATGTTAATATTTTGTTCTTTTCTCAGAAAAGAAATTTCATTTCAATATAGGTGACTATGCAGCCTGCAATTCAAGTAAGTTTTTTTCTGGGAAACAATATTTAAATTATGAGATTAATATAATTGAGCTGTAATAATTAGCAAAGATAAAATTATCACAAAGTGTTCTTATTGTGCTAGTTTTTTTTAAGCATCACGTTTTAATAACAGAAATACTATATTTTGACTTTCTAGTTCTCAAAAACTTTCAATTCTAAGCTTTTGTTTATACTGAATATTTGTAAAATTCAAAAATACCTTAGGGTTATCTCTTCTCAGCCTTTTGGCTAAGATCAAGTGTAAAAATATCTTAGGGTTGGTAGGTCTGTCTTATTTATACCACTGTGGGAAAAGAGGTGGAATATTTTGTGGTTTTCCGCTCATTACAATTTAGTATGTATTTACAGTTAAAAGAGCTTTTAGTGAAAACAAATATATGTTTTTAAATTTCATATAGTTGTTCATGTGCTCTATAAATGCCTGTATATGACTGGCCATTAAAATTTTAAAGAGTGGGTTTGTGTGTGTGTGTGTGTGTGTGTGTGTGTGTGTGTGTGTGTGTGTGGAGGGATGCAAGCTGGGTGTAATGAGACAATCAGAATAGCCTTATATTTGAATGATTTCCAGAGTTGGTGTTTGCTATATTATTCTTATTTTTTATGTTTTCTTTCTTTTGTATAAATAGAACATGATTGAATATTAACTTAAAAGTCACATTGAAGGTCTGCCTGGAAAGAAGCAAGCAACTGATAATAAAATTTGCTTTGGGAAGTAAAAACTTGCATCAATTAGATTTCAGTTCTGATCCTAGTTCTGTCCCTTTGATTCTGAGATTCTGGCAAGTTATCTTACTTCTGAGTCTCTGCTTCCTTACCTCTGTGGTGAGGATAATAGTGATTAATTTGCAGGGTAGTTGTGAGGAATCAATGAGATAATATGTGCAAATGGCCTGCTAGAATATATATTGCCTGTAAGCACGTCAGAAGTTTGGTTGTATCCTTGGTATGATAAAACTTTCCACATACAAACCTAGAGATAGTACCTGTGTCATAAAAGTCAGTTAGTCTTCCCTTCCCCTCCTCCTCCTTCTCTTCTCTCCTTTCCTCTTATCAATATAACAGTGGATGACAGCCTAGAGAAGATAATTTTTCAAATGGTTAAGAACAGCCCTGCATGTGACCCTGTTGTCCACCTTCCTATACTCTGCAGCTATAATCTCCTACTCTGCTAATACAGTTCCATCATGCTTTTCCTTTTGGGACTGGGGAGTCCATGACTGTCTCCCAGAAGGTCTTATTCTTCCCTTTTGGTTCCTCTCACATCCACTTGCATATGCTCAGAACTCTGTTTTTACTCAAAATCATTTTTGACCTGATTACTTCTATTCATCCCCTTTTTATCCAAGTCTGAGGAATGTCATTAGCTTCTTATCAATTATATTTTCTTGATTCCTTATAGAGTGTTTTTTATTGTTGCCGCATTGCCCATGTTTTTTCTTATTTCTACACTAATGGCCATTTATATCCTCTTAACATGGTAGACTCTTTCATAGTTTGTCTAATGGTTTCAAAAATCTTCTCTGATCCAGATTCTAAGATCTGTCTTTATTGATTTTTTTTTCCCAAGACTATCCTCTCTTCACATGTCCCATGGAGGTTTTTGCTGCTGAATGTGAGGACTTCCCAGGATTTCCACCTCTTTCTCTGCCAATTATATTAGACAGTTACTTGGTTATTAAGTGCCTTGCAGAGAGGAGACATCCAGTGAATAGCTGTTATTGATTGATGTCTTACTAATTTAATACTTTAAGATATTTCTTGCCATTCATCTGTGTCGTTCATTCTGATTAATAAACATATAGTATAAAAGCCAACGGACAATAGTTCTTAACCTTTCTGGGGTCATAGTCCCATTTGAAAATCTGACAAAGGCTATGAAATCACTCTGTGAAAAGGCCCATTTGTACATAGGCATAAAATTTTGCCTAAATGTAAGCAAGTACCTAAGTTAATCTGTAGAGTACCCATGAATTAAATATCTCTTAATGACAATATGACAGCTTTCAGCATGTTTGAGAACAATCTTCATACATGCAGT
Source organism: Nomascus leucogenys (assembly GCF_006542625.1). Taxonomy (NCBI): domain Eukaryota; kingdom Metazoa; phylum Chordata; class Mammalia; order Primates; family Hylobatidae; genus Nomascus; species Nomascus leucogenys. The sequence continues at coordinate 67,698,645 of NC_044390.1, forward strand.
TTTTGTTAATATCTAACTTTTAATACTAATTTCTACTGACTAGCCCAGGTTATTACTAAAGTCGTTTGCTTGCAATAATAGGAAAATCCAACATGTACTCTTCTCTGTAATGTGACAAGAAGTAAAAGTGACTTTTTTTTTAAATGTTAGCTTCTCCATTTTCATACACGATTTAAAAAAAACCACCCTCTTAATTTATGCTATTCTTTCCTTGACAAACATTTACATCTGTGCTGCTTTTTTTCAGCTCAACCAGATGGTTAATGGACAAATAACATATTCCATTGACTGTCAAATACAATTGATTGTAAGATACATTTTGATTTTGATGGTACAAAGAGTCATTTGCTAATATCTGTTCCTCAATTATTGAACGAATATGTTTGAATACTATGTGCTAAGCATTACCTTGAGTCCCACGATTATAATAGAAATAAGATATGCTTATAAAGGGAAGAATTAGTAAAGCGTTACTGTACTTCCTTGGAAATAATTTTAAGAGAATTCAGGGAAATAAATAACATCGTTTTCCTATTCATAGGATCCTCATATATTTAGGAATTCATTTCCCAATCCCTACCCTAATTCCTGAAGTAAATGTCCCTTAAATAACTTGCATTTCTTTTTTGTCTTTGACAGGTTTTTTAATTTACTTTTATTTTATTTTTTATTTTTTATTAGATTTCCCTACCCCTGCATGCCTCTTGAGTTTATTCATTTTCTTTGTTTGCTTTCGGGTTAAAAAAAAAAAAAACTTGTTTATTTCTCATCATAGAAGATTGGAAGTAGTTTCCCCCCCTTCCTGCCACCAGTTTGTTGCAATACCTATGGTATTGCTGTAGATTTTGATCTGGTATAGTAAGACTTGCCTCAAATGAACCTCAGTAAGCTTAATATATTTTAAGGGGAAAATGGTCTATATTTAAAAATCAAGAAAGGGCTAGATTCACTTGGTATTTGTTTTACTTACAGTTCTTTTTTAAAAGTTTGGTTTTTTTTTTTTTTTTTTTTTTAATTTTGAAGCCATCACAGACTACAGAGTAGTTAAATGTAGTACAGAGAAATTTGTTTGCCTGAGCCATTTGAGAGGAAGTGGCGACTCTAGTGCACTATTACCTCTGAATATTTTAGTGTGTATTTCTCAAAAACGAGGACATCTTCCTATACAACCACAATGAAATAATCAGAATCAGGATATTAATGCTGCTGCAGTACTACCATTTAATACGCAAGCCACTTTCAAGTGTTGCCAGTTGTCTCAGTAATAACCAGCTCAAATTTATGTGTTGCATTTAATTTTCATGTCTCTTTAGTCTTCATTAGGCTGGAACAGTATCTCAGTCTTTGCTTGTCTTTAATTACCTTGATACTTTTGAATATTCCAGACCACTTATTTTGTAGAATGTCCCTCAATTTGGATTTGCTTGATGTTTTTTCATGACTAAACTGAGGTTATGCATCTTGGGCAGGAATTTTTCTCATTGCGTCCTATCAGGTGGCATATGATTTTGATTTGTCCCATTATTGATGGAGTTCACCTCCGTTATTTGGTTCAGATGCTGTCTGTCAGGTTTCTGAACTGTAAAATTACTCCTTTTCCCTTCGTAGTATTTTGTATGCAGGTACTTTGAAACTATGTAAAAATCCCATTCTTGTCAAAATTTTGGTGTATTCGTTTATATCTGTGTTAACTTATAGTTTCCTGTTTTATTCAGTGTGGTATAATCCATTTCTGTCATTTATCTCAATGCTTAAATTGCCCTCAGTTCAGCCAGTAGAAGTCCCTTCATGCTGGCTTATGTGTCCTTTTGGCATTCTTCGAGAGTTTCTTTACTTTCAGATAAGAGATACTTGAATTCAACACCAAAGGATTCATTCTTGCTTCTCTCATTCCATATTTGTACCTGCCTTCAGTGAGAAGATTGGCTCCCATTTGATAAATCCTAATGTGTGTTACCATTCTCTCATTGTTGCTGCCACCCACACCCTGGGTAGATGCTCAGCTCACTTGGACTCTGACACTCTGTATTGGGACGTTCCCCCTTTGCACCTGTTAGATGCCCTCTTTATCCTACTCAGGGTCTGACATCTTGCACAGGGCTGTCCCCATACCTGGATGCCCACTCACCTCACTCATGCTCTGACTGTCCATTCCGAGCCACCCCACTCTTGGAATCTCCTATGCATTCCCTTAGGCTCTAATAATATTCCTAAGTTGTTCAGTAAGGAGAAGGACAAGAGATATTTATATCTGTTTTAAAAAGTGACTTCATAATGACATGATTACTTCTTTTACAATCTGAAGAATTGATACAGCCTTTTCTATAAATAATCTTACATTAAAGAATCTCTAATCATATTTCAAAATTTTGCAAGTGTCGATTATAACATCTATACAATTATAAAATTTATAGAGTGTCAGTTTTTATTCTAAACTGTCAGTTGGCCAGGTAGTATTTCATGCTTTGTGGGCCAGTAGGCAAAACTGAGATACTATGCAGTTACTTATATAACAGCCATTTTAAAATGTACAAACCATTCTTAGCTTCTGGGCTTACAAAATAGGTGAGACAAGATTTTCCCCAGGGACTATAGTTTGCCACCCACTTGTTTTAAACTAAAGTACTTAGAAACTTTTTTAAAGATAACACTGTTACTATGATTTGAAATTTACAAAATGCCATTTATGCTTCATTCATTCAACAAATGTTTATTGAGTCTCTGCTATCTGCTAGGCCCAATGCCAGATGCTACAAAGGTGTGTTTTATAAGGCAGGAATCACTAACCCATCCTACAGCTAAGATGTTAAGACTCTGGCCAAGTAACTTGTTAAACTTACTCAGCTAACAAGTGAAGGAAAAATATTATTTGTTGAATTGTACCCTCTTGGCTCAATAGTAGAATCCATTTATTAATTAGGGGTTTTCTTACATTTACCACAGTATTGAATATTGAAAATGTCTTGGCTGGGCACAGTGGCTCATGCCTATAATCCCAGCACTTTGGGAGTCTGAGGTGGAAGGATCACTTGAGCCCGGTAGTTCAAGACCAGCCTGGGCAACATAGGGTGACCACATCTCTGCAATACATAAAATTAAAAACTTAGCTGGGTGTGGTGGCATGTGCCTGTGCTCTCAGCTACTCGGGAGGCTGAGGTGGGAGGATTGCTTGAGTCTGGGAGTCGAGGCTGCAGTGAACCATAATCACATCACTGCACTCTAGCCTGGGCAGCAGAATAGGACTAATACTTTGCTTCTAATTTATATATTTGCTGTGAGCTACAACAGCTTTTTATATGTGTCTATTATGTATGATTTATGCTTCATCATTTAAATATTGATGTGGATTATGATGACTTTTAGCAAAGGTTTTATTCATTCAGTTGATTGATTTTTTTTTTTTCTTTAGGTATGGTTTGGAGAAGATCTGCCTCTAAGTCCTCGGAGTCCTCTGACTCCCAGACACGGACCAGGATTGGCTAATGTTTGTCAGTATGATGAGTGGATAGCTGTGAGGCATGAAGCCACTTTGTTGCCCATGCAAGAAGATCTGTCAATCTGGTTATCTGGTTTATTAGGTGAGGCTTGAAACAATACCCAAAATTGTATTATCTTATTCAATATGCATTTATTGAGAGCCTTACTCTTTGTCAAGGAGTGATTGTTACAGATGCTGGGGATACTCTAGTGAATGAAATATTCAGTGCCCTTGCTCTCACCAAGGTTACGTTTCAGCTGGGGAAATAGTCTGATTCACCTTGAACCTTGGGTCTTGAATAGTAGGAAATTTGCGATTTAACTGAAGAGGTCAGTAAGCTTTGAATAATGAACATTTTCACTGTTAATATTAAAATCATCTTTAAAAATTGTATCGGTCTAATTTTTTTTTTTTACTGATTTCCTCCCACCTTGACCCACCTTAGTCTTGCATAAGCCATGAACTTTGAGTGAAACTTACACTGTAGGTTAAATGATTACAATTTCTGAGGCATTGAAGGATAGAGCCATATGAAACCTAGGAAGAAATGTCAGGTTGGAGAATGTCTGGCATCATATTTTTTACTCTATTAGAGAATATGATGAATGCTTTAAACTTTCTCCCCAGAAAAATTTTACTTTAAATAATTTTATGTAGAATTCTCAAGTTTTCATGAAAAAGAATATCTTAAAAGATATAGCCCTTCCAAGATAATTAAATACCAAATACCCACTGTAGTTGTCTATTATCAGTTTGATGGATAATGTTTAGCGTTTATTATGTAATAATAATGTTTTTAAAGAAGACATTCTAGAAGTAAAAAGTTAGTATTCCCTGGGTATTTGTTATGGTATTGTCTTTAATTTTAAAATTGCAACCAAGTCCATCTTATTTATTGAGACTGTTTTTCTTGTGCAAGGAATATTAATATGCAGTGAATTTATTTCATTTTAAATGAAATAAAATCGATGTCAGTTTTCTTTATTTTTTCTGTACTTCTACATTACAGATATTTTTGTTTCAGTATCATTAACTGGCCATTATTTGTTATTTTAACTGTACCTTCTAAGAGTAAGTATTTAGAGTCTGATCTGATATTTTTCTAGTGTTTTGCTGTAATCTGATTCTATGTAATTAATTTTAACCATATTGTTTGAGTTTTTCTTTCTAGAAGAATCTTAACTTTGAAATATATTTTTAGGTATTAAAGTTAAGGCAGAAAAATTATTGGAAGAACTTGATAATGGAGTACTATTATGTCAACTGATCGATGTTCTTCAAAACATGGTGAAAACATGCAATTCTGAAGAATCAGGGGTAAGTAAATGTTTGACAGTATTGATTTTATGTCTTGGTACATATTAATTTATGTACATTTCTTATCTCTAGAAGGTTGTAAACTTCCATGCCAACTGCCTATGAGATGTTAAATAATTTACTTAACCCTTTTCAAAATCTGGAAAAATGTTCTCTTTCATAAAATGAGATTAGCAGTTACCTTAGGATTTATTTGTGAGAGTTCAATCAAATTAAATGAATGAATGTATAGATGGTGTCTAACATAGTGCTTGATGCATAGTAGATCCAGCTCTTCTTGAGAACATTAACATAACTTCCTTGTAGAACTGTTGTGAGGGTTAAATGGGAAAAGAGCTTGTGATGGTTCCTGGCACACAAGTAGCAGCTGCTATTATTATTATTTTCTTCTTTATACATTCTCCATATATTGCTTTGGTAAATTTTATAAATATTTATTGGATAAATAATAAATTTTTTAGACAGTTTTCATTCATTAACCCTGAAGTCATGATTTGAAGTAGATAAGGTTTCCTGTCTTTTCATCAAATGTAGGTATTCTCAAGAGTTTGGAGTCTGGAAATTTACACACAGTTGGTGGAAATATAAAGGAGTATCATCATTCTGGGGGACAGTGGATGATATGTGTGTGTATATATATATATGTATATCACTGAAAATAAAGTATATCTTGTAAAAAATATTTTGTGAGTACATATACTAGGTGTATATACTTATGGGGTACCTGAGATACTTTGATACAGGCATGCAATAAGTAATAATCACATCATGGAAAATAGGATATCCATTCCCTCAAGCATTTATTCTTTGTTTTTACAAGCAATCCAATTGTACTCCTTTAGTTATTTTTAAATGTACAATTAAACTATTATTGACTGTAGTCACCCTGTTGTGCTATCAAATACTAGGTCTTAATAATTCTTTCTAACTATATTTTTTGCACCCTTAACCATCTCCACTTCCCCCCACCTCCCATAACTCTTCCCAGCCTCTGCTAACCATCCTTCTGCTATCTCCATGAGTTCAATTGTTTTGATTTTTAGCACCCACAAATAATTGAGAACATTTGGTGATTTTCTTTCTTGCCTAATGTATCTCACTTAACATAATGACCTACAGTTCCATCCATGTTGTTACAAATGACAGGATCTCAGTCTTTTTAATAGCTCAGTGGTACTCCATTGTATATATATGCCACATTTTCTTTACCTAGTCGTCTGTTGATGGACTTTTAGGTTGATTCCAAATCTTGGTTATTGAGAACAGTGCTTCAGAAAACATGGGAGTGCAGATAGTCTCTTTAATATACTGATTTCCTTTCTGTTGGGTATATACCCAGTGGGTTGTTGGGTCATATGGTAGCTCTATGTTTAGTTTTCTGAGGAACCTCCAAACTGTTCGCCATAGTGGCTGTAGTGATTTATATTACCACCAGCAGTGTATGAGGGTTCCCTTTTCTCCACATCTTTGCCAGCATTTGTTATTGCTTGTCTTCTGGATAAAAGCCATTTTAATTGGGGTGAGATATCTCATTGTAGTTTTGATTTGCATTTCTCTGATGATCAGTGATGTTGAGCACCTTTTCATATACCTGTTTGCCATTTGTGTGTCTTTTGAGAAATGTCTATTCAAATTTTTTGCCCATTTTTAAATTGGATGATTAGATTTTATCCTACAGAGTTGTTTGAGCTCCTTATATATTCTACTTATTAATCCTTTGTCAGATGGATTGTTTGCAAATATTTTATCCCATTCTTTGGGTTGTTTTTCAATGTGTTGTTTCCTTTACAGTGCAGAAGCTTTTTAACTTGATATGATTCTATTTTTGATTTGGTTGCTTCTGCTTTTGGGGTATTACTCACGAAGTTTTTGCCCAGACCAATATCCTGGAGAGTTTTCCCAATGTTTTCTTGTAGCAGTTGCATAGTATGAGGTCTTAGATTTAAGTCTTTAATCCATTTTTATTTCATTTTTATATATGGTGAGAGATAGGGGTCAAGTTTCATTCTTCTGCATGTGAATACCCAGTTTTCCCAGCAGATTTTATCGAAGAGACTGTCCTTTCTCCAATCTATGTTCTTAGCACCTTTGTTATAAGTGAGTTCACTGTAGTTATCTGGATTTATTTCTGGGTTTTCTTTTCTGTTCCATTGGTCTGTGTCTCTTTTTATGCCAGTACCATACTGTTTTGGTTGAAGTTAGGTAATGTGATTCCTCCAATTTTGTTCTTTTTGCTCAAGATAGCTTTGATTATTCTCGGTCTTTTGTGATTCCATATAAATTTTAGGATCTTTTTTCCATTTCTATGAAGAACGTCATTGGTATTTTGATAAGGATTGCATTGAATCTGTAGATTGCTTTGAGTAGTATAGCCATTTTAACAATATTGATTCTTTCAATCCATGCACATGGAATATTTTTCCATTTTTTGGTGTCCTCTTCAATTTTTCGTTAGTGTTTTGTTTATCGTAGAGATATTTCACTTCTTAGCTTAAGTTAATTCCTAGGTATTTAATTTTATTTGTGACTGTTGTAAATGGGATTACTTTTTATTTCCTTCTCAGATTGTTGGCACAAAAATGCTACAGATTTTTGTATGTTGATTTTGTGTCCTGAAACTTTATTGAATTTGTTTATCAGCTCTAATAGTTTTTTTGTGTGTGGGGTCTTTAGGTTTTTCTAAATATAAGATTGTATCATCTGCAAACAAGAATATTTGACATCCTCCTTTCCAGTTTGGATGCAAAATCTTTCTTTCTCTTGTCTGATTACTCTAGCTAGGACTTCCAGAACTGGGTTGAATGACAATGATGAAAGTGGGCATCCTTGTTGTGGTCCAGACCTTAGAGGAAAGGCTTTCAGTTTTTCCCCATTTGGTATGATACTAGCTGTGGGTCTGTCATCATATGGCTTTTATTATGCTGAGGTGTGTTCCTTCTATACCCAGTTTCTTTAGGGTTTTTATCACAAAGGGATTTAAATTTTATCAAATGCTTTTTCAACATCAGTTGAAATGATATATATGTTTTTTATACTTCATTCTGTTGATAAGATGTATCACACTGATTTATTTGCATATGTTGAAACATCTTTGCATCCCTGGGATAAATCCCAGTTGGTCATGATGAGTAATCTTTTAAATGTATTGTTGAATTCAGTTTGCTAGTATTTTGTTGAGGATTTTTGCAGCAACATTCTTCAGAGATATTGGTCCGTTGTCTTCATTTTTTGATATATCTTTGTCTGGTTTTGGTGTAATACTGGCCTCATCAAATGAGTTTGGAAGTAATCCCTCCTCTGCTGCTTTTCAGAATAGTTTGAGTAGGATTGCTATTAATTCTTCTTTAAATGTTTAACCCAAAGAACACTAGGGCTTCAGCAGTGAAGCCCTCGGGTCCCAGGCTTTTCTTCACTGGGAGGCTTTTTATTACGGCTTTGATCTTGCTAACTTGTTATTGGTCTGTTCAGGTTTCGTTGTCATACAGTTGCTCAGTATGATCCTTTAAATTTCTGTGGTATCAGTTGTAATGTCTCCTTTTTCATCTCTGATTTTATTTGGGTCTTCTCTCTTTTTTTCTTAGTCTGACTTAAGGTCTGTCAATTTTATTTATCCTTTCAAAAAACCAACTTTAAGTTTTGTTTATCTTTTGGTATTGTTTTTGTCATTTCAATTTTATTTATTTCTGCTGGTTTTGATTATTTCTTTTCTTGTACTAATTTCAAGTTGATTTGCATTTGCTTTTTAGGTCTTTAAGATGCATTGTTAGGTTATTTATTTTAAGTTTTTCTTCTTTTTTGATGTGGACACTTACAGCTATAAATTTCCCTCTTAATACTGCTTTCACTGTATCCCATAGGTTTTGGTATTTGTGTTTTCATTATTATGTTTTTCAAGAAAAATTTTCAGTTTTCTTCTTAATTTCCTCATTGACCCACTGGTCAGTCATTCAGGAACATATTGTTTAATTTCCATGTGTTTATATTGTTTCTGAAATTACTCTTGTTATGGATTTCCAGTTTTATTCCATTATGGTCAGAGAAGATGCTTTATGTTATTTCAGGTTTTTTTTAACGTTTTAGGACTTGTTTTGTGACCTAACATATGATCTATGCTTGAGAATGATCCATCTGCTGAGGAGAATAAAGCAGCTGCTGAATGAGATGTTCTGTAAATATCTATTAGGTCCATTTGTTCTATAGTGAAGATTAAGTCTGATGTGTCTTTTTTGATTTTCTGTCTCCGGAAGATCTGACCAATGCTGAAAGTGGGGTGTTGGGAGTCTATCTCTCTCTTTAGCTGTAATAATATTTGCTTTATTTAGCTGAGTGTTCTAGCATTGGGTGCGTATATATTTACAATTTTTATATCCTCTTGCTGAATTGACCTCTTTGTCATTGTATAATGACCTTCTTTGTCTCTTCTTATGGGTTTTGTCTTAGAATTCATTTTGTCTTATATAAATATAGCTACTCCTGTTCTTTTTCGGTTTCCCATTGGCATGGAATATCTTTTTCCATCCCTATATTTTCAGTCTATATGTGTCTTTATAGGTGAAGAGTGTTTCTTGGAGGCAACAGATAGTTGGGTCTTGCTTTTTCATCCATTCAGCTACCCTGTGTCTTTTGATTGGAGAATTTAGTCTATTTACATTCAGTGTTATAACTGATAAATAAGGACTTACTCCTGCCATTTTGTTGTTTTCTGGTTGTTTTTTGGTCGGCTCCTTCTTTCCTTCCTTCCTGTCTTTCTTTTAGTGAAGGTGATTTTCTCTGGTGGTATGCTTTAATTTCTTACTTTTTATTTTTATTTTTTGTGTATCTGTTGTATGTTTTTTGATTTGAGGTTACCATGAGACTTGCAAATAATATAACCCATTATTTTAAACTGATTGCATAAGCAAATGAACTATTAATAGCAAAAAGAAAACTAATAAAAACTCTAACTTCATCCCCTTGCTTTTTAATTTTTGTTGTTTTTCTTTATGTCTTATTATACTATGTCTTGAAAAGTTGTAGTTATTAATTTTGATTGGTTCATTGCTTAGTCTTTCTACTTTAATATAATATTTTACATACCATAATTACAGTGTTAACAGTATTTTGTGTTTTCCTGTGTACTATTACTAGTGAATTTTGTATTTTCAGATGATTTCTTATTGCTCATTAAAAGGCAAAAGATTTATATGCTCTGAAGAGAAACCAGAGTATTCTTATTGCTCATTAACATCCTTTTCTTTCAGACTGAAGAACTCACTTCAGCATTTCTTGTAGGATGGTCTGGTGTGGATGAAATCCCTCAGTTTTTGTTGTCTGGGAAAGTCTCTATTTCTCTTTCATGCTTAAAGGATATTTTCACTGGATATACTATTCTAGGGTAAAAGGTTTTTTCCTTCAGCACTTTAAATGCCATGTCACTCTCTCTTGGCCTGTAAGGTTTCCACTGAAAAATTTGCTGCCAGACATACTGGAGCTCCATTGTATATTATCTGTTTCTTTTCTATTGCTGCTTTTAGGATCCTTTCTTTATCCTTGACCTTTGGGAGTTTATTAAATGTCTTGAGGTAGTGTTCTTTGGGTTAAATCTGCTAGTGTTTTATAACCTTCTTGTACTTGAATATTGGTATCTTTCTCTAGGTTTGGGAAGTTCTGTGATAATACCCCTTTGAATAAACTTTCTATCCCCATCTCTCTCTCTGCCTCCTCTTTAAGGCCACTAACTCTTAGGTTTAGCCTTTTGAGGCTATTTTCTAGATCCTTTAGGTATGCTTCGTTGTTTTTTATCTTTTCTTTTGTCTCCTCTGTATTTTCCAGTAGGCTTCCTTGAAGCTCAGTAATTCTTTCTTCTGCTTGATCAGTTCTGCTATTAAGAGACCCTGATGCATTCTTCAGTATGTCAATTGCATTTCTCAACTCTAGAATTTCTACTTGATTCTTTTAAATAATTTCAGTCTCTTCGTTAAATTTGTCTGATAGTATTCTTTCTCTATGTTATCTTGAATTTATTTGAGTTTCCAAAACACAGCTATTTTCAATTCTCTGTCTGAAAGGTCACATATCTCTGTTTCTTCAGGATTGGTCCCTGGTACCTTACTTATTTGGTGAGGTCATGTTTTCCTGAATGGTCTTGATGCTTGTAAGTGTTCATCAGTGTCTAGGCATTGAAGAGTTAGGCATTTATTGTAGTCTTTGCAGTCTGGGCTTGTTGTGTCCATTGTTCTTGGGAAGGCTTTTCAGGTATTCGAAGGGACTTGGGCCCCAAACCCAATAATGCCGTGGTTCTCGCAGACTTATAGAGGTACCGCCTTAGTGATCTTGGATAAGGTCTGGAAGAATTCTCTGGATTACCAGATAGAGATTCTTGTGTGTGCATGTGGGTTTTTTTTTCCTTACTTTATCCCAAATGAATGGAGTATCTCCCTTTGTGCTGGGCCTCCTGGATCTGGGGATGGGGGGACACAAGTGCCCCTGTGGCCACCACCACTGAGACTGCACTGTTTCACACCTGAAGCCAGCACAGCACTGGGTCTCGCCCAAGACCTGCTGTAACCACCACTTGCCTACCACCTAAGTTCACTCAAGGCCCTAGGGCTCTATTATCAGCAGGTGTCACAGCTAGCCAGGTTTGTGTCCCTCCCTTCAGAGTCATATTCCCCCAGGCCCTGTTGGGTCCAGAGATGCTGTCTGGGAGTGAGATTTAAGTCTTTTTTTTTTTTTTTTTTTTGAAACGGAGTCTCGCTCTGTCGCCCAGGCTGGAGTGCAGTGGTGCGATCTCATCTCACTGCAAGCTCCACCTCCCGGGTTCACGCCATTCTCCTGCCTCAGCCTCCCGTGCAGCTGGGACTACAGGCACCCACCACCGCGCTCGGCTAATTTTTTTTTGTATTTTTAGTAGAGACGGGGTTTCACCATGGTCTCGGTCTCCTGACCTCGTGATCCGCCCGCCTCGGCCTCCCAAGGTGCTGGGATTACAGGCTTGAGCCACCGCACCCAGCCTGAAGTCTTAAACCTTAGGAATTTACCTGATGTTTTGTTTTACTGCAGCAAAGCCAGCACTCAGACCACAAGCCAAAATCCTTCCCACTCTTTCTTCCTCTTTTTATGGGCAGAGGAACCTCTCCCTGTGGCTACTACCACCACGGGCCCATGTGGGTTTCTGCCAGGCCACTGCTAATAGAACCCAAGGGCTCTTTAGTCAGCTTGTGGTGAATGCTGCCAGGCCTGGGACTTACCCTTCAGGGCAGTGGCCTGCCCTCTGGCCCAGGCCAGTTCCAGAAATGCTGACGAAGAGCCTAGGCCGGAAGCTGGGGACCCCTCAGAGCTTGCTTGGTGCTCTACCCCACCGTGGCTGAGTTGGTCCCTAAGGCACAAGACAGAGTCTGCCTTACTTTTCCCCCTGTCTTTCTCAAACAGGAGGAGTCTTTCATTGTAGGCACCAATACTGGGAATGTATTCAGTCCCACCTGAAGCTAGCATGTCTCAGAGCCCAACACCCATGGCGTATTACCTGGGTATCACTGCTGGTTTCTTCACCAGGGATTCTTTACTCAGCAGGTGATGAATCCTGCCAGGTCACTACTGTGACAAGGCAGCACTGAGTTCAGTGTAAATCCTCCAGTTGCTGCGCTGTCTCCCAAGTGCACAGCTTTCTCTGCACCTTGTGGCTGCTGCCAGTGGATGGGGGAGGGGTGGTGCAAGCACACACTTAGCCACCCTGGTTGATGTCTCAGTAGGTCATATGCTCCTCCCCTCTGGTCCACTGGCTCTGAGTCCAGCTCAGCACTGGGCTTGCCTAGGACTTGGAATTCTTGTGGCCTAGACTGCCCCTCCGTTCACTTAGGTCCCCAGAGCACTCCAGTTTGTGGTACCAAGGCTTGTCTGAACTCAAGCTCTGATTACTATAATGGGTGAGTCCCCTCTAGCTGGGGTTGGTCCAAATGCTTTCTCTATGGGCAGACGTCAGGTATTAAAGCCTGGTTCTGCCTTCTGCTGAACCAGAACAGCAGTGAATTCAATGTAAAGCCTCAAAATCACTGTGCTCTCCCTCTCCCAAATACACAGGTACTCTGTGCCATGTGGTTGCTACCGGAAGATGGAGGAAGGGGTGGGCAGTTTCAGACTGTCTTTCCTGCCCTCTTCAATGTCTCTCTCAGTGATACGAAATTAAAATCAGATTGCTCATTTGATTTTTGATTCTTGTAATGGTGCTTTTTGTGTGTAGCTAGTTGTTAAAATTTGATGTTCCTATGGGTAAGACGAATGGTGTAGGTTAGTATGGGGCTATCTTGCTCTGCCCCCTAAAGCACATCTTTTGATACATAGTTCTACTTGTAGCAGTTTATTCTGAGAAGATAATCAGAAGTTTGTGAAAGTGATAGTACAAAAATTAGGAACAACCTAAATGTTCATCAATAGAGAAATTGTTAAAATTTAATTATGGTAACCAGACACATTGGAATATTATACATTCATTAGAAACAATTTTTTAAATATGTTATTTTGAACCCCAGATGATGTCTACAACCTGTCATTTCGTGTATATGCACACACACACACACAAATCAAATTGAAGAATGGTTTATGTGACATTTTGTAGATACAAATATGTGTATAGTTGTGCATAGAGATGTCTTGTCAAAATGTGGGTGAGAGGATTTCAGTTGATACTTTGTATTTTGCTATTGGTTTGATTTTTTTTTTTTGCAATGATTGTCTATTCTGTATTCAATCAGTAAAAAAAACTCCTAAGGTTATTTTAGTTTTGGAAATAAATAGTAACAGGAAGGATATACAAGGAACTGGTAATAGTGGTTAACTCTAGGGAGAGAGAGGAACTGGGGGTAGGTGAGAAAAAGACTTAATATCCTACTGTACCTACTGCATTAACAAAGATCATATTCATGAATTGCTTATTCAAGTAAAAATTTAAACCAAACCAAAACAAAAAAATCTCTTAGTCTCAGCAGAATTATCTAAATACTCGTGGAGCAAGTAGTAAAAAAAAATTAGGATTCTGTGAAACTTAGATCATCAGTTTTCAAAGAACTTTAATTAAGAAGGAACAACTACTTCCTTATTTGATAGTCTCCTCAAGAAACTCAGAACCATCTTTATGAATCTGCATGGAAGGAAGTAAGCAAAAATGGGTGTCTGTGATTTTTTTTTTTTTTTTTTTTGAGAAAGAGTCTTGCTCTGTTGCCCAGGCTGGAGTACAGTGGCACGATCATAGCTTACTGCGTCCTGGAACTGCTGGGCTCAAGTGATCCTCTCACCTCAGCCTCCTGAGCAGCTGGGACTTTAGCTACGTGCAACCACATCTGGCTAATATTAAAAATAATATTTTGTAGAGATGAGGTCATACTATGTTTCCCAGGCTGGTCTTGAACTCCTAGCCTCAAGCAATCCTTCTGCTTCAGCCTCCCAAAGTGCTGGGGTTACAAATGAGTCATCATACTCATCTCTTAACTTTTAACATAGCAAGAATTTGAGGTTTATATTGAACTATGTGTAGAGAGACATGCCATTGAGATGTGCTTTGCAATTATTAGGCTGTCAGTTTTTATTTTAATTAAGATTCTTGCGTCATTTTAAAAAGAAAGAGGTGAGAGATGTTTGACCCTACTGCTAATTTTGACCAAATCTTTTTTCTAGGAATCATTTTCTGGAATATACTTTAAAGCAGCAGTCCCCAATCTTTTTGGCACCAGGTACCAGTTTCATGGAAGACAGTTTTTCCACAGATTTGGGCGGGGGTGGTTCTGGTATGAAACTGCTCCACCTCAGATCATCAGCCATTAGATTCTCATAAGGAGCACACAGCCTAGATCTCTTGCATGTGCAGTTCACAATAGGGTTCGAGCTTGAATCTAATACCGTCGCTAATCTGACAGGCAGAGCTCAGGTGGTAACGCTTGCTTAGCCACTGCTCACCTCCTGCTGTGCGGCCTGATTGCTAACAGGCCATGGACCGGTACCAGTCTGTGACCCAGGGGTTGGGGACCTCTGCTTTAAAGTAAAATAAAATAGTTTTCAAAACTATCTTTTTTCTCTAAAGTTGTGTACTTTTTGGTTACAGGTGATGGATTGAACATTTATTTAGTAATATCAAAATGAATGTTCAATGAAAATATCCTTGATACATTTTTGAAATTATTCTTTTGTCTTTTCCAGAATTTTCCAATGAGAAAAGTGCCCTGTAAGAAAGATGCTGCATCAGGTTCATTCTTTGCTCGGGACAATACCGCAAACTTCCTTCACTGGTGTAGGGACATTGGGGTTGATGAAACTTACCTCTTTGAATCCGAAGGTTTAGGTAAGTGATGTTGTTGTCATTCTTGTTTTTAATGCTTACTAGGATGCTTTAATATCCTTCACCTCTAATTTTTCTTTCCAAATAAGGACTCAAATGCCTCATCTCATTTTCCTAGAAAAATGTATAATTTGAATATATGTACAACTATTGGAGAATCAGATACTAAATCAAATATATTAACCTTTTCACTTAAAGATTTTATGTGTCTAGAATGCCCTAAAATTCTAAATTCCTAAATGAGTTGGCTACAGGAAGGTTCTGGACTAATGCTTTAGTAATTAATATTTTCGTTAAGAATTACTCTACCAAGCCCAAAAAGTAGTAACTTCCCTTTAACGGGATAATTATGGAAATGACAGAAAGCCTAATAATGTGTTATCATGGTGTTTAGCTTTACCTTACAAACAACAGCTGCCAACTTGATTATCTAATGGATTAATATTTTTGACAATTCATTTTGAGAAGTCATGCTCTGTTGAAGAATTATTGCTGTATTTTCTCATTTCCTTGAAGTCAACAGAAGCATCTGTGCAGTGACTAAAGCGGTAGCTATTTAAGTTTTATACTATATTTGAAAGCATTTATATGTGTGTACATACACACACACCCACCCCCCACCCCCAGACATTGAATTCATAATGTGATAAGTGCAGCAGCGTACCAAGGGCAGGGCTGTGGGAGTTGTCTGCCCTGGTAGAAGTTTTATCACTGACATAGTTTAGGATTGCTGGTTTGTGGTGATAGTAAAAAGCAAACTGACTTTTTGTTGGTTGTATTATTATTTTAAAATTCTCTACTGACAGTACACACCCTTATTGCCCTCACACAGGGTAAGCGGCCTCCTGTTTGCTCTGCATCTGGGCACCCCTATCCAGTGTAGAGCAAGCATGGGATGCTATTTTATCCCTCTGTTTGCACCTTGCTTTAGATCCAGATGGGCTGATCATTATTGACAGTGTAGTTGATGTAATGGCACATCTACTTTCTAGAGATCAAAACAAAGTGGAAATGCTTTGAATTCTGTAGTTTCTAGTTTATTATTTCTAAAAGGACATAAGATTGTTGTATATTTCTCATTTTCAGTAGAAGGGATCTTCTCACTCTCCTGAAGGTCAGTATAGGACTAAGTAAAGCACTGCCAATACCAGTATTCATTTTGGGGCGTTGAACCGATAAGCTAATATTTTTACTCTCCAGAGGTCTCAAAGATGAGCCTCTTAATTTTTTACACTTTGCTACTAGCAACTCAAAGCTATTTTATGAAACAAATATACTATTTTAAGGAACTTAGAAAGTATTTAGAAAAACAAATTTAGTAAAAATTTTAGGATAAATTCCTCTGTTGGTATGAATTTTAAACTCAAATGTAGGCTTTTTATTGCTTTGAAAGAGTATACTTTGTGCTTGGGGTGTATAATAGATGCTATTCATAAATCAAAGAACAATTACCATTTCTTTTTTTTTTTTTTTTTTTTTGAGATGGAGTCTCGCTGTGTCGCCCAGGCTGGAGTACAGTGGCGCGATCTCAGCTCACTGCAAGCTACACCTCCTGGGTTCACGCCATTCTCCTACCTCAGCCTCCAGAGTAGCTGGGACTACAGGCGCCTGCCACCACGCCCGGCTAATTTTTTGTATTTTTAGTAGAGGCTGGGCTTCACCGTGTTAGGCAGGGTGGTCTCAATCTCCTGACCTCATGATCTGCCAGCCTCAGCCTCCCAAAGTGCTGAGATTACAGGCGTGAGCCACCAAGCCCGGCCAACAATTACTATTTCTATTGAGGGAATCAGGGCACATGCAATTAATGCCCATATTGCACATGATTAGGTTAGGATTCAGAAGTTTCCTAGAGTTTCTAACTTTAAGGACTGGAACAGAAAGGTAGATGATCCACAACTACTATATCATTGCATTTAGCATGTGTTCCGTGATCAGGCCTTTTTAAAAATTGTTTTAAGGATCTCTGTTTACCTTTATGTTGCATTGCCTTTTACATTTATTTTTATTTTAAAAATTGTATTAAAATGCACGTAAAGTTTACTATCTTAGGCTGGGTGCATTGGCTCACACCTGTAATCCCAGCACTTTGGGAGGCTGAGGCGGGTGGATCACCTGAGGTCAGAAGTTTGAGACCAGCCTGGGCAACATGGCGAAACCCCGTCTCTACTAAAAATACAAAAATTAGCTGGGCATGGTGGTACACGCCTGTAGTCCCAGGTACTCAGGAGGCGGAGGCAGGAGAATTACTTGAACCTGGGAGGCAGAGGTTGCAGTGAGCCAAGATCACGCCGCTGCACTCCAGACTGGGTGAAAGAGTGAGACTCATAAAAAAAAAAAATTACTGTCTTAACCATGTAACCATTTTTAAGTGTATTAGGTTTCTTTTGTAGTAGCATAAAAATTGAGATATGCTGTACATAATCTAAAATTCATAATTTTAAAATGTACATTTCAGTGGTTTTTAGTATATCACCATGTTGTACAATCATTACTACTATCTAATTTCAGAACATTTCTGGAAAATCTGTACCTATTAGCAATTAGTCCCAGTTATTCTCTTACCCCATGCCAAGGCAAACTCTATTCTCTGTCTCTATGGATTTGCATATTCTGGATGTTTCATATAAATGGAATCATACAATATGTGGCCTTTTGTGTCTGTTTCTTTTACTTAGCACAGTGGTTCATTTATGTTGTAGCATGTAACAGTACTTAGTTCCTTTTTATGGTAGACTAATATTCCATCGTATAGATATGCCATATTTTTTTAAGCCATTCATCAGCTAGTGGGCATTTGGATTGTTTCCACTCTTTGGCTATTATGAATAATGTTGCTGTGAACATTTGTGTACAAAGTTTGAAGTAAACATATTTCTTAATTCTCTCAGATATATACCTAAGAGTGGAATTTCTAGGTCATATGGTAATAATTCTGTTTATCTTTTTGAGGAGCTGTTTTCAAAGTGGCTGCACCATTTTACATTTCCACCAGCAGTGCCCAAGTGTTCCAATTTCTCCACATCTTTGTCAATACTTGTTATTTTCCTGTTTTTGTTTTTATTATAACCATCCTAGTGGGTGTAAAGTAGTATTTTGTTGTGGTTTTGATTTGCATTTCCCTAAGGATATTGAACAACTTTTTATATGCTTGTTAACCACTTGTATAAATTCTTTGGAGACTATCTCTTCAAATCCTTTGCCTGTTTTAAAAATTGGGTCATTTACCCTTTTTGTCAACTTGCAAGAATTCTTTATATATTCTAGATACTAGGCCATATTAGATAGGATTTGTAAATATTTTCTCCTAGCCTTTGGGTTATTGTTTTACTTACTTTATAGTGTCCTTTGATATACGAAAGTTTTAAATTTTGGTGATGTTTAATTTATCTATTTTTTTTTTTTTGCTTTGTCCATACTTTTGGTCATCTAAAAATCCATTGCCTAATTAAAGTCATACATATTTTTAACCTATATTTTTTTCTGTAAATGTTACAGTTTGTGCCTCTTACGTTTAGGCCATTGATCTATTTTAAGTTAATTTTTGTATATGGTGGGAGGCAGGGGTTCAAATTCATTCTTTTGCATGTGGATGTCCAGTTGTGCCAACACCATTTGTTGAAAAGCCTGTTCTCTCCTTACTGAATTGTCTTAGCATCTTGTTGAAATTGATTGTACATAAATGTATGGGTTTATTTCTGGACACTCATTTCCATTCCATTGGTCTGTACATCCATCCCTATGCCAGAGATACACTGTCTTGATTATTGTAGCTTATAGTAAGTTTTGAAATTGGGAGGTGTGAGTCTCCAACTTTGTTCTTTTTCTAGATTGTTAGGCTTTTCTGTGCCCTTTGGAATCCCATATTAATTTGATCATCAGCTTTTCCATTTCTGGAAAAAAAAAGGGCTGTTGTAATTTTGATAAGGATTACACTGAATCTGTAGGTCAATTGGGGGAATGTTGCTATCTTAACAAGTTGTCTTTCCAATCCATGAACATGAGATGTCTTTATTTATAATCTTTTAAAATCTCATTCAACAGTGTTTTGTAGTTTTCAGTGTACAAGTATTACAATTCTGTGATTAGGTTTACTTCTAAGTACTTTGTTCTTTTCGAAGCCATTTCAAATGGAATTATTTTCGTTTCATTTTCAGACTGTTCATTTCTAGTGTATGCAACTAATTTTTGTGTATTGATATTATCTCTCACAACTTTGCTGAACTTATTAGCTCTAACAGTTATGTTGTAGATTCTTCAGGGTTTTCTTCTATACATACGATTATGTTACCTGTTTTTTGTTTTTTTGTTTGTTTGTTTGTTTTTGTTTTTGTTGCTTTGTTCTTTGAGACAGGGTCTCACTCTGTCACCCAGGACTGGAGTATAGTGGCATGATAATAGCTCACTGTAGTCTTGAACTCATGGATTCAGTTCATCCTCCTGCCTCAGCCTCTTGAGTATCTGGGATTACAAGTGTGCACCACCATGCCTAGCTAATTAAAAAAAAAAAAAAAAACTGTAGAAACAGGGTCTCACTTTGTTGCCCAGGCTGGTCTCAAACTCCTAGCCTCAAGCGATCTTCCTCCCTCAGTCTGTCCCAAAGTGCTAGGATTATAGGTGTGAGCCACCATGTCTGGCCTATGTTATCTGTTAATAGAGGTAGTTTTCCTTCTTCCTTTCTAGTCTAGATATGATTTATTTATTTTTCTTGCATAAATGCCATGGCTACCTCCTCCAATACAATGCTGAATAGAAATAATAAGAGTGGACATCCTTGTCTTTTCCTGGTCTTGAGAGGGAGACTTACAGTCTTTTACCTTTAAGAATGATAATGGCTGTGGGTTTTTCCTAGATGCCCTTTATCAGATTGAGAAACTTTCTTTTTTTTCCTAGTTTGTTCAGTCTTTTTTTTTTTTTAATCATGAAATGGTTGGATTTTGTGAAAAACTTCTTTGTCTCTTGAGATAATTGGGTTTTTTTCTTTATTCTGCTAATAGTATATTGCATTGGTTGATTTTCTTATATTGAACTATTTCTGCATAAATCCACTTGCATGGTATATAATCTTTTTATATGCTGCCAGATTTGGTTTGCCAGTATTTAATTGAGGATTTTTGTATCTATATTCATAAGACATACTGGGTTTTAGTTTTCTTATGATGTCTTCATTTGGCTACCTTTGGTATCAGGGTAACGCTGTCATCCTAGAATGGGTTAGGAAGTACTTTCTCCTCTTTGTAAGAGTTTGAGAAAGGTATTAACACATAATTCAATGCTAAAGATAGCTTAAAGTAAAATTGAGGTACTAGATATCTTTTAATGGTATCTCTTGTTGAAAGATCTGAAACATAAGCAGTGTTACTACGCCCTCAATTTTTTAGACTTTAAATACTGTGCAAATAAAGGTCCCTGGTAATTTTTCATTCTGTTCTTGTTAGCTGTTTTTTTAAACTAATTTGTCGAAGATAATAAGGAGAAAAAATAAAAGTGTTTTTTCTTCATTTTTCCTAAACAAGTAAACCTGCTGTCTTCATTATTCTTTTTTATTTAACTCTCTTCTTCCATGCCAGAAATATGTTTCCGTACTTAATTTTGCTGTATAAAATAAGTGGTTTTATTTTCCACAGTTTTGCACAAAGATCCAAGACAGGTGTATCTTTGTCTTCTTGAGATTGGTCGAATTGTGTCAAGGTATGTATTCCACAATATTTCAGAATTTCAGTGTTATAAACATTTTAAATCTACTGAATTTTAGTTTAGAACACTATTTTCTATAAATAAAAAATGCTTTAAATTAACTATTTTCCTATTTTATCTTTTTGTTTCTTTATCAACTTCGTTCTGTTTGCATGAGCATATGTAAACATCCGAGTTCTCAATATAGCTTGTCTTCTTTTACTGTTAAACTATGGGAGTGGTTACTTAAATTTTTTAGATTAAGGATAGGGTAAGAGCATGTAGTCTAAGGCAGTTCAAGTCAAAGCAAGTCTTCTGAATACAGAGAGGATCTGGCAGAAGGCAAGGAGTGGTGTCCCCCATACCTACTTCAGTTCTATCTTTACTCAGCAGCTGATTTGAAAGCCGCCACCTTTCAGGATCCCAGGTAGAATATTGGGAGCATCCTGCAACCCAAATATGTGCTATGATGTGAGGATTGTAATATAGATATTTTACAATCTATGAGACATGAAAAAGCATTTTCAAATATCCCAGTGAAACAATTGGTAGAAGAGGATCATATAGACTTTACTTCAGAAAGAAAGTCTATCTTGATATGCAGGCAAGTGCCTGGGTCAACTTTGCTTGAATGATCAGATCTCCTGGTTGGTTTTCAGATATGGGGTTGAGCCACCAGTGTTAGTAAAACTTGAGAAAGAAATTGAGTTAGAAGAGACTTTGCTTAATACTTCTGGGCCTGAAGATTCCATCAGCATTCCAAAATCGTGCTGTCAGCATGAAGAGCTACACGAAGCTGTAAGTAGTTGCCACATTTTCTTTTGAACATAATACCTTGAAGTCTCATAGTTTTAAGCACTTCTGGTTTGCTACAGGTGATGCTATTTTTAAAAGCAAGTGTTTCTTATTCAGAATATAAACCAGTACTATTCTCCATTCTCTGATGAATTCAGGGCATTATATTTTAAAGGCGATTTGTTACTGCTTGTGTATGATGAGGAATAAATGTAGTTGAGGAGTGGTGGGGCAAATAGATTGGAACTCATCTTGAAGAGCACTATAGGCCACAAGAATTCATTGATTCTTTTTTTAGTCTGGCAGTATTGTAATCTGATTTGCAAATTATAAGGAATATTCTCACGGTCAGGTAGAGGTTATCTTGGTTTTGTGGTAATAATCCAGGCATGAGATGAGAGCTTGAACTTGAGCAGCAGTAATGGGGATGGAGCAAAAGGAACAAATATAAGACATATTTAGGAGGTATTGTTAGGAGAATTGACAGGAATTAGTGAGTGTTTGTGTGAGAGAGAGAATCTAGGGTGATTTCCAAGGTTTCTCTAAGTAGGTGGTATATTGATACTTGCAGAATATAGGAGGAGGAAAAGTTGTGAGGGAGGATTGATGGTTTTTTTTTTTTTTTGAGCATTCTCTCCTCCAGAATATATCCAAACTTGTTAGAGGATAGGTTACAACTGGACAGTCTTCTTAACTTTATCTGTTCATTAGGTAGAAGTTAATAGAGTTGCTCTTCCTTGGGTTGTGGGTCTTCTGCAGTGACTGCAGTGTGAACAATGAAGGTGAACTGAGCATGAACATTTTCTGCTTAGACTGTTGTTTGGACTGTAGCATTTTGTAAAAGGGTTAAATGTACAAAATTAAGAAATAATGAATAAATCATTACTAATAAACATTTTAAAAGTATTGCTTTGATTGTTTTGTTTAATGTAATGAAAGTCTATAGTAAAACTATCAGATAACCTTGCAAGACAGATTAAGAACATGTCAGAATGAATAACTCTTTTATCTGGCCAAAATATCTACCTACATTATGCAATTGATGTGTGTGTGTGTGTATATATATATATATAATGATTGTCAATATCAATATGGGAAACAAAGAATGCAGTAGGTAGAAAATAAAATTTAAATCTCATATAACCTTAAAGAATGATAAATAAAAAGGAAACATTGGAAAAATATTTTTATCAAGTGGAAAATACAGTGTGTTCATTTCCCTATTATATAAAGACCTTACACAATTTGATAAGAAAAACATTGCAGTAAGTAAATGGGTGAGGTCTGTGTTCACACAAGAAGAAAGTGCAGTGTCGAAACTTGCTGATAATCAAGGAAATCAGATTAAAACAGCTATGAAATACCATTTGCCCCATTAGCAAGATCTTTTAAAATTATTAAACCTGGTGCTTTTAAATTCTAGTAAACTGTACTTAGGGTTTACTATTGGCAATGGAAAATGATGTAAACTTTTGAAAAAGAAATGGACAAATTTAAGAGCTACAAAAATATTACTTTGTCATTTTTATTGTAGTTGAAGAGGGAAAAAGTGGCATAAATGAAAGTGTTTATTGCATTAGGACTTAGAATGGTGAAAAAGTAAATACCCTCAAATAGGGCAATGGTTTGGCAAATTAGGATTCATAATCTTAACATGATAATCATTGTGATCATTGTGAAGAATAATGTAGCAACAAGAAAAATGTTTATTTTGTGTAAAATATGTATATATAGACAAACTGTATAGAAATAAGAATGAAAATAATAGTAATATAGTACCTTTGTAGATTGTTTTTATTTCCTTAGCTATTTCCTTCAGTAATATAATGTAAATTATGTAATAAAATCAGAAGAAATCATTTCTTACCTATAGCTCTTATTTCTTTTAGGCTCATGCCTTGTTCTGATTGTGGGTTAGTGCTGATTTGTACTGCTCAATATAAGTGAGATTCAGGTATCTTAAATAAGGAAAAGATACGACATCTTATGTCTGCATTCCTGTTATGAAAACTAAAAAGAAACATTTCTCTAAATATATGTGTGCTATATGAATACATTCAATGTCTACCTGTAAATATGTGATCTACAGATATCTTGGAAAATAAGGAACAGTTATTATCTGATTCATGATTTAAAGTCCTGTTACAAAATATACAACAGCAATTCTATATACTTAGGAAATTTTTACAGACAGAAAGTGGTGACTAAAAGATATATCTCCTTTCAGATTACTTTGGTTAACTAATGTATCAACATGGTTCTAATAACTGTAAGCCCTTTCCCAGAGTTCAGTTTATTTTTCACCATTTTATGCACATGGTGTGTATGTTTGTATCAACGTATATGCACATGTGCACGTGTGCATGTGAACAAAATAAACTTGATTGGGTGACTTATGAAAATCAGTTCTGTTTGTTTATATGCACATTATTTTGTTAAATAAATGATATAGGAAAATAAATTCTGGACCTTTCTTACCAGGCCCTAGTGAATCCACAAGTGTTCATTTGATTTAGGTAGATATTTAAGACAATCATATAAATTTCTATTGGCGCTCAGCTAAATTAGGCCTATCTAAAGAGACTCTCTTTAATATCATGCCTAAGTTTAGTTATATGAGTTCGTTTTGATAAATTGTGTGTGGCAGTAATTGAGAAAAACATTCATGACCTTCCTTTTTCAAAAATGTAATTTTAGGAAAAGCCAAATATTTTCCACAGTGGTTGATGTGTGACTTTTTTCAATCATAGGTATTTCAACAAATATCTTCATTTAATATCTTTCCATTTCCATGTTTTAAATGTAGAATTCTTAAATTTGTTTTTATATTTACTGCAGTTCTACCATTAAAAATATTTATAATAATACAAAATTCTATAAGCTTCTTGACTGGTGGAAGTAGGGTTCCCCCATGCCAACTCCTATTTCCTTAGCAGGCTATTGAAACAGAGCATTTTTAGAGAAATGCATCTTGGATTGAAAATTTTAAGAATTTTATCCAGTCTTGACAGAATAGATGTGAATATGTTTCTGCCAATTTTAATAATAAATTTGAGCAAATCTAGATATTTCCCCCACAATATTAGTTTAGTACACTGTTAAGGGACAAGTGAAAATTCCTACTTAGCCTTTACTGTTGGCCTGTCTCTGATTTGACATGTATTATTAACTCAGGGCTTAAAATAAATTCAAGCTTAATAACAAACTCATATGTTTCTTAAAACTCAACAAATGTGTTAATTGACCTCACTGTGTTATATGTTTGAAGATGAAGGGTGGTGGGAAGGGAGGGTGGGAGAGAGAGAGAGAGAGAGAGAAAGAAAAAGAGGGTAGAGAGAGAGAGAAAGAAAAAGAGAGAGAGAGAGAGAGAGATACCGAGAGAGAGACAGACAGACACCAGCTAGGCTGTTTGGATCTGAAACCTGGCTCTGCTACTTACTAGCTGTATGATCTCAGGCAAGTTTAACCTCTCTTTGGTAAAATTGGGGAAAATAAGAATTTTACCACAAAGTCATTTTGGGAAGATTGTGGCTTTTTTATGTTAGATTAGCAATGTCTAATCTCAATATTTGTTAATAAGCACAGGAGAAGCGATTAAATCATTGAACCTAGAATTTTTGTCTTTGAGTTTGGTTTTCCTTAGCTATCAAATAATGTTACACTTTAAACAAAATGCTTTTTGTAACAAGCACTAAATTTTACTTGTTCGTCATCTTAGGTTAAACATATTGCTGAGGACCCTCCTTGTAGTTGTTCTCATCGATTTTCTATTGAGTATTTATCTGAAGGACGGTACCGACTAGGGGATAAAATACTCTTTATAAGAGTAAGTCCATTATTTACACTTTATTTACACATAAATACTGTTTTGAAATTGGATTTATTGCTTTACTAACCTTTTGCTCTCCTTTTACTTTTAAAAACATTGGAAAAGATGCTATTAATGGAAGGATTTCACTGTACAGGGAAAATGGAGTAATTTCTTTCATGAGTATATAATGAGTTTAGGTAAACACTCATCACACAGCAAACAACTAACTTCAGGATAGCTAAGATTATTTTGACAGTGAGTATAATAGGGGAAAAATCCTTGTATACCTCAAGGGACGTATTTCTCAAATTTTCTTAGAAAAAGGAATAATTTTCCATCATAAGAAGAAAAACTAAAACATGTAATAAGATTGAGTATCTATAGTAAAAAAAAAAAAAAAAGAAAAGAAAAAAAGAAAGAAATGTAGAGTTTATAATAATACAAGCCTTGGGCATTAAACGAAAATATTTTTCTCACTGACACAGAATCAGTATGTATACCAGTATGCTGATATATATGTTCATTTCCTTCCTTTGTCCCATCTACAGTTGATTAATTGTTCCTTTTGCTGCTAAGGAGATTGAAATATCACCTGTTCATCATTCTTTCCACTTCTCATACAGAAGCTGTCTTATTTCCAGTTTAGGAAAATAATATAAAAGTATTTAAAAACATAATTTCACCATCCATATTTTCTTCTATTTCACATATTATTACCTCCTCAGCCCCACCTAGCTCATACAGAAACATTTGCATGCATTTTCTTTTAAATAGCTTTATGTTTTAAGGCAGTATGATGTGGCAGTGCACAGAGCATAGGACTTAGAGTTAAAATTTGTGGGTAATCTCATACAGTTGTGCAGATTTGCTTACTGAATGGACAGGGCCCTAAAACCCAACTTGAGATATATTGGCAGAGCCAGGACGTCTTATGTTTAGGATGCAAGTTATATGTAAATACCTTCCTTACAAATTGGAAGATTTTGTATCATTAGTTGCATAATTCAGTGTGAGTTAAATTTATTATATTAATAATACAAGAAAGAAACTGTCAATTTGTAGTGAGGCTGTTGGCAAATGCTCTGAATTTTATAGATCACAGACATCACATATTGTAACTGCTAATGAATTGTAACTATAAACCTCACAGTATTACAGCTTTACTTTTTATTTTCCTTTGGGGGCAGATGCTTCATGGAAAACATGTCATGGTTCGCGTTGGTGGAGGTTGGGATACTCTTCAAGGATTTTTGCTTAAGTATGACCCCTGTCGAATATTACAGTTTGCCACACTAGAACAAAAAATTTTAGCATTTCAAAAAGGAGTTTCTAATGAAAGTGTACCTGATTCGCCTGCCAGAACACCTCAGCCTCCTGAAATGAATCCTTTGTCAGCAGTTAACATGTTTCAGAAACAAAATTCAAAACCCAGCATGCCAGTTAGTATTCCAAAAAGCAAAGAAAAACAGGGACGTCCACCAGGTGCATTGGTGCCAGCATCTTCACTGAAAGGAGGTAATCTGGGCTCTATGTCAGTCCGTTCTAAATTGCCAAATTCTCCCGCAGCATCTTCTCATCCCAAGCTCAAGTCTTCAAAAGGCATAACAAAGAAACCGCAGGCTCCTTCAAACAATGCATCATCTTCACTTGCTTCGTTAAATCCAGTAGGTAAAAACACTTCTTCACCAGCTTTACCAAGAACTGCACCTTGTATATCTGAGTCACCGAGAAAATGTATTTCATCCCCCAATACCCCTAAGGCCAAGGTTATTCCAGCCCAGAATTCAGCAGATCTGCCTGAGTCCACACTTTTGCCAAATAAGTGTTCTGGAAAAACTCAACCTAAGTATTTGAAACATAATCATATTTCTTCCAGAGATAATGCAGTATCTCACTTAGCTGCACATTCAAATTCATCCTCAAAGTGTCCCAAGCTACCTAAAGCAAATATACCTGTAAGACCTAAACCTTCTTTCCAGTCCTCTGCAAAAATGACAAAACCCAGTTCCAAAACCATAGCCACGGGTCTAGGAACACAGTCTCAACCATCCGATGGAGCCCCACAAGCAAGGCCAGTCCCAGCACAGAAACTTAAATCGGCCTTGAATTTAAATCAGCCAGTTTCTGTGTCCTCAGTTTCTCCTGTAAAAGCTACACAGAAATCAAAAGATAAGAATATAGTTTCAGTTACCAAAATGCAGCCTCAGAATAAAAGTACATTTCAGAAGACAGGACCTAGCTCCTCGAAGTCTCCTGGCCGTACCCCACTGTCCATCGTGAGCCTTCCCCAGTCTTCTACCAAAACACAAACTGCACCGAAGTCAGCACAGACTGTCGCTAAGAGCCAGCATTCAACTAAAGGGCATCCCAAAAGTGGCAAAACCCCAGCTTCAACCAGGAAGCCACCCTCATCTGTTAAGGATGCAGATAGTGGAGATAAAAAACCTACTGCAAAGAAAAAGGAAGACGATGACCATTATTTTGTCATGACTGGAAGTAAGAAACCTAGAAAATAAATACATAGTCATTATAAAAAAAGAGAAAAGGGAGAATGAATGTGTTAGCTTCACATCTTAAAAGTTTCTCCTATTTGTGTCTGTCTAATGATAGGTGCAGACACTAAGGATAGTGAGGATGGAGGCTGGGATGAGGAAAGGGTTCATCAGAATTCACATATCTGAATTCACCAGAAGGAGCCCTTCTGAAGCAAACAGTTGTAAAATCACTGCAAGGTTTTTATTAATAATAGACATGTATATGATTTTCAGTCTTTAGCATCTTTGTTGACATCTGCCTTTTGCAGGAAATGTAAAAGTTATTTAACACTACAAGAATTTTAACAATAGTTGCTCTATTTTTGAATATGTATTAAATATGGAGTTCATATACTGCTGATATCAATGGTGGTGCTCTTACTATTAGTTAATTGCATTTTGGTTAAAAAAAAAAAAAAAGCAATGGTTTGGCACTTGTCCTACAAAAGGCACCTAATTTAATTTTCTGATCAGGATTGCCTGATCCAACAATACTAAGTCATGGCTGCTGCTGACTAGCTTGGCATTACTCTGTGTTAGGTAGAATTCTTATTATTTATTTTTTTTAAGCTTTCCAAATCGGAAGGAACTGATTGTTTCACGTGGCTGATATTTACATTGGTAATATTTTGTCACCAATATTTTTGGTTAAAAAAAATCCAACAAATTAACTTACTGAAATATAAACAAATTTTGTAAACAATTTTTTATATTATCTATAAAAACTTAAGACACCTTATGTTTCACATGTTGTGCAATGTGACAGGGGAAACTGATTTAGTAGCTTTTAGCATATTAAAAATAATTTTTTATAATGTAATTTCCTGTGAGTGCAGACCTGACATTTTACATTAAAATAATGTGAAACATCTGAATTATGTTTTAACAACTTTAAAATTAAGATGATATTAAAATAATTTTAGAGTTATGCTATGTAAAAATTCTATCATGAAATTATTTTTCTCTAGATATCACAATACGGATTTTAATTAATTTCTTCCAATTAGGTTACTTTTCTTTAATAAAGTTATGCTGCCTTCAGTTTTCCAATGGCAAGTAGACAAGATATGTTCAAGGTTTTCTGCACTGTAGGCACACACTCTCAAGAAGCATATCCCGATCATGTAAGGACTGCATAAACTCCATCAACCTAAGGTGATACTTGTAAATAATTTATTTTTAAGGGATGGTGACTATTTAAAAATTATTAATGAACTTTGAGAAGTTTTAAGAGTGCTTTTAATAGCTTCACAGTATTGTCAATTATCATAGGTTATTCAGTATTCAGGTTTGTGTTTCTCTGTTTTAAACTAAAATGTGTTTTCTAAAGAAAAAAATAATAGTTTACACAAATGTACAATCATAGAATAAGCATTTTAAGCTGGCGACTAGTGTTCTATAGATTACAAAGCAAGAAAACTTTCTATGATGATAAGTGATCTTTTGCCTGAAGAGTACAGATAAAATCAAAGATGTGTGCAGGCTAGTTTTTGGAAGAATTGATGCTTCTCTTCTTTAAAGAGACAGTCACCAATTACTTGGTTTAGCTCGACTATTGACTTGGGCATTGAGAGAGATGATATATACATCTTTGGAAAGTGAAGTCAATGTTCAAGAGGTGATGAAGCTTTACTTTTTAGTGATCAGAAATATTTAGTGCATATTTTCAGACAGGAAGAATTTTATCATCAAGTATTCCCTTATAAAACCAAGTAACACTTATTTATCAGTAACTTTTAGAACTTAAAAGAAAGCAAAAAGTAAATGGAATTGTATGTAGTCAACCTATGAATCCTAGTAGATTTTACAATATGTAATTTATGTTGTTTACAGTATATAAACACTAAGTTTTGTGTCGAATGTGATCAGGAATAAAAGTATCCCACAGGCATCTGACACAAATTCCAGAATTAGCCAAAGAATTGTTTATTTGAGGCCAGGCAATCCCAGCATTTTGGGAAGCCAAGTTGGGCAGATCACGAAGTCAGGAGTTCGAAATCAGCCTGACCAACATGGTGAAACCTCTTCTCTACTAAAAATACAAAATTAGCCGGGCATGGTGGCACATGCCTATAATCTCAGCTACTCAGGAGGCTGAGGCAGGAGGATCGCTTGAACCCGGGAGGTGGAGGTTGCAGTGAGCCAAGATTGTGCCACTGCACTCCAGCCTGGGCAACAGAGTGAGATCCTGTCTCAAAAAAAGAAAAGAAAGGAAAAAGGTGTATTTGAATAATTGGAAGTCAGTTTATACATTACTATTTTTCAGTAGTAGGGAATTTCTCCGATTACATTCATGTTGAATGAATTTTTATTTGTATATAGCTTACCCTTCCAAAATAAAAGTGGTTTTTTTTTTTACGTTGTTTTGTTTTGTTTTGTTTTGTTTTTTTCTTTTTTGAGACAGAGTTTCACTCTTGTTGCCCAGACTGGAGTGCGGTGGCACAATCTCGGCTCACTGCAACCTCTGCCTCCTGGGTTCAAGTGATTCTCCTGCCTCAGCCTCCTGAGTGGTTGGGATTACAGGCATCCACTACCAGGCCCGGCTAATTTTTTTGTATTTTCAGTAGAGATGGGGGTTTCACCACATCGGCCAGGCTGATCTCAAACTCCTGACCTCAGGTGATCCACCTGCCTCCGCCTCCCAAAGCGCTGGGATTACAGGCATGAGCCATCACGCCCAGCGAAAAGTTTTGTTTGAATAAACAGTATCTGAAAGACAATTCGTTTCTTCAGATGTATTTTGAAATTCTCCTAAAGAGTTAGTGTTTCTACTCATTTTCACAATTTAAAAACAGCATTTACATTGTTGAAGTTGGGAGAACTTTCCATCTCTTCTTAATAACAGTGCAAGATTTTATAAATTCTTTTTTGTGTTTAATGAAACGAGTATTAAGCTTAAATTACTGAAGTACCTGGGAGAAGTAATGATGTGTACTTTCAAAAAAATGGAAAATGCTTTTATTTTATTTGCTATAATTTGTTAACACGACTGATGTGTAAAATTAAACTTCGGAGCACAATGAAATGCTGATTATTTTTACCTTGTTTGGGCTTAAAGTAGGTATTTAAGGTTTATGTCTTCAAAATGCCTTGGTAAATTAGATGACCTCTAACTTTACTGTCCATATGGAGTTTGCCATTCTTTATGGATAAGAGAATTTAAGGAAAAGTCACTGTTTTTCTTCAGTCTTTTTATATCTATCTGATTTAAAATCTGTTGCTTTATTAAAAGGCTTCAACAACAGGTTGTTAGGATGTATTCTTACATCCAGATTCACATAATGACCCCATTTTAATCCAAATTTGTGTATATTCTTTTCTTATGCCAGCAGTATTTGTACCCAATTTTAACTTATGTTTGTTTCTTGAGTATTAAAATTTAAACATATATACCAAGGTCTCAGTTTGCTTTTTTGGTGTATTCTGAATACAGTCTGATCACTTAATTTATGTTGGAAATTGCATATAGGAAGCATTCATAATTTGAGAAGAATGCTATTTAAAATGCCTTCTTTATATTTGTGGAATTTATTTCACTGCACCCAGGAGATTATAAGGCCTTGTCATTAATCAACAGTATTTGTTCCTCAAGTTGCTGTATATGCTGGATGTTTTTCCAGAAAGACCAGACTCACATGTAATAATCTTTGAGATAATAGAGATAATTTGTTGGTTATCAAGGTAGAATTCTATAGGTCATACAAGCATTGTGTTCACCAAAGATGACTGATAGCAGGAATTTCCAGTTTTCAATTCCTGTAATCCTGCTTTAATTTCACACTTTGATACAGTGAGTATATTCTTGCATACTCATCTTTTTCCTATACTCATGACCAGAGGAATTATAAAAAGCAAATTCCATATATATTTCCTGTGACATTTCCAAAAGAGGAAACAAAAACAACATAGACAAAATTTTAATTGTATTTTCCTAACCCTTTGTGAATGTAAAATTTTATAACCTAAAATTCATTTTATGAAATTTTGGGTAACATTGGGAAAATATTTATTTATTTATTTATTTATTTATTTATATATTTATTTTTTGAGACGGAGTCTCGCTCTGTCATCCAGGCTGGAGTGCAATGACACGATCTCGGCTCACTGCAACCTCTGCCTCCCAGGTTCAAGCGATTCTCCTGTCTCAGCCTCTCTAGTAGCTGGGAATACAGGCGTGTGCCATCACGCCCGGCTAATTTTTTGCATTTTAGTAGAGACGGGGTTTCACCATGCTGCCCAGGCTGGTCTCGAACTCCTGAGCTCAAACAATCCACCCACCTTGGCCTCCCAAAGTGCCAGGATTACAGGCGTGAGCCACTGCGCCCAGCCCAGGAAAATATTTAAAATGTGCCAGTAAGTTTGAAAATATAAAGGCACACATTTTATTAAATTTAAGCTGTTTTCTTAACACTGTTTTGTTCTTGTAGAAAAACACAGTAAGACTTGAGGAAATAATACATGCAAAGATTTAGTTATAAGGATGTTAATTATAGAATATTAATATTGGTATGGCCATAAAATAAGTCATTAAAAACATTGTAGACAATGACTTATCTTAAAATTAGTACATGTGGTGATGAAGTGGTTTGTTTTGAGAGACTGCAGTGATAAAACATTATGTAATATTTCTTCTGCATTCAGCCAGGAATAGCACAGCACTTGTTGCATGGCATATGGGCTCAATAAATGTTATCTATTATAATTAACCTCTTGTGGGTAGTCTTTTAGGGTTTCATATGATACATTTATTTAATATTTTCTTAAATTAGGTAAATTATTTCACAAATTATATTGGAATGAACAAATAGAATAGAATGAATTAGAGTTGTGTATGACTGTTGAGGACTTCTAGTAGTGAAATGTGGCAGTGTTAAAACTCTAGTATCTACTCAAACCATCATTTATTAATACCTACTGATTTCTATTCTGGGAGATAGAGGAATAAGACAATCATATTCAAGAACCTTAGGTTTATATAGCACTTTGCAAGTCACAAAATACTTGTAATTACATAACATGCAATCTTTCCAACAATTCCATGAGATGGGTATTATCGTTAGAATGTAAGCACCAGGAAGGTAAGAATTACATCTGTTTTGTTTACCACTGCTCCCAAAGCCCAAACCAGTCCCTGGCACTTGGTAGGCGTTCAGTAACTATTTGTCAATACATGAATGAACTCCCTTTTTACAGATGAGGAAACTAAGACTCAAGAAAGTTGTTAGTCAATATAAAAATACCTGCTGGGTTAGATTAATAGGATTTTATTTAAAGGATGATTTTTTAAAACTTTTTATACTTTTCCACAAAATGTTGAGTTGTTCTCCATGTTAATATCCAGAAATAGGACTTATGTAGCATCTTTAAAAAAACATCTGGAATATCATCTCTTGCTTTTTCTTTATTTCTTAGAAAAATCTTTTTTTAAATTACACTTTATTAGATATTGTAAACTTGAAGATTTAGAGATTAGCATATTCTTTTATTTTCTAGTTTAATATTTATAAATCACTGTGTACAAAGCTTTGTTCTTGGAACAATGAATTATTGCATTCAGTCCCAGGACAATACAATAAAGGTGCTCTGCAAATATTTGGTGGATAAATGAATGAGAAAAAAAGTTAAATCTAGCACAAAATGCTTATGCAGTATTGGCAATTAAATTTTCTGACAATGCAGTAGAAATAGACATTGATCAAAGTTACTGTAAGTAACCCTAGAACCTCCTTTAAAAGAAAAAACATTTAAAAATAAGTGATTGTCTTCTGAGTGAGCAGGTTTCATATGCTTCTCCCAAAAGAGAAAAAAAATGTAAATTTCTTTCACATAGCCTTGAAGATGTAATACAAAGTTGTATTATGTAGATCCCTTTAATAATTCATTGCACCATGCTAGACATGCCAGAATCCAATAATTAATGGTTGAAGAATAGGCTAACCTGTGGTGTGTATTGGAAGGGAAGTGAAATGTGACATTTAAAATTTTTATTTTAATCCCAAGCACTGAAATTAAATGAAGAAAGTGTCTTCAAACAGCAATTTGCAGTAGTTTCTGTTTACCCTAAGCATCAGAAAAAGCATCTTTTGAAGTGTGAGTGCATGAAGCCCCAGGACTCCTTACAGGTAAGGGAAAAAAAAATCAACCCTGCTGAGAATTATAGGCTTTGAAATCTGTCAGGCTCAATGGGGAAGTTAAGGGAGAATAGTTTGGAATCCTAAGAGGAGATACCAGTAGATAGGTGCCAGGCATTGTTCCTTTGACTTTACCCATTATTTTCCCCCATCCCAACTCTTCACCTGGCACACAGTTACCCTTCGTGTCTCAGCTTAAATATCATTTGCTCAGAAGACTCCAGACCCTCCAACCTTACGTTTTTTTGATCATTGCATTGCATCTAACACTGTAATTTCCCATTTACTTATCTAAATCTCTCACCAAACCTAGAGTGGGAACTCTGTCTCACTTGTTCACAGTTGCACCCCCTGTATTTAGCACAGAGCCCAGATGTTTGTGGAAGAAAGGAAGGAGGGAAGGAAATATCCTTTTACTGATACAAATAAGCCATCAATATGTGTAAAGAGAACCTCTAGCTTGATTTTGTTGACCCACTTGCAGTGCAGGGATTTTTCCTGAGAAAATGGCATGGTAGAGTTTGAAGAAGCCCGCAGACATAACCTGTTTCAGAGAGGAGAGGAGGGAGGAGGAAAAGAGGGCAGTTATGAGAGGCCTTAAAGTTACGGATTTCTTTTGTTCCATTGACATCTAGAGATTGTAGTATTTTTACAGAAGAAAGATGCCGGAAACGTCCCAATTTATTGTCTAGGTTTTTTTTTTTTTATTTTAAGATATTTATTTTCAGGGTTGTGAGAGGCTACTCAGAGCATAACACTAACAGACTAGCAAGTGTCCTGCCGCCACCCAAGTTAATCTTCACAGGGAACAGAGGAGGAAACTCAGTCTGTTAGTTTCAATTCTTTAAAATCAATCTCTGAGCAGCAGAATGAAGTCAAAATAATCGAGATAGTCATCTCAGGGCATGATGGTAATCATCCCAGGTGCTAGCCCCTTCAACGGGTCCTCGATGTACTGAGTCTAGCACAGTAGATTCCTTTTATTGTCTGTATTTATGATTGGTTCTAAAGCAGTCTACTTGGCCACAATGCAGTGAGACATCATTCATTTGCTCATTTAGCAAACAAGCTCTCCGAGCACCTACTCTGATATCAAGTGTCTACTCAGACACTAAGTTAGGTGCTAGGGATATCACAATAAGCCTAATTACTGCTCTTAAAGCGATTACAATCTTCATTCCAGGATTGTCTTTTTTTTTTTTTTAATGTGATGTTCTTTTTGACTATAGCCCACTCACTTCTTTCTTTGTGATATATTTTACTCACGGGATAAAATACCTCCATGAGAACAGCTTGTGTTTTCCCACATTGCTTCAGATTGGGAGCCCGTAAAAATTAAAAAAGAAAAAAAACCTGATATTTGTGTCTTAGCCTCAAGAACAAGAGTCATTACTCAGAAAATACAATAGTGAGAATCAAGTCCTAAACAAGTGAATGAAAACATGAAATCTGAGCTTTCTCTGGGTAAGCCATTAGTTTAAAAATTAACTCACCTCTCTAATACAAGGATGCTTTTCTAATTCTCTAAAGTATTTCCTGTGACACTAGGGATCGATTCCACACTGCTCCCTCCACTAAGCTCTTCTCCAGTCTTAATAAGTAAACCGTGATAACAGAGATGAAATCTCAAACCAGCTTCCTGTGTGATGGGCTAGTCTCCCTATAGCCATTTCAATTATGTAAGAGGAGCACAGCTTTGAGTGGGTGCTCCCCGTGATTTGACATTTGTGTCTTGTCCCGCTGCCCCAGCAGATGACAGAGGAAACTTGTTCTGTAAAATACATTGCTATGAATCACAGAACACCTTCCAGGCCTTTGCATCCTCCTGGCTGGACTGTAGCCCAAGAGACCCAAAGACATTCTGGAAGATCTGGTGTGTTTACTTCAGCTCTTATGGTTGCAAAAACAGAGAGTCACTTTAGCTTTCTTGAATAATGTGTTGGTTTATGAATACATGTAACCAAAAGGATAACGAGAATCTGGTAGCAACCCAGAAATATATGCACACTGAGTCTCACAGAAGCTGGAATTAGAATCATTCAGAAGTGTAGGAAACTCTAGAGACAGGTAATTTTGTAGCAGGACAAGGTGCAGACAAAACCCCTCAGACACAAAGTTAAAGAAGGAAGGGCTTTATTCGACTGGGAGCTTTGGCAAGACTCACGTCTCCAACAACTGAGCTCCCTGAGTGAGCAATTCCTGTCCCTTTTAAGGGCTCACAACTCTAAGGGGATCCGCGTGAGAGGGTTGTGATCAATTGAGCAAGCAGGGGGTACGTGACTGGGGGCTGCATGCATTAGCAATTAGAACGAACAGAACAGGTCAGGGGTTGATCTTTAACTACCAGGACCAGGATGTGGTGCCAGGCTGTCTGCTTGTGGATTTCATTTCTGCCTTTTAGTTTTTACTTCTTCTTTCTTTGGAGGCAGAAATTGGGCATAAGACAATATGAGGGGTGGTCTCCTCCCTTATTCCCCACCTTTGAGAATCTCACTCAATAGTGGGAGTTCTCACTTTCATTCTTGCCACCATGTCTTCTTGCAAGACAGATGGATAGTGATTCATATAGTACACGTGTGCTGAAGCATTTTGGTGAACTAAATTAGTGATGAAGCTTTTTATCATTTGAAGAAGTACAGGTAGCAAACAAGGGAGCAGTAAGCAGGTTCCTATTACTATTATAATTCCTATTATAAGGGTTTTAAATCCTCCTAGCACTGGGAACCATTTTCCAAACATGGCCCCAGGATCAAATCCATGCCACACTTGCATGGGCGCATGTGTCAGTTTTGTCATATCTCTAACTATGTCTTCAACTACTTGCCCTTGATCATCTATGAGTAGACAGCAATTAGTAAGGTTAAATTTCCACAGACCCCCTCCTTCAACTGCCAGCAAGTAGTCAAGAGCCAACTACTTTGATAGATAGCATTTCTCATCTGAGTTTCTTGCTGGGCCAGAATAGTCAAGGCTCTGCCGGTTTAATTAGTGATTATTTCTAAGACAGCTTGTAACCATATGATTTGGTTAATCATGTAAATGAGGGTCCGGTATCCCCACGAGCCATCTTGTGCCCAAGTAGCAGGCTCATAATATTGCATGATTCTCTCAGGAGGCCATTCATCATCTTTCCAATTTCCTATAGCTATGCTTCCTTTTTCGCGGGAAGCATAGACAGGGCAAGCTCAGGAGTTTGCCTGTCTTTATGGACAGTAAGAAGAAAGATGGTTTAATAGTGCCAATAACGCAACTGTCTGCCCACTGGTCAGGTAATTTGGTGTAAGCTCTATGCCCACATATCCAGTATAATCCAGTGGGGGCCGTCCAGTCCCAGTGGGACTTCGGGCAGATCCACACAGTTTTCAACTTTGGGAATTTACTAAATGGATTTCTCTGTGTGATTTGAACTCCACTAAGTGACTGTTTTTGTGGTACTATTATACAGTTTCTGTCCTAGACAACTAAGTCATCCTACGGGGTGAGTGAATTCTTTTCCTTCTCTAGCTATGTAATATTGTCCAGTAATTGAGGCTTTTAGGACCCAGAAATTATCAGGGTGATTCTTTTGAGCCAGCAATTCATCAGGAACTGGGTTTGTAGGTACTAATTCTCAGGCTTCCCATGGCCATTGATCTCCTATTACAGTTTCTCCACATACATAAGATGAAGTGACATTGAAGACTGGGCTATATGCTCGGCTAATTGCAAAAACAAATTTCTTGTTTTTCCTGGAATTTCTGGCTCTGGCGCATTTAGTTCATCATAGAACGTTTGAAACACTGGCTTAGGAGAGCATTTGTAAACTTCTCCTCGAACTAAGATATTTACTCAAGGATCCAGTCTGGCCCTGTCGATTCCTAAGGTCACATGCTCCCCTTTTTTCCAGTGAGGGTCAAGGGGATTGGTTATTACTAGCTCTAAGGGGTTACATTGTCCCTTAGTACAGGAAGGGCCATTTTTTCCTTTCTGAAGGTGGGCTGGATCCTTTTCATTTTTTATCTAAGTGGCCTAAATGACACAAGACCAGTATCCACATTCATTTCCACACAGTCCTAATTTATGACAAATGTACTTATTTTTGGTCATATAGCCTTTTTCCTAACTAAAAGAGCCACATCCCCTTCCTAACTTATTGCTATTAATGACAGCACAGGCATCAAATTTCAAGATTATGGGTTTGGTTACCCCTTTTTCTTCTGTTCTGGCTAATACTTCACTTGTATCATTTATGAGTCCCCACCAGTCTTCAGTCCTTAATCTTATTTCAAAAACTGTGGACATGGGAGGCTCAGAGGGGTCATAACACACATCTGGCTGGTCGTTTCGTTTCCTGGGCTACATACCTTGTAGTGAGTGTCATTATATAAACATGTTCCCTTTAAAGTTCCTAGGCATTCACAGTAACTATAGAACAGAAAGATTGTTTTAACTTGTTGCCCTACCTTGGCAACCTGATGTATACACTGAGAGCAGTCCTCCATGTGGGGAAAATCAGTGGAAGTTTTTACCATGCAAGTCCAAATTATAAGGAAAATGAGTCTCATGATGATCCTCCTCATGCTTCGGCTGTGCGTAGACCAGTCAGCTTCTGGGTGTGACTGAAGCAGGGCTTGTCGTCCTCCTCAGAGTCACTTTGCAGGGGTTGTCCAGGCTTGGTTTTGCCTCCCATGTTTCAGTGGCTGCAGGTTTCACACAGCTGTGGCAGATCTAGGCTGGGATTCCTTCTACCTTTACAGCCATGGGGGTGGTCAGGATGACAGTCTGAGGTCCTTTCCACCATGGCCCCAAAGGGGCTACGTTCTAGTCCTTGATCCACATGCGATCACCTGGAGAGAAAGGGTGAACTGGGGAAAATAAGCTGATGGGACATCTCTCATTTACCCAAGTCGAGATTGTTTGTGTAATTTTTCCTAAAGCCTGTTGCTGTAATTCAATTTCACCTAACTCTCGGGGAGTGCCTGGAAGACCCCGTAGTATGGGAGGAGGCCAATGATACAGTATTTCATAAGGGGAATATCCTGTTTTCTTAGAAGGAGTGCATCTAATTTTAAGCAATACCATAGGAAGGGCCTGTAACCACTTTAATCCTGTTTCCTGACATACTTTCCCTAAACTATTTTTGATAGTCCGATTCATTCGCTCCACTTTTCCGGAACTCTGAGGTCGGTAGGCGGCATGTAGCTTCCAAGTGATTCCTAATGCCTTTGCTGTCTTCTGTACCAAGTCAGCCACAAACGCCAGCCCATTATCTGAGCCGATTCATAACGGCAGTCCAAACCTAGGAATAAGATCTTGGAGAAGCACACGGGTTACCTCATAGGCCTTTTCAGTTCGTGTTGGATAAGCCTCTACCTACCCAGAGTAAGTACACACAAGAACCAACAAATACTTGTTACCTCTACATTTCGGCATTTCTGTGAAGTCCACCTGAAGATCCTCAAAAGGAGCCACTCCATCAGCTTGTATGCCGGGCGGAACAGCGGGGCCTTGCCTCGCATTGTGCTGTTGGCAAGTAATGCACCGTTGTGCTACTGCTTTGGCAAGGGCTGGCAAGTGTGAGATGTAGAAGTACCGGCCTAACAATTTTTCAAGTGACTCTTGACCTAGATGACTGGTTTCATGCATGGCCAATACAACTGTGGCTCCCATCAACTGCGGCACAGCTACTCTCCCATCTGGCAGTCTGATCCATCCTCCTTTTATTACTTGCCCCCTTCTGCGTAGAAGAAGTCTTTTTCTTCCCTAGAATAGGTAGGTACCAGGTCAGGTGTTTGAGGGAGTAAGGGGGCTGCTACCGATGCCCGGTAAGGGGTAGATGCTGCTTTTGGAGCTTCTGAATCGGCTCGAGAGTTTCCTAAGGCCACTGAGGTGGAGGCTCGCTGGTGTCCCCTGCAGTGCATGACTGCCACCTTCTGAGGTTTCCACACTGCCTCTAGTAATTGTAGAATTTCTTGTTGATATTTTACGTTCTTTCCCCCAGAGTTTAACAGGCCCTTTTCCTTATATAATGCTCCATGAACTTGGAGAGTTAGAAAGGCACATCAAGAGTCAGTGCAGATGTCTACAGTCTTACCTTCACTGAGTTCTAGCGCCCGAGTTAAAGCAATGAGCTCAGCCTTCTGGGCTGAAGTGCCCTGTGGCAACGGTTTGGCTTCAATGACAGCATCCAAAGTTACCACCACATATCCTACACATCTTTCCCCTTGTGGGTTGATGAACCTGCTCCCGTCCACGTATAACTCCTAGTCTACTGATGCCCATGGCTGGTCCTGAAGGTCAGGTCTGCTAGAATAAACTGAGTCCAACACCTCTACACAGTTATGCTTGACTGGGCTCTCTGATATTGGGAGCAGGGTGGTGGGATTTAGGGTGTTACAGACTTTAGTGGTTATGTGGGGATTTTCACACAGCAAGCTTTGGTACTTGGTTAATCTAGCATTTGTTAGCCAATGATGTCCTTTGGTATTCATCAAAGTAACCACAGCATGGGGGGCCTTTGTATTCAGGTTTTGCCCAAGGGTTAGTTTATCTGCTTCTTGTGCTAACAGGGCTGTTGCTGCCAGGGCCCTTAGACATGGTGGCCAGACTTTGGAAATCCTATCTAGTTGTTTTGAGAGATAGGTCACTGGCCTTGGCCAGGACCCCACAGTCTGAGTTAAAACTCCAACTGCCATTTTTTCTCTTTCTGACACATAGAGTGTAAAGGGCTTTGTCAAATCTGGTAGTCCTAGGGCTGGGGCCGACATAAGTTTTTCCCCTAACTTACAAAAGGCTTGCTGTTGTAGAGGCCCCCATTCATAGGGCTCCCAGTCACCCCTCTTTGTAACCCCGTACAAAGGTTTGGCTAGCACTGCAAAGTTTGGAATCCATAATCTGCAAAACTTCACAGCTCCTAGGAATTCCCTTACTTGCCTTCTGGTTTTAGGTTCTGGTAGGCTGCAGATGACCTGCTTTCTTTCTGATCCCAGGCTGCGCTCCCCTTTCCGAATAGTGAATCCCAGGTAGCGTAACTGCTGTCTGCAGATCTGAGCTTTCTTCTTGGACACTTTATACCCACAGTCCACCAGGTGCCAAAGCAGGGCATCCATCCCTTTTGTGCACCTGACTGCCATGGAGTGTCCCAGCAGAAGGTCATCCACGTACAGGAGCTAGATGCAGCCTAGGTCTTTAGCAGGAAACTTTTGCAGGTCTCCTGCAGGAAACTTTTACAGGTCTCCAGCCAGAGCCTCCCTGAAGATAGCAGGAGAGTTCTTGAACCCTGGGGAAGTGGGGTCCAAGTGTACTGAGTAGTAATACCTGACTCCGGATCTTCCCACTGAAAGGCATACAGCTTCTGGCTCTCAGGAGCTATTCTGATTCTAAAGAAGGCATCTTTTAAGTCCAGACAGGTAAACCAGCTGTCCTCAGCCGGCAGCAGCCCTAACAATGTGTAAGGGTTAGGAACTGTTGGCTGCCAAGTCACTGTAGCTTGGTTGACCAAGCGCACGTCCTGTACTGGTCGGTAGTCCTTGGACCCTGGCTTAGG
Source organism: Nomascus leucogenys (assembly GCF_006542625.1). Taxonomy (NCBI): domain Eukaryota; kingdom Metazoa; phylum Chordata; class Mammalia; order Primates; family Hylobatidae; genus Nomascus; species Nomascus leucogenys. The sequence continues at coordinate 67,740,215 of NC_044390.1, forward strand.
GACAGGCAGGAGGGGTGTTCCATGGAGACTGGCAAGGAACTATAATTCCATAGACTTTCAAGCACCTGAGATGAACCTGGATTCCCTCGAGAGCCTCCCTGGGAACCGGATACTGCTTTTGTCTAATTGGTTGGGGCCCAGGCTTAACTTCTATGAGTACGGGGGCTTGGTTGACTGCCAGTCCCAGAGGATGCCCATACTCGAGGCCATCGCTTAGCTAGAGCTGGTTTTATCTCTTGGCCTGGCTCAGTTAGAAAAAGTCTCTATTCTTCTTCCCGGGGGACCGTAAGGGCCATGATAACTCCTGTTCCCAGTAACTTTAGCTGTAAAGAGCCCTGTTTTGTAAAGGAGATGGTGGTTCTTAGCTTGCTAAGCAAGTCTCTTCCCAGCAAGGCCAAGGGACAGTCAGGCATGTACAAGAATTGGTGAACTTTTTCATATCTCCCCACCAAGCAGGTCCGTGGTACACAGAAAGCCTGCTTAGTGGAAACTCCTGTTGCTCTGATTGTATCAATGGTTTTCTTGGATAAGAAGGCAACCTGGGGGTCACTACTGAATGTTCAGCACCAGTATCAACCAAAAACTTAATGTCCTTGACCCCAATTGTAATCCTGACTGTGGGCTCCTTGGGGGTGCTTGAGCCCAGTCCCTTTCAGTCCAGTAGCCCTTCAGCCAGATTGAACAAAGCTCCCTCATCTTTATATGAGGTCTTTTGTTCCAAATCACCTTGCTTTTCCTTCAGTCGGGGACACTTAGCTTTCCAATGTCCTATTTCCTTACAATAGGCACATTGGTTACATTGCAAGCGTGGATGATTAGACTGGGCATTCTTCCCCGAACCCCCCTTTCCCTCTCCTTTCGGGGGAATTCCCCTAATGGCCGCGGTCAGTAAGTCTGTGTTTCACCTGGCCTGGCGTTCGCCTTCCTTATGGCTTTCTCTGCAGCTTGTTGCATCTCTATTCACAAACACTTGATTGGCTATTTCCAGTAACTGTGAGGTATTCATACTCACAAACCCAGCCTGTTTCTGCAATCTTCTTCTGATATCTTCCATGCTTTGACTAACTAAGGCCATGTTAATCATGTGCTGATTTTCAGGGCTATCTGGATCAAAAGGAGTGTACATACGGTAAGCCTCACACAGTCTTTCATAGAATTGCGCTGGACTCTCCTCTTTTCCTTGGATGACCTCAGAAACCTTATTTACATTTGTAGCCTTTTGAGCCCCTTTCTTTAGACCTTCCATTAATGCCTCGCAGTGCCATCTTAGCCTCTCCGTGTCTGGTCCCTCGTTCGGGTCCCACTGGGGGTCTGTTCCTGGCAGCTGAATTCTTATATATTCTTGGGGGTTTTGGTAATCGGCTGGGACGTGCTCCTCTAGCCACTTAGTTGCTGCCTGGAGCACCCTTAGCCTTTCATCTGTATTAAAGAGGTACATGAGCAGCTGGTGGCAATCAGCCCAAGTAGGATTATGAGTCTATATAATAGCTTGGAGCAAGTCAATTAAAGATTGAGGCTTTTCAGTGTAAGATGGAGTATTATTTTTCCAATTGAGGAGGTCAGCAGAGGCAAAATGTTGATACACAAAGGCACGCCTTTCCACCATGTGTCTGTCCTCATCTACCCAAGTACATTGCTGCTCTCTCAGGGGCACTTGTATTCCAGTCTTGGGCCGTAAGCGAGCTGCCAAGGGAGGAGTTTTTCCTGTGGCTTCACTTCCTCTTTTGTCTACTCTGGGTGGTCTAGGAGTGTGGCTATCTGGTGGAGGTGTAGGTGCTGTGGGCTCAGGAGTGGGGAGCCCTTCCTTTTGATAAGGGGTGGGGTACTGCTGGTACCAATTCCTGCCACGATTCTTCTGGTGTTGGGTCTGACAAGACTTTTGGTGCCGACTTCCCTTGGTGGGTGGAGAGAGAACCTTCCTTAACTAACTGTCCCTTTGCTACTAGTACTGCTGCTGCCTGTCCTCTTAACCACTGTGGGGGCGGGGAAGCAGTCCAAAACTAGCTGTAACCAAGAATCTATATATGGGAACTGATCTGGGTGCCCTGGCTTATAGGTTACCCTGTGCCATACCTTCAAGACAAGGGACCTGTCCAGGCTTCCTTCTGATGGCCAACCAACCTCTAATGCTGGCCAGTCTATCTAGCACAAAGTTCTAAGTTTTCCTCGTGTCATAGTAACTCCCTAGTCTCCCTTAAATCCCTTTTTCAAATTTTTCAACATAGTTCCTAGTGGGGTGGGCTTACTTTGTGCCTGACCCATGTTTCCTCAAGACAAAACACGACACTCACACTGCACGCACACCACAAAACAAAGAACAGGTAAAAAGGGCACACACACACTTTTTCAATTTACACCAAACCAGAATCAGAACCAAAATCAGAGTATCAAGAAATCCAAGCCAGGTCAAAACCAAAACCAAAGTATCAAGCAATCCAAGTCAAGTCAAAAACAAAAAAAACCAAAGTGCCAGTATGGGCACGCAGTGGGTGATCAGGCCACGCTTCCACTCAAATGGAGTAGGCAAGTTCCAAAGACTAGTCTTACCAAGTTTCAGATGTCTGGTCTCCAAGTGCTAGTTCCTTCCCAGTGTTCGGCCACTGCATTGATCCTCCATGGGGGCCTGCCATGCACTGCTCTGATGAGGCATTCCACTGGGGCAATTGCCTACCTGGGAGTGCTCTCAGGATCCGTGTCGCTCAAGCTGGCTGGAGTCCCCTGCAGGGATGCTCCACAGGGCAGGCCTAAGCCACCTAAGGGGCTGCCTCAACCATCCATTAATTGCCTCGCTTCCCAGTCAGGGAACCAAGAAATGTGGCAGGACAAGCCACAGACAAAACCCCTCAGACACCAAGTTAAAGAAGGAAAGGCTTTATTCAGCTGGGAGCTTCAGCAAGACTCACGTCTCCAACAACTGAGCTCCCTAAGTGAGCAATTTCTGTCCCTTTTAAGGGCTCACAACCCTAAGGGGGTCTGCATGAGATGGTCGTGATTGATTGAGCAAGCAGCGGGTACATGACTGGGGGCTGCAAGCACTGGTAATTAGAATGGAACAGAACAGAGCAGGGATCTTCACAGTGCTTTTCTTATGCAAATAACCGATTAGGTCAGGGGTCGATCTTTAACTACCAGGCCCAGGGTGTGGTGCCAGGCTGTCTGCTTGTGGATTTCATTTCTGCCTTTTAGTTTTTACTTCTTCTTTCTTTGGAGGCAGAAACTGGGCATAAGACAATATGAGGGGTGGTCTCCTCCCTTAATCTCATCTCCCTTCCTGTAGCCTGAGTTCCCAACTCTTTGCTCTGGTGCTCTGCCATGAATATTCTCTTGCCAATGTCAAAGTTTCTGCTCTGCTTTCTGTGTTTTCTTGTATCTTCACAAAACAAAGAAAACCCTACCAATACCATTTGCCAGTCTAAGGTCTTAAGAGAGAATCTGAATCTCTTAATCACCATTGTGTCTTTTAGGGAGAGCATTTTGCTCTAGCCACTGCCTAGGTCACCAGTCAGCCAATGAACTGGCTACCTTTAGATCACAGACTTTGACCATTAGTGTGTGAATGGGTCACATGGTCTAGAGCATGGCTACCTTAGCACGAGGGTGAGAATAGCTTGGCTTACTTGTCTTAGCAAAAGCTGCAGCCCAGCAGTTTTCCCTAAAAATCTGGGCATGACTGATTTGTGTAGTGCTCTTGGAAAACAAGTCTAGAATTTAGTTGAATTTTGTCTGAGCTACCTAGGGAGGTCCTTTGTATTAAGGAACCATCAATTTCCAGCATTGACCTTTTAGGTCATTGAGACCACTGTGATGGAGATGTGTCCCCTGGACCTGCACAAGTTCAAACCTGTATTTTGGTGGCTAGAAATGTTTAAATATATGAATTTTTCTGAGGATGAGCATCTATAATGTCCTAATCAGCAAAATTGTGTTTTTTTCCTGGATTCTTGAGAATCACCTCCCTAAATGGACTCACAATGGGACTTTCCAAAGCCCTTTTCTGAGTGAGAGATAAAATGTTCTAGAAGTTCACTTCTCAATTTCAAGAGGTGCCATCTCAACCCTTACACTACATTGTCAAAACAAGCTACAACAATGTAATCAGTTCCTTAATACTAGCAGTCAAACCAGTGCTTGGGAATCATGTAAATAAAACAATGGATTAGTTAACTTTTTCTGTTGGTGGTTTTAGTATTTTTTAGACATGGTCTGAGGTGCTCACGGTTTATTTTATGAGACACAATTATTCCTATCCATGAAATTCTGTCTCAACATGACTTCCAATGACTCCTTGAAACGGCTTTTACCTGTCTTGACTCTGTTTTTCCCTCCTAAGAAATTTCTGTTAGATGAAAGGGCACAACTGTATAAGTTGATGATTTTTATTTAACCCCCAAGCTTTGAAGCTGGTAGAAATGTTAAATATATTCACCGCTTACCATGCCCATTTGCTTCCTAGTACAGCAGGACTTTGCTTTTCCTTGCAATTCTTCCTTGTTTAAATAATTGCAAAAAGAAGCCATTCGCAGATTTTACCCCCATATTTAGAGCTTCTTTCTAAACCCTGAAGGGGTTCTGAGATTGCACTTAATTAGAACCCACTTCATGCCAGACACTGTGCTGAGTGCTTTGCATATATTAACTGATTTAATTTTTACCATTTTATAAGATTCTATTATTATAATCCCCATTTTATGGATGAGGAAACTGAGACATTGAGAAACTTTTTCCATTCCTCTGCTTTGAGGAAGGCCTGACTCTAATAAGTCATCTCAAACAAATACTTGATAATGAGCTATTTAGCTTTCTCTAGAAGTGATGCCACTGGGCAGAAAAATATGCCGGTGATGCTGGTCACGAATGACTCAGGTGTGTTGGCCTTGTCCCCAGGGTGCCTGGTTTGTGGCATGCCTGTGTACACAGGGATACACACAGCACTTTGCCTCTCCCAGAGCAGAGCAACCAACTATACCCTCTCTCACATCTTCAATTTCTCTCTTTTCCCAGCTTTTCCTCAGTCCTAAAAACATGCTGAAGTCTTCAATTGCTTTCTTTCTTCTTTTTCTCCCTGCTCCCTCACACCCAAGTTACTGCCATGTATTGGTCAGGCTGGGCTAGGCTTTGTTGCAGAAACAGTAAACCATCTTGGTGCCTTGGGCAATAAAGGTTATGTCTGGCTCATGCTAGATGTCCATCAGGGTCACCTGGGGCTCTGCTCATCGTAGTTGCTCAGAGACCCAGGCTAATGGAAACTTTGTCTTGACGAATGCTTTGGCAATTGATTACCATGGCAGGGAGAAGGGGGAATGGGAACAGTCAACCCCTTCTCTTTGAAAATCGTTTCTTGCTCCTCCCGCCATAGTTTTTCCGATTCTTCTCATGATTCTGTGATCCCTCATTCCTGTTTTCTGAATTTTCTTCCTCCTGTGCCCTTTCCATGTATCTGTTTCCTAAGAACTATCTCTTGGCCCTCTTCTCTCCTAATAGATATCCTCTCTTGGCATTTCTTCCAAACTGTGGTTTCCAGTACCATTTCTGGGTGAATAATTTCCAGATATTTTCAGCTCTATTTCTCTGGGCCCCCATTCCATTGTCAACAGCCATCAGTCTTCAAATCTATCTAAAAAGGAATTTCCATCTCTACCAAATCTACATTTCCTCCTGGCTCTCCTATTTCTGTTAACTCCTCTCGTCTCCCAACATTGAAACTCAAACTATTTTAGAATGTGTCTCAAATCCATCCCCTTCTCTGTTACTGACCACGTTCATGGCCTCACCTCTCTCCTGGAAGACAATAGCTTCCTAATAGCCCTCGACCACACTTTCAACTTTTCTAAATGGTTCAAGGCTGCACATTGTACAACTCTAGGAAGCACCATACACAATGTATTCTAGGGGAATGGCGCCCCCTGGAGTTGTGCAGTGGAGTAGCTCTGCAGACCCCACCCAACTGACCTTACATAGCTCAAGTTGAATCCTGACACTCCACTGCTCAAAAACTTCCTTGGTTTCCCATTCCAACCTGAATGAAGGCCACATGCCTTGGCTCTGTCCCCTACAGGTCACGATGGAAGTCACCCTCCCTCTTCTGAAATTCCACATCTCTCCTATTCCAAGTAGCACTTTCTATCCTGCATTTTAATGATTTAAGAATACTCTTACCTCCTCGATGTGTGAAAATTTACTTACTTGAGGATTTAAATTAGTAAAGATTCATTTGTTGCAAATGATAGGAAAACCCAAGACAAATGGCTTACGTTTAAAAAGATAATGCATTGGCTCACATCAATGAGCCTTGCAGAGAGTACATCCTACTGCTTGAGGCATAGCTGGATGTGGACTTATGTCAGATCCTCAGGGTTCTCTCCCTCTCTTTCCATTTGAGGAAGCTGAAACCACAAAAGGCCTGTCTGGGGCAGCTGGAGCCAAGGATGCCACAGTAATGAGAGTGGAAGGAACATGCTGTCACTTTTCCCTTTTCCTTTCCTCCAGCGGCCCACTGGTGCCTTCCACTGGCTGACCCCGCAGTCTGGGACATGCAGCTATGCGGCTCAGAGCAGAGCAAATCAGGGGAACGAAAGGCATGGGTATGAGGGCAAACAAGCAACCACCAGCATAAATACCTTTCTCAAAGTCCCACAACAGTAATGGTGGAGCCTGGCCTTGAACCCATAGCTGGGGCTTTGAATCCTGCCCCGCCACGCAGCAAGGAGGCATAAAAGTGCGTTTCAGTCTGAGGCATCTGAGTGAGCCAAGGCCAGCTGGGAAACTCTGGAAGGTGTATGGAAGTAGCAGAGAATTTCTTTGGGCCGCAGTGTTAAGGTGCTTACAGAAGAAGAGTGGCAAATAGGAGTGCATGTTGCATAAAGCCTAGAGGACTGGGCTGGAGTTTGGTTTTCGTTCAGGATGCAAAAGGAAAGTTACCAAAAGAAAAGGAAAAGTTAAGGTAAGTTATAGCTATAAAAATGTCAGAAACAGGAAAAAAAAATACTTGGACTCACCTCAAATAAAATCAAGATACAAAATGAAATAATTCTAAAGAGCAAAAATTACAATGCCATAAAGAGTTGATTTCTTTCCTAATTTTTGTATGGTTGCCATCCTGGATACTGATAACAGAAATTAGGAATGAACATTCTTTTATTCCTTCAAGTGAAAACCTACTATGAGCTGGGGACCGTGCTGGAGTTTTAGAGGATGGTAACATGAACCATTTGTTGGGCTTTTCTAACATTTCCCTTGTCTTTTGAAGTGCAGGTGAGCGCCCCATGTCATGACCTTTTGTCTGAAAAGAGATCTGAGGAGTACAGAAAGTACGTTGAAAGGTTGTTCACTTTGTACTCTATTTGTGGCTTTAAATCTCAAGGTTATATGCTCTGGCTGGCTTTGTCTGAAGTTAAATGGCCTGACTTGCAAATAATATTGATGGAATGTGCACAAAAAAAGAAGTGACCTCAAAGACAGAAAATGTCTCTGGGTGAGGGCAGTAAACTGGGAGATTTTTGCATGTTTCTTGGGGTAAGACTGACTAGTTATTAAACCGCTTGATGCTTCTATTTTTAAAATCACAAACTGATAATACTTGCCACTTAATCATAAGTATATCATTCACATCTTCTACAGTACAGTGCTTTAACTAAATGCCTGATTTGGAATCATACAGTAGGCATATCAAAAAGGAACACTGGCTGGGCACGGTGGCTCACGCTTGTAATCCCAGAACTTTGGGAGGCCGAGGTGGGCGGATCACGAGGTCAGGAGATCGAGACCACGGTGAAACCCCGTCTCTACTAAAAATACAAAAAATTAGTCGGGCGTGGTGGCGGGCGCCTGTAGTCCCAGCTACTCGGAGAGGCTGAGGCAGAATGGCGTGAACCCGGGAGGCAGAGCTTGCAGTGAGCCGAGATTGAGCCACTGCACTCCAGCCTGGGTGAAAAAGCGAGACTCCGTCTCAAAAAAAAAAAAAAAAACAAAAACCAATAAGAAAACCCAAAAAGGAACACTATATATTATATAAACTGGACATCTGCAGATGGCTAACTTCATCATTTTGAATCAACAAGCAGCGAGTTCGCATACATGTATCCCTAGGTAGTTGAAAAATTTAGTCCAACCTCCCCCATAACCTAAAACTTATGTAACCCAGTTATTTATTTATTTATTTATTTATTAAACATTTATTTAGCACCTGCTATCTTCCATAAATTCAACAAAGATTTATTAATTGCCTATATGTGTTCGGCTGTGCCTAATGGTGAACAAAATAAAGATGGGTTGACCCCTCATGGAGCTTACATGCTAATGGAAGTGGCATCTACACCTGTGGTTTGGTGCAGATTGTGCTGTGAAAAACCTCATTCTTTAGCAGGGAAGACAGACTTATAGTCAGCACAGCTGCAAACACAATGTGATGAGTGCATGAAAGTGTGCTTTGGGAATGAGCGGTGATCTCTCTGAGTGCCCAGGCAAGGCTTTTCCAAGAAGCGAATGCAATAGCTGCACCTTGAAAGAAGAGAAGGAGCTTCTGGACATTTGAAGAAATGAATTTTAAGTTGAAGGAGTGACAGGATGCTGAGATATGGAAATGGGAAACAGCATTCACAGTTTGGAATGTGGTGCTTTGAGGGTGTGAGAACAGTGGTCAAAGCCGAGTCATGGGGAGCCTTGTGGGCCACGTGATGGAGTTTGGGTTTAGTGGGAGGCATATGGAGGTGGTTGATGAATGTGAAACAGAGGAATGACATAAATGGGTGTGCCCTTTAAGAAACCATCTACCAGGACTGAGACTCCAGGAACTACGATCAGTGTAACTTGGCCGTTCTCTGGGTGGGGGTGGGTGTGGGTGTTTGTATGAGGGAGGAGTCTAGGAGGCTCTCACACTTCTGTCTGTCTGCAGCAGCCTCTATTTGACCTCCAGACTCCAGACTTTTCATACTAAACACATTGTGCAGGCCACAACCAGTCTATCTTCTTCGAACATATCTTTTGCCATGTAGCATCTTCACTCCAAAATTTTGAGTGTTTTTTTTTTTTTTTTTTTTCCCGAGATGGAGTCTCGCTCGGTCATCCAGGCTGGAGTGCAATGGCACAATCTCAGCTCGCTGTAACCTCCCCATCCCTGGTTCAAGCGATTCTCCTGCCTCAGCCTCCTGGGTAGCTGGGACTACAGGCGCCCGCCACCACACCCAGCTAATTTTTGTATTTTTAGTAAAGACAGGGTTTCACTGTGTTAGCCAGGATGGTCTTGATCTCCTGTCCTAGAGATCCACCCTCCTCGGCCTCTCAAAGTGCTGGGATTACAGGCGTGAGCCACTACACCTGGCCAATTTTGAGCGTTTCTTACACCACAAATGTGAATTTTTGAACTTCCTTTTAAAGATCTTCACTGAGTTTTAAAATCCCCTACTCATCTGAACACTCCTCTTCTCACTGTTAAACAAACGTTCTATCCTCTTCCATCTCAGTGCCCTTGCTATCTTCTTGCTAGGTATCCTAAGTGCACCAACCTCCAAGACTAGTTTAAGCCTCATTGCCTTTATGCAGCCATGCAGCCTTCTGACCACTTCATGCCTACCTGATCCACTGTATCCTCATCTACTGTAGCTTGGAGCTAAGTGCATAACACTAGACTATAATAAGCTGCTCCAGGCAAAGAATTTTTGTCTATTTTGTCCTCTGCTATATTCACACACTAAGAATAGTGCTTGGAAGATAGTAGGTATTTGACAAACATTTGTTGAATGAATGAATGAGTGACTATGAAGTCCTTTATAAAAATTTAACAAAGAAAACACTATCAAGAATAAAACACTTAATGAATCTGGTCATGCATTGAATCAACAAGCATGTACTGAATGAATGCTATGTAACAAGCATTGTGATAGCTTCCGGGTATTCAAACAAATAATTAGATTTGGAGTTCATCCTCAAAAAGTTCACAGTGAGAACAAAATCATTGTCCTACAGAACCAATTCTGGTGAATGTTTACATTTTCACACACATTAAAAATCAGTAGGGAACAATATGACCAGTACATTTTTGTTAAAAAGAAAACAAGAATTTTATGTCCTTTAGATTTCAACATTTTAAAAGTCTGATAATAGCAAAACTTGGTGAAGATGGGTAGCAACAGCAACCTTCAAACATGGCTAGTGGGAAGGAAAATTAGATGCTTTCTAATTTCGGAGTGCTTTCTCAGTTATTTAGTAAAGGTGAAGATGTGCGTACAAGACAATCCAGCAATTTCAGTCCTACATAGAGAAACTCTCAGATGTGTGCACATGGATACATGTACAATCATGCTAATTAGAGCACTGTTTAAAATGAACAGCTAGAAAACAACCGAAATGTCCCATCAATAGCAAAAGGGATAAGTAAATTATGGTTGTATCCAAACAATGGAATCTTCTGGAAGTGAAAATAAATAAACTTGAGCTATAATTATTCACGTAACTCAATCTCGTAAATATATTGAATGAAAAAAACAAGTTGTAGAATGATAATTCAGCAAGATCCTATTTCTGCAAAGTGTAAACATAGAAAATAATACAATGTGTTATTTGTGGCTTGATAGATATGTAATAAAAGTAAAAAATATGCCTGATAGGGTGACTAACCATCCCGGTTTGCCTAGGACTTTCCCTGTTTTCACTCAGAACGTCCTGTATCTCGGGAAACTCCTCAGTCCCAGACAAACCAGGACAGTTGGTCACCTTACCTGAAAAAGATAAACACTAAGCATAGAACGGTGGCTACTTCTTGAGGAAGTGAAGGAAATGGGATTGGACGAGGTTATACTGGGTATAATTCAGCTGAATTTGTAATGTTCTATTTCTTAAGCTGGATTATGACTATGTGAGTGAGACAATTCAATGCGTTCTGATTGGGAACACAGATCCAATAGAGTAAAGATAAATTAGAAAAAAAAAGGGTATCTCAAAGCAGTTATTTATTCATGAACTTAACAGGTTATGGAGAAAGGGCGATCATTTCATCTTTCACCATAACCTAAAAACTGCCCAGAGCAAAAGCCACCTCAACTGAGATGTTTCTTTGAGTATTTCTCCCGCCACTCTCACCGCCATCCCCTCCCAGTCCTTTCACCTGCATAATGATTGCAGAGCTTCTTCCGGAAATATACACACAGACACACACACCACACACAACACACACACACACGCACGCACTAGGCACTCAGAGCCAACATTCATACAGTAGTTTCCTGAACTACTTGTAAATGTCTCTTGTCTCTCTTAGCCAAGTTCCCTGAGGGCACGGTCTGCTTGACACTACCTTCACATTCTGCTGGCAGGAAGGGGAGTGCTCCAGAGCCAGGCCCTGAAAATACTTTACATCATGATTTTACCACTCACTAACTCTGCGACTTTGGGAAACTAACCACACCTCAATGTCCTCAACTATAACATGAGGATAGCACTCCTTAGAAGGCAGACATGAGGACCAAGTAAGAAAATGCTTCTAAAACACTGAGTGTGATGCTTGGGAAATATGCTGAGCCTAATGTGGTTGATCGGTAAAATTTAAAAAAATTAAAAACAGTAATTCTAAAGTATAGGAACAAAATATATTGCGTACATATTTCAATACCATGCAAATTATTTTAAACTGTGATATAGGATTAAAATAAATCTAGTGAGGAAAGACAGGAGGAATGAGCTTCACGTTCTTACCCAACCATCTGTAGAAATATTAAAATTAGAACATTTTTATGACAGAGAATTGTCATGTTCGTTGAACGGAATTGTGAAAAAAAATGGTCAGGTTCTGTTTAATGTAACGATTCCTATGAGACTAATTAAAGTCTGAAGCTCTGTTTCTTTTTTTGGAAGCCATGTCTGCTTAAAATGAGCTCTAATTGTCCCTATTTACACACTGACTGCAGAGTGCCCATCCTGCAGCAGACAACTCTGTAATTAGCTCCATTCAAGAACAAAGCAGTGACCATCTTTCAGCTGCTTTCTGGCTTTTGAGCTTAGGAAGCAAAGAAGAGTTTTTTTGGCTCTCTTGCAAAATGGAATTTAAATCTGCCATAAGCAATCAGTTGCAAGAATGATAATTGCACAGTTTGTTACAATTGATTTATACAGACCCCATGAAAGAATGAAGATCTCCTGACTAAAATTGTCAAATGAATAATTAATGATATGTGAAATTTTCCTTCCTTGGGATTTTATTGGCTGCATCTAGAATAAACTGGTAATGCTGTCCTATTACTCATGCAGTGTATAAACCAGCTGATATTTTGGGACTGTCTGTCAATCACTCTCATAGATATCATCCTCCTGAATAGTCACCATGATCTGCTTCATATTCAACATTCTGCACTTTTCAGATGAAGAACTTTCAATGAAAAAAATTAATTGAATTACAACTTGTAAAAGAACAAATGCAAAGGTTAAAATTGTGCTACTAAGTCCACAAAACTTTTAAGCATTACCAAAATCATTTACAAAGGAGCACATGAACCAGATTAGTGCCCCTCCTCCCCCACCACACACACACGTGCACATGCACATTCAGCTCAGAGAAAATGGAATGATTCCACTTGGGTGTATCATACACAACTATCTATTTTGCTTGTTTAACCCCACCTATAAGTCTTTTTTATTATGTGAATTTAACCCATCTACATTTATTGTGATTACTGATGTATTTGAAATATCTGCCATTTTACTCTGTTTCTATTTTGTCTTTTGCTTCTTTTTTCTCTTTTCTTGCCTTGTTTTCTTCTTTCTCCTTTTTCTTTTCAACAGTTTGCAAACATTCCATTTCTGTCATTTTGATGGTTACATTAAAAATGTTAATACACATACAAAATGCAACTCTTAAATGAAACAAGAAACTTAGCATGCTTGTCTTCTCTTTCAACCCCACCCACCACCATCTTTTCATATTATTATTATCTAGAATGTCAGGTCCCTCTTGTCTTTAAATAAGAAAAAATAATTATTCCTATTTTTTGCAACCCATAATTATTTCTATTTTTTAATCAGTAATTGTATCCTTCCCCTTTTTCAAGGATTTATCTCTCTTCCTTTAGTAATTCTGTGGAAGAAGATCTTTGGACAATAAACTAAGTAAGTCTTTGCATGAAGATGTCCATTTCATCCTCACTTTAAAAAAATTACGCTTACCTTTGTGAATAGGAAATCTCATCACATGATACAAAATTCAAGTAAGCTAAATGTTGTCTCAGTTGGATATAGAATTCTAGATTGAATATTGCTTTCTTGAGGCATCGATATCACTCTATTTGTTCTGGCATCTACTTTTACTGATTAGAAATTTTCCCTCAGTCTGATTGTCACTCACTGTAGTTTCTCTCTGGTGGCTTTTAAGAATTTTCTCATTCTTCTTAATGTTCTGGTTATTGTGCTTCTACAAGGTGCTTAGAATGGAAATTTTTTAAAAAGTTGTCCTGCATGGCACTTGATATACCTTTTTACCGTAAAGACTCAGGTCAGATGATAACAATCTGTCTTTCATGTCTCTAAACTTCACTTTCACATTTTCTGCCACTTATCTCTCTGGCTGTTTTGGGTGATGCCCCGACTTTCAATCATTAATTCTTTCTTTAACTGAATCCAGTCAACCGCATTCAGACTTTCCAGGATTTTTTTTATTGGTACCTTTTTACCACTCATTATTCTCCATTATAACCACCATTGTTGGATATTCTCTCTTTTATCTCTTTCAATATTTTAAACATAGTTCAAAGTCCTTTTGGGATTGCTGTATTTCTATTTCTTTGGCTATAAAATGTCCTATTTGTTGGGCTTGTTGGATCTCTTTCACGGATTTGGATTAACTCATGAATTGGTAAGCTTGTGGCCTCAGTCCTCTTTTATTACTCAGAGGACTCTTTTTAAAATCATGACTATAGATCGTTAAATGCGAAAGTATATAAGCTATTATTTTGATGTATCTGTGTTAGAAAAAAAGTTCCATGTGCTCTTACTTCTTCACTGTGACTGCAAATTAGCTTATTTGATTAAAAAAATAAAAGTCTGAAAGAAAAAAAGCAGAAAAAATATATCAAATATGTTTGGATAAAGTTAAATAGGACACAATGAAAAAAATTCACATATAGATTATAGCTCTAGGACATCTTTATATAAACCTGAGTTTCTTTCTTTGGTTGGATGAGATGTATTTAAATGCAATGTTTCTCTGAAGATAATTAATTGTGAATTATGAAATCACTCACTTTTTTTTAAAAATTCAACAAACATTTATTCAATGCCTCTGCACGGAACTGTACTAAGTATAGCTATACAAAGACCAGCAGGCCCTAGTTTTTTCATCCGTAAAATGGAAGTATTAGGATATTCCATGCAAGGTGGTTGTAAAGAGCAGAAATGAAGACTATAAATTGCCTAGCAGACTTCCTGGCACAATGTAGGCGTCTAATAAATGCAATAGTTATTCTCTTTGTCATCATGGAGATGGTGTGAGTTTTGAACATAAACAGGTAAACAGATATTCAAACACACAAATGCTTTTAAGACACAAAGAAGGGACTGATCAACCATGCTTGTGACGGCTGGGAAGTCTTTGTATAGTAGAAGACACTTGAACTGGGTCCTGAAGATTGAGTAGGAGTTTGCTAAATGGAAAGTTTAGGGAAAGTGGAAAACCATATTCAAAGACATGGACACTTGACACTTGTATTGTATTCCGGGAGTTGAAATTGTATTGTATTCTGGGAATTGAAAATACTCAGGATGTGTGGAAGATGTGGGGTGAGCAGAAGCAGGGAAAATGTGTTTGAAGAGGGTAGGCAGAGTCCGAGAAAAGGGGGAGGGGCATTTCAGTGAGATGCTGCAACAGTTTGGAGGAGAGACGATGAGGGATGCAAGTCAACGAAGATTGTAGGATGAAGAGATGGGAGAAGACTTCAAAACAGTTGGGAGATAAAATATATAGTACTTGACAATGATAGAATGTGGAAGTTCGAATGCCAATGAAACCACAGCTGTCGGACTTGGGCAAGTGACTTAACTTCTCTGGGCATTTACTTCCTCAACTGTAAACTGGAAATAAAAATAGGACCTACTTCACGGGGTTGTATTAACGATTAAGAAAGACAAGATCTGTATAGCATTTTTAAAATCACCTAACTCATAGAAAGTTTTAATAAATAACTATGCAGGATGTGGAGGGTGCTGGAGGAGCCAGCAATGAAGCCCAGGTTTCTAGCTTAGCAACTGAGAGGTGGCTGCTGCTGCTACTCATGGAGACAGGGACCTCAGAGGAGGGACAGGTTTGCCTCTGAGCTCCTGCCTATCAATTAGGAAGAATCAAGCTATTGTTAAGGGTCAGCTGGAACAGGGCTCCAAGGAGCTAGGCATCTCCTTCCTTAGACAAACCAGTTCAGAGCTTTCATCTGTACCATGGCTGTGGGCAAGCAGAATACACAATCCAGGGAGCAAAATGTAGGGCCTAAGACGGAAATGTCCAGGAAGTCCTCGGGGAATCTCTGGTCACCTTACAGCTGTAATGAGAACTGTCCTGAAGGCGGCTGAAAAAAAAAACAGGAGCATTTTAGGAAGCAAGACGAAAAATAGCTATGCTCTGTTTGGAAGCTGAGAGGAAGAAACCATCCATTAAAGGATCAAACTCGTTATCTTATGATTTTCATTTAGGATTTGTGTAAATTTCCATTTGCTAATATCATGTCCTCATGTTCAACAGTTTTTTAGGCTGTATTATTTCATGTCACCTTGTAATGAAATAATACAGCCTTGTATTATTCTTATATTATGAATTAATGAATTCTTGTATTAAGAATTAATGAATTAATAATAATACAAAAATTATTATCTTGTATTATTATTCTTGATGGTCAAGAAGAGATATTATCTCCATTTTATGGATGAGAAAACTGAGGCTCAGGGAGATATTATTTGCTCAAGTCCTCATAGCCAGAAAATATGGCAGAATCAGGACGAGTGACGAATATTTTGATTTCCAGTTCCTTTCTCTTTCCCTTTCTTGTTATTGCTTCTTGATGTGCATCTTATTCGCGGGGAACCCTTCTTCCCATCTCATGATGTCTCTTTCCTACAAAGAACACTCAATCAGTTTAATTCCTGGCCCCTTTCCCTTTTCTCAGCCCACCGCAGGGAGGTAGTTAACTTCCTTGATTGGTAAATTTGGGAAGAATTTCACACTTTTTTCCCTTATGGCAGGAGACTGTCTGACCAGAGAGAAATTCTACTCTGCTCTTCAATTCTAAAAGGTAAGGGGATAGGAGAGCTTTTCTGATTCATTTCTGCCTGGAATTTGGTGCTTAAATCTCCTAATCTTGTCAGCAGGCTCATTTGGATAGTACCCTAAACTTTGCCCTTCCACCTAGCTTCTGTAATGAATAACGTTGTTATTTTGGTTTCTATCTTTAGTCACTAGTTTATTTCCCAACTTGCTCAGAACCTGGACAGGGAAGGGTCCTATTCATTGGGGGTTCCCTTGGAGACCTCTTACATATCTGCAATACTCTAGAGAGTTTAGAAATAAGAATGAAGTATGAGTTCAAACAATCATGGCCAGATACGACAATAACCACAGGAAATGTTACATGACTCAGAAAATATGTTAGACATGGGAAAGGAAAATATCTTGGGCCCCTATCACTAAGCTAAAGAGAGAATTCAAGCTGGGAACTGCTTAGGAAACCTGCCTCCCATTCTATTCAAAGTTTTCCCTCTGCTCACTGAGATAAATGCACGTCTCATTGCCTCCTTTGGAAAGGCTAATCAGAAACTCAAAACAATGCAACGGTTTGTCTCTCACCTATCTGTGACCTGGAAGCCCCCTCCTGCCTTTGCTTTGAGTTGTCCCACCTTTCCAGACCGAATCAATGTACTTCTTACATACACTGATTGATATCTCAGGTCTCCCTAAAATGTATAAAACCAAGCTGTGCGCCAAACTCCTTAGGCACATGTCGTCAGGACTTCTGGAGGCTGTGTTGCGGGTGCACGTCCTCAACCTTGGCAAAATAAACTTTCTAAATTAACCTGAGACCTGTCTCAGATTTTCTGGGTCCACAGACATTAACATAAGTTAGCTTGGAGAAGCCATTTATGGTATAAGTAGCAATTAATAGATGAAAATGCTGAAAAAGAAACCCATTCTTTTAGGAGAAAAATCAATGGACTAGACAACAAATTAACCTCTATTCACTGCTTAGGTCTCTAGGAGAAAAGTAAAATCAATATAAACCAAGTATGCAGTAGTTGTAAGAAACAGCATCATAAGGCCAGATGCGGTGGCTCATGCCTGTAATCTCAGCACTTTGGGAGGCCGAGGTGGGCGAATCATGAGGTCAGGAGTTCGAGACCAGCCTGACCAACATGGTGAAACCCGTCTCTACTAAAAATACAAAAAAATTAGCTGGGCGTGGTGGCACACACCTGTAATCCCAGCTACTTGGGAGGCTGAGGCAGGAGAATTGCTTGAACCCGGGAGGCAGAGGTTGCAGTGAGCCGAGATCCTGCCACTGCACTCCAGCCTGGGTGACAGCAAGACTGTCTCAAAAGAAAAAAAAAAAAAAAGAAATAGCATCATAAATGAAAGCTAAGATGAAGCATAAGTTTTGGGGAAAAACCAGTTTCTATGGAATAATCTTAGGCATGAACTTCTTTCCTTAAAAAAGCATCTTGACCAGGCGCGGTGGCTCACGCCTGTAATCCCAGCACTTTGGGAGGCCGAGGTGGGTGGATCACGAGGTCAGGAGATCGAGACCATCCTGGCTAACACAATGAAACTCTGTCTCTACTAAAAATACAAAAACAAAATTAGCCGGGTGCCTGTAGTCGCAGCTACTCGGGGGCTGAGGCGGAAGAATGGCGTGAACCCAGGAGGCGTAGCTTGCAGTGAGCCGAGATCATGCCACTGCACTCCAGCCTGGGCGACAGAGCGAGACTCCATCTCAAAAAAAACAAAACAAAACAAAACAAAACAACAAAACCATCTTAAGATGCAGCTTCCTGGATTAACTTTTTGTGCTTACTTTGTGCCAGACTTTATGCATAAAAACCTACACAAACACACACGTGAAAACAGAATGTGGTTCCTCATGGAAGAAAAAGGTTTAACAAATTTCTCAAC
The DNA here is from genome assembly GCF_006542625.1 of Nomascus leucogenys. Classification (NCBI taxonomy): domain Eukaryota; kingdom Metazoa; phylum Chordata; class Mammalia; order Primates; family Hylobatidae; genus Nomascus; species Nomascus leucogenys. Next base: position 67,758,342 of record NC_044390.1, read on the forward strand.
TGAGAATAAAGATGATTTTGCAGTCAGACCCTTCACTTTGGACCAGGGCTAGAGAGCCCAGGAAGGTGTATCTGCAGATCCTAGATCTTGGGGATGGTTGGTTCAAATGTTAGCATGCCAGACTCACTCTTGTGCAGGTCAGAATAGCTACCACATAATGAATCCCAGAGGTAGAGAAGCAGCTTGCTATCTTTCTGGATCTTTCCAGCTCTCCTGCTTCTCCCCTAGCACTGTCGATGTGTGTAGTTAATGGTTTATCCCTTGCTCACTGTGTCTGAGCCTCTGACAAGGATGTTCACCTTGGGGATGCTTATTTGCAAAGAATCTCTACTGAGTTTCTGTCACTTTTTTCATCTACTAATGAAGTAACTTGAGTCTAGCAATATAGCTCATTCTAGAAACTTGCATGGAAGCCGGTGTGATGTACATACAGTACCTATTTCAAAACAGAAATGTCACAATGCATCTGGTACTTCGAAGAGTGACTTTTGTTTTCTACTTTGGATTTTTGCTTGGATGCTCCTAAACATGACATGTAAACTCTTCTACCAGGGTGTAAGCTTCCTGAAGGCAGGAGTTGTAGCTTACAAATCTAGGTACCTCTTCCAGTGGTATGCATACAGATTGTGCTAAAAAAATACTGATTAGATGAAAGACTGGTCACATTATTAAGAGAAGAAAGAACTCTAAGCCACCCTGACATCTACCAGTTAGTCTACTTTATCATCAGGCTTAAAATCATCCACAAATGCATTAATAGGCAGAAGAAAGATGGTGTCCTGGAAGGAAAAATACTTTCAGCAACGGGTATGTTAAAAGTTTGCAGGTCAACTTTAAAGCATGTCCTTTTGGCTGCAAACAAAAGAATCCTTTAGTACAACTAATCTAAAAATATTTCTATTTGTCAGAAATACCTTAATTTTATTAGGATTACTGGTCAATGTTAAAGAATGTTTTTATAGTTCTCGGTAAATATCACTAACTTCTATTAAACGTCTTTTCTCTTCCTTCCTTCCTTCCTTCCTCTTTCCTTCCTTCCTTTTCTTCTTTCTTTCTTCTTTCTTCTTTTTCTTTTCTCTATCTCTCGCTCTCTCTGTCTCTCTCGCTCTCTCTGTCTCTCTCTCTCTCTGTCTCTTTTTTTTTTTTGAGACAGGGTCTCACTCTTGCCCAGGCTGGAGTGTAGTGGGGTGATCTTGGCTCACTGCAAACTCAGTGCCTCAGTCTCCAGAGTAGCTGGGATTATAGGCGTGTGCCACCATGCCCAGCTTATTATCATTATTATTATTATTTGAGATGCAGTCTCGTTTTGTCGCCCAGGCTGGAGTGCAGTGGCACGATCTCAGCTCACTGCAACCTCCACCTCCCAGGTTCAAGCAATTCTCCTGCCTCAGCCTTCCGAGTAGCCGGGATTACAGGCATGCACCACCACATCTGGCTAATTTTTGTATTTTTAGTATTTTTGTATTTTTCACCAAGTTGGCCAGGCTGGTCTTGAACTCCTGACCTCAGGTGATCTGCCCGCCTCAGCCTCCCAAAGTGCTGGGATTACAGGTGTGAGCCACCGTGCCCAGCTGCCCAGCTAATTTTTGTATTTTTTTTTAATAGAGACAGGATTTCACCATGTTGGCCAGGTGGGTCTTGAACTCCTGGCCTCAAGTGATCTGCCTGCCTCGGCCTCCCAAAGTGCTGGGATTATAGGAGTGAGCCTCCATGCCCGACCTTGAATGTCTTTTCTTGATTTCCAATGCCACTGGTAGAGTTAAGAACCTGTCTTTCCTAGTACCTCTCCCCTCCTTCAACTCTGGGTAGTCTCTGTGTAGTAAAATATACATATTGAACTAAAAAATAAAACATGCTATTTTGTTGTTCTTTTTATTCTCATTTCCTTGACTACTACTGTGGCTGACAAGTTCTAGTCATGTCCTTTGCTTGTTTTTATTCCTACCAGTCTTAGTGGTCCTTTTGCTAATTGGCATACCCGTTATTACATAAAGGTAAAATACATTAACCCTTGCCTTTGTCCTTGTTGAGTATATATTTCCCAGTCTATCTTGTGTGCGTGTGTGTGTGTGTGTGTGTTTTTTGTTTGTTTGTTTATTTTGAGACAGAGTCTCGCTTTGTCACCTAGGCTGGACTGCAGTACCATCACAGCTCACTGCAGCCTCAACCTCCTGGGCTTATGTGATCCTCCTACCTCAGCCTCCTGACTAACTAACTGGGAGTACAGGGCATCATGCCCCGCTGACTTCTGTATTTTTTGTAGAGACGGGGTTTCTCCATGTTGTCCAGGCTAGTCTTGAACTCCTGAGCTCAAGCAACCCTCCCACCTTGTCCTCCGAAAGTGCTAGGATTATAGGCATGAGCCACCATGCCTGGCCTATCTTTTGTTTGGTTATGTATTTTTATATGAAGGTGTTTTAAATTGTGTGCAGTGAAATCTCTTAACTCTTACGACTTCTTCAATTACTCCCAAGTTTGAAAAGTTACCCTGCCCCTAGAAATTTGACAAATATTTATTTTATTTTCTCTTGTTCTTTTAGGGTTTGATTTTTAAATATAAAGTCTTCATCCATTTGAAATGCATTGGGATGAATGTGTGACATAAAGACCCAAATAATGACTTTTCTGCCAAATGTCTAACCAAGTATTCTAACACCATTGATGGAATTATTCTTCTGTTCTACATTATTTCATGGTAGCTTTTTGAAAAAATAGACACGAAATTATTATATATAATCCAATCTATATCTCTTATAGACCCTACCGTGGTCTCTCTGTTCTTGGAAGACTATTACACTCTTTCAATTATTGCTTTGGAATTTTCTACAACATAGGACTCTTCACCATCATTTGTCCACCCTACCAAGAACACATACACTGACTTTTTAAAGTTAATTGATATTCATCTTTGTTCATGTAAACTTTAAAACATTTTCCTTTCCTTTTTTCCCCCATTGGAATTTCGTTTGGGAGCCATTAATCTATAAGTGAGTTTGTGAAGAACTGACATCTTAAGACATTTCTTAAGTTTTCCAGTCTGGCATGCCCTCCCATTAATCAAAGGATTGATTAATGGAACTCAATTCTAACTCTCTCAGTAAAGTTTTGGGTTTTCTTTATAGAGGTCACGCACATTTCTCATAAAAAATTACTCCCAGGTACTTCGCTACTTTATCTTTTTCTTGCTGCTGCAGCTGGAATCTCCTTCTCATTATATTTCCTAATTGCTTCTCAGTGGTATGTAGAAATGCTACTGATTTGCACAAAATGCATTTAGCTCATATTCAGCCTTTTAATTTAAATTTTATTTTATTTTTTTTACTACATGTCCTATCTTTTGTCAAGGAGAAGCATTCATGAGAAGAATGTTTCTGTATCATTTACAAAATTCAACGTTGCCATGTTACTATGCCCTTCCATGAAAGGTAAACACAGATTTCTTTAATGATGCAAAGAGTTATATCAGTGCCCTCTGTATCCCTGGTCCTTGAAGCCCTGCTTTCCTTCCCACCTCAAGGCCGGCCCTGCAATTCCAGCTGCTGCCCACAGCTGTCACTCAGGAATGCTCTTTCCTGACCCCCACTGCTGCTCCTTGCTTGTGTCCTTAGTGGTCCAGTTCCTGCCTTTGGCCCTGGGCTTGGCCAACCCATTCTGAGTGCCATTCATGGCCTATGGAGTTTGGCCTCTTGGTCTCTTGGTCTTCATGAAGCCACTCTCTAGTTCTGGTGCATCACCAGATGCTGCTACTGAGAGACTCCTTGGCTCCAATTGTCCTGCTCTCCTGGGTGTCCTTCTAACCAGAATAAACTCTGGCTGTCCTTTGGAGGTGAGGATCTAGAAGCAAGAGCTCATTTTGTTTCATTTTGTTTCCCCCTGAAATTTAAAGCTAAAATTGTGACTATTTAGCTTATCTCATGTTCATCCCTCTTTTATGGTTTTTCATCTTAATTTTTTTCATTGCCTTGTTTTATTTATTTATTTGTTTTTTTTTTGAGACAGAGTCTCACCCAGGCTGCAGTGCAGTGGCAAGATCTCGGCTCACCGCAATCTCCACCTCCCGGGTTCAAGCGATTAACCTCTGCCTCCTGGGTTCAAGCGATTCTTCTCCCTCAGCCTCCTGAGTAGCTGGGACTAAACGTGAGCACCACCACGCCTGGCTAATTTTTGTGTTTTTAGTAGAGACGGGGCTTCACCATATTGGCCAGGCTGGTCTCGAACTCTTGACCTCGTGATCCACCCACCTTGGCCTCCCAAAGTGCTGGGATTACAGGTGTGAGCCACCAGGCGTGGCCCTGTTGCCTTGTTTTATATATGATTGAGTTATAAACCACCTCAAATCTTTTCTTAAAATAGGCAAGATATAAGTCGTAAGTCACACCATAAGCAAATGGTACTATTAAATAAATCATACCATAAACACTATCCGGATTACCAAGATTTTAAAAAAGAATAAAACGGTAGGGAAAGGACACCTAAAAGTGGTACCGTATGACCAGTTTTCCATTCAGAAAACAGGCTAGAATACCTTTTGGTGTTTATATACGTATGTATATATGTGTATATATGTATGTATGTATATATAGTGGTGTGTGTACAGGTTGGTATTCAAAACATACTTGGCTGGGCTTGGTGGCTCATGCCTGTAATACCAGCACTTTGGGAGGCTGGGGCTGGCAGATCACTTGAGGTCAGGAGTTTTAAACCAGCCTGGCCAACATGATGAAACCCCTCCTCTACTAAAAATACAAAAAATTAGCCGGGCATGGTGGTGCACGCCTGTAGTCCCAGCTACTCAGGAGGCTGAGGCATGAGAATCCTTTGAACCTGGGAGGCGGAAGTTGCAGTGAGATCATGCCATTGCACTCCAGCCTGGGTGACAGAGCAAGACTCCATCTCAAACAAAAACAAAAACGAAACATACCTTCGTGCACAGGTGATATTAAAATATTTTAAAACAATATGGTAATTGAAATTAATCTATGGGTTGGGTGTGATGTATTGAAATTAAAATTAATCTATGGCCACCACTTTGGGAGGCTGAGGGCAGGCAGATCACCTGAGGGCAGGAGTTCGAGACCAGTCTGGCTAACATGGTGAAACCCCATCTTTACTAGAAAAAAAATACAAAAATTAGCCAGGCGTGGTGGTGTGCGCCCGTAGTCCCAGCTACTCACTACTCAGGAGGCCAAAGCAGGAGAATCGCTTGAACCCAGGAGGCGGAGGTTGCAGTTAGTCGAGATCGTGCTGCCGTACTCCAGCTTGGGCGACAGAGTGACAGAGTGAGACTCCATCTCAAACAAACAAAAAACAAAACAAAACAACAAAAAAAGAAAAAATCTATAAAAAAGTATAAATAAAAATTTAAAATACATTCCCTTTTATTCTGTAATAAAACTGACTTAAATGATGTAAGTTGGAGTGCAAATAATGTATCAAATAATTTTAATAGTCTCTCAAATGTTTGTTGACTTTTAGAAATTAGTAGTGTGATCTTTCTTCTGACCTTGCTGCACTAAGTGCTGTTCCCCTCTCAGCCATGATTTGATACGGGCAACTGCATCAAACTCTTCCAAGCACTTCCTCATTGAACTAGTGGTCATTAGGTTTCCATAGCCAGATACTTTGTTGCAGGCAGAGGGGCAGAGCTTGCCGCCTGCTGTCGCTGCAGGCGCTGGATGCCAGTGCTTCCCACATGGACTAGACCCAGAGTGTTTCACCTCGACCTCTGCCCATGACCTGCAACCCTGCTTGGAAAGCAGGAAACAAGAGGGTGGGTCTCCTTGTTGTCGGAATACTCCTGGGCAAGCTCCTGGATCTGATTGAGGAAAGGGGTGCTACCACCTGCAGATTCCTGGCATTACTACCAATAGGACCCAGAACAAATCCCCAGCTTTCAGCGGATAACTGCCACCAGGTGGCGCCAACAGCCCCGGACCTGGACAGTTTGGGCTCCTGCAACCCTGGCCGTTAAATCCTCAGTCATGTAATTAGTTTGGCACCAAATGACCTCACATTTACACGATTGCATTTTTTGGACTTTACTTTCTGTGTTATGGGTGGGGGAGTTAAATTTTAGATTGTTATGAGGCTGTACCTTAATTTTTTCTTTTCTCATCAATGTTGTGTTTGGAAAAATTTGAAATCTAGAGAAGTGTTACAAAAATAGTACAGTATCATAATGAACACCCATATACCTTTCACCTGGATTCATCAATTTTTAATATTTTGCTATAGTTTCTATTTTTTCTCTCCTTATATCTGTGTGTATATATTTTTTTCTGAGCCATTTGAGAATTAGTTGCATAATTGACTCTTCATCCGTCAATACTGCAGCATGTGCCCCTTAAGAACAAGGACATTCTTCCACATAACCACAGTCTCACTCAGGAAATGAGATATTAGTGAAATATCATTATCTAACCTAGAGATACTAAGATTGAAAAATTGTCACAATCATGCCATTTTAATATACAGTTTTAAATCCAGGATCTAATAAAAAAGATCACAGACTGTATTTAGTTGTCATATTCTTGAGTCTCCTTAATCTGGTGTGGTTCCTCAGCCTTTTTTTTTTTTTTTTTTTGCCTTTTATGAGATGACCATTTTTGGAGTGTCCAGGCCAGTTTTATTCTAGAAAGAAAACTGCTAGCCGCTCGCTTTAAAATTAATTCTAACACACACACAAATCTGGTTGGGGCTTCCTGGTTTGTTCTTCTGATCCCATTTTAACAAGTATATCCCACATACGAGAGATGATAAAACAAAAAAGAAATTAATACCATGAAAACTGGCAGACCCAAGTTCATAAGGGATTCCATCTAAGTTAAGTCCCAATTAGTTCTATTAAATTGCTCCTAATAGGCATCTGGGTTTTGTCCAGTAACCTTCCTTTCACAGAGACACCGCTTTGCTCTTCATGTGATCTTGGTGGGCTGTCAGTCATGGGGCTCAACTCCCCATTGTGGTGACTGGTTTAAGGATAGATGCAATGTGACCTGAATGGAGCCAGCATCTCCCCTGAGAGATTACACATGGATTCTGAAAAAGAAAGGCTCTCTCTTCCTCTGGGATCATGAGATAAATGATAATGTTGGCTGGAACTATTTGTGTTCAGCTTCCCGATTGTACAGGGGGAAGCTCTGCTGCAGAAGAGAATAAAGTTTACGACATGCACAGAATGAAGCTGTGGCAAACTGAGATAAAAAGATCAATGAGGAGAGATGGAGTTAGTGCATGTGACATGGTTAGATCCATGGATCTAGCCATGCCTGAAGTTAGTTAGATGGTGCATACATTGAGCTGGGTTTCTGTCTCTTACAACTGAGTCTTGACCAATGGTGCTAGTGATTTAAGGACTTGGTCAGAATCCCTTAGGGATATTTTTCTTTGCCATTGTGGAAGCCTAGATAAGTACCAGGGTTCTTTGGCTGTAGGTAAGGATCACAGTACTCACATCAGATGTACCTGTTGTGTAGATTAAGGAGATAACTAAGTAACCACTTTACAGTGCCTGGAGCATACTAGGGAATCCATGAATGTTAGAAACAGGTACAAAAATCTGCCAGGCTTCTGCCATTTGCTCTGTGCCCTTGAATTTTCCCTCAGTCTCCCCAGACGAAAACCAGACTTTACTGAGAATAGTGCTTTGTAAGATAGTAATCATCACTCACTGTCAACATCTTGGTTATAGTCACTCCATTTGTCCTATAAACAACATGAACAGAGCATTAATATGCCTGGAGGGTCTTCGGCATTTGACTAGTTATTATTTCTCCAGGTGAGAGAGAAGCCACTGGTGAGGCTAAGCAGAATTTAACTGCACTGGCATTTTTGGCAGCAGGCATTCCCAACCCAAGCTGAAGTGCAGGCAGGGGGAGGAGGTGGCAGGGAGAAACACTGGGGTTGGTATGTTGATTTTTTGCTACCCACTTGCACTGATTTTGGCCTCCTTTGTCTTCTTTCTGCAATGATTTCCAGAAGGAAATTTGTTCCGTCAGAACCCACAATATCCTAATGTTTGCCGCTGTCCAAGGGGCTAGTGGCAAATACTCTTTATGAAATTCCCAGAAAAGAGATAATGAGGTTTATGTTTGCATCTTCACAACTCAAGCATATAACAGAGATTCCAGAATTGCAGAGTCTCACAATGGCTGCATTTTTCTTGGCTCCTGCTCTGAGGACCTCAGCAACATTAAGAAATTGCCACCCCAGGTGGGAGCTGACATATATCCTGACTTGCTCAGGCCCAGGAGATCAGTGGAGGTGACACACAGTTGCTGGCTGGAGCAGGCTATCCCACGGCTGGGTTTTCAGCTGGCCTGGACTTTCTGCCAACTCCTTGGTGGGGTTGGAATGAGAGTGAGGGTGCAGCTGTGACCTCTCGTGCCTGAAAAATCTGCCTCAAGTCGGGAGAAAGTGCTGGGCTTGCTTTGTGGAGGTCAATCATCCTAGATGTTTTGGAGTTGAGGGCTGGAAGCAGGTGATTTCACTGTACTGCAATTCCAAGGATCTTAGTTGCAGAGTAATCTCTTCCCCTGCTAGAATTCACTTGCATAGGGCAGGGACTGGTGGGCCTAGCAGGAGCCTCTTTGCTTAAAGAGCTATTAGATTCTCCTGGAAGAGTTCATCCTAAGGACAGAGATCCAGGCACACAATTCAGACCAACAACAATGTCCAGGAGGGAGAAGTGGTTGGCGTATAGTGCAGCCCACCTCCCAGGCACTCCCATCGGAAGCCTAGAGGAGGCACTACAAGTAAAAACTAACAGCTGCTCTCACCCATCTCACACCTGTGAGTATCTGAACACAAATCAGCTTTCCTTTGGGCTACAGTTGGTGTGGGGTGGGGGCTAAAAGGCACAGAAGGAACCTTTCCTCCTAACAGAGCAGCTGCAGGGTGGGACTCTGGAGGGTGCAGTAGGGAGGTGGCTGCAGTAGTGGCCACAGGGATGGCCCTGGGTGCAGCTCTGGTGGGACCCATAGCCTCCATGGGAGCCAGTGCCCTCTGGTGGACACGAGCAGGAGTACTGTGCTGGTGCAGCTTGGTGAGGCTGAGACCTCTCCAAAGAGGACCTCCCATGGGGGTTATCAGATGATAGCATAGGAGCTTGAACTGCTGAGCCCATGAGTTCCCCAACCCCGATTTTCCAGAAATAATTGGGAGAAATGTTAAGATGGACTCATGACCATGTAGCAATGAGGGGATGGTGGGAGAGATGTAAAGGAAATATGTCTTTCTACTGTCAATGTAAGCCCATTGTCGCTGTTTTACTCCCAAGAAGTGTGCCGTGGGGTAGAGGGAGAAAGGGGGCATAGGTGCCATCTGTAATTTCAAGTCCACTTATTCAGATGATAAACGGCTTGTGCCACAGAAGAGGGGAAATGAAAAATGACACAGGGCTGTTTTGCTTAATTGACAGAGAAGGAGAATTTGGAGGAAGCCTGGTTTAATGCCATGGTGCCCTCCACTAGCATCCAGGAATCATAAAGGGACTTCTGAAGGTCAGCTCTTAGCTATACTTTAATTCTCCCTGAGGACCAAGAATCTAGAGTTAGCTTTAGAAATGTCTTGGGATTTGTAAGCAAAGATGCTGGTTTGAGCTGAAATATTAACAAGAGGAATGACCACACCTAAATTCACAAAAGGTTTCAAGGTATTCATCTGCTCACTTGTATCAATAGCAGGTCAATTCCATGACTGGCAACAAGGTGAAGTAAATGGGAGGGAATAATACCCAGGTAGCTCCAATGCAGGCTTTTTGGAAATACCACGTGCAGAAATATTGATTATACTTATTGTCCATGTTAAATGTTTTCTACTCTAGTAAGACTAATTTGTACACATAAATGTAAATCTCTAATGTGATTGCTGAAGCTGTAAGTTTCAGTTCCTTTTTTTATTTGATTCTGGGGTGGCACACTACATAAGACACTTACTTTGTAATCACAACCTGGTTTGCTCTGCTTTTCACTAGCTTGTGTAGTCTTAGGAGATCATACCTCTCAGCTTCAGTTCTCATACAGGTAAAATGTGGCTAATAACATCTTGCTGAGTTCCTGTTATTGTGTGCAAGAAAAAAGCATCTCTAAGTCTCAGTATGGGTTAATACAGTACAATATTTGTCATGACCTGGTTTCAACAGAGTCTGTATAAGCAAAAATAGCTCGAATAATTACACATTGCAAATTAAGCTGACCGCTGAAATTATAATGCAGGTGCTGGCAATTAGAGCCTCAGGTTGGGTCAGCACTGTTTGCTCCCTCTTTTCTATTGGGGATACAACTTTTGGGGATGCTGAATATAAAGCTCAGCAACTCAAATCTGAATTACAGCAATTAGAGTTTTAAATTGTTTGAACTTTGATCTATCTACCAAGGTGAGATGGTATCATACCCTAGAGAAATAAAACCCAAATACTTGGATTAAGCACAAAGCAATATAGGGCTGTAATGATGCTTCATCGAGCATTTCAGAAAAACCAAAACCTGAAGAGGAAATGCACGTTAAGTTCTAGTTACCCCGAGTTTCTACCTTTGCTTACCCTTTAAGTCATTCTCAATGACTGTACTTCATGCGTCAGGCCCACAAAACATAGAGCCACCCCTGGCTAGGATAGGCAGCGTACCATGAGGGTGCAGAGATGAGACACTAGATCAGGCTAGGAGGTGAAACTGAAAAATGAGACTTGATGGATGATAAGGAGGTTAGCTCCACAAATAAAGAGAGAGCAGTATAACATTTCAGGAAAAAGGAACAGTCTGTGTCAATGAATGAATAGATAGATAGATAGATAGATAGATAGATAGATAGATAGATACTCTTTGCCTAGAAATAAATGTATCTCCCAAATAGATACTCTTTGCCTAGAAATAAATGTATCTCCTAAATCTGGCTAGAGTTTATGCTAGTTAATGAATAATACTGACCCTTCTCCCACTAGAAATAGCACAGTGGCTAAGGGCAGGCATTGTACTGTGGATTGGCTAGATCCTGGTGTGTATCCTAGCTCTTCTGGTTAGTAGTTACCTAGGTGATCTAAAACTAGTTTTCTTCCTGTACCTTTTTAGTCCTTAGGTATTTCAGTTAAATAAAAATGAAGACATTAATATTTAGCTCATGGGGTTGTTGCAAGAATTAAACAAAAATTTGTAAAGCTCTTAGCACATCCTTGGCATGTAAGTAAGTCCATGTAGCTTTAACCATCATCCATCATCATCAGCAGGTGATTTCTATCCAAAAAAAAGCAGTGACTGAATGTTACAGCCACTTGAACAACATTTAACAAACACCAAGGTGAGCTAGGTAAACTCAAAAGCTGAGGGCACAGGGGCATCATCTGAAGATCTTTATTGGTCCAAACACATGCCTTAGCCTGTGAGACCAGGGACTGGTTGGGAATGTTGGCTTCTGAAGTGGCACAGAGAATTGGGCTTTATCCAGGCAATACAAAGAAGCAGAATGGTTCATCTAGAAGGAAGTTCAAGGGGTTGCTGTCTTTGGTAAGAGCCGACACTGCAGACTGTAATGTTTTCCCCACAGAGAGAGTGGTGGTATGCCCACAAGAGATGAGTTAGAATGCTGTCTCTAGGTTGGGCGTGGTGGCTCACATCTGTAATTCCAGCACTTTGGGAGGCCGAGGCAGGAGAATTGCTTGAACCCAGGAGGTGGAGGTTGCAGTGAGCCGAGATCGTGCCACTGCACTCCAGCCTGGGTGACAGAGTGAGACTCCATCTCAAAAAAAAAAAAAAAAAATACTGCCTCTAGAACTTACTGGCTCTGTAACCTTGCATAAGTTATCTGATATCTTCTGTGTTTCTTCACATTTAAAATGGAGACACTCTACCACCCCCAAGGTTGTTGTGGGCATTAGACAAATGACTGAAAGCAACAAAGTCGCTATGATTGATGGTGGTGGTGTTACCCACAAGCATCCAATTCTTAGACAATTTGTTTTTCTCAGACAGCAGAATGCCTATAATAACTATTTCAGGGAAGATGAATTATTAATTTATTATATACTTAGATTTACAAGGAAGGAAGTTGGTCCCTTTAAAACAATAACATCGATTTGCTTAAATAGCAGAAACAGCACTCTCCCATCCTTATTTACAGAGCCTGGACTCAGTTCAAACACACAATGGCATATTAGAGACGTACATTCTGACCTGCTGACAAAATACGAGGGTCAAAGGATCAATTAAGTCATCTTAATTCATCCATGGCAGGGAAAATATTTCAGCTAAAACATGGATCTTGATTCTGAAATGTAAGACAGCTGAGCTAAATCAGTTCCTGTATTCATAGAAAACAGCATCATTTCCTGGCTTGTTGCCCAGCCTTAGGAGGATGTGACTGATGAAAGGCAGGCAGAACCCCCACGGTGAGAAAAGAGGAGAAACAAATATTTACTAAGCACTTACTCTGGCCAGGAGGCCTACCTGGCCATTTCACACAAGTGGGTCACCTCATGTCTTTTAATCTCCAGAAACCTACAATTACTACATGGAATGGAAAAGGTAGGATCAGAGGCCAATTTACTGTCATTCTTCTGCCTCAGGACTCCTCATTTACATGTGTCCCTTCTAAATAAGTACTCGTTTTATACCTAAATTTGTAGCTTATTATTTTTCTTAAAGCTGCCCCCAAATTGTACAAGCTTCTGGACCCACCAAGCCAGGATGCAGCCCTCAGCAGGACAGGCAGTACCCTGGTCGTGGAGCTAGAAGGCTTCCAGGAGGTGTGTTCAAAATGAGATTTAAGCAAGAGAAGAATTTTTACTACACACCGAAGTGGAAGGCCAGGGGAAGGGTGGGCAAAGAAATTAGGCTATGAGAAGACCGGGGTTTGGGTGGTTTAAAACATCCCCATGTGATATGGGTTAGCTGTGTCCCCACCCAAATCTCATTTTGAATTGTAGTTCCCACAATCCCCACATGTTATGGGAGGGACCCAGTGGGAGGCAATGGAATCATGGGGGTGCTTACCGTCATGCTGTTTTCATGATGGTGAGTGAGTTCTCATGATATCTGATGGTTTCATAAAGGGCTTTCCCCCCTTTTGCTTGGCACTTCTCCTTGTGGCTGCCATGTGAAGAAGGACTTGTTTGCTTCCTCTTCCACCATGATTGTAAGTTTCCTGAGGTCTCCCCAGCCCTGTGGAACTGTGAGTCAACTAAACTTCTTTCCTTTATACATTACCCAGTCTCAGGTATGTCTTTATTAGCAGGGAACAAACTAATACATCATGCATTCAGGAAGCGCGAATGCCAGAGAGCTGGATGGTTGTTGAGAAAGGTATGCTGGCTGGCAGGGGCAGCGGGAAGGGGATGGTGCAGTGAGGGAGGGGCAGGAGAGATGCTGGGGCCAGAATAGGAAGGGATATTTGCACTGAGCTCTTCAGTATGTTGACTTTTATCCTGCATGATAGAAGGAACCACTGAAAGATTTTCAGGAGGCACTGTTTTTTAGGATTACATTTGAGAAGCACCTCTCTGGCAGCAGGGTGGAGGACTACCTGCAATTAGGGTGACCAACTCTCTGGCTTACCCAGGACTGTCTTGGTTTTAGCCCTGAAAGTTCTGTATCCTGGCAAACCCATCAGTCCCAGGGAAACTTTGATAGTTGCTCACAACTACCTGGAGTAGGGCGGGCCCAATGCCAAGAGGACTACTTTGGAGATCGTCTCAGTGATCTCCCCTGAACTCCAGACTATATGTCAACAATTACCCACATGACAGCTCCATTATGATGTCTAATTGATATCTCAAAGTCAATGTGTTTAAAACCTCAGGACCTTTGCACATGCTGTTCTCTCTGCTGGAAATGGTGTTCCCCAGGATAGCTACGTGGTTCACCCCTTCACCTCCTTCAGGTCTTTACTTCAATCCTACCTCCTCGGTGAGGGCTTTTTTGAAACCCTCTTTATAATCACAACCCCTACCCGTGATGTTTCCTAATCTTATCCTTGCTTTGGTTTTTTTCTTAGCACTTACCACCACCCAGCATACTTAAAATTTGTTATTTCTGTGTGTTCCGTTTTCCCCAGTAGAGAGAAACTTTGTGAGGGCAGGATTTTTGTTTGTTTCATTCACTGTGTCTGGGACAGTGCCTGGCATGTGGTACACATCATTTTACTGAATACATTAAGTCATTCTTTTTTTTTTTTTTGAGATGGAGTCTTGCTCTGTTGCCCAGGCTGGAGTGCAGTGGTGAGATCTCAGCTCACTGCAAGGTCCGCCTCCCGGGTTCATGCCATGCTCCTGCCTCAGCCTCCCCAGTAACTGGGACTACAGGCGCCAGCCACCACACCTGGCTAATTTTTTGTATTTTTAGTAGAGATGGAGTTTCACCGTGTTAGCCAGGATGGTCTCGATCTCCTGACCTCGTGATCCACCCACCTTGGCCTCCCAAAGTGCTGGGATTACAGGCATGAGCCACCACGCCCCGCCACATTAAGTCATTCTTGATTCCTATCAATTCTCATACAACCCAGAGACAATTCATCAGCAAACTCTGTTGGATGTATGTCCAAAATAGATCCAGAACACATCTGGTTCCTACCACTTCCACCATTTCCACCCTGGTGCAAACCACATCATCACTCGCCTGAATTATAGTAAGAGCATCCCTACCTGAGCTTCCTGCTTCCACCTTTGCTTCCTGTCAGTCTGTTCTCAAAACAGCCAAGGGGATCCTGCTAAAGTGTAAAAGTCAGATCATGTCGCTCTTCTGCTGGTTATCAAGCTCCTGACTTCCTATCTCATGCGCAGTAAAAGCGCCACATCTTTACAAGTTGCTCCTGGTCTGCCCTCTGCCCTTCCCTCTCTGCCCCAGACGTTCACATCGGCCTCTCCGCGGTCATCTTCAGCTGCCTCCAGGCTCCCGCTTGCTCTCTCTGCTCCAGCTGTGCAGGCTTCCTCTTGAGCTTCAAATACACCAGGCGCTTTCCTGCCCCGGGCTTTTGTGCTTGCCATTTCCCTCTGCCTGTAATACTCTTCTCCAGGTACCTGCACGATTGCCTCCCTCAGTTCCTTCAGGTCTCAAATGTCTCCTTATCAGAGAACCTTCTTTCCCAAAGGTGAGACCCACCTTCACACCGCTGAGCGCCCCCAGTTTGCTCTCTAGCGCTTGACACCTCCTGAGTCACGCATAGTGAATTGTCGTCTATCTTCTCCTCTCCGCATCCAGCCCTCTCTCCCACCCACACCCACAACGTTCTTGGGTGTAAACTTCATCAGAGCAGGGACTTTGTTGGGTTTGACCCTCAGTGCAGCTGGCACAATAGAGGTCTGCAATAAATATTAGTGAAGTGGATAAACGTTGAATGAAGCGTCCATGCCAGGAGCAAGGAGGATCTGAACTAAGGAGGGAGCAGATGTAAGACCTACTAAGGAGGTATGAGCTGCAGAGCTTGTTGGAAACAAAAGAAATCAGAGCTCAGGCCCATCAAAAGTGAATTAACAAAATAAATTAATTTAAAATTAATAAAAGAGCTTTCACTTCATTTCTTTTATTTAAAATAGAACTAATGCCTTATGACCCAAATTCCCTTCCCTCATCTTCAGAAATGTCAGAAGCCTGTGAGGTTGCTGTATTGAAAGACCTGATTATCCTCCTCATTAGTAAAGACAGCGAGGAAGAGCAACAAGCAGCTCAGGAAAGCAGTCCTGTCTCTTCTGTTCCCTTTCCTCCCACTGTATTTACCAACCTTCAGGGCATGGAGATTTTTGCTGCTCAAACCTTCTTCCTGACTCTATAGTAAAAAAAATAGTTGCTTAGCTGGGTGTGGTGGCAGGCACCTGTAGTCCCAGCTACTTGGGAGGCTGAGGCAGGAGAATGGTGTGAACCTGGGAGGCGGAGCTTGCAGTGAGCCGAGATGGCGCCACTGCACTCCAGCCTAGGTGACGGAGAGAGACTCTGTCTCAAAAAAAAAAAAATTGCTTTGCTTAAGTTGTTTATAGGCAGGCTATTTGCTGCTGGAATGTGTTGAAGGGCATCTCTCCTTTCTCGAGGCCTGTTTTGTATTTTTAACTCATAAAAGTTATCTTTTTTTCTGGCCGGGTGTGGTGACTCATGTCTGTAATCCCATCACTTGGGATTGGCAGGAGGCAGGAGGATCACTTGAGGCCCGGAGTTCAAGACCAGCCTGGGCAACATAGCAAGACCCTGTCTCTTAAAAGACATAAAAAAGACAACAACAACAAAAAAATAAAATTAGCTGGGCATGGTGGTGCACCTGTAGTCCCAGCTACTTGGAGGCTGAGGTGAGAGGATCACTTGAGCCCAGGAGGTTGAGGCTGCTGTGAGCTGTGATTGCACCACTGCAGTCCAGCCTGGAGGACAGAGTGAGACCCTGTCTCAAAAAAAAGTTATTTTGTTTTTCCAACTTACCACCTCCCACTTCTCCTTACTCACCCCTCCAGGGCTTTCTACATGCTTCTCTTTTTGTGTCTTTCATAATGCTCATATTTACTGAACTCTGTGCTATGCAGTGCATATGTCTCATTTAATCTTCATAACTACCCCATGTGGTGCTATTATTATTCCCATTTTACAAAATGGGGAAACTGATGCTTTCAGAGCTAAGTAGTATAGTGGATACTGTCAGTGCCTCTCCCAAGTCCCTCAGGGCCTCCCCATTTCAATGGGACACTGGCTGACTTCCTGCTGCCAGGATCTGTGTCTCTCTGCCTAAAGGCCTTCCCTGGCCACCAGAGCAGGCTAGAAGTGCTGGGAAATTAATGCCCACTTCCCACCCTGGCACATACCTCAGCAGACTTTAGACAATGACTAACGGGAGTTGGTGTATAAATACCCCAGCTCCCTTGCTGCTTGGGTGAGAGAGTACTGAGATCCATTTTCTATACTGGCTTCTGGAAGTTCCTAGTAGGATTACACTTCAGTGGTCCACATAACAAGGTTCTTGATAATGAACCTTCTATTGCAGTAGAATCCTCATGTCAGCACCTGCTTCTAGATGCTGACCACACTAAGATAAGTTTTTGCCTAAGACTGTATAGCTACCAGGTGGCAGAGCTGAGCTACAGATGCAAACTGCCTGATTCCAGAACCTGTGTACTTCATCATGACGTTCTAATTCTTTCCTTCTCTTTAGTAATTTATTTTTTTCTTTATTCCATCTCTTGTAGTAGTGATCAACTTTTTCCTAATGTGTCAAATCACAGAAAAAAAATAGTTACTTCGCTTAAAAATTTAAAACAAAAACTATCCTGACAACCCAATACATAACTCTAGCAATTTCTTCAGACTGAAAATTAAGTTTGTAATGAAAAATTTATTATAGTTGTGAAAGGACATGTTCCCACAAGTCTATGGACTAGCATTAATGGGGACACCATATGATATAAGTCATGACAGGAAGAGGGCCCAAGGTGGGTTTACAATGTTAGGGGCTCTCTGTTAAGTTAAAAATGAATTTACTGGAAGGCCTCTGTCAGATTATGAAATTGAGAGAAAAGTTGGACCGGCAAGTCCCAGAAAGAACAGAAACCACAGCAGCTTTGCAGAACCAGGGACCAGAAACAAACACACAGTCTTTTCAGGGTTCTATAGTCAGGTTGATTCAGCTTTAATCCTTCTCCATCCTGATAAGTCTCATTCCAGGGACAGAGATAATCTGATTGACTGAGCTGCAATGCAGGAAGGAGGAAAACTTAGATTGACACAAACAACAGAGTAGATACTTTTCCCCAAACCAAATCACCTTGCTGCTTCTACAAGAGATGGGATTCTGGGCAGTTAAAGGTAATAAATGGTATTGAGAAAGAGAAAGAAAAATGTCTGCTGAGTAAGGAAAAGGCAAGGGAAGGAGAAAACAGCAGCACACAGAGGAGACAGGGCATTCTGCAAAGAAAAAGAATAATAGATCTTCCCAGCTGTCTTCAGGGACCATGCAGTCTGCCACCTTCTGACTTAATCCCCTACTGACCTCTCTTTTGTCCATTCTGCTCCAGACTTACTGGTTTCCTTGTCGTTCCCTATCCTACCAGGTACATAAGGGCCTCAGGACATTTGCACTTGCTGTTCCCATTTCTGCAGTAGTCTCCCCTCTGATATCAGCAAAACTGTTCCCTTATCTCCTTCTGGTCTTTCTTCAATTTCACCTTCCCAAGAGATCCCTTTCCTGACGGCCCAGTCCCTCCACTTCCTACCCGCTTCTCTGCCTTGTCTCCAGGCAGAGATTCTGCAACTGCAGTTTCTAGAATCATTCCTGACACACAGGAGGTGCTTGATAAACATTTGTTGAATAAACAATACGTGGTTTCTCCCCTCTTTTTTCTATTATATTAAGGCTTTGGACATGAAGTTTCAAGCCACAGGCAGATGGGGATTCCCACTAGGAATGACATTCCGGTTTCTATATGCCATTTCCTGGCTCCATGTTTTCTGTAAGTTAAAGTTTAGTTTCATAACCATGTGCTTATGGTAATAACAATATTTATATAAAATAATATAGAATAATAATCCAAGAGGAGTTGTTAGCCTGATTACCTGTTATTTCACATAGTCCTAGGGGTTCTAGGAAAGTGAAAAGAGTAGGCCGGCAAGAGCATAAAATTAATTGAGAAACTCATGGAAGAATGAATGGACCTCAGTCTTACTCAGATGAAAAATAATCCTTACCAAGCTTAAAGATCCACTTCCTGTGTGATTTTTGTAAGCCGTTTTTCTCTTAGAGTTTCAATACAGTTTAATTTATATATTTTATTTTGCAAGTCATCAGGCAGTAGTATTAAGCTTTTTTTGCGGGTCTGCTGATTTGGGTACAAGTTGCAAAACAATGTTTTTGAATTAAATACATTATAAAGTTTTGCTCTAATTTTCTGATATTAAGTAACATGAATTAGCTGAAGTTTGAGACATAATAAAAGATAAATATGCATTATCAAAAATTGACTTAATGACCATTAAGATATAATAGCTAACATTTCTCGAGCACTTAAAATGTACCAGGCACTATGCCATGTGGGTATGTTCAACACAAATTTACATACATTTACACAAACTTACATTTCAACTTCAGATCCATAAACATTTATCAGGCCCTTGTGCTAGGCAATGAATATGCAAAGATAAATAAATCACAATTCATGTCTTCAACTTTTTTGTGTTAATTTCTTTTATTGAAATATGAATGAAATAACATGGAAAAATCTCCATCAGGTTTGAAGATGTGTGCCCTCATTATCTTCATCTGGGCACAAAAAGGCCTTCATACTCGGTTCATGCTGGCTTCATACTTGCTCATCTTCCCTGTCTTGTTGCCTGTTTTCTCCACAAATCATATCCTAACCCTACACATTTCTCTAAATAAGCCACATGTTCTTACAGCTTGTGGTCTTTATTCACGTTCTTCCCTTTGCTTGAATTCTCTGATCTGTCAGCTGAATTCCAAATGCCCTTCAAAACTTATTCCAAATATCAACTCCTCCATGGGGTCTTCCTTGAAATCCCATTCTCTAATTCATCCCCTAGGACTGATGAGCTGATCTACAGTTGTGGACATTTTTTGTTTTTGCCTTTCTAGTGTCGAATTGCCCTTCTTTTGGTAATAGTGCCCTACTTTTCATCGATGAAATCACTTATCTCACTTTTAGTTCATAAGTTTTGGGTGAGACTGATCCTGCCTCCAGCTTCACAAGGTGGGTGCTTGATTTTAAAGTCCTAGTTCAGAGTCCCAGTGTGTGGCTCAGGGATGGACACAAGACTCATCCAGACCAATGAAGACCAGCTCCAGGACATTTACTACAGCTGTTGAGAAAGGAGCTCCCCATTTCAGATGAGGTTGGTAGACCAGCAGACCAATCTAGAGGTCACCTTTGGTCCACATGCAGAGAACCTATCTGAGAATAAACCAACACAGAATAAAGCAGAGCAAAGAGGGAGAGAGAAAGAGAGGCAGGTTTCTAAAGATGTGGATCCAGCTTTGAAATTCTTGAAAAGTTTACCTGGAGACAGCTCATTTCTTTTTGAGTCAATGAATGAGCCAACAAATTCTCCATTTCCTTTAAACGAGTCTAAGTTGGATTTCAATCATTTGCAATAGGGAGCATTCTGTTAAATATACCCTTCCTCACTGTGAGATAGATAGATAGATGATAGAGAGATAGAGATGAATATAGAGAGATAGATGTTATAAACAATAATCAGCCCTATTTTCACTATACTGGATGTCTTCTCTCCCACAAAATTGTGAGGTTCTTAAGGAAGGAACACATCCTGTGCTTCAATATCTCTTTAGTACCTAGCAAAGTGCTTGTTGAATTAGCAAAAGGATAAGTCATTCCTTTCTCTACATAAGGACATAGTAGAATGCTATAGAACCTGAAATGAACTTAGATAATCCCAGGAAATTTCCAAGCCATACTTAATGCATTTATGTCATATTGATGATGATGGAATTTATGGGATTAACCTTCATAACCTCCTAGGAGAAAATATTAGGATGATTACACCTATGATTTTGACACCATTCTGTTTATAGGAGATAAAAATCTCTACCTTTAGAAAAGTATGGTACTATGTGATATGGGCCAGAATTAATCCTAATAACAACAAAATCCATGTGCACTTACTATGTGCCAGGCTCCGTTTCAAGTGCTTTGCATGTATTCACTCATTTAATCCTCACAACAACTTTATGAGCTAGATACTATTGTTACCTCCATTTTCATCCAGGAAAAGAGGCACAGAGAGTTTTACCATTTGCTCAAGTTCACACAGGTAGCACATGGCAAGCCCTCCCTTCAGTAAAAGATACAGTCTAGGATGGTGGAGGCTAAGTCAAGAAAGGCTTTTAAATCATGTCTTAGCTAAATAAAAGGAGAAGAAAATAAGGGAAAATCTCATTTTATAGAATAGAAAACAAAGGTCCAGATTCTGTTTTATTTAAAAGTTCGGGGCCAGCTTTATGCAAACTAAGAAATTAGAAGGAGTTTGTAATTAGCATGTACTCACCCCTTTCAATATCCAGCCTCTGTGGTCTTTGCCCTCCCAGGTACTCTCATCCCTCCCCTTCACCCTCTATGAATGCATGCTTTGGACAATGTCTACCCCAAGTCCACAACTTTAATCTCCCACTTGATTAAAATGCCTAAGTTCCTTCCCTGCTTCCTATGGAGACTCTTACACACAAGGGTAATTAGTTTGTTCTCACACTGCTATGAAGAACTGCCTGAGACTGAGTAATTTATAAAAGAAAGAGGTTTAATTGACTCACAGTTCAGCATGGTTGAGGAGGCCTCAGGAAACTTACAATCGTGGTGGAAGGGGAAGCAAACATGTTCTTCTTCACATGGCGGCAGCAGAAAGAAGTGGCAAGCAAAGGGGGAAAGCCCCTTATAAAACCATCAGCTCACTATCACGAGAACAGCATGGGGGTAACCACCCCCATGATTCAATTATCTCCCACTGGGTTCATCCCACGACATGTGGGGACTGTGGAAACTACAATTCAAGATGAGATTTGGGTGGGGACATAGCCAAACCGTATCATTCCACCCCAGCCCCTCCCAACTCTCATGTCCTCAAATTTCAAAATACAATCATGCCTTTCAACCAGTTCTCCAAAGTCTTAACTCATTCCAGCATTAACCCAAAAGTCCAAGTCCTCTGCCTCAGCTGAGACTTTGCCTTTGAGTCCCTTCTGTCTATGAACCTGTAACATCAAAGGCAAGTTTAGTTACTTTCTAGATACAATGGGGGTACAGACATTGGGTAAATACACCCATTCCAAATGGGAGAAATTGGCTAAAACAAAGTTTTGCAAGTCTGAAATCCAATAGGGCAGTCATTAAACCTTAAAGTTCCAAAATGATCCCCTTTGACTCCATGTCTCACATCCAGGTTAAACTGATGCAAGAGGTGGGCTCCCATGGCCTTGGGCATCTCCACCCCTACGGCTTTGCAGGGCACAGCTCTCCTCCTGGTTGCTTTCACAGGCTGACATTGAGTGTCTGTGACTTTTCCAAGTGCAAACTGTCCGTGAGTCTACCATTGTGGGGTCTCGAAGATGGTGGCTCTTTTCTCACAGCTCCATTAGGCAGTGTCCCAGTGAGGACTCTGTGTTTGTGTTTAGGCTCAAACCCCACATTTCCCTTCCTCACTGCCCTAGCAGAGGTTCTCCATGAGGGCTCCACCCCTCTGGCACACTTCTGCCTGGACATCCAGGCATTTCCATACATCCTCTGAAATCTAGGCAGAGGTTCCCAAACCTCAACTCTTGACTTCTGTCTACCTGCAGGCTCAACACCACGTGGGAGCTGCCAGGGATTTGGGGTTTATACCCTGAGCTGTACCTTGGCCCCTTTTACCTATGGCTGAATCCGAAGCAGCTTAGATGCAGGGCACCATGTCCCAAGGCTGCACAGAGCAGGGGGGCCCTGGGGCTGGCCCATGAAACCCATTTTTCCCTCCTAGGCCTCCTGGCCTGTGATGGGAAAGGCTGCTGCAAAAGTCTCTGACATGCCCTGGAGACATTTTCCCCATTGTCTTGGTGATTAACATTTGGCTCCTTGTTACTTATGCATATTTCTGCAGCAGGCTTGAATTTCTTCCCAGAAAATGGGTTTCTTTTTTATTGCATTGTCAGGCTGCGAGTTTCCCAAACCTTTATGCTCTGCTTCCTCTTCAACACTTTTCCACTTAGAAATTTCTTCCACCAGATACCCTAAATTATCTCAAGTTCAAAGTTTCACAGATCTCTAGGGCAGGGAAAAAATGCTGCCAGTCTCTTTGCTAAAGCAAGAATAACCTTTATTCCAGTTCCTTACAAGTTCCTAATCTCCATCTGAGACCACCTCAGCCTGGGCTTCATTGTCCATATCACTATCAGCAATTTGATCAAAGCCATTCAACAAGTCCCTAGGAAGTTCCAAATTTTCCCACATCCTTCTGTCTTCTGAGCCCTCCAAGTCTCTAGGAAGTTCCAAACTTTTTCACATTTTTTCTATCTTCTTCTGAGCCCTCCAAACTGTTCCAACCTCTGTCTGTTACTCAGTTCCAAAGTTGCTTCCACGTTTTCAGGTATCTCATAGCAGCACCACACTCTCTGCAGTATCAGTTTACTGTACTAGTCTGTTCCCATGCTGATATCAAGAATTGCCTGAGACTGGGTAATTTATAAAGGAAAGAGGTTTCATTGATCCACAGTTCTGCATGTCTGGGGAGGCCTCAGGAAACTTACAATCCTGGTGGAAGGGGAAGCAAATATGTCCTTCTTCACATGGTGGCAGGAGAGAGAAGTGCCATGAAAAGGGAGAAAACCCCTTATAAAACGATCAGATCTCATGAGAACTCACTCACTATCACAAGAACAGCAAAGGGGTAACCACCCCATGATTCAATCACCTCTCACCAGGTCCCTCCCATGACACATGGGGGTTATGGGAACTATAATTCAAGATGAGATTTGGGTGGGGACATAGCCAAACCATAGAAATGCTAATACATTAAACACTTCTCTCTTTCAGTGTATTGGCCCTTCTAAGGGGTGTTTGAATTTTAAACACCAGGCTCTAGAAAATAGTAACAAAAATCTTTAGCCAAAGGAAGATTTTGGCTTTCAACATTCCATATAATTATAGGCGTATAGGTACAGAGTAACTTGGATGCTTTTGATAAGAAAATAACTATGGGTGATATTCACTGAAAGCTTACTATGAGCAAAGCTCTGTGTCTAATGTTTACATGATGTGGCAGAGATTATTAATTTCCCCCATTTTCCATTATTCAATGCATTTCTTTGATATTAAAAGAAATCCTGGTTTTTAGTTGGGCATGTGGCTTGCTGGAATAAAAACATTTCCAGCTTCCCTTTCAGTTTGAGTGGCCATATGCTTAAGTTCTGGTCAGTGGGATAGAAACACAAGTGTCATGTGTAATGTTTGGGAAGTGTACTTAAAGAAAGGTGGCATGCACTTCTTTGTGCCTTCCTCCTTCCTGCTGGTTGTCCTGTATACCTGACAGGGATGCTCAAGCAACTATCTTGGGCCATGAGGTGTGATGCCATGTGCTGGGATGGCAGTCACCCATGCTGAGCTCTTCTAAATTCATCAATCATGTAAGTCACTCCTTCTTCTTTGGGAATCACAGAAAATCCCTGAGTTCTACCATAATGGAAATTCCGCAAATGGAAACATGAGGAATGGGAGATCAGTATTATCCAGTAATAGGAATTTTTTCTCTAATTGAATATGACTGGTAAAGTTTATTTTTTTAAATATCACTTTTACTTTTGGAAACTAAAGTTGAGTAATGTAATAAGCATACAGCTAGGACTTTAGTTCAAATCAACCTGTAAAATCATGTGTATAATCACCACGCTATAGTGCACTAAGTTCCCATTACTAATAATAGTGTTCTGGTGAATATTTAGCTGGCAGGGGTTGGGAGGAAAAGCTCTGAATTTTAGTGTTTGCCGATTTCCTCAATGTAAATATTTCCACCAGGCTGATTTCAAGCTACCAACAATTCAGCAATAGACTTGCAAAACTCCTGAAAATTTAGCAATCTCTTCTTGTGAGATTATGTGAGCTAGCTCCAGGAAACCTGTGAAATATACTCGGCTGAGCCTAAGAGACATTCCAGGCAAGCTGCAGGATGTCTCGGACTGTCTTTCCTAACACCCAGATTTTATGGTATTGGCTCCACCTAGGATGACACCATGTCAGAGCAAGCAGAACACCTAGTGCACCCACATGATGTCGGTCATGAAGTGATTAAAGAGTAACAGCTTGACCAGTGGCTTCTGAGGAAACTTAATGGAGCTACATAGGAAGTGTCATCACTTTCCTGTTCCTTTTTAATGGGCGATCCGTTTTTGGAGACACCACAAGTAGCAAATAACTCTTCTGGCCAAAGAGAGTTTAAAATGCTCCTCCTCCTGACAAAATGAAGAGAATCCCATCACTGGAGCTGAGGAAATACCATTCTGCCAAGGGAATTAGGGCTGGAGCATAAAGAGAAAGTGCTGTTGTCACAAATCCACGGTCAACACTTTACAGGCACGTTGAAGGAACTCAGTGCTTCCTATGGGAATCAATGGATAAAGACCCAATTCAATGAGAGCTGTAATTTGAGCAAGTGCTGGAGGAACAATTAAGACCTTTAATAAGGGGTCTGTGGTGATGAGGGCAATGTGGGATGCACAGATGAGGATATGGACAAAACCTGCCTTGAGAAAGCTCTCTTACCACATCCTTAGGAAGAAGGGTAGGAACTCTTAATGGAACCCATTGTGCATCCTTTGTAGAGTGCGGATGGTGAGTATGTGCCAGAACTATAAATAGTTCTCCTGACATATTAGGTTCAGTTTCTCTCAATAAGTCATCTTGTTGACTACAAACATTCTTGAGCTAAAGAAGCTCTTCAGATTTGATGAATACAGATTCTCAATCTGGAGGACCCTGTGAGAGGATGAGGGTCACGGTTCTCCATGTTAGCAATACAGGACCATCAGCCCCAGCCCAGAATTTGATCTCACCTGAGGCCTAATCCTGTCTGTCTGCATTATGTAAGCAGGACATTTTTTACCTTGCTTTCTGTTCTCCTTCACATGTCTCTGCTTCCTAAGAGAATCAGTTCCAAGGTCCTAGTGTTTTTGGTCCAGCTCACTTTTCTCTGAATTTGTTTGCAAAACACACACTCTGTGGAGATTCTTTTGTTTTTTCCTTGTAGTAGCACAGTGCTGCTCCAAGGGCAGAGCTGTAGATGTCTTACATGGAAGTATTGGGGGATGAAGGTGTAATATTCACCTCTTAGTTCACAGACAAGCTTCTAAGGGCTCAGAAACTCCTAACTTGAGTGGATCATGTCACTGTGTTCAGTTTTCTGGGTAGTGGGCCTATTAGATTCTAAATGGACTCTGTGACACTCCCACTCCCCCATCACCACCTGAATATTAAGATCTGCTGAAGTTGTCCCTATCTTTTGGAAATTTTAAGCATTTGACTTCAAACTATGCCCTTCTTTTGTCATCCTGCCCCCACTGGCAACTTACACTTGGAAATGTGGATGTGACATCTTTTCTTCCATATTCTCTCAACATGATCTTATCACTTATCATTATTATTATTTTTGAAATTCTGTATTGTTGAGAGAAAACTTGGGAAAATAGGCAAATGGATAAATGGGTAGTGTTGAAACTAATATTTCTTTCTTTTTGTTTTTGAGATCGAGTCTTGCTCTGTCACCCAGGCTGGAGTGCAGTGGTGCAATTTCGACTCACTGCAAACTCCACCTCCCAGGTTCACGCCATTCTCCTGCCTCAGCCTCCCAAGTAGCTGGGACCACAGGCGCCCGCCGCCCTGCCTGGCTAATTTTTTTGTATTTTTAGTAGAGATGGAATTTCACCGTGTTAGCCAGGGTGGTCTCCAACTCCTGACCTCGTGATCCACCCACCTTGGCCTCCCAAAGTGCTGGGATTACAGGTGTGAGCCACCGCGCCCAGCCAAAACTAGTATTTCTAATCTGGGTCTAAGGCATTTCATGGAAAAATATTTAAGTGTTAATGAGAAACTACCAAAACGAATTTTATTAGTAAAAATATATTAAATCAGTGAATCCAAAAAATCAATATGTAGATAGGAGAGAGTCATTTTTAGCAGAGAAGGCATATAATGTGCTTAAGGATAACTTAGAGAACAGCAATGGAGCAAGAATGCTCCTCTAATTCCTGGCCACTGAAAGTGTGTCCATGGATCAGCAGCTTAGACATCACCTGGGAACATGTTGGAAATACAGAGTCTTGGGCCCCACCCCAGACCTGTGGAATCAGATCCTGCATTTTAGCAAGATGATCTCCAGGTGACTTGTATGTAACCCAAGTTTGAGAAGCACTGCTGTCATCTATTTCCCCCATGCAAATGCAAGGCCATGCCAAAACATCACACTCTGAAAATCAGAGCCAGTATATGTGAGTGATGACTATATGCTGGAAATCAGGTTACACACCTGATGTGGATAATCTCACTAATCCACATGGCAATCTTTTGAGGTAGGTACTATTATTAACGTCATTTTATAGTTGAGGAAATGGAAGCTTAGGGAGTATGAGTAACTTGCATAGATCTCCAGCCTGGATTCGACTCCAAAGCTCAAGCATTTAACCACTGCCTTAGATGAGAAGTACTTCTGCATTTAAAGAGGATCCCCTTTCCTTTTGTAAACTTAGACTGTGAGGGTATGGATTCTGTAGCAGGCAGGATTTTTTAACTTGCTAACAATTTATTTTGAAATACTTCAAACTACAGAAAAGTTGATCACACACATATCCTTTATCTAAATTCACCAATTAGCATTCTAGCACACTTGCACTCTTACTCTATACAGATAAATATTTTCTAAATCACATGAAAATAAGTAGTAAACATTAAATTCACCAGTTGCCAGCATTTTGCCACATTTGTGCCATTTCTCTAAACAGATCGACGGGTACTTTCTTTTTATAAAAATGTTTGTGGGTACATAATAGGTGTATATATTTATGGGTTACATGAGATACTTTGATATAGGCACACGATGTGTAACAATCATATCAGGGTAAATGGGGTATTCATCATGTCAAGCATTTATCATTTGTGTTACAAACAATCCAATTATACTCTTAGTTATTTAAAATGTAGAATTATTAAAAATTTTTTATTTCTAATTTTTGTGGATACATAGTAAGTGTATATATTCAAATAATCACATGATGGAAAACTGGTGTCCATCCCTTCAAGCATTTATCTTGGTTACAAATGATCCATTTATACTCTATTTTTAAGTATACAATTAAATTATTGTTGACTATAGTCCCCCTGTTGTGCTAGCAAGTACTAGGCCTTATTCATTCTTTCTAGTTTTTGTACCCATTAACCGTTACCACTTCCCCCACCCCCTACCTTCCTACTACCTTTCCCAGCCTCTG
Organism: Nomascus leucogenys; assembly: GCF_006542625.1. Lineage (NCBI taxonomy): Eukaryota > Metazoa > Chordata > Mammalia > Primates > Hylobatidae > Nomascus > Nomascus leucogenys. Next base: position 67,786,269 of record NC_044390.1, read on the forward strand.
GTAACCATCCTTCTACTCTCTATCTCCATGAGTTCAATTGTTCTGATTTTTAGCTCCCACAAATAAGTGAGAACATGTGAAGTTTGTTTTCTGTGCCTGGCTTATTTCATTTAACATAATGATCATCAGTTCCATCCATGTTGTTGCAAATGACTGGATCTCATTATTTTTTATGACTGAATATTACTCCATGGTGTATATGAACCACATTTTCTTTATTTATTCATCTGCTGATGGACACTTAGGTTGCTTCCAAATCTTGGCTATTGTAAATAGTGCTGCAATAGACATAGAAGTGCAGATATCTCTTTGATGTACTAATTTGCTTTCTTTTGGTATATACCCAGCAGTGGGATTGTTGGATCATATGGTAGCTCAATTTTTAGTGTTTTAAGGAACCTCCAAACTGTTCTCCATAGTGGTTGTACTAATTTACATTCCCACCAACAGTGTATGAGGGTTTCCTCTTCTTCACATCCTCACCAGCATTTGTTATTACCTGTCTTTTGGATAAAAGCCATCTTAACTGGGATAAGATAATACCCCATTGTAGTTTCGATTTGCATTTCTCTGATGATCAATTATGTTGATCACCTTTTCATACACGCATTTGCCATTTGTATGCCTTCTTTTGAGATATGTCTATTCAGGTCTTTTGCCCATTTTTAATCAGATTCTTAGATTTTTTTCCTATAGAATTATTTGAGCTCCTTACACATTCTAGTTATGAATCTCTTGTCAGAGAGGTACTTTGAAAATATTTTCTCACATTCTTTGGGTTGTCTCTTCACTTTGTTGGTTGTTTCCTTTGCTGTGCAGAAACTTTTTAACTTGATTTGATCCCATTTGTCCATTTTTTTTTTTGGTTAGTGATATAGTTTGGAAATTTGTCCCCACCTGATATGATTTGCCTCTGTGTTCCCATCCAAATTTCATGTCAAATTGTAATTGCCAGTGTTGGAGGAGGGGCTTGTTGGGAGGTGATTGAATCATCTGGGCAGACTTTCCCCATGCTGTTCTCAAGATAGAGTTCTCACGAGATCTGGATGTATGAAAGTGTGTAGCACCCCCACACTTCTCTCGCTCTCTTCCTCCTGCTGGCCATGTAAGACTTACCTGCTTCCACTTTGCCTTCTGCCATAATTGTAAGTTTCTTGAGGCCTCCTTCCCAGCCGTGCTTCCTGTATAGCCTGTGAATTATGAATCAATTAAACCTCTTTTTTAAATAAATTACCTAGTCTCAGGTCGTTCTTTATAGCAATGTGAGAACAAACTAAAACACCACCCAAATCTCATGTTGAATTGTAATCCCCAGTGCTGGAGTTGAGGCCTGGTGGGAGATGTTTGGATCATGGAGGCAGATTCCTCATGGCTTGGTGCTGTCCTTGGTGATAGCGAGTTCTTGCCAGATCTGGTCATTTACAAGTGTGTGGCACCTCCCCATCCACCCCCCTCTTTCTTGCTCGTTTTCTCCATGTGAAGTGCCTGCTCCCACTTTGCTTTCTACCATGGTTGAAAGCTTCCTGAGGCCTCCCTAGAAGCAGATGCTGGTCCTATGCTTCCTGTACAGCCTGCAGAATCATGAGCCAATTAAACCTCTTTTTTTTATAAACTACCCTGTCTCAGGTATTTCTTCATAGAAATGCAAGAATGGCCTAATACAGTTGCCTGTGCTTGTGGGGTATTATTCAAGAAATTTTTGCCTAGTCCAGTGTCCTGGAGAATTTCTACAATGTTTTCTTGTAGTAGTTTCATAGTTTGCAGTCTTAGATTTAAGTCTTTAATCCATGTTGGTTTGATTTTTGTATATGGTGAGAGATAGGAGTCTAGTTTCATTCTCTTGCATATGGATATCTAGTTCTCCCAGCACCATTTATTGGAGAGACTGTCCTTTCCCCAATTTATGTTCTTGGCAGATAGATAGATATTTTCTAAATCATGTGAAAATAAGTTGCAGATATTATGACATTTCACTCAATTGAACATGCATTTCCTAAGAAAAAGGACATTCTCCTACATTTGCAGTACTACTGTCACAGGAATGAAAATGAACAATTCTCAGATATATTCCAGTATGTAATCTGTATTTAAATTTCCCCATTTTTGCCTAAGAATGTCTGTTATTCCTGTGTTCATTTCTTTTCTTCTTTCTTTCTTTTTTTTTTTTTTTTTTTTTTGAGATGGAGTCTCGCTCTGTCACCCAGGCTGGAGTGCAGTGGCGTGATCTCAGCTCACTGCAACCTCCACCTCCTGGATTCAAGGGATTCTCCTGCCTCAGCCTCCCGAGTAGCTGGGATTACAGGCATGTGCCACCATGCCTGGCTAATTTTTTGTATTTTTAGTAGACACGGGATTTCACCATGTTGGTCAGGCTGGTCTCGAACTCCTGACCTTGTGATCTGCCCACCTCGGCCTCCCAAAAGGGTGGGATTACAGGGCGTGAGCCACCGCTTCTGGCCCTTTTTTTAAAAAAAATTTTTTATTTTTAACCCAGGATCAAATCAATGTTTACACATTGCATTTCCTTATTATGTCTCTTTGGTCTCTTTCAAATCAGAAAAAAACTTCTACTTCTTTTCCCTCATGACATTGACATTTTGAAAGAGTCTGGGCCAGTTGTCTTGTAGGATGTCCCACATTCTGGATTTGTCTTGTTGTTTCTCATAATTAGATTCTGGCTCCAGAATTTTGTCTAGAATACACCATAAGTGATGTTTTATTGCATCACATCAGGAGGCATGTGATGTCAGGTTGTTGTACTACTGGTGATGCAGTTTGTCAACATGATGACCACAGATCTCTTCATTGTTAAGGTTACTTTCCCTTTGTAATAAGTAATCTGTGGGATGATACTTTGAGAATTTGCAGATGTCTTGTTTCTTAACATCTTTATTCCAGTGGTTTTAACATCTATGGAGGATACTTGCCTTAATTGATGACTATATTAAAGGTGGACAAATAATAATTTCTTCTTATTTTTTAAATTTATCTCTGTTTCCCTTCCTTCTCTCCTTCCTTCTTCTTCTTCTTCTTCTTCTTCTTCTTCTTCTTCTTCTTCTTCTTCTTCTTCTTCTTCTTCTTCTTCTTCTTCTTCTTCTTTCTTTCTTTCTTTCTTTTTCTTTTCTTTTCTTTCTTTCTTTTCGACAGTGTCTTTGTTGCCAGGCTGGAGTGCAATGCTGTGAACCTGGCTCACTGCAACCTCAATCTCCTGGGCTCCAGCAATTCTCCTGCCTCAGCTCCACAAGTAGCTGGGACTACAGGCACATGCCACCACACCCAGCTAATTTTTTTTTTTTTTTGTAGAGTTGGAGTTTCATCATCTTCCCTAGGTGGGTCATGAACTTCTGGGCTCAAGTGATCCACCCACCTCGCCTCTTAAAGTGCTGGGATTATAGGCATGAGCCACTGTGTCCAGCTACTTTTTAAATATTTTGTAGAGACAGGATCTCACTATGTTGCCCAGGCTGGTCTCAAACTCCTGGGTTCAAATGATACTCCAGCCTCAGCCTCCCAAAGTACTGGGATTACAGGCATGAGCCACTGTGTCTGGCCTGCTTGCCCTTTCTCTTTTATTTTCTTTTCCTCTCCTCTCCTCTCCAGCCTTTCTTTCTTTCTCTTTCTTTCTTTCTTTCTTTCTTTCTTTCTTTCTTTCTTTCTTTCTTTCTTTCTTTTTCTTTCTTTTCTTTTTCTTTCTTCTTCCTCTCTTTCTTTCTTTTCCTTTTCTCTCATTTTCTTTTCCTTCCTTCCTTCATTCTTTCTTTCTGTATAATTTTCTCCTTCCTTCCTTCCTTCCTTCCTTCCTTCCTTCCTTCCTTCCTTCCTCTCTTCCTTGCTTACTCTCTTCCTTCCTTTCTCTCTCTCTTATATTTCTTCCTTGCTTTCTTTCTTTGCTTTCTTTGCTGGCATTCTTCATAAAAAAGAACTTCCTCTCTCTCTTCTTTTTTGAGTATCACTATGGACTCACCTTTTTTTTCAAAGTCAATGTTTCTTTGTCCTTTTGACATAGCTCCATTAATCTATGAACATTTCCTTGATGTTTGACACAAGATATCTCAATACCACCTTTTACTTTCCCTGTCCCAGACCTAGAGCCAGCCAAGAAACTAATAATCTAAGAAACCCTGGTTTCTTTGAGTGGGAAATGGAATTTAGAACCAAAGAACTGAGTGCAAGGTGTACTACTTGCTACTGAAGTATGATTGCTTCTGGGACATTTTATAGACAGAGCTACGGGAACAATTAACTGATGAATTCCTAATGATTCATCAATTCAAATAAAAAACAATTTAAGGCCAGGCGCGGTGGCTCATGCCTGTAATCCCAGTACTTCGGGAGGCCAAAGCGGGCAGATCACAAGGTCAGGAGATCGAGACCATCCTGGCTAACACGGCGAAACCCCGTCTCTACTAAAAATTCAAGAAATTAGTCTAGTGTGATGGCAGGCGCTTGTAGTCCCAGCTACTTGGAAGGCTGAGGCAGGAGAATGGCGTGAACCCGGGAGGCAGAGCTTGCAGTGAGCCGAGATCACGCCACTGCATGCCAGCCTGGGCGATAGAGCGAGACTCCGTCTCAAAATAAATAAATAAATAAATATAAAAATAAACAAATAAAAATAAAAAGTAAAGAACAATTTAAAATCTCAATTCCGCTATTTCATATACATATGCATTTTCCTTACTCCACAGTGAAAATACTCCAACGTTAATATATTTACTTGTTTATACTATCTTACAATAAATACTAAATAGTTTCAGAATACAATAACCAATAATACTGCTATCAATAAACCTATTAAGTAAAGTTCAAGATTTCTTTGCAGTTCTTTCGGTTTTAAGATATATTTTAGGCCGGGAGTGGTGGCTCATGCCTGTAATTCTAGCACTTTGAGAGGCCAAGGCGGGCTGATTGCCTGAGCTCAGGAGTTTGAGACCAGCCTGGGCAACACGGTGAAACCACATCTCTACTAAAATACAAAAAATTAGCTGGGCATGGCGGTGTGCACCTGTAGTTCCAGCTACTTGGGAGGCTGAGGCAGAAGAATCTCTTGAACCTGGGAGGCAGAGGTTGTGGTGAGCCAAGATTGTGCCACTGCACTCCAGCCTGGGCGACAGAGCAAGACTGTGTTTCCAAAAAAAAGAAAAAAAAAGAAGAAGGTATAGTCTATTAAAGGATATGCATTATATATATACACTATACTAAATGGTATTTACAAGTTATTTGAATTAAGTCATTTTACTGTGTGACTGTGTTATCTATCAAGTACAAAGTAAGAGTAATTTCTTTAATGTTAAGGTTTTCTTTTCTCTTTATTTTTATTTAATTTTATGTTTTGAATATATTAAATATTTATATGGCTTAAAAGTTAAAACCATAAATTAGTTCTAATCAGGGAAGCTTTACTTGTATCTCTTTTCCTTATATCCCATCCACCAACCTCCTGTTGACAGCTATATTCATTAGTTTATTTTTATTTTTATTATTTTTTTGAAACAGGGTCTCATTCTGTCACCCAGGCTGGAGTGCAGTGGTGCTATCACAGCTCATTGCAGCCTCAACTTCCTGGGCTCAAGTGATCCTCCTACCTCAGCCTCCCAAGTAGCTGGGACTACAGGCACACACCACCATTCTTGGCGAATATATATGTGTATAATATTTAAATCAATTAAATATATAATATACAATGAAAAAGTATTTATATATATTTGCTGGGCATGGTGAATATATAGAGACAAGGTCTCACTATATTGCCTAGGCTGATCTCAAACTCCTGGACTCAAGAGATGCTCCCACCTCAGCCTCCCAAAGTTCTGGGATTACAGGAATGAGCCACTGTGCCTGACCTAGTTTTTAATTTATCCTTCCTGACCTTCTTTATGCAAAAATAAGGAAATATTTACAAATTTGTATTTATTTCCCTATCTTTCTTACCCAAAATAACATATTCTGAACACTCTTTTGCACTTTGCTTTTTCTCACTTGGCTGCCTGCTACTCCCTATCATTCATGGAGATTTCCCTCATTCTTTTTGATGGCTGTATAGTGCTCCATTGTATAGAGGAACCAAAACTTGTTCACACTCTGTGGATGGGCATTGGGGTTGTTGCTAAAATTTTTTCGTTACAAATAATGTAGTGAATAACTTACACTTTTTTTTTGTATATGTGAAGGTGTATTTTTAGGATAAATTTCTAGTAGTGAGATCGTAGGGTCAAAGGCTTAATGTATATGTAATTTTGCTAGAAAATGCCAAATTCCTCTCCATATGGTTGTATTCCTTTGCTCTCCCACCAGTAACATGTGAGAATATTTTTTTTTCCATGGCCTTGCCACAGAGTGCATTGTCAAATTTTTGACTTTTTTTGGCCAACTGGATAATTGAGAGATGGCATCTCAGTGTTATTTTAATTTGCATTTCTTTTATTATGAGCAAAATAGAGCATTATTTACATATTTAAAGGCCATTTGTGTATCTTTTTGTGTGACCTGGCTGCTCTTTTCTTTTACCATCGGGTAGATTTTTAATGCATATACCAAAAATCACCAAATTCTCTTTATAACTTTGGCATTTACAAAAGACTTTCACAAGTCATCTTATTTGATCCTAACAGATCTTGAAAGGCTCAGGAAGAATAAGGACATTACTGTTGAAATGGAACAGTTTGAAAGACAGTCATATTAATCTGGAAAACATGGGAGTACCTGCAATTATACACATGAAGTGTCTTGTCAGATGCTGTTAGAAACCTTGAACAGAATGTTTCAGGTAGAACATTATCAATACTGGCTGAGAGGAGCTTGTACCATCTTTATAAGCATTTAATAAACATTCTAAGAAGCCCAAAGTTGTCACATAAAGCTTGAATTGCTTTCTGCTTACACTTTGCCTAGAAGGAATATTGGGATGAAGATGGGGGCTGGCAGAGTAGGAATGACACGTGGAAAGATTATATTCTGATGGGTCTGTTCACTTAGCTAGTTCTATGTTTGTTTGTTTTTTAATCTTTGCTTTTCTTTTTCTTTTTATCCAGAATGTAATATGAACTCTCCCCAGTTTCTGTAATGGTTGCTAAGCCCAGCAATTTTCCTTAAGCAGTTCCCTGCTAAGAACCTTCCATTTAGTAAACCAAACCACCAAATGCAAGACGGGTCTTTATTTGGGAAATCAAGACCATTTTCTTCAGATGATTTCTTGCTCTGCAAGGAATCAGATTGGCCCTCTGTCAGCATGATTTTCTGAAGTAAAAAGTAAAAGATGAATGTGCTTTGTCCACAAATGAAGTTAGCCAAGCAAACGGAGAAAAATAGCTTACCAGCTTCCCTATTGATCTGAAAATCACCTTCTCAAAGAAGTAAGGTGAGAGAGTGCACGCATCTCTACTCCACAAACCACTGTCACTCATTGGCAGGAACAAAGAGTATAGAGTCTCTATTAGGCTTAGAGCTATCCTTAGAAATCATGTTAAAAATGCACACAGGGTTGGAAATGGAGGGGAATGGATGACTCAGGATTTCTCATGATGGATGCAAAAGAGCTACCCTCTGGGGCACTCCCTTGACTAAAGCAGAGGTCAGAAAAGACTAAACATGGATACCAAAAGGTAAGCACTGACTATAGGTAATCAAGCATTCAGGGTATCAGCATTTCTATAGAATAGTATTGAAAATTACAAGTAGGTGGGACAAGGTGGCTCACGCCTGTAATCCTAGCACTTTGGGGGGCCGAGGCAGGCAGATAACTTGAGGTCAGAAATTTGAGACCAGCCTGGCCAACATTGTGAAACCCCGTCTCTACTAAAAATACACAAAAATTAGCCAGGCGTGGTGGTGGGCGCCTGTAATCCAAGCTACTCAGGAGGCTGAGGCAGCAGAATTGCTTGAACCCAGGAGGCAGAGGTGGCAGTGAGCCGAGGTAGCGCTGTTGCACTCCAGCCTGGGCTACAGAGTGAGACCCTGTCACAAAACAAAACAAAACAAAACAATCAACAACAACAAAAAAGAAAACTAGAGGTAAAGTCTTTGCTGCATACTAAGACGCTCATGCTTAGAATGAAAGTTCACAAAGTCAGGCAAAGAGAAGTCAAGAAATAATGGGCAAATGTAGTTAGCAGATAAATTGAGAGCCGGAGAAATGAGAGCACACAGAAAAAGCTATTTACGTTGGCAGACCACAGCCGCGTTCAAGACACAACAGAAACTAGGAAAGGGGAAGAGAGTTGAGAGCTGGTTTAGCAGCTGGCATCAGGGCATCTCTTCAGAGGGTGGTGGACAAAGCCCTGAGGCAGGAGGGAAAAATACCTTTGCTGGTTTCCTTCCCTCTGTACTCCATTCTTCTATATTCTGTTGTCTCCTGATTAAATGTAAAAAAGATATCATCTTCATTATACCTAGTGCACTTTTTTATTATTGAAATATAATTTGCATAATACAAAATTCACCCTTTCAAAGTGTACAATTCAGTGATTTTTAGTACAATCAGAAAATTGTGCAAACATCATCATTGTCTAATTCCAGAACATTTCCATCACCCAGGAAGACACTCCATATTAGCAGTCATTCCCTGCCAACACTCTCCACTTTCTGTCTCAATAGATTTACCTATTCTGGGCATTTCATATAAATGGAATTATACATGTGGCCCTTTGTGTCTGACTTATTTCACTTAGATTTATCTTTTAATTAATGAACTTTACTTTTTAGAGGAGTTTTGAGTTTTAGGCTTGCAGAAAAATGAAGCAGAAAGTACAGATGTCCCTTATCCCTCTGGCACCCCTAACATACACTTCTCCATTACCATTATTATTATTTTCTAAGGTCGAGAGTAAAGGAGGTCTCCAAGCCAAAGAGAAAAATCATGCCCTCCCTGGAACCAAGAGCTCATAGTCTTTAATAAAACTCTCCTTTCTCATTATCACACAGTACCCCCAGAGACAGCCCAGCTTAAGCTCTGCTGGCTTCCCTTTGCCTTTCAGGAAGCTCAGTGAAAGGCCAGAGATGAGCTCTTGGGAGCAGCAGTGACTCTCCAAGAATATGCACATTCCTCCTTGACCTTGGCGGTGCAGCATTGATTTGTTCTCTTTCACTTTAGTAAATGTTTTAAGGCATTGAGTTGGATTTTAAACACCAGAGGCTTGTTTTTATTCTTGTAAAACAACTGAATTAATATTGAAAGCACAAAATGATTCAACTCTAAATACAGATGCTTCTCAACTTATGATGAGATTACATCCTGATAGACCCATCCTAAATAAATGGAAAATAATCGTAAGTGGAATATCATTTAAGTTGGGGACAGTCTGTACTTGTTGAATAAGTATTCCTAAAATGAAATTGTTTATTTGTAATACATTTGTCTGTTCTGAGCACAGAGGACATTTGAGTTATAATAATTGGAATATTGATACTTTTCTGAAACGGTAAAGATTTTTGCAAACATGGGGAGTAATTTAGGATTAATTCCCATGGAATTGGATTGCTTTTCAATAAAAAAATGCAGAGGACACATTGGGTAGGAAGTAGAAGGACATGATAAGATGCTCTCTTCATCCTTAGTTAATCTATATCTAGCAGGAAAAACTAGAAAAAATATTGCATTGGAAATAATAATCACTGCGAGTTGTTGAGTAATAAGTATGTTCCAGGTACTGTGCTAATCATTTTTACATGTATTTTCTCTTTTAAAACTCACAACAGTATTATGAGTTAGATGCTATTATCATTCTAATATTAGGAGCACAATGATGCTAAGAGAAATTAAATAACTTGTCTAAGGTCTCGCATTTTGTAGGTGAATTTAACCCTAAAGTCTTTAAGTACTTGTTAACATGAGAATTGGAGCAGGTAAATTCTCATCTTGATTATGTGACTTGACATAATTGGGCCTTATTTTCCTCATCTATAAAATGGGGGTATTGGACTATATCCGCGATTCCTAATCTGTGGCTGCCTTGGAAATGTGCCACTTCATCTTCTAACCTCCTGTAGGCAGCATGGTTGACTGACAGCTCCCAGCTATTGGCCCCGTCAACCTGAGGCCACACTTACATCAGGCTGCTCCTAGCTAGTGACTGGGCATGCCAGGGGTCCTGGTGTTGACTCAGTGCAATTCCCCTAATGAGCAGTTTTGGCTGGAGGACACCTCATCAACAGCCAAGGCCTTCTGAGAACTGTGCTCCAGGCTGAGGCTCTTCCTACCCAATCCTGCCTTCCCTCTCTCTTTCCCTGGTATTGGACCTATGTTGTGATCTGAAAGCTCTCGCAGCCTACTCCTGTCCCCACCTAATTTATCCTGCACAGAAATGTCTCTCAATAAATCTCTTGAGCTTCTAATCTTAGCTTGGCTTCTGCTGCTTAGAGAACCAGAACTGACTCCAAGTCCATCTTAGGGAGGTTGAGAAAATATTTCCAAGGGTTCAGAAATTTTCCATGTTCAACAAGCAGTGTCTGAAAGACACTCTTTATTCTAGCTTTCTATGAATCCTAGGTCTCACATTTATATGAGCTGCTACTTTCCCAATGAATATAGTTTATAAATATAGTGCAGTCATTTCATATCCTTGTTGAAGTCATAGCTACTTGTATTATTATGTATGTGTTCAACTGGTGAATTTTATAAGAATGGTTGCTAAGAGTCTTCATGCTTGAAAATATTGGGAGCCACTGGGGTAGATGCTCACTCAGGGTCTCTTCGGTCTGGCATCCTTTGATCCACAGTAGAGGCAGTACAGGTCAGTAGTTACAGAATAGTGCTCAGAGCCTGGGCTCTGCCATCAGATGGATGTGGGTTTGAGTCCTTATGCTACTTCTTGCTGCACATGCTCAGGCACATTGAACATAACATAACCTCTTCAAGCCTTTGTTTCATCATCTAAAAAATGGAGACACTAATAATGACTTTTTTTTTTTTTTTTTTTTTTGAGACAGAGTTTTGCTCTTGTTGCCCAGGCTGGAGTGCAATGTGATCTCGGCTCTCCACAACCTCCGCCTCCTGGGTTCAGGCAATTTTCCTGCCTCAGCCTCCCGAGAAGCTGGGATTACAGGCATGCGCCACCACGTCTGGCTAATTTTGTATTTTTAGTAGAGACGGGGTTTCTCCCTGTTGGTCAGGCTGGTCTTGAACTCCTGACCTCAGGTGATTTGCCCACCTCGGCCTCCCAAAGTGCTGGGATTACAGGCGTGAGCAACTGTGCCTGGCCATAGACTTCTTTTTTTTTTTTTTTTTTGAGTCGAAGTCTCGTTTTGTTGCCCAGGCTAGAGTGTAGTGGCATGATCTTGGCTCACTGCAACCTCTGCCTCCTAAGTTCAAGTGATTTTCCTGCCTCAGCCTCCCGAGTAGCTGGGATTACAGGTGCATGCCACCACCACACTTGGCTAATTTTTGTATTTTTAGTAGACACGGGGTTTCACCATATTGGTCAAGCTGGTCTTGAACTCCTGACCTTGTGATCCGCCCGCCTCGGCCTCCCAAAGTGCTGGGATTACAGGCGTGAGCCACCGCACCCAGCCCATAATGACTTCTTTATAGGGTAATCGTGAAGGTTAAATGAGAAAAATGAATGTAAAGTACTTAGCCTGGCTCAGAGCAAGTGCTAAACGGAAGTTCATTGGAATTATTATCATTACTCTTTTTTTTTTAGATGGAGTCTTACTGTCACCCAGCTTGGAGTGCAGTGGCGCTATCTCGGCTCACTGCAACCTCTGCCTCCTGGGCTCAAGCAATTCTCCTGCCTTAGCCTCCAGAGTAGCTGGTATTACAGGCGCATGCCACCACACTCAGCTAATTTTTGTATTTTTAGTAGAGACAGGGTTTTGGTATGTTGGCCAGGCTGGTCTCAAACTCTTGACCTCAGATGATCTGCCTGCCTTAGCCCCACAAAGTGCTGGGATTACAGGCATGAGCCACCGCGCCACCTATCATTAGTCATTCTTACTTTCATCTTGTGTATTCATCTTTGGTTCTAACCAAAAAATTGTTTATAGTGTATTTCATGTTCTTGACTCTTACATTACCAGGAAGGGAGATAGTATTTCTCCTTTTTCTAAATTATATGGTTTGTCTTTCTATAAAAATTGCCTCCTATGTTTAATATACACCTGCTTCTTTGAGCTTAGACCTTTGTAACCAACTGAGCTCTCATTTATTTGTCTAGAATAATCTTGTCCCTAGTGTGTCTCCCCTGTGTAATATCCTTTCACAACCAATTTGTCTTTAATTCTCAGACTAGGGTCATATTAGCAACACGAAGAATAGAAGAAATCTATTATTTACACAACCCCATCTCAAATAGATGACTATTTCAGGCACATTTAGGGGTTTGAGGTTTTGGGGTGGAGCAGTTTTTGGAATCATAGAAATTATTTATTGGAGCACTGATTTTACAGTTGACAGCAAGTCTTATGAGGTGCCTCATTAGTGGGACAGGTGCAAGGGCAGCTGTTTTAATTAATGTGTCAGGAGTCCCCATTCTTGATTTCTATTATGGATTAAGGAAAAGCTACACTATCTACCTGATTGTACAAAAAGATGGGACTGAGGAGGGGTAACCGTTAGGACCATTGTTAGCTGAAGGCAATACAGTCCCATGCCTTCAGTGACTAACACAGGAGCTTATTTCTCTCATATAAAATGAAGTCAGCAAACAGATGGTTGCTTACGTTGGTTTATCAGTTTAATGGTGTCTACCTTTATGTCCCAGAGATTGTTCTGGCCTTTCTTTCACTGTCCCAGAATGGCTACAGGAATTCCAATGATCATATCCAAAGTGAAGTTGAGAAGAAGGAGAAAGGAGTAAGGGAAAGGCAGAACTAGCAGATCCCGAGCATTGGATTGAACTGTGCCATGTGGCCCCCACCTAGCTGCAAAGGAAGCTGAGAAATTACGTGTTTAGCTGGGCACCTTCCTCTCCTGGACACAGACAGGATTCTGTTAGTAAAGAAGAGAAAATATATTGGGAAGGCAACCAACACTCTCTGTCCTCAGAGGCAAGCCTAGGAATGTAACTCATGTTTATGACTTGGATCCACTTTCTTTTTCATTATGGGAAGAATGAGAGGAGTAAGGAATGCTGTAGTAAATATATTTGCAATAATAATGCATCACAACAAACTTACAAGAGGTGTCCACAATGCTCTAAGTTTCCACTATACTGAGAAATATTTGCGGTAAAACTGAGAAATCATATTTTTAGTCATGAAGAAATTTTTGGTATAACAATGTCCTGGCAATATGATTTACCTGCAATTATAGAATTACAGAATATAACAGAGATTCTTATTAAATTCTCTGATTTCTCTGACACAATGGGTTATATTTAGGGGAAAGTACATGCTGGAATCTGTTTGAAAGGCAGTTGTAATTCACTGACATTTATTGTCCTCAAATTCACAAAGCTTTAAAACAGATTCAAACTACATCAGGAGCTTACTCAAAATATAAATAGATCTTATAGTCCTGAGGTGTGCAATATAAAATAGGCCATGCCTCAGGAGTTTCTGATGAAGATGCCTGCAACGTGAACTTTTGGACCCTGATTCTGCAAAAAAAAATCCATCTTCAGAACAAGATAAGATTGTGGAAGTTGAGTGAGTATCTGTCTGAGCTTTTTCTCACATGTATGGTATTTAACTACCTTTGTCAGAAATTACAGTTTAAATCTGTAGCTTTCATTTCATTTATATTTTTAAAATACTACCAAAAATTAATTATGTGCTTATCATGGGTAAAATGAATAGAACTATTTGTCTAGTATCATACATTTATATTATATAATTTCCCCCTTCCCTCATACCTTTACTCCAAATCTTTAAATTGTTTAGGCTTTATCCTTTCCTTTTAAAAAGTTAGTGAAAATTTCAGGTTATGTTCTTTATGGAAAATTTGAAACTACAGAAAAGTGAAAAAGAAAACTTCTTACTATTTAAGATACATTTCTAAGTGTTTATTTGTTTCAACCCTAATGACCATTCAAGATGGATCTATGCACAGATATACAGTGATGAATGTGCCTGGAACATACTAGCACCTTCCTAAATCTTGGGACAAATAAAACTATGTTCCAGTCACAACTGACGCATTTGGTGAGAGCAGTCAATTTACAGGCCAATTTGAGGCCGGGCGCGGTGGCTCACGCCTGTAATCCCAGCACTTTGGGAGGCCGAGACGGGCAGATCACGAGGTCAGGAGATCGAGACCATCTTGGCTAACATGGTGAAACCCCGTTTCTACTAAAAATACAAAAAATTAGCCGGGCGTGTTGGCGGGCGCCTGTAGTCCCAGCTACTCGGGAGGCTGAGCCAGGAGAATGGCGTGAACCCAGGAGGCGGAGCTTGCAGTGAGCTGAGATCGCGCCACTGCACTCCAACCTGGGGGACACAGCGAGACTCTGTATCCAAAAAAAAAAAAAAAAAAAATTTACAGGCCAATTCGAAAATGGGAATGAGGTCAGGGAGGGCAGAGAAGTAGAAGAAAAAGCCAGAAGAGGCAGCTATGAGAGGCATTTTGATCATTTATCTATTATGAATAGACCTGGTATGCCTTTAGCTTTAAAATATATGTAAATACATATTATAAACAGAAGAGTTAAGTGATACAACTAAGAACACAGAGATGGCCACATAATCAGGACTCGAAGCTGAGCTTTCTTATCCTTACCCTAATGAGTTCTCCCGCTAAAAATGGATGTCCAGATCATATAAGTGAACTACAAATACATTCATCTAAAAAGCCTCCCTTTTATATTTTATATTTTTATATTTTGTGTATATTTGCCTGAGGATAGGTTGAGGAGATGAGCTATTTTAAAATATTGCCCTTATTTATAACTTTTCTTTTCTTTTTTTATTTCCTAACTTCTTCCCTTCCTCCCTCCCTTCCTCTCTTCCCTCCTTCCCTCTTTCTTTTCTGAGGGTGGGAGGCAAATAGTTTCAATGCACGGACTTGAGAATTAGACACCTATTTGAATCCTGGGTCTGCCCCTTGCTAGATATGGGACTCTATTCAGCTTGTTTACATTTTCTATGTTGCAGTTTCTTCATCTATAAAACTGAAGTAAGTACATTTGCCTTATAGTATGATTTAGGGCATAATGGTCAGTTAGGCTTGATTACACTGCAGTAACAAATACACTGCAGTAACAAAAATTTCAGTGGCCTGTGTAATACAAGTCCATGTGTCACTCATGGAAAGTCAGCTGTGAGTCTGGGTGACTCCCCAGGGCTCAGCATTTAATTTCATGGCACCTGCGTATTAACATGTTCTTGTGTGATCACCATGGCAACTAAGTAGTGACACATATCATGTGACTTAGAAGTGACACATACACTTCTGCTTACATTTTTCTTAAATGAATAAATAGCTCCATAGAAATGCCTAACTTCAACAAGCTGGAACAATGCAATGCTCCTGTGTGTCCAGAATGGACGGGCTGGTAAACAGCACTAATACCTACTCCCGTCTGCTTTCCTCATCACTTTTCAATGTGCTCTCTTTCCTGCAGACAGAATCCATTTTTCCCTTCCCCAAGGAGACAATCCAATAACTCCATTTCACCACCACCTCACACTCAGAGTCCAGGATGAAGCATACTTCAGATCCAAATTTGGCTTTTCTTGATCCACAGTCATATGACACAAGGTTCATAAAGTGCTTACTGCCTGGCCAAAAGCAAATTCATGATGACTAGCAGTGAGTGATAGGAGGTTAACAACAGCAGCAACAGTAGCATCTTACCAATCATCTTATCACATCAACAATATCTTCTTTGCCAGGACATTTTTGTAGCCCAGGACATCCATTGTTTTGATGGTTCAGGATCCAGTCCTCCTTCTCGGGGAATTCACCTCTTCTTATCTCAGTCCATATGATTTATAGAGGATTTCTCCCATCCTTCAACCACTAAGGACAGGCATATGACGAAGGCCTCAACAATCAATTTATTCTATTTTACCACTCACAGAGGTAGGTTCAGGGATGGGTACATTATTTAAGTTGGTCCAGGAAGACTCAGTCTTAGGACTTGCACTGGAAAGGGGGGAAAACCCACTTCTTTTTCTCTGTTAAGGTTGCTGAGAGAGTAAGATGAAAAATCCACATCTGCTGAAGGTCAGCATATGACCAAAGTGAGTGCCTTCCAGGAATGCTGCCAGTGCAGAAGGAGAGCCCAGCAGTAGTGAGAATGAGATGGAGTTCTGCTGATAGTATTTGAGACCCTGGATTTAGCTACTGGTGGATCCCTGGAATTTTCAATAACCCGAACCATAATTTCTCCTTTTACTTAACCTGGGTTGATCTGGGATGTGTTACTTGTAGTGGTAGATTACAAAAATAGCCACTAGTTTTTCCCCTCCATGTATTCATATCCACTTGCTGTATAATTTTGAGGGCCTTTCCACTCAGATTCTGGACCTATTTATATGATTTGTTTTGGACAAAGAGGTGCCCACAACATGACACAGAAGGGTCTTGAAAAGTATGTGCACAGTGGGGCTTGTTCTCTCTTGACACTCTTTGGACCCCTCATCACTTCTGCCATGTGAAGAAGCCCTGGTCACCTTACTGGATAATGCGAGATAAAATGGAGCAAAGGAGAATTGTTCCAGATGGCCCATCCTGGGTTAGTCAGCTCCAGCCAATTCACTAATTGACCACAGATACATGAAAAAGCCCAGTAGAGATCAGCCAAACCTTGTCCACACCAGGAATACATGTCAGCAGTATCATGAGACAAATGAATGATTGCTGTTTTAAATCAGTAAGATTTGAGGCTGTTACACAGCAAAAGCTAACTAATACACTTGCCAGCAAGAGAGTGCTACCAGTTACGACCATGCCCTGGTAGTTCTCCTTTTACACTTTCTCTAGCTCTCTTTAAAACATACTGATTTTGTGATAGTTTAGTGTGCCTGTAAGTAGGTACTCAATTAGTATTTCTCAAATGCTTAAAATGAATAGGGGGACTTGAAAGACGCTGTCTTTAGACCCCAGAATTGAGTCCAAGGCTGAATATTGTAGGCATCAGGGAAGAGCTAGGAAGAAGCTGAACATCTTTTCATGTACTTATTGACCATTTGCAGTTTTCTTTTGGAAAAAGTCTGCTCAAATATTTTGCCCATTTGGTAAGAAGTGGGGAATTACTTGCCTTGTTATTGAGTTGTGACAATTCTTTATATATACAAGTCCTCAGTAGATGTAAGTGTTATGAATATTTACTTTCTTGCAGTCTGGGGTTTGGTTTTTCATTTCCTAAATAGTGTCTTTTGAATAGCAAATTTTATAATTTTGATAAAGTCTAATTTATCGATATCTTATATGGTTCATAATTTTTATGTTTAATTTTAGAAATTTTTATGAACCCCAAGATCAGAAAGATTTTCTCCTATGCTGTTTACCAGAGATGTAATGGTTTTAGGTCTTACATTTAAGGCTATGATCCATTTCAAATTAAATTTTGTATATGGTATCTATAAAGGTAAGGCCTGCCCACCCTCCCTCCCTCCTCCCTTCCTCCCTTCCTCCCTTCCTCCCGTCCTCCCTTCCTCCCTTCCTCTCTTCCTCCCTTCTTCCCTCCTTACTTTCTTTCCTTCTGTTCTTTCATTCTGTCTTTCTTCATACGGGCGTCCAACTGTTCCAGCAACACTTATTGACAAGACAATCCCTTCCCAGTTGAATTACCTTGCCATCTTTGCTGAAAATCAATTGAATGTATAAGTGTGGGTCTATTTCTGGATATTCTATTATGTCCCATTGATCTATGTGTCTAAGCTTATGCCAATACCACACTTTTGATTCTGTAGTTTTAGCATCTTCAATCAGGTAGTGTAAATCTTCCAAGATGGGTTTTTGTCTTGTAAAATTGTGTTGGTTATTCTGGGTCCTTTGCATTTCTATATACATTTTAGGATTACCATGTTAATTTCTACAAAAAGGCCTTCTGGATTTTCATATGTAATGGTGGATTACATAAATCTACAATTCAATCTGGGGATAAGTGACATCTCAACAATACTGAATCTATCCATAGTCTATCCTTCCATTGAAGCCTTCTTTAGTTTCTTTCAGCAATGTTTTCTAGTTTTAAGAATACATACTTGACACAACTTTCATTAAATGCATTTTTAAGTATTTATGTTATTACAAATGGAACTTTAAAAAATTATTGTTGATATATAAAAATAGAATTAATTTTTGTTCAGTTTTAGTAATTTGTGTCTCTGAAGGAATTTGTCCATTTCATTTATGTTGTCAAATTTATTGGTATGAACTTATCGTAATTTTCCCTTAATCATCCTTTTAATATCTGTAAGGTGTATAATAATGTTCCTCTTTCATTCCTAATATTGGTAATTATCTTCTTCCATTTCTTCTTGATCAGTTTAGCTACATATTTTCAGTTGTATTAATCTTTTCCAAGAAATCGGTTTTGGTTTTATTGATTGTCTTTTTTGCTTTTGTAGTTTCTATTTCTTTGGTTTCTACTGTTATCTTTGTTGTTTCCTCTCTTTTACTTGCTATGGGTTTAATTTATTCTTATTTTTGTGGTATCTAAGGGTGGAAACTTAGAGCATTGATTTGAGATCTTTCTTATTTTCTAATATAAGTAATGGAACCTATACATTTCCCTCCAAGTGCTGATTTAGCTACACCATATACATTTTGATAATGATGTTTTTAAAATTTTTATTGTTTTCAAAATATTTTCTATTTTTTTGTATTTGTTCCATGATTCAAAAGCTATTTAGACGTATTGTATTAGTCCATTTTCACAGTACTGATAAAGACATACCCAAGACTGGGCAATTTACAAAAGAAAGAGGTTTAATGAACTTACAGTTCCACATGGCTGGGGAGGCCTCACGATCACGGCAGAAAGCAAGGAGGAGCGAGTCACGTCTCACGTGGATGGCAGCAGGCAAAAAGAGAGAGAACTTGTGCAGGGGAACTCCTCCTTATAAAACCAGCAGATCTTGTGAGATTAATTCACTATCACGAGAACAGCAGGGAAAGACTTCCGCCCCACGATTCAATTACCTCCCACCGGGTTTCTCCCACAACACATGGGAATTCAAGATGACATTTGCCATTGCAACACCCAGAATTTGAGGATGAGATACAAGTGTCTGTTTTCAGGAAAAAAACATACATTGTTTATAAAACATAATACAATAAAGCACACTTAATATGGTAAATAAGATTGGATCTTATAACAAATTTTCTCCATATTAATGCACGAGACTCAATGCAAGGCATGTTCCTCAAAAGCAAATTCTACTTTACTTATTTTAAATTCCATTTTAGGTCTTTGAGGAATTGCCGCACTGTCTTCCACAATGGTTGAACTAATTTACACTCCTGTCAACTGTGTAAAAGTGTTCCTTTTTCTCCGCAACCTCACCAGCATCTGTTGAAATACCATTTAACCCAGCAATCCCATTACCGGTTATATACCCAAAGGGATATACATCATTCTATTATAAAGATACATGCACTCGTGTGTTCACTGCAACACTATTCACAATAGCAAAGATGTGGAATCAACCTAAATGCCTCTTCACGATAGACTGGATAGAGAAAATGTGGTACATATGCACCGTGGAATACCGTGCAGCCATAAAAAGGAATGAGATCATGTCCTTTGCAGGGACATGGATGGAGTTGGAAGCCATTATCATCAGCAAACTAACACAGGGACAGAAAACCAAACACTGCATGGGAGCTGAATGATGAGAACACATGGACACATGGTGGGGAACAACACACATAGAGGCCTGTTGGTGGGGGAGGGGGAGGGAGAGCATCAGGAATAATGGCTAATGGATGCTGGGCTTAATACCTAGGTAATGGGTTGATCTGTGCAGCAAACCACCATGGCACATGTTTACCTATGTTACAAACCTGCACATCCTGCGCATGTACTCCTGAACTTTAAATAAAAGTTGAAGGAAAAAAATTCCACTTTAAATTTGGTTAAATTGTCATGAGTATAATCAGTGTTACAAATGGCTTTTCATACAAGGACAGAATTCATGAATTAGTCTCCAAATCTATCTCACAGGTAAAAGTGTTTTTTGTTGTAAATTGAAGAGAGATTTTCATGACACTTGAGAAATGGAGACCAAGAAGTCAGAATAATCTGTTCTATTCCTTGAGGTAAGACCTTGCTGTTCATGTTTACTTCTTCTGTAGTTTGTTTCAACTGGTTGAGCCTGATGTACTTGGGAATATCTTATTTAGCCTTTTCTTTCTTTCTTTCTTTTTTTTTTTTGAGATGGAGTCTCGCTCTGTCACCCAGTCTGGAGTGCAGTGGCATGATCTCAGCTCACTGCAAGCTCTGCCTTCACGCCATTCTCCTGCCTCAGCCTCCCGAGTAGCTGGGATTACAGGTGCCTGCCACCATGCCCAGCTAATTTTTGTGTTTTTAGTAGAGACGGGGTTTCATTATGTTGGTCAGGCTGGTCTCGAACTCCTGACCTCAGGTGATCAGCCCACCTCGGCCTCCCAAAGTGCTGTGATTACAAGTGTGAGGCAATAGGCCTGGCCTACCTCTTCATTTTTAAAGAAAATTGTCTAAACTGATATTTTAAATAAAAGGAAGATTTAGAAGGCAAAACAATCATATGGTTTATGTATACTCAACAAGACTAGGAAACACGGGCCATGGAGTCCAGTTACAAATCCTGGATCTATCCATTACTAGTGGTTAATTAAACACACTATCCCTCAGTTTTCATGTCTGCCAATATTGGTAACAACAGTGTTAATTTCATTAGTGTGTGGGTTTATGAAATAGGTGTGTAATGAAATATATGTGACTTCTAAGTTTTATATTGTACACAGTAAACTGTAGCTACTTTCATTGTTATAAATCTGGGAAATTTGATGAGAATATGTTACAAAAACACTTAAAGTCTCAAAATATAAACTTGATGTATCTGCTTCTTTGACATCTTTTTTTTTTTTTTTTTTTTTGAGACGGAGTCTCACTCTGTCACCCAGGCTGGAGTGCAGTGGCGCAATCTCGGCTCACTGCAAGCTCCGCCTCCCGGGTTCACGCCATTCTCCTGCCTCAGACTCCTGAGTAGCTGGGACTACAGGCGCCCACCACCACGCCCGGCTAATTTTTTGTGTTTTTTTAGTAGAGACGGGGTTTCACCGTGTTAGCCAGGATATGGCCTCCATCTCCTGACCTCGTGATCCGCCTGCCTCGGCCTCCCAAAGTACTGGGATTACAAGCGTGAGCCACCGCGCCCGGCCATCTTTTTTTTTTTTAATAGAGAAATAGTTTAATTGAGGATTTTAGAACATTTCCATTTTAAGAACTCTAACTGAGAGGGGCATGTATATGTATATATATTGTGTGTGTGTGCATGTATGTATGTATATATAGCTACATATACATATACGTATGTATATGTAGCTATATACGTATATATAGCTATATACATATATGTATGTATATAGCTAATGGATGCTGGATACATATACATGAACACACACAAAATCTCACACAAAGAGATTTATTATAATATATTGGCTCATGTGATTATAGAGGCCAAGAAGTTCCACGATCTGCCACCTGCAAGCTGAAGACCCAGGAAAGCCAGTGTAGTTCGAGGGCCTGAGAGCCACTGGGCCAATGTTACAGATTCCAGTAAAAGTCTGAAGGCCTGAGCACCAGGAGCATTGCGGACTTCAGGAAAAGATCCATGTCCCAGCTCAACAGTCGGAGAGAGAGGGTGGGGGAGGAGAATTCAATCTTCCTCTGTCTTTTTGTTGTAATGAGGCCCTCAACAGATGGCATGATGCCTACCCACATTGGAGAAGGCCATCTACTTTACTCAGTCTGCCAATTCAAATGCTCATCTCTTCTGGAAACACCCTTAAAGATGCACTCAGAAATAATGTTAAATCAGATTATCTGGGGATCCCATGGTCTGTGTCACAGAAACTAGCCATCACACTATGAATCCTCTTCTCAGAAAAAAAAATTTATATATATATATATATATATTCAATTTTAAATTAGGTTAAATTGTCATGAGTATAATTATTGTTACAAAAGGCTTTTCATACAAGGACAGAATTCATGAATCAGTCTCCAAACTCATCTTACAGGTAAAGTGTTTTCTGTTGTAAATTGAAGAGAGATTTTCACAAAACTTGAGAAATGGAGACCAGGAAGCCAGAATAATCCATTGTCTTCCTTGAGGTAAGAACTTGCTGTTCGTGTTTACTTCTTCTGCAGTTTGTTCCAACTGGCTGGATGCACTTGAGAAAACCAAAATAGGTGTGTATATATAGATGTTTTGATAGATGTATATATATCTGCATATATACACCCATTTCAAATGTAATTTTCAGGTGACTTATGAACTTCAGGAAGCCCATTCATGGGCCCTCTCCCCAACCCTCTAGTTCAGGGAGAGTTTCATGGATCAGGATAAGAGTTTTCAAGATAAGGACCCCTTTTTTGATGTTTTATCAGAGTAGACATTGCAATTCTGACATAGTCTCTGGCCCCAGCTGAAGTGTTTTGTAAAATGATTTCCATGCAATAGTCTTCCCTTAGTGAGGAAGATGCTTTTATTCTACAGAATAAAACTCACCCCAATTCAGAATTCCTAAGCAATGATCCCTTCCTAACCCCTATAATCAAATATTTTTTTCCTCCCATACATTGCTTCATTCAATTAATATTTTATAGAGTACCCAAGGTGGGCTAAGTACTGTGCTAGGTGTTGGGATAGCCTGAAATATAAGACATGGTTCCTGCTTTCCGGGGGAGGGGGAAATAAATGGATAAATAAATAAATTACAGTATGACATGATAGTGTTATAATAAAGATATTAAAACTTATGGGAATATAGAGTCCAACAGCAGCAATATTTTAAAATGTTTAGGTAAACTTTCAATAATGGATCAAATTCTACTTCAAGTTGATTGTGGGCAATTGGAAACTAAAATACTTTTCAGATATATTTAAAAATGAGTATTTGCAGAATAGTTACTAAGCCACATAATTGAAACGAATTATTAAAAATGTTAACTGCAGAGAGTCAGCCTCTTCTACCATCAATACAATGCAATGTTTAAGGCAGTTAATAAAAGTCAGTTTAAGTTCAGAACATGCTGAAAAGGGAAGAAGAACTAGTTTCTCTCAATCTATCATCTGAAAAAAAGTGTTTTCTTGGAAAGATTTAGAACACAGCTTTCATCAAAGTTGTGGCAGTTCATATTTTACTCCTGAAAACATGGAGAATGAATAAAACATAAGGAAATTTGAATGACAAGCTTGTCTTTATGAAATTTTATTGGCAAAATCACAAATCCTGGACCTCATCTTTCAAATGTCACTGCCTTAGTTAAGTCGTGTGTGAATCCTGCTAAGACAGAACCACTTGTTCCTCCTGGAGTTTCTGTAACATCCTGTGTTTCATCACTGGTGTCATAATTCTTCCTTAACCTTTGTCCCCCTCAAGAATGTGAGATAGGTGGAGACCACCCCTTCCCACTGCAGACCAGGACACAGATAGCAGCTTAAAGGTCTCATTACCACCTGACAACACAGATGCTGAGAACAACTGGAAGGCTCTTAAACCCATGAAGGCAGGAGGTTTATTTGTCCGTCAGTTCCTCCCAAAGAGGCCAGGTCCCCTCAGTCTTTTTTTTTTTTTTTTTTGAGACGGAGTCTTTCTCTGTTGCCCAGGCTGGAGTGCAGTGGGGCGATCTCAGCTCACTGCAAGCTCTGCCTCCCAGGTTCATGCCATTCTCCTGCCTCAGCCTCCTGAGTAGCTGGGACTACAGGCAGGTCCCCTCAGTCTTAATTCTACTGTGGGCACTGAATATCTCAAGGACTTGGAATGGTGTTATGTGGGGACAAGTTCAGGTAGCGTTAAGAGAGGTTAATTAATTAAATGCTACTTTTTGGTTCCGGCTAATTAGAAAGAACTGCCAAGAAGAATTAAAGTGCAATTTGTAACTCATTATGATGGCCTTTCCTCATGACTCCATCTGAGCGGCAGCGATGGCAAATGGAGGAGAAAGCGCTGGATGTCAGAAGATAAGTTACAAACAGCCTTGGGGCCCAGCGTGGGCATAGAGGAGACTGGGGAAGCAGCTCCAGGCTTAGGAAGGGACACAAGAGGTGGAACAGACTAAGACGAGTGCCCAGACAGGGCTGCTGAGGTGTGGGGATGGTGAAGGGAGAACAGAGGTGCTGCCCAGGTCTGGGGGAGGCTTGGAGCGCTTGGGGAAGGCAAGCCTGGCCTGCGTCGGCCCCCAGGCCAGGTGAGAGCAGGAGCTGAGAGCAGGTTTCCCAGTCACTTTAGGCTCAAGGGTGGGCGGTTGCAATTTCAGCCTGTGGTTGGGTAGAGTGTGAGGTTGAAAAAACCTGTGGGAGAGGCCAATGGGGCCCTCAAGGGGCAAGGTCAAGGCAGGGAGCAGCCACCAAGACAGAGCCTCAGTTCTGATCGTGTCCCTATCCCACCAGATCCCTGCAACCGCCCTGCGAGGTGGGCACGGCCGCAATGCTTAACTCCATTTTACAGATGGGGAAATGAACCTCAGAGACGGTGTCTTAACCAAGGGTCACCTGGCTGCTGGCTGGCTGACCGAGAGCCAATAAAGGACCAGATCCCGCGCTCCCACCGCTATCCTGGGCGGACCTGGCCTTCTTGGGGGCTGGCTCCTCTGGTCGGCCGCAAAGTCTCAGACTTGCGCTCACATGGGGTAAGTGTGGGCCCCGACACTACCTCCTAGAGCCTCGTCCACCGGTCACCCGCAGCAGCCTGGCTGCCCTCACCCAAGGGTGAAAGGCAGGCGGACGCAAAGGTTGGAAGCGCCCAACTCTGACGGCTGGAGAGCTGGAGCACGCGAGAAGCTTCCCAAACAAACGCCCGGTTTTGTCCGCCATATTTATTTGCCCTCGGTGCCTCCACCCGAGTAGCCGCAACCCCAAATGCAGTTAATGCCTTGACAGCATCGCCCCCCAATTCCTCCCGCGAGGGCGTTTTATAAGGCCTGGTGACCACGACCTTCGGCCCCGAGCCAGGAGGCTTCTGGGCCTCCCTTTTGGTGTGGTCTCAACTTTACACTTGGGAATGGCAAAGCCTCGAGGCAGGGGACGGGGTCGGGGTTGCACCTGACCCGAGGAGGCGTTGGGCGGCCTTCCTCTTCCCCCTGCTTCATCCCGCAATGGGTGCCACCGACTTATCGGGTCTTGTTCTCGCTCTCCCACTCCTTTCCCTCTCCTCAGCCAGCTGATTCCAGACGGAGACCCAGCACAATAGGGAAGGCGGGCTGAGACCAGCTCGAACATTCCATCACTCAACCTTGTGTGAGCTCGCACCCTCATCAGATGCTGGGCAGGAATAGGACACCGGTGAGCGTCTCGTGGGAAGACAGAAGCACAAATACAGATGATAAGATGATGTACTGGGACAGGTCTGAACTGTTGGGGTCAGAGTTCGGTACTTAGTAGTCACCGGCTTCATTAATAGAAGTGCGCAGGAGAAGGTTGCTACTCTCCCCTGGGCTTTGGTCTCACAGGCAAAGCCTTCTCCAGACCGTCCCCTGGGCTGGGAATCGAGCCCAGAGTCACAGGCAGCCAGACCCACCCCATGTGTCCCCAGGCGCGCTCGCCAGTGGAACTTCCCTAGGAAAGGAGACCGTCCCGAGAAGCTGTGGGCGCGCCTGGGACTCCCCGACCCTTGCCGCGACATCCCTGCCACCCCGTTCGGCGTGAACCCACCGGGGATTCCGCCCGACGCCGACGGCGCTGGGCCAAATCCGCGGCGCGCCTCTGCCAGGCACCTCCCACCGCCAGCTTCGCCCCTCCTCTCTCCCGGCGGCGCGTCCTCCGCGGCTGGTTCAATCCCCGCTGGGACCCGGAGCGCGGCTGCCGGTCTACGCCCTCTCTCCCGCCGCTCTCTCAGCGCAGCCGGGCCGGGGGCCCCCGCGCGCCGGCAGCTCTAGGGGCTAGCGCGGCGCGCTGACTGGGCGTGCTCAGCCGCGGAGCGCCCGGGCGCCGCTGGAGCCAAGCCCATGCACTCGCCGGGCCGGGCCGTCCAGGGGCGCAGCGCGCAGGGGGCCGCTCTAGCCGACGCCCTGGCCAGTCTGGGCAGGACGCGGGCCAGGATGGCCTCACTCACCACATACGGTAACTGGGGCCGTCGCGGGTTCCTGGGGCGGCGGGGCGGAAGGGAGGGGCCCAGGGAGCCGTCGAAACACCCGGGGAAACTTCGGGGTTCGCCTCCGCTGGGAGGTCTGGAAGGGAGGGAGCCGGCGGCCGTGCACGCCGCTCCTGAGGGGCCAATGTTCCGCGGGGTTTCGGGCCTCGGGTAACCCGGGAACCGGGTGTCTGCGGGAAAAACGCCTCAAAATTTGGGAGGATCTGGGAGCTTCGGGACTTGAGAAACATTCCCCTCGCTTCCGAGCACTCAGGGGAAGGGACGCGGGTGTTAAGTCCTCCTCTAGCGGGGTGAGGCTTGGAGTTGGATGTGCGTTCAGCCAGCCCTTATCTTGTCCCTGACTGACCTTGGGCAAGTTATTTAAACTTTTCAGCCCCTGCATTTCTCCGTCTGTAAATGAGAGAGGAGAACGTCTGACAGATGCTGTGGAGTTAAAATAATATGCACTGTAACATGTTTTTAATGCAAAAAAGAAATCAGTTTGGAAATAAAAGTTTATGAAAAAGGAAGGCATTCAACGTTCCCCTGCCCATTGTTTTGTTAAATAACTATATGAATAGACATATACATATATATATATATATGTACGGTATTGCACGGTTCTGAAGGAAAACAAAATCACTGTGTGAAGGTTTCAGGCTCAGCTAGAAATTCCAGCGCGCTGGGGAAGCCAGCAAGGCTTCTTATCAACGTTCTTGCTTGTGTGGATAACGCAATTCTCGTTAGCCCTTTATCAGAAATACTGCTGAGACTTGGTTATAGGAAGCAGAAACTCAAGTAGACCTCCCTCCCTTCCTCTTGCTTGCAGTCAGCTGTTGCGATAAGATCTAGATTTGGCATTTTAAACGGGAAGGCTGTGAGCAATTGATGGGGAATGTTCTGCAGGGACATCTCAAAGCCTGGGGTGGGTGGGACGGAAATTGCTATTCTTTGGTGTGGAATCTTCATTCTCTAGGCCAGTGATGTCCCCTGCTCATTTTACCAAGGTTAACAGGGTCAGTCTTTTTCTCTGGATTTAAATTGTTTAAAATGATCATTCAGGTGGCTCAGAGGGTTTGCGATTGATGCCTGGGAACCAGTAACAAATTGTGAGCAGATTACAAATTTCAGTCTAGTGGCCTATTTTTTCTTTCCTTCAACCCCCTTCCCCCGCACTCAGAACATTTTTGCTGGGATTTCAGTTGTTCTTACCTGCACGCACATTTAACACTCAACATTGTGGTTCCTGGGTTACCATCTGGGGATGATTCAGTATGCTGATGGCATTTTAGGCATATTCGTCGGCAAAACATCTATTTTTACACCTTTTCCTATCAGAGGGATCTGACTTCTGTTTTTTTACATCATTTTAGATTTTGTATGCTGCCCCATGTATACTGTCAGTAATAGGTTTACATAATGATCAGTTCTGTACATTTCTAGAAGCTTTAAAAGCTTAATTGAGCACCCAGGTGGAGAAAATGAAGTCAGAATAAGTGAAATCATTTTGAAAAGAAGTGTATTTTAGTAATTAAAGGAAAAAGGTGGCAGATCTTTGTTTTTGGTGATTAAGAATTACACAGGTTTCTCATTAGACCCTTAAAGAGAACTGAAGCATATTTCAATAAAAATATCAATTAGAATTTCTGCTTGACACATTCTCCTCCTGCATCCATCCCTAAAATGATGCATATACTTGGCCACAAAATCCACATTAATTCTTAGATCTGTAGCAGTATGAGCTAAACCATGACAGAATAAATTAGTCCATCAGGGTTTTCAACCTAGTGAACAAATTAAGGAGAAAAACATTGAGCACATTTAATACATTCTTCACCCACTGGATACTATTGAGATCATTATCTGATGAGAGCTTGGCCCAGCCCTGGAACCCTCCAGAAATCTTCTCTTTGACAATTGAATTCCTTGTAAAAAATGTCCCCTGCAAATTCTGTTGGATTTGGGTTTAGGCATCATGATGGGGGATGATCTAAACTTTTTGCCTGGAACTTATAGGGTTCAATTTTTATATTTAATGGACTGATTTAATAAATGCTTTATTCTTATCTTTAGCACAGGGGCTGCCAAGAGAATGAACAGTTACACTGTAGACCATGTGTTTTAAGTTCATAAGATGAGAGAGAAATTTGGCTTATGTAGGCATTTCATTAGCAGCAGCCTTTAGTAATCCTCATTAGCTTCCCTTCTAGTATGCATTTCTGATCCTGTTCTTTCTGCATTTTCATCCTGCTCTTTTTGTATTTTGAGCTTGCTCTTTCCACATTTTAGTATGAATTTTTACTTTCAGGCCACCATCTAGACTCACATTCTAGAAATGAGGAATGAGATTAGGGTAATCAATAACTGTAATGCCCACTAGTAAAAATAAGTGCAATGAATGATGTTATTTTTACAATTCTGGGTTTTTAAGGCCTCAACCCTTTATACTCACCACTGACATTTATTTTCTTGTCCTTTAAATGGTTTAGGTTCTTAACCACTTTAACTCATTAAATAACCGTGCGCATGAGACTAAGGATGGGAGACAAGTATCTTTTAGAGAGAAATGACTGGGACTTTAATTGTTCTTGGCCATGCAAAGGAAGGCACAGAGGCTGTGTCCCCACCTGAACCAGGAAGGGCATTGTGGTTAGACTCACAGGCCTGGCATGGACCTGTCAGCCCTGACGAGGCTTAATAAGGAGCTGAAAGAGCTGATAGAGCACAGTGATGGCTGTTTCAGATAGGGAAGGCCTCTCTGAGGAGATACTTGAGCAGAGAACTAAATGAAGAAAAGGAATGAGGCATTCCATTACATGGGGAAAGAGGATTCTTGGCAATGTGAACAGTAAGTGCAAAGGCCCTGAGTCAGGAATGAGCTTGTCATGTTCAAGGCTAGCTAGAAGGTCATTGTGGCTAGAGCAGAGAGAGCAAGTAGAAGACAGGAAGACAGTGCAGTCTGAGCCGGTGTTGTTATATAACTCCTCTCCCCTCATTTTCCTCCTACTTCTTGATTTTTTTTGTGTGTGGACTCCTTCTGCTAATGCTGGTGTTTGCCTGGGTTCTCTCAACCTTTTAAATAATTTGACTCTCAACCATTTGGATGACACTGGTTAGATACCTCCCAGATGCTAAACAATGGCCCCATGTGCAGAGTCAGTCTCATAGTGGGAGACCTGTAAACTGGAGCAAGAAAGTTTTCAGAGTTGTAAGTAGAAGTATGGGGTATGCCTGGACATGAAGATAACAATAATGGCACTTTATGTGAATTAGCTCAGTTAATCTTCACAGGAACCTTCAAGACATTGATCCAAAGTCAGCCCTATATTCATTTGAAGAAGTTGAGGCACAGATAGGTTAAGGAACTTACTTAGGGAGTGTATAATGAGAGCTAAGCCTAACTGTGGAATGTGGCAATCAAATGGGGTGAGAAGACATGAGAGCCTAGGACATCATTTCCCCTCCCATGACTTCATCTTTATTCAGGTGACTCCCACATAGAAGTCACCAGTCAGAACTTCTTTCTTGCATGTGCTATGCTTGTATAGTTAGCTGCCAGACTACCTGTATACTCTTCTCTCTTTGTGTTAGCATCACAAACTCAATGTGTCCAAAACAACCCCCATATTCCTCTCCTGTCCCTGTTTCCTGTAAAGTATCTCCAACTACTGAGCTCTAACTATGTTCCAGGCTCTAGCCTTAACCCAGGGTTACTAGAACGAATAAGATCTCCCGCTATTTCTCTCACAGATGGCAGAGTCAGCTGGAGGAGACAGACTCCTAAATGGAGAATTATAATGCAGTGTTGTAGGGAAGGGCTGGGTAGGGTGAGGGATGGGCCAAAACAGTTTCCTGGAGGAGGAGATTGGGAGAAGGCCAACTGGGAGAAGGAGGTCATTCCAGGGAGCAACAGCAACATGAATGAAGATGAAGGGGAGAAATGTCGGGGTGTGAAGGCAGCCGCTAGTAGCATGGTGCTGGTAGGTGGAACATGACATCTGAGACAGAGTGGCTAGAGGTTGAAAGGGGCCAGCATGTTCTACCCAGTCACCCTGGAATCCTGGAAGTCATTGTGGAGTCCTCCCTTACCAGCATATACTAACAGTGACCTTGAGTAAATTTTTGTTTGTTTGTTTGTTTGTTTTTTTGAGACAACGTCTTGCTCTGTTGCCCAGGCTGGAGTGCAGTGGCATGATCCTGGCTCATTGCAGCCTCTACCTCCCTGGCTCAAGCGATCTTCCTTCATCAGCCTCCATAGTAGCTGGGACCACAGGTGTGGGCCACCATGCCAGGCTAACTTTTAAATTTTTTTTTTTTTTAAGTAGAGACAGGGTCTTGATATGTTTCCTAGGTTGGTCTTTCCTAGGCGATCCTCCTGCCTTGGCCTCTCAAATCCCTGCTGGAATTACAGGTGTGAGTCACCACGCCTGGCCTGACCTTGAGCAAATTAATTCACCTTCTGTGTCTCAGTTTTCTCATCTGTAAAATGAGGTCACTAAGAAGTTTAAATGCAATAGTACTGTCAGGTGCACAGGAGCAGTACGTAGTACTCAGTAAGCATTAGGTATTATTATCAACTCCTTCTCCTAGCCAGTATACTCTCAATCACCAAGTCCTGTTGGTCCTTTTTCCTTAACATCTTTCAACTTTGCTTTCTCCTTGCCCTGCCCACTGCTCTTATGCTAGTTCAGGCCACCATCATTGCCCACTTTGGCTGCAACAGTGCTCCCAACTGGTTCCTCTGCCTCTAGTCCTGGCTCCTTTGAATTACACTTGCAAATCTGATCCTGTTGTTCCTTGTTTAAAATTCTTCAATGGCTCTTCTCTGTGTAGGGATAAAAATTGAACTTCCTGCCCTTCTCTCTTTTTGCCTTTGACCCTAGCATCCCACCCTCTGGGCGGGAGGTTGTTTGAGGCCTTCTCAGGTTTCTGGACCTTGATGCATGCTCTGAACAACTCCCTCCTTCTTTACAAGGCCCCCTCTCCTTTCCCTCTATCTGACTTGGTGCTTCCCCTGGGACTTCTTAGGGTAAGCCCTTTCTGTAGCAGGTTCTAATTTTGTATTGCAATGAGTACTCCCCTCTGTGGGTTGTAAAACTCCAATGGCAAGGACCAGCTATTTTATCTTTGTATTCCTTGTGCCCTGCACGATGCCTGGCACGTAGTAGATGACCAGTACTTGGGCATGTGACTCACTGAGGGACTGAATGGAATATAGTAGGGGGCAGTACACCATGCAGAAGTTTTAAAAACTCCTTTTTTCTATTGCTAATAATAAGCAAAATAACTTTTACCCTTCAGAAAAGACAAACAAGCAAAAGAATAAAGGCATCCAGACTACATGGTGAGATCAGGTGCATGCTAGCTGGCTGAGACTTATGCTTTAGCTACTAGATAAATCCAAGGAGCTCTTTAATGACTTCTCTTGTTTTTTCCCTACACCACCTGACATGCTTGTTATTATGCAACCAAGACACTCATGGTCAACATTGATTAGGTTCCTTTTGATTAAGAAGCTGCAGCAAAGCATGTATATATTATTCTTTGACCTTCAGCCCTTCATATTTTGTAAATTTCTTTGTGGGGTAAAATTAAATTAAAACTTTTTTTGATTCTGAGAAGCAGCATTTTAATTCTTTCCTTTAAAATGTTAAGTTTTTTTGTAACAGTGTCATAGTCTGCCTGGGCTGCTATATAACAAAATGCCAAAGTCTGGGTGGCTTAAACAACAGACATTTATTTCTCATAGTTCTGGAGGCTGGAAGTCCCTGATGGAGGTGCTGGCAGATTTAATGTATGGTGAGGGCCTGTTTCCTGGCCTGTAGATAGTCATCTTCTTGCTGGATGCCCACGTGGCCTTTCCTTGGTGTGTGCTCAGGGACAGAGTGAGATCTCTGTCTCTTATAAGGGAACTGATCCCATCACCAAGGGCCCATCCTCATGAACAAGAAGATAGAGGAGATAGAGATTACCCAGCTAGGAGGAAAGAATAGGTCTCGAATATTAACTTTTTTTCGTAAACCTATAAAATACACAGGAAACGTGGACTAAATCAACACATTGATATTTCTGAGGAACACACTCATGTATACATGTACATACACAAGTAAACTACATTTTTTTCTTACTAGTCAATTCTCTAGAACCTTTTATAAACAATTTAGAGTGCTTTTAAAAATCTAAAATCTAAACCCAATTATGTCCCAAATGCCCCATCCCCAAATACCATCACACTGGGGGTTAGTGAGGGCCTTAACATACGAATTTTGGGAGGACACATTCAGCTCACAATAAATAGCAATGTGGATTTTTCTACTAGAATGTAGTCCTAGACACACAGTCCACAGCTCCCAAGGAAGTTTCTAGAACAAACAATTTAAAATAGGCTTTGTGAGTGCTTACTGTGTGTCAGGCACTGTTGTAGGTTCAGGAAGCAAAACAAAAACAAACTAACAAAAAACAAAAAAACAAAAAAACCCTGCCTGTTTCACGGATCTTATGATGTAATAATAAAGCATGAATCTTTACCTCCTGAAGATAATGAAAATAGAATATAAGGTTTTCAACAGTGAATCAAGTAGGTGTAAGTAGGAAAAGAAAGGCTTTTCTCTAATTAGGGTTCGTGAAAGGGCTTTTGTCACAGTGCCTGCTGCTAGAAGTGGAGTCAAAGGGAAGCTGGGATAATGAGCACCAGACACAGTATTTAAAATGCAGGAAAGGTGATTCAAGTATTTGAAAGCTTACTGGAGGCTTTGGCAAACATTTCTTGTGCCTTCTATGCATTAGGCCGAGGGCAGGGTTTGAGGATGCAAGATGAGTAAAAGATGGCTTTGCCCTCTGGGAGTCTGGGTCTCACTCAGGTCTGATGCAGGTTGCAGAGGAGGATACTACTAGAACTGTTACTACTTCAACTAGTATCTCTCCTGCCTGTCTTCTAGTGAAGTGGCACATAATAAATGAAAAAACGTTATGAAAACAGCAATGCTGTATTTATTTTATAATAGTAATAAAGAGATCTGTTTGTATAGGGAAAGCTCTTTCCAGTGGAAACACACTTTATATCCTCTTACTAATTTTTCAGCACCTTAGGGAGAGACTTGCCAAGCCACCACTTTCTACCTGGGACCAGCCTGTGTCTACTATATGCTTTTTGAATGGATGAATTTCAGTCACAACAAAAAGAAAGTCCAGGCCCAGGGAGGTTAGGTGAGGAGATAGAGATTACCCAGCTAGGAGGAAAGAATAGGTCTTGAGTATTAACTTACACAGCAAACATGGACTAAATCAACACATTGATATTTCTGAGGAACACCCACATGTATACACGTACATACACAAGTAAACTACATTTTTTTCTTACTAGTCGGTTCTTTAGAACCTTTTATAAACAATTTAGATTGCTTTTTAAAAAATCAGATGCAGTAAGTAGTTATAACTCACTCTATACAATAAA
The DNA here is from genome assembly GCF_006542625.1 of Nomascus leucogenys. Lineage (NCBI taxonomy): Eukaryota > Metazoa > Chordata > Mammalia > Primates > Hylobatidae > Nomascus > Nomascus leucogenys. The sequence goes on from NC_044390.1 coordinate 67,819,880, forward strand.
CATATATTTTGTAAATTAAATGATATTTCTAGTGCGCCAGTGTAGGTAGTTATTAAAGGAATCAGATGGTGAATATTTTTGCAAAGTCAGTAGTTATGCATCATTCTTCTGTTTGGTAAGTTCTTGGGTTTCATCTGTCCCTGTATATAAGCAGGCTTGTAATATGTTTTGAAAGGTTTAATGAAAACCTTTTCTTTGTAAAATTTCTCCTTACTTTCTTGTGAGTGAGATGTTTGTTTGCTCAGGCTTTGTGGATTGTGGATTCCAGGAGAATGCTTTACCTCAGCTTCTAGTCCTTGTGTCTTTGTCAGGGAAATTGGTATTTTTTTTTTTTTCCCCGAGACAGAGTCTCACGCTGTCACCCAGGCTGGAGTGCAGTGGCGCGATCTCTACTCACTGTAAGCTCCGCCTCCTGAGTTCATGCCATTCTCCTGCCTCAGCCTCCCGAGTAGCTGGGACTACAGGTGCCCGCCACCACGCCCGGCTAATTTTTTGTATTTTTAGTAGAGACGGGATTTCACTGTGTTAGCCAGGATGGTCTCAATCTCCTGACCTCGTGATCTGCCTGCCTCGGCCTCCCAAAGTGCTGGGATTACAGGCGTGAGCCACCGCGCCCGGCCGGAAATTGCTATCTTAACTGTCAACCTGGCTTATGCCTAAAATAAGGACTTTAGAGCTTCATAGTTTATAAACAATAATCAAGCAATTATAAGAATTAGTGAAATTTCCCCAAATCAGAGTGAAATGGATGACATGAAGGTGAATAACTTAAAACAATTGCTTCAGTAAGTGCTACTTACTTCTTGGGCTAGACTCATGTCAGGATATCAGTTCTGGTTCTCCCACTTTCTAATTATGTGATGAAGAGCAAATGACTTAACCCTCCAGGTACCATTGCCTCAATAGAAAAGAAACGGGAGGAACCCATCATTCTTGTATTTCTAGCAATCTGAGCGGTCACCCCTCAGAACCCAGCCTGGTTTTGGCTGCCAGTCTAACTTGCCATTTACCTCGTGATGTGAAAGCCACTCAGCATTTCCTAGTCTTATGATTCTCAGGTAATTCTTTCAAGTAATGTCCTCTCACCTGAAATTACTTGGAGATGGACTTCTCCTCATGGTAGTTACGTGATGTGTTCATTTTGTGATAATTTTCATTGAGTTGGGCACTTGGGATTGGGCATTTTATTGTATCTGTGTTAAACTTCATTAAAAACTATGCCTTTTCTTTTTGTTTTTAAGGCCCTTCTGCCTTGGGGCAGGTCTTTCTTAAAAAGAAGCTCTTTGAACCACACGATGCATGCCATTTCTCTCCTCAGCCTCAGTCTATGCATATTCTGAACTAATATATTTCTTGTGTTTCTCCCGTCCTGATTACACTCATAATTCTCCCATTCCTAGCGCAGGGCAGATCATACAGGTCCTTAAAAAGTCTTTGGTTGATTCCTAAGGCCTTGAGAGTTTTGCTTATAGGCCTTAAAGTTAAGCTGTAGATCAGTGCTGCTCAGTTTAATGAGACTGCAAATCATTTGGACATCTTGTGAAAATGAAAATACTGATTTAGTAGCTCCAGGGTGAGCCTGGAATTCTGCATTTCTAATGGACTCTCAGGTGGTGCAGTTGCTGCTGTTCAAGAGACTGCACTCGGAGGAGCAGGGTGGTAGAGAACAGTAAGTAGTTACTGCTTATATAGTGAATGCTACCATGACTTATGCATGTGAACTGTATAAAGTGGCCCTGGTTAAAGGAACTAGACTTGGAATTTTATTCTTTTAATTTAGACATTTTTTATTGTGTTTTGCTTGATAGAAATCTGCTATATTCTCTATTTTGTTTGGCCAGTAGTGCAACATTAAAAAAACTTTGAAAAAAAATGGTAATTTATACACACACACACACAGAAAAGTGCACAGATAATAATATTTAGTAGTTGCCCCGGGAACCCCCCCATTCCCTAAAAAGGACTTCTACTCTGATTTTTATCATCATAGATTAGGGTTGAAAAACATGGCCTGTAATGATATTGATTCATTTTTTAATTGTTGAGATTTGCTTTATGGTCTAAAGTATGGTCAAGTTTTATAATACTTCACCGTGGGCTTAAGAAGAATATATATTCCCTGCCTGTCAGATGAAGCATTTGATAACTGTCCATTAAATTGAGATTAATTATACTGTTCAAATTTTCAGTGTTTTTACTAAAATTTTTCTTGCCCAAGCAATGAGTTATTAACTATGTTAAAATCATTCTTCTGATGGTAGGTTTGTCTGTTATTCCCTGTAGTTCTGCTAATTTTTGCTTCATAGGTTTCAGATTATTTTATTCTGGCCATATAGATTTAACATTTGTTTATACCTTCTTGGATAATTGAACTCTGAACCTTTTATCATTATTGCTCACCACCTTTATCCTTAATAATGCTTTTTGTCTTAAAGCCTTTTTCCTAAAACTAATATAGGTACCCTGGCTTTATTTTGGTTAGTATCTGCTTGCTGCATCTTTATAAATATTTTACTTTCAAGATTTGTGTCCTTAGGTTTTAGATGTTTCTCTTATAGACAGCATTTAGTTTTTTTTTTTTTTTTAGAAATCCATCTCATAGTCTCTTAAATAGCAAATTTAGACCATTTACATGTATTGTTATTACTACTATATTTGAACTTATTTTTAACCATTTTACTTTGTACTTTCTCTGTATTTTTCCTATGATTTTCCCCTTCATTTATTTCCTTTATCAAAGTTGAACTTTTTTGTTACATTCCTTCTCCCACTGTTCCTCACCACCCTACCCCATCCCTACCCCTTTGAACACAACTAACTGGTTTGGAAATGTAGTCTATTTCTGCTGTTTTAATAATTGCCCTTGTACTTTTACTTCAGTCTTACTTAACAAATTCTACACCTATTCATTATAATTTGTTTAACTAACTCTAAATTTAATATGTTAACCTCTCCTCCAAACAATACTTTGAGCACCCAGCTCCTGGCTTGTATTCTATTATTGTTTAGTATTTTACTTGTATTCTTTTTTTAAACCCTCCTACATTAGACATTAAAATTATTATTTTATATTGACAGTAGAGTTGCCCACATATTTACAAGAATTCCACATTCAGTGGAAAGACATAAATAGGCACTGTGCTTTCTTTTTTGTGGTGGTTAGGATGAAAGATAAGATAGTTTGAGTGTTGAGATGGGCTTTATTTTCTTTTGTTATAAGATTGTATTGTTTATGAGCACGCCCCCAAATAATTTGAGATAAATAAAATGTGTGTTAGTTTTGTCCACACTTTTTTGCTAAGCAGTTCTCTGAAAACAGAGTAGATCCTGTTCTCTATGGAGCCTCAATGCTAGCACATCAGATAACTTACTGTCAAAGATGTAACACCAGCTACAGGAGGAACCTGCCTAACCCAACTTGTGATATTAATCTGTCCTCCTTCTGTCTTTGCCTCTGCTCTGAGTTGCTTTTCTAGTGTAAGACAAACCTGGATTCTGATTCCAGCTTTGTGACTTCCCATGAGTGTGACTCTGGGCAAGTTCTTTAATTTTTTGAGCCCCTAATTCCTCATCTGCATAATAGAGTTATACCTTAAAAGAGTTGTTTTGAAGCTTAAATAATGGGTATAAATGAAATAATAAATGTTCAGCATAGTGCCTGACAAAGAGTGGGTGCTCAGTAACTGATGGTGTCTCATTCCACCACCTTTTTTCTTCCTAGATACTTTTACAGAATTTGTATTCTAGGTTTGCCCTGCCATAATCTCTGCACCTCTTTATTTCTTTAAAAAAAGTTATAGTGAACTATACTATACATGTAGACAAGTGATGAAGAAAAATGTATAATGTAATATATAATTATAAAATGAATACCATGTAGCCACCACCTCGGTTAAGAAACAGAACACTTCCAGCATCACCAAACCCACCCCCACCCCATACTCTTTCATAACGCAAACTCACTTCTTCCCCATCAGTGGAACCACCATGCTGACTTTTGTGCTAATTATTTTGTTGCTTTTCTTTATAGTTTTACCATCTATTATGCATTAATAAACAATATAATTTAGTTGTGTTTGTTGTTGAAGTTTTTATAAGTAGAATCACAGATATTATTTTCAGTTTGCTTCTTTCATTCCATATTTTGCTTGTGAGACTCATTCAAAATATTTTGTGTAGCTTCACTTTAATTTTCTTTGCTATATGGGATTCCATCTTATGGATATCCTGTTTCTTATAAGTATGAAATAAAAATATAGCTGGAGGTTGCAGTGAGCTGAGATCGCACCATTGCGCTCCAGCCTGGGCAATAAAAGCAAGAGCAAAACTCTGTCTCAGAAAAAAAAAAAAAAAAGGTAACACTAATTGAACACGTTCTATGTGGTAGGTCCTGTTATATAAAGACTTTCTCATGTATTAAATAATTGCTCATATAATATTATAATATAGGTGCCTTTATTATTCCCATTTTACATATGAGGAAACAAAGCCACATAGGGAAGAAATAATGTGTCCAAGGGTTGGAATAGACTGTTTAATCTGGATACTGACTCTAGAACCCACAATGTTCATTAATCTCATTCATACTCTCAAGTTTTCCCACTAGTTACGTGATTTTATCATTTAACTCTAGGTGGTTCTTAAAGGATTAAATGGATATTCAGGCTCTTCTGTAAAATCTAGACTTTTTGTTTTAATTCCAGTAGGTAAGAACACCTTCCCTCATGTCATCATTTTGCACTTGCCATTGCCACGGCTCTTTGTACTTTTGCTCTTGGAGTGTTTTCAAAATACTGCCACCAAAATTGTTGCCCTGGTTTTACCATTCAGGCTTGATTCAAATTGGCATAGTTTTGCTGTTCATAGCCTCTTCCTAGGCATTCATTTCCTAATTCAAGCATTCTGCTTCTTTGTTGATTACTAATTTCTCATTATGCTTTTCTTCTTCATTCCTTTTCTCCTCCCCATTCGTAGTCATTTCTGTGCTTGTAAATCTCTCTCTCTCTCTCTCTCTCTGATTGTATACATTTTTTGATGCCATTGACCTGTCCTGTGAAAGTCTTCTTCCTTCCAAAATCTTATAAGGATAGATCCCTAGAGAAGGATTTAAAAAGAATGAGGAATGACAACTTTAGAGTACTTAGTTTGATATGTTTTAAGTCTGAATTTTATTGATTCAGCAGATTCCACAAATATATACAGAATTATTTGCTAACTATGGATTTTATGTAGCTGATTTATTTTTTTAAACCATACCTCCTCCCCTGCCTCCCAAAAGTGAGATAAGCACTGTTGTCACCATTTGCACGTGGAGGAATCAGTACTTAAGGAAATTAAACAGCTTGGCCATGTTCAAAGAGGTTATATGTAGCAAAGCTGGGCTTCCAACTTAGGTCTTCTGACTCTCACCCTAGTGCTTTCTCTTTGATCACAACAACCTCTCTGAAATTATTAGAAAGGAGAATTAATTATTTGTTTGTTCCTTCTTTAATTTTGTTCCTTCCTTTTTTAAAACCAATGAAGATTCATTGAGCATTTACCTTATGCCAGCCAAAGCACTAAACTCTGGAATTTGCAAATTGGGGAACATGTGGGTCTTCCCTGGACAAGCTTATGGTTGAGGAGATGTGTAAACCAGTGCAACCTTGCATGCCCAATGCTATTACTGGAGGTGTGGCTAGCTGTTCAGGAAGCATTCTAGAGATTGGAGATGGTTTGGAGATGTTTCTTAGGGAAAGAGTTGGCCACATACACTTGCTAGAATTAGTTTTCCCATATTAAAAATAGTTTTAAAAATATTTCCTAGCATTTACCTTTCTGTTTGTGAACGTGCACTGGCCTCTGAGAGCCACCACTGTTTCTCTGTCCTCTGGCTTGCCACCTGCTTTTGTCAATACTTCCCAACTGCTTTCAAACCAAGGGCACCTATAGAAAACCCCTTAAAGATGACTCATATTTCCTGGCTTCTCTGTCCAGGTACCTGCTGTTCTTTCCTCCTAAGAACATTCACCTACAAAGCCATCTTCTCTGTCAATCCACACTGTGTTCCCATTAAAGTCTGAATTGATACGTTTCTAGGCACCTTTTCTCTTTGGATGCATTTGACTAAATCCTAATAATTATTTCTTCCCCTCAGACCTATACTTTTCACCATTATAGATCAGAATTTTCTTATTGTCACATAATGTTCAAATGTTGCCTTTAGACCAGTGTTGCAACTATTTAATATGACTCTTCTAACCTATAGTGGCTTATATTAGACAACATGTATTTATTGTAATATTTTAAAATCACTTATACCCTATGTTAAGAGTTAATTTTTTTACAGCAGTTTTAGGTTCATAACAAAATTAAAAGGAAGTTACAGAAGAGTTCCCAAACACCTCCTGTCCCCACATATACTCCCCTGTTATTAATATCTCCCACTGGAGTGGTGCATTTGTTACAACTGATGAACCTACATCAACACGTCATAATCACCTAAAATCCATGGTTTATATTAGGGCTCACTCTTGGTTGTTGTATATCCTATGGGTTTGGGTAATTTAATAATGACTTGTATCCACCATTGTAGTATCATACAGACTAATTTCATTGCCCTAATAATCCTATGTGCTCTTCCTGTTTATTCCTTCCCTCCACTCTGACCTGGCAACCACTTATTTTTTTATTGTCTCGATAGTTTTGCCTTTTCCAGAATGTCACATAATTGGAATCATAAAGAATTTGGCCTTTTCAGATTGGTTTCTTTAACTTGGTATTATGCATTTAAGGTTCCTCCATGTCTTTTCATGACTTGATAGCTCATTTCATTTTCGTGCTGAATAATATTCCATTGTCTGGATATACCACAGTTTTATTTTCCATTCCTCTATGGAAGGTCATCTTGGTTGCTTCCAAGTTATGGCAACTAGGAATAAAGCTGCTAGGATATGCCACAGTTTTATTTTCCATTCCTCTACAGAAGGACATCTTGGTTACTTCCAAGTTATAGCAATTATGAATAAAGCTACTATAAACATCTGTATGTAGGTTTTTGGATGGGCATAAGTTTTCAGCTTCTTTGGGTAAATACCAAATACCAAGGGGTGTGATTGCTGGATGGTATGGTAAGAGTATGTTTAGTTTTGTAATAAATTGCCAAACTGTCTTCTAGAGTGGCTGTACCATTTTATATTCTCACCAGCAATAGAGGTCCTGTTGCCAGCATTTGGTCTTGTCAGTGTTCCAGATTTTGACCATTCTAATAAATGTGTAGTGGTATTTTATATTTGTTTTAATTTGCATTTCTCTGGTGTCTGACGTGGAGCATCTTTTCATGTGTATATCTGCCATCTGTATATCATCTTTGGTGATGTGTCTGTAAAAGTGATTGGTCCATTTTTTTAAGTCAGCTTATTTGTTTTCTTATTGTTGAGTTTTAAGAGTTCTTTGTATATTTTGTATAACAATCCTTTATCAGATATGTGTTTTACAAATATTTTCTCCCAGTCTGTGCCCTGCCTTCTCATTCTGTTTGTATTATCTTTCACAGAGTAGCAGTTTTTAATCCAGTGTATCCATTATTTTTTTCACGGATCTTGTCTTTGGCGTTATATCTAAAACATCACTGCCATCTAGATGTTTTTCCTATGTTATCTTCTAGGAGTTTTAAAATTTTGTGTTCCTGCAGTGTTTCATAAACAATTTCAAGTACTCCTGATCTAGATTTGAACTCTCTTCTGCCACATGCTGTCAGTGTGACCTTGGGCACGGCACTCAGCCACCTGGATTCTCAGCCTTTCCATCAGAGATGTGAGGGTGGCGCCTACCTCGTGCATGAAATGTTGTGGGTGAAAATGCTGATACGCAATGCACCTGTGAGGCTTTGATTTCTTTTGCCCCCCTCTGCCTAGAACATTTTCTGCTCACAGTAATGAGGAAATTGATGCCTGTGCTGCACTTCTAGCTTCTGAGGGCATTGCATCCACCCCTCTCTGTCTCTACTGCCACTCCTCCCATGGTTTGACCACCACTATTTCTCATCAGAATACTGCAGCAGCCTCGCAAATAAGTCTTTCTACTCTCATCTCACTGTCCTCCAGTCTGTCCTGGAAACTGCCACAAAGTGATCTTTCTAGAACAAAAATAGGATCCTGCTTTCTAGGCAGAAGCCAAACTTGTTAACTTGGTTTACAAGACCCTTTGCAACCTGGCTGCTGCTCATCTCTCCTTCCGTTACTGCATTCAGCTGCTAACCCACGAAGCTGCCTGTGGCCTCTCAGCCTCCAGAGGATGGAGGATGGGGATGATAGCTTCCCTGCCTGCATCGTTTCCCTCAATTCATCCACTTTTTGCCCAGTCAGATAGTACTCACCTTTTAGGTTTTCATTAGGATGTTAAATTTCCTCCAGGAAACCTTACCTGATACTCTTTAGTCTATAGTCTGGATCAGGCACCCTCTCTCCTGTCTACCCCCCTATCCTCAGCTGCCCAAGCACCCTTCACTCTCCCATTGTAATAATGGTGACATGAAACTGCAATTGCCTATGTGTGGCTGTCTGGGTTGTTTATTGAAATGTTCTAAGTGCCCATCCCAGGGTCTGGCACCTGGCTGTCCCTAAACATTGATGGGCGAACCAATGAATGAGTATGAGACTACCCGTGTCATTGACATGGAGAGCTGGTTTATTTACCACCAGTCATATATTTACATTGTGGTCATGGTATCTACTAGGTTATAATTAACCTTCTTGTCTTTTATTTTCTTAACAGACAAAGATGTGAGCAGCGGAAGTTATAACCTTTCCTCTGCAACAACGGGCAGCTACTACAGTTGTGTCAGCCAGATCACCATAGGTGAGCACTAGTGTCATTTTGATTTTTTAAAAAAAAAATTATTGCCTGGAAAAGCTGGAGGTCGGGGGGGTGGCTGGGGAGGAGAGGGAAGAAAATGTAAATGCGTAGGCATTTATTTTCAGGATCAGAGCAATTGCTTGTGGACTCACCTTTCTGGATCGCCCTCTTGTGGATTTTTACTGCTTTTGCATGGAATTAGATGGAGGAAATGTCCAGGGAGATAAGAAGTCATCTCTTCACTGCACTCCAGCAAAAAAAAAAAAAAAAAAAAAGTCATCTCTTGTTCCCAGATCTTCATCATTTGCTTTAACCCTTTCGTTTTTGTAGCATTTGTATTATTATGCACTTGATAGCACAATCGAATTACTTTTTAAAGATTTATATTAATCTATTTTTAAAAGAAATAAGTGCAAATTGAAAATGCATTGTAAAAGCCTACTCTTTGCTGTTTGGAGAAACATGCTAAGCAAGTGTTTGAGTGATGCTGAAAATCAAAGTGAGACTTTCTCCTTGTTATGCTCACTCAACCTTAAACACCGGTTACTTTGGTCAAAAGTAGAAGAGTGACCCGTGCCGTTTTTCTTTTTTTTTTTTTTTGAGACGGAGTCTTGCTCTGTCGCCCAGGCTGGAGTGCAGTGGTGCAATCTCGGCTCACTGCAAGCTCCGCCTCCCGGGTTCACGCCATTCTCCTGCCTCAGCCTCTCCGAGTAGCTGGGACTACAGGCGCCCGCCACCACGCCCGGCTGATTTTTTGTATTTTTTAATAGAGACGGGGTTTCACCGTGGTCTCAATCTCCTGACCTCGTGATCTGCCGTTTTTCTTTTGGTTGAATCCTTCTTCTCCTTTCCGTTTCCTTTCAAAACTTTCTTGATTCTAGAATGTTGGGCAGTGACTTAGAGATCAGGAAAGAAAAGTGAAGATAATAGTTACGGCTTATGCTTATTTTGCACTTATTGCCTGCCAGCTGCTCTTGACTCCCTGCATACATTATTTTACTCAATCAGAACTCTGTGAGCAAGTTACTGTTATTTCTCCATTTTACAGATGAGAAAACTTACGCTTTGCCACCCAGCTAGAAATTAATTACCCAAGATTTCATTCTAGGTCTGTTTGACACTAAAGCCCATACTCTTAAACACTATGCCATGGCTTCTCAAACTCCAGCAATGTGGATGCCTATACAAAGCATTAATGATGAACCTCTAAAATGGATTTAAATTGTTTTTATTATGAGGTTACCTAAGTATGTTCAAACATAGAACTATATATAGAGACCTTGTATTCCAAATAGCCATTAAAACTGATTTTGCAGATCAGATTTAAAATTCTGTAACCCAAATAAAAATACAAATGTACTACACTAATTTAACATGATATATGTTGTTATTTTGCTGAAATGCAGTCACTGCTTGTAATGCAATGGGGTACTGGCTGCAGTGATGTTGGTTCTCTGAGCGCAGTACAGTTTTACTGCTAGGTACTTCATGATGACTCTGCATTGCTGCCACCTTTCTGAGTTCAACCCCCTGTGAAATCAATGTTAATGCTCACTGATGTGAGGTTATTGGATCTTCATTTGCCATGAATGTACCTCGGCATATCCATCTCTCCCCTTTTCTCATTCATTGTACCAGTTGGTGCCAAACCTGATGGAAACACAAAAGTAAACCCAGGCATTAAAATTAAATGGCAGGACTTGGTCCAGAATATGCTTGTATTAATTTTTAAATGATTAACTTTTAAATGAGAAACAAAGTTTAAAAATTCTCGTGGAGAGGTCGCAGACCCTGGTTTGAAAACACTGAGTAACCTAAAATGCCATTCCCAGAGACATTAGTGAGACATTAAACATTAGCTAAGTAGTAGGAGGTCATTTAGGGTTCAGAGTAGGGGGATGACAAGACAAACATATGGATGAGAGAAAATTATTCTGGTGGTGAACAGGATGGAGTTCATATGGGAGAATCTGGTGTTGTAACAGAGTTAGTGGCTGTGACTGTGGTCTTGACATGAGACAGAAATCAACTAGGGAGGTGGGATGAAGAGGCAGGTCTAGGGGGAGAGGGATGGAATTGCTGGCAGGACTAGTCATTGGCTGGATATGGGGATAGTAAGTGTTCCCTGAGATTTTGCATCCGGGTGACAGAGTCTGAGCTGTTCCCAGGAACGTGGAAGTCAGGAAGAGGATGTGATGGTGATAGGTTAGATGTGTTGATTTGATATGCCCGTGAGACTTCTAACCTTAGAATGCCTCACGGAAAATTAGAAATATGGAGAACATGTTCAGGAGATGAAGATATTGGCACTATCTGCACAGAGAATTCAGTCAAATCTTTGGAAGAAGATGAGATAATAAGAGTGAGAATTAGTATGTTGTGTGTGTGTGTGGAGGACCAAGGACCAATCTTTGGGGGAAGCATGGTGAGGGTAGAAATAATGACAGAGAGAGGAGAACCAAGCAAGCATCTTTCTTGGAAAGCCAGAGAATTTCTAGAAGGACAGACTAAGGAGGTTGAAAATTAAAGTCTGCCTTGGTGACATCCTGAGAGCCATGTGAGTGGGTGGTGGGATGGGAGCCACGTTGCAGAGCTCTGAATAGGGAGGGGAGGGCTGTGAGTACAGACTTCTCTTTTAAGGTGCTCTTTTCAATGAAAATGGAGGGGTAGTGTGAGGATGATACAGTAGCTAACAAACACTTTCGGGAAGCTTTCTTTTCCCCAAGCACTGTCTTCTAACTACTTTTTCTGTATTTACTCATTTAATCCTCAGAAAGATCCTGAGGTAAACAGTGTTATTTTCCCCCATTTTATAAATGAGGAGATGGAGTTCCTGAGAGGGTAAAGAGTTGCCTAAGGACATATGAGAGTAAGAGCTATGGTTTGAGCCCAGGTCATCGGGCTCCTATTGGATGACACTCTTGTTACCTAACATCTTGCAGACTCGGGCCAAGTGGCCTTCCCTGGTCCAGTCAGCTTCAGTTACCATGTCTGGGTGTTGGGTTGAAATGTATCCCCTGAAAAGGTACTTTGAAGTTCGAATCCCCAGTACCTGTGATTGTGACCGTATTTGGAAATAGGGTCTTTGCAGGTGTAATTAAGTTAAGATGAGGTCATCTGGACTAGGGTGGGCCCTACTCCAATGTGACTAGTGTCCTTATAAGAAGGGAAGAGACACAGAGACCATACAGGGAGAGCTGTGTGATGGCAGAGGCAGAGATATGAGTGATGCATGTCCAAGCCAAGGAATACCCTGGGATTTCTGGCAACACCAGAAGCCAGGAGAGAGGCATGGAACAGATTCCCTTCTAGAGACTTCAGAGATAGCACAGCCCTGCTGACACCTTATTTTGGACTTGTAGCCCCCAGAACCATGAGAGAATAAATGTCTATTGTTTTAAGCCACCCAGTTTGTGGTACTTTATCACAGCAGCCCTAGAAAACTAACCTCTGAAGGGGAGGTAGGTATGACAGATGCTTAATCTTCCCAGAAGGTGCCGGCGTAACCAGAAGGCTCTTGAATACTGCTTCAGTTCCCTGGCTCAAATTGGCCGAAACGATAGGAAATTTATTATTTCACATAACAGGGACACCAGAGGCAGGCCTGTCTTTAGGATGGGTTGATTAAGCTGCTCAGTAACATTGTGAAAGGCCTTCTCCCCTATGCCTTCCTCTCTCAATTTATCATCATGGTGGCAGCCACATGGCTGCAGGGTTTCAGGAATTGCATTCAGACATGACAATGATCACAGGGAAAGAAGCTTTGGTGCCCTCCTCAGTCCATTGCTTGAGGAGCTGAGAAACTTTCCCCTGCAGCTCCTTGACAGACTCCTCCTATCTCACTGGGCAGGGCTGCGTCCCACGACCATCCTTGAGCCAATTATTGACAAGGGAGATGGCATTGTCTTTAGCCCTATCAGGCCCACCTGAGGCTTTGGACAAGAATGAGGATGGAAAGGAGCCTTGTGTCCTGGGTCACATGGTTGTGTGGGGTGGGACAGATTCCCAAATGAAGTCGTGGCTCTGTTGGGAGGGAGGAGGGGAACGATTCTGCATAGGCAACGGGCAATATCCACTGCTCACAGTCTGTCCAGTGCAAAGCACTTTTGCAATATTTATAGTAAGAACAAAAATAATTTACAACCTTAGACTCAAAGTACTAGAGGGAGGACAGATCTATGGATCATCCAAGAGTTATTTTCTAAAATCTCCTTTGTTTTCTTTCGTTTCTTGTACTTCAGTCCTTCTCTTACAGAATAGTCAGCTCACACAGAAGTCACATTTGTGAGGGTGTTCCATTTAGGAAAATAGCATATGTGTGGATTTCCTAGTAATGTGGTTCCTAGATGAACCCATGTCTTGTCCAAAGCAGGAGTGTCAAAAAATCCAGGGAACAGAAGAAGGACTCCTTCTAAAACTATTCTATTTATCCATGAGATACTCGATTAGCTCCTTATTTTCTAGATAAATTCCCATTTTAGCCATGTATGAGAGATTTAAGAACCACATAGTTAACATTATTTTTTCTGAAGACAGCTTACAATTTGGGGTGTTCTTTCCATCTCTTTCTTCACAATTTTGGGTCCAGTGGGAATTGACACCCCTGTTCCTTCCTCCCTCCCCAAGAGGGGACATGATGGTGGGTGAGGAAGGATGGGCAGGCTATCAATGCTGCCAACGTGACATTCCTATTCTTTGCCGCTTGAGTATCAACTGTTCTCCTGGATGGTTGTCTCTTCAAGATACTCTGGCTTCATTGTTGCTTTTAAATTGAGACTCATCTATTTATATTTCATCATAATTATACAGATCTTGTCAGAGCTCATTTATATCAATAATGTGGATTAAAATATTTGCTAATGAACTCCATTTTCAGAGTAAATGATGTAGAAATTTCCTAAACAAAAAAAAGACTTGTTAGCTGTGTGAACTATATTTTTTCAAAATTAAGTTTATGCTATAAATTAGCTATAATTTTATGAAAGAAATGCTAAAGCTTGAAATCTTAGAGAGTCCAGAGTTCCTTAGAGTCTTTTTATTTTTTTGGAAAAAGAACGTATATTTATTTATTAAGTGTTTATGATGAATCAGATACTATATATTTATATATTTAACCACATATATTTAAGGTGCACAACATAATGTCTTGGTATACATAGTGAAATGATTACTACAGTCAAGCAACTTGACATGACCATCATCTCACAGTTACCTTTTTAAACGTGTGTGTGGTAAGAGCACCTAAAATCTACTGTTAGCAAATTTCCAGTTCACACAATACGAAGTTATTAACTCTAGTTCTCATGCTGTATATTAAATCTCTAGACTTATTCATGTTACATAACTTAATTACAACTTGGTACTTTTTTACCTACATCTTCTGATCCTCCCTGCTCCTAGTAATCACTGGTCTACTCTTTGTTTATATATATCTAAATCTTTATATATATAATTTGTATATATATAAAGTTTATATATAAAAATCTTTATAATTTAATTTAATCTTTGTAATATAATTTATATATATAAAAGTTTATATATGTAAAGATTTTGTGTATAAGTGAGATCATAAAGTTATTTTCTGTTATTTCACTTAGTATAATATTCCCCAGGTTCATCCATATTCATGTTACCTTCCCCATGTCCCAGACCCTATACCTAGAAAGACTCTCTTCCCCAAACTTCTGAGGAGCACTTTCTGATCTACTTTAAAATGGTTTCTTTCATCTTGCTTTGTACTGTAGTTAGTTGTAGTTTATGGGAAAGAACATAGATTTTGGAGTCAAATCTGTGCTGAAGTTCTGCCTCTGGAACTTGATGTAGGCCAGGTTGAGATCCAGTTTTCTCATCTGTAAAACGGAAATTATAATAGTCCCCTTGTACAATTGCTGTGAGGATTCTAGATCAGTTCTGCAGTTTCTAGCTTATAGTAGGCCTGAAGCAATTTTTTAAATTATGGACACAGGTCTTATCTCCTGATTGGACTCTGAGCTCCTTGAAGGCAGAGTGGGCACTTAGCATGTACTTAATAAACATAAGTTGATTAAGTGAACAAGAGCCATCAAGAGGGATGATGCCTGCCTGTTTATTATGAACATGCATTCTTAGCTCACGTGGCATTTGGTTTGACTAACAGCTAAGATTTTGGGGAAGTATGAAAATAAGCATGCTTTATGGCTTTGATTGCTGCCACTCACCTAATATGTTTATCTCACCAGGTTATGACGTTGCCGGGCCTGTGGCAATTGGGCTTACCCACTGGAAAAATCCATACGTACAAGGCAGACCAACCCTCCCATCAGATCTGCCTCTCTTCGTCTCCAAAGATGCAGGCATCCCTGTGTACCACCGATCCTTCACCCGCAAAACTGACCAGGCCACACCTTTGTCCTGTCCAGCCTCACTGTCTATCACTCCAGTGCCTTCTTATAGCAGTAGCAGCCAGGAAACCCTGAGTCAAGACACAACAGGTAAGTGTTGGCTTCCTGTTGGAGATTCAGGACTGGGTGTTTATAAGATTCCTTCAAGCATTTGCCTGCTGAATAAATTGCATTTGTATTTCTGCTTGTGTGATGTGACAGACCCCAACAATACCTCTATGTTCATACTGGCTTTTCTTTTTAATGAGATGGGATCTCACTATGTTGTCCAGGCTGGTTTCAAACTCCTGGCCTCAAGCAATCCCTCCCACCTCAGCCTCCTGAGTAGCTGGGACTACAGGCATGCACACCACCATGCCCAGCTCTCACTGGCCTTTAATAGCTTTGCTATACCAGAAGGAAGGTTGGATGTGTATAGAAATATTTGACCTAAGTGCTACTTCTGTTTGGTAAAATGTTATCTAGAAATCAACTCTGAATCAGAATTCCAAGATATGTCATATGGCTTTAATTTATTGAATGCTCTATTTAGTGACAAGATGTCTATCTTGGACTAAACTCGTGTATTCAAAAAAGTCATCAAAAAGTCATCTTTGAATACCGTAGTTAATACCAATTCATGTTGCTCCACCAAATTGATCTATTTCAGGGGTCTGCAAACTACTGCCAAATCTGGCTGGCTACTTGTTTTTGTACAGCCCGAGAACTAAGAATAGTTTTTACATTTTTAAGTGGTTGGAAAAAAAGTTTTTAAACAATATTTTGATACACATGAAAGTTATATAACATTCACATTTTAGTATTTATATATAAGGCTTTCCTGGGACACAGCCACACTGATTCATTTCTGTGTTGTCTATGGCTGTTTTCACCTAACAGTGGCAGAGTTGAGTAATTGTGATGGAGACTGTACGTCTTGCAGACGCTGAAATATTTATTATCTGGCCCTTTATAGAAAATGTTTGCTGACTGCTGATCTATGTGATCCTTGGAAGTCATGAGTTAAACAATCAGGGCGAGAAGAATGCTTACAACATCCTGCCTTAAAATTTATCACTTACATCACACTGGAAATAGCAGCAGATGCAAGGATGGTCAGTTAATTGTTTTTATTTCTAAATCCGAGTTGGAGGTTTAAAGTATGCAAAATCTATCCTGCCATGTTTTCCTTCTATAGATACAGCACTTAGAGATAATGATTTAGTCAGCCAAATCCAATGTGTAATTCTGGTTCTGGAAATAAATCTTTGAATGTTGGGATACCACGACACTCAACAATTCATAGATGCTGCCACCTAGAGGTGAGATGCTGAGGTTGCAGAAGTTCCAGATTATCAAAACTAATCTTTAAAGCAGTAGATTGCAGACTTCACTAAATGTTAAGAATCAGCATTGCACTTGTTAAAAATGAAGATTTCTGGGTCTTACCCCAGGGGATGCTGTGTCGATGGCACAGGGTGAGCTTCAGCAATCTGCATTTGGCAGGCTTTTCCTTCCTGGGATTTTGATTCCTGCGGTTCACAAACATACTTGGAGGACCCCCTCTAAAGGCTCTTTAGTCAAATGGCTGAATTGAAATAGCAGGGATTGGTAATGAAGAGCACTGGGGAACATTTGCATACCATCAGCTCTGCACTGGCAAAAGTAACCATCTTTCTGACTGTCCTTGTTGAAGGTCAGTTTGACAGCGGAAAAAAATCACTATCTGGGGCTTGAAAATGTTTCTGTATAGTAAGTTTAAAATTTTCTGGGTTTTGCTCTTATCGTGAAGGAAAGCTGACTCTTCTTGCTTTAGTTTAATAAAATCAGAAGTTAATCTATAAAGTACCTCCTTTGCCCAGGGTAGCTGAAAGGTTATGGCATTTTTTGGCAAAGAGGGGTGTGAAATGGCAGCTGCCAGATTAACATTTTATCATGGTTCCCTTAGTTGACTTTTTTTCTCCTCCATAGAGCCCTATACTCAAAGTCAATCTGATTTTTGGAAAAGGTTTCTATGTTTAACTTGGAGGTTTTCACAAACAAAAGCCTGTAATTCTCTTCATTCCTGGGAACTTTCCATTAGCAATTAAATCTTGATTTTTTCCAAGCAACTGCTTATTATTATTCTTACTATTTGTATCCTAACAAAGTAAGTCTGGACATCCAAATATATACGACACAAGCATGTGATAATCATTTTATCATAGAAAGTTATAGATGCTGGTATAGTTTCTGTAAGTCTCAACAATGATTATTTGTAGGCCAATTATTACATTTATTTGATTTCTGAAAACAAATTGTTGATTTTAGTATGTATTTTTGTGTGAAAGCTTATAGTTTCCTTTCTTTTTGTGTTTTAAAGAATAAAGTTAATTTTATTTTGTTTTAAAAATACAGTTTTATTACTCGTTTATACTTAATTTTTTGCTTCTGTTGCTAGTTAGAAGAAAACTCTGAGGTGAGATAAGTCAGTTCAACTATACTAGGATACCCTACAAATTCCAGACTTTGCCAGATATCCCTTCACAATTCTAAGCTATCTCTCTTCTCTATAAACTTTTCGACTGATATAGAGGAGCTGACAAGTTTTAGGCACAATATAACTGTACAATTATTTATGGATTGTGAGAATTTTCTTATGTTTAAGAATTTCCCAAACACATTTTAAAATCATTTTTCCATTTTATAAATCCCACCATTCTGCAATCCTAAAAAGAATGCTTAATAGAAGAACACTAACTAAATGACTAGAGCTTCTTGAGCTCTCATTTTATTTAGCTGTGTTAACTATTGTCACTGTCCTATTCCATCATCCTCTCCCTTCATTGTGTGACTGACTTCTACAGTAGATTCTCTTGTATTAGACTTGACTTAACCCTGCTTGTCACCTTACGTAGTGAACAACTTGTGAAACTGCATAGTGGTCCTGAATGTAGTTCTTCCTTATGACAGAAAAACTGTTTCCAGTGTCCGGCTTGGTCCATCCATCCATCCATCCATCCACCCACCCATTCATCCATCCAGTGTACACTAAGTTACCACTCCAGGTTATGTATTGTGATAAGTTCTTGGGAGAGAGAATTAAGTAAGGCATCACCTGTATCTCAGGAGCTCAGAGTCTAGTGGAGGAGGCAGACAAGTAAGGCAAGCATTCTGATTCAGTGTGCTGTTAAGATAGATGATTTCACAAGACG
This sequence comes from Nomascus leucogenys, assembly GCF_006542625.1. NCBI lineage: Eukaryota > Metazoa > Chordata > Mammalia > Primates > Hylobatidae > Nomascus > Nomascus leucogenys. The sequence continues at coordinate 67,838,268 of NC_044390.1, forward strand.
TGATCACACACATATGTTTTTGTTTTAAATTATTTAATTAATATATTATTAAAATGCTAATAGTATTAAAATATTTTTAAATATATAACTAAAATATTAGTACAAATACATTGAATGCAGAATTAAAAGAAGATAAATTTGAGAGAACCATAGGAGGAAAGCTTGGAAATGACCTCTATCTCAGATACTTTTAGTAGGTTTGACACACAATTTTTAAAAAAGTAAATGATGATAGTATTTAATTGATATTAAATTCATTACAAATAATTTATAAGCTTTGGTTTAAGAGAAAAATAATTACAAACTGTACACTTCAAAAAGTTGCTACTAGATACTGGACTTTGGAATATACTATAAGAATTCTGGTTAAATCAAGAAATATTTTGAGGACAAAAATAAGGCATGAAAGGTATTTTAAAAATTAAAATGGAAATAACTCCTTCCTGCTTAGTGAGTGTCATAGAAAATATTTCACTTTATTCCCTTCCAATTTTTATTTTAGGTTTGGGTCTACACGTGCAGGTTTGCTACATGGCCAAATTGCATTTCGCTTGGGTTTGTTATACAAATTATTTAATCACCCAGGTAGTGAGCATAGTACCTCATAGGTAGTTTTTTAATCCTCACCCTCCTCCCAACCTCCACTCTCAAGTAGGCCTTGGTGTCTGTTGTTCACTTCTGTGTGTCCATGTTAACACACAATTTTTGATAACCAAGATTTATAACTTCCATCACCACTACCACCTTCACCTCACAACTTCTCTTTCTAGTCATTCCTGTATCCCCAGCTGATCTTCAATCACTCCCTTCCTTTCTATCCAATCCCCAGCTGCATACTGATGCCCCCAAAGCCATATTTTCATGTCTGATTTCTCTGACAAGTTTTACATGTGTATTTATAAGTGCCTACTAGAACTTTCAACCTGGATATATCCCAGACTATCAAAACTTATATACCTCGAATGGAACTTCCTTCTGGTAGCTCTCAAAGTTGAATTTATTATTCTATTTAATGCTGGCATAGTCTCATTGTGTTAGTTTGGACTGCCATAGCAAATATACAACTGGGTGGCTTAAACAACAAATGTTTATTTCTCACGGAAAAGAAAAAAAAGAGGCTAGGAAGTCCAAGATGAGGGCACTAACCAATTTGGCATCTGGTGAGGGCTGTCTTCGTGGTTTCTAGCTGGCTAGTCTTCTCACTGTACCTTCACAGAACAGAATAAGAGTGAGCTGGCCCTCTGGCTTCTTATTATAAGGGCACTAATCCCATTCATGAGGGCTCCACCCTTATAACCTAATCACCTCCCAAAGTGTCTACCTTCAAATGCCATCGTGCTGGAATTAGGATTCCAACATATGAATTTTGGAGAGACACAAACATTCAGTTAATTGCATCATCCACAGTCATAATCCAGTTTTTTGGGTTAACCCCCTCATGCTTAACCTTCTGCTGGCAATCAGCCTCCACAGCCAGCTGGCTAACACATTAATTATGTCTATTTTAAAAATATTGCTACTTCAAAGCTTCCTCTCCATCGCTACTGACATTATTTCTGCTCAAGCTCTCACTATCTCTGTTTAGACTAGTGCTACTAGCAGTCTTGTTACAAGTCTTCCTGCATCTGAATTCTTCCATGACCATAGTTTAGCTTTCCCAATTCATCTCTCTCCCACCTTCTTTCCCTCACTCCCCCTCACTTTCTCTCTCTCCCTTCCTCTCTCTCCCCTTCTCTCTTTTCCTCTTTCTCTCTCCCTCCCTCTCCCACCTTTTCTTCCTCTTTTTCCACCTCCTCCTGCCCTCCACTTGAAAATCTCTGTTGCTTCTCCATTGACAATAGAATAAAGTCTAAACACTTCATACAGGGTACAGGTACATAAGGGCCTTCCTAACTAACTTTAACTGACTCTCCAGCATCTCTCACCACTCTGTACAGATGTGTCAGCACAGTACTTACACTTGATTCTTTACTGTTCCCTAAAAGCTCATGATTTTGCACATCTGTGCCATCTACTTTGACACCTTTCCTTACATTCTCCTCCTAGAATATTCTTATTCTTCAAACTCAGTTAAGAGTTTCCTCTGTGAATTCTTTCCCTTTTTGCCTCAGCATATTTTGTGATTCTTTCTGTTTCCACTGGCAATTCTTATGCACATATTGAATTTTACTCTTATTGTACTCCAATACAGTTTTTTCATATGGCTACCACAATAGATGTAAATAAAGTTCTTGAGTTAGGAATTAATGTTTTGATCATGTACTTGTTTGCTCAGTGCAGAGCTTGGCATGTAGGAAGTATGTTTTCTATGACCATTGAAACTGCATATTAGACATAATTGAAGAGAAAATTAGGCCTGGAAGAGAGAGCTGAAGAAATTACCCCATTATCCATACAGAGATATATGAGATACAAAAACAAGAAGGAGGAGGTTGAAATGTAGAAAGCAGAATGAAAAAGCTCAACATCCATTTAATAGAAATTCGGTTCTGCTTTAAGATAATAGAATGTATATATATGAGGAATATTTAAAAAGGTGATGGCTGGAAGTTTCCCCAGAATTGATGAGGAGACACAAATTCTTTGATGTAAGAAACATGATGAGTGCCAAGTAGAATAAAAATATATCCATATGTAAATATATGGCGAGTCAGCAAAAATCAGAAACATCTTAGAAATAACCTGAGAGAAAAGACACATTCCCTGCAAGTGAGAAACAAACTGTGGATAGACTTTCAAGTAGTAATGATAGAGGCTGGAAAACAGCAGCTCGATATCTTCAAAGTGCTGAAGGAAATGAAGGTCAATTCAGAATTCCAGATGCAGCTAAGTGATCACTGGAGAGGGAGGTCAGCATAAGAAATTATTTGGAAAAAGACTGGGAAAAATGTATTTTATGCACACTTCCTGAAAGAATGACTAAACGACCTAGTTTAGAAAAGAAGGGTCTTGGCTGGGCATGGTGGCTCACACCTGTAATCCTAGCATTTTGGGAGGCGGAGGCAGGCAATTCACTTGAGGTTAGGAGTTCAAGACCAGCCTGGCCAACATGGCGAAACCCCCCTCTCTACTAAAATACAAAAATTAGCCAGGCGTGTTGTCATGCACCTGTAATCCTAGCTCTTTGGGAAGTTGAGGCATAAGAATTGCTTGAACCCGGCAGGCGGAGGCTGCAGTGAGCTGAGATGGTGCTGCTGCACTCCAGCCTGAGCAACAGAGCGAGACTCTGTCTTAAAAAAAAAAAAAAGAATGATGTTGAATCTAGAAGAAATGATGAAATAATAAGAAAAATATGTATATAAAAATTCAAAAGATCCCTCTTAGAAGAATGATTTTTCAAGCAGGGATGCTGTTGTTTCACAGGGGACATTTGGCAATGTCTGCAGATATTTTTGGTTGACACAACTTGGCAGGAGGTATCACAGGCATCTAGTGGGTGGACACCAGGGATACTGCTAAACATCCTACATGCACAAGACGTGGTCCCTAACTCATTGTCCCATGTTCATTGTCAATTCTTAACTCTCCTTCCTTCCTGGGAGTTTCTTGTCCTGTGTGTAGTACCTTGCCCTTGCAATGGGTCCCCTCCTTTAGGGCATTCCCAGGGCTCTCATTTCTCTCCTAGGGCTGTGCTTGGTGAAGTATGATTAGCACCTTTGATTGCCCCTTTCTCAGGTTTCTGTGTTCTTTAACTCTCCCTAAATTGTATCTCATGCTGCACCTAGGCCTTTCTTTTTTGCTAATACCAGTTTCTCAACCTTGGTGCTGTTGACATTTTGGGCTGAATAATTCTTAGCTGTGGGGGTTGTTTTGTGCATTGTAGGATGTTTAGCAGCATCCCTGGCCTGCACCCAACAGATGTCAGTTGTGACAGCTGAAAAAAGTTTTCAGACATTGCCAAATGTATGCTTGCAGGCGAAATCACCCCCAGTTGAGAACCACTGACTTACACCAAAGTCTAATCCTGTTCTCTGAAGCTCTGCTTAGTGGCAGAAGTCTGGTACCCTAATCATTGATAATGGGTTCATGGGTTTTAATGCATTTGATCCTATTTTAGCAAGGGCCTTTTGCCAACCATACTCTAATCAAAAACATGGGGGGAATTTTTTTCCAAAGAGGAAAATTTTTTCCCCCTCGAGACTATAGGTAACACCTTTGACACTTGCCCTGCCTGCTTCCCTACACCCCACCTCTCTGTGAAATTATGTCATGAGTCAAACCTCCTCCGTATGTGTTCAAGACCATTGGTAATCTCCCTGCATTTCCATAAGCAGGAGTCATTGAGAACTCTTCCCTTTGCCTTGTGCCCTCCTTCCCCGGCCTCACCATCTTCCCTTTAGTGGTCTTCTGGTGGGATTGTGTTTTTAAAAAAGAACACTAGGCCGGGTGCGGTGGCTCACGCCTGTAATCCTAGCACTTTGGGAGGCCAAGGTGGGTGGATCACAAGGTCAGGAGTTCGAGATCAGCTTGGCCAAGATGGTGAAACCCTGTCTCTACTAAAAATACAAAAATTAGCTGGGTGTGGTGGCATGTGCCTGTAGTCCCAGCTACCTGGGAGGCTGAGGCAGGAGAATCACTTGAACCCGGGAGGCGAAGGTTGCAGTGATTTGAGATTGCGCCACTGCACTCCAGCCTGGGTGACAAGAGCATAACTCTGTCTTAAAAACAAACAAACAAACAAACAACACTAATGAATTCCAAACATTCCTTATGGACTTTACAAATATGTTCCTCATCAGGAAAGGAGTTGAGAAATGACTATCTTCTGTTCCAGATCACTTCCCAGGAGTCTAGCTTTTACCTGTGCACCTAATGTCTGAGCAGAGCATGGTGTCTTGTCTTGAGGGGAAAGGTGTTCACTCACCTTTCCTGGTGACCTTACGGAGCTTACTGGTACTCCATATATGCAAGCTCTGAAACTTAGGTGCCCAATGTTATGTTGCTATGAATTTGCCTGGGGTATAGAATACCTTAGAAGAGGTGCCCATTTGATAGCATGAATTCAATATCTTACAACAAATTGTGACCAGATACTTTCAGAACTGATGCCAAAGGAAACAGAGGTTTGATTTCAGAGATAGAGTGCCATAAACAGTGACCCTGCAACCTGAACGAGTGATATGACCACGAGATGCAGAGTAATTGGACCTCACCAGGAGATTCATGTGCTCCCTTATGGAGAAGTCCAGAGATACTCCTTGACCTGTCCCTGCTTGCACACCATGTGCCCAGCCAGCCTGAGCCTTTCTGCTAGAGTGTTAGTTCAGCTAAATCCGTGGCACAGAGTAATGGAAGACCAGCTACCCTCTACAAAAACCAGGGCAATATAAATTAGAAAGTCTCTGAACCATTATATTTAAAGTGGGTTTCTTCTAGAGAACATAGAGTTGGGTCTAGTGTTTTTATCCATTCTGACAATTTCTTTTAATTGATGTCGTTAGACCATTCACAAGTAAAGTGATGATTGGCATAGTTGAATTAGTATCTGCCGTGTTTGTAACCATTTTCCATTATTGCATTTGTTCACCATTTCTTTTTTTTCCTACTTTTTCTCTTGCCTTTTCTGATTTTAGTTGAGCATTGTATATGATTTTTAAAAAATGGAATGTCGTCTTCCTACTTCCCTCTCTGCTTTTAAAAATTTCCCTTTTGTCAAAATAGCCCTGAAGGGGTATTTAGATTTTAATCATATGTTATGGAATAAATTTTCTGATTTGGTTTATATGGAGTGTGGATATGAGGGTTAACTTAAGTTAGGATATTGTAACAAGTAGGGCATTTTTATGCTTTTTGGAAGGTGATTTGTGGTTTCCTAAGATGCTGGCTGGGTAAAAGATGTCGCAGTGGAAGGGAAGGCAAATTTGAGTTGAGGCTATTCAGGTGAGGGACCAGCATTCCAAGCAGCAGGACAGTGTGCAAAGGCTGATTCCAGAGGAGCTGGGGGTAAGTGTCTGCTTCACATTGAGGTTGAGTGCTGAATGTGTTATCAATAGAGGTATTGCCGCACAGGGTGGCTGGGTTCTCTGGGACTGTTACTCTGGTCTTCCATGGTGCATTCCATGTGTTAACAGACATTTGTGAGCAAGCCCAGAATTTTAACCTCCATGTATACTACTTCTCTGTGAAAAACTAAGTTGGGAACTGCCTGGACTTTAGAACTAAGAGGATCATTGGAAACGTTCATTTTGACAAGAGCATTGGCTAAGAGAAATACATTGCTGAACTTTCTTCAAATTTCCTGTTTTCCTAAACTTGCCTATATTGTTCTTTTTCAGAATTCAAGAACGTTTCTTGTTGTTTAATTACTGATTCCAGCGGAGTCCTGTTAATTCTTTCTCCATGTGTGCTGGTTATTTAGTTTTAGAAGATTAAAAACACCAATGAATCAGGGAATGATTGGTGACAAAGAAATGATGAAGACAAAGTCAATTTAATGATGTAGCTATGAAGTTACTTGGGGATTTTTAATATAAGAAACTGAAGAACTTGAATTAAAGCTGTGTTGAATCTTATTTGCAAATAATTATATATTTTAAAATCAGATGGCTTTAAGATGCTCCAATAAAGTCATCCATTCTTCTTGTCATCTAAACTCTTGCTACTCAAAGTGTGGTCCACAAGAGCTAAGAGAGCCTGAGTTCGGATTTAACAATATCATCCAAAAGGGATAATGCGAGGGACATTTTAGAGATAGCTTCAGTAGCACTTCGTAATTAATGGGATGTGATATATGACTGAATGGATATCCCGTATATTTTCAATAAGGTTAAAATATGATACTGAAGCTTCATAGTTTAGGCCAGTGATTCTCAAACTTTAATGTCAATATAAGCCCAATGAGCTTCTTGTTAAACTGCAGATCCTCATCCACTAGGTCTGGGCAAGGGGTGCTGAGATTCTGCGTTTCTTTTTTTTCTTTTTTCTTTTTTTTTTTTGAGACAGTCTCACTCCATCACCCAGGCTGTGGTGCAGTGGCATGATCTCGGCTCACTGCAACTTCTGCCTCCTGGATTCAAGCACTTCTTGTGCCTCAGCGTCCCAAGTAGCTGGAATAATAGGCGTGCACCACCACACCTGGCTAATTTTTTTTTTTTTTGTATTTTTAGTAGAGACAGGGTTTCATCATGTTGGCCAGGCTGGTCTCGAACTCCTGACCTCAAGTTATCCACCTGCCTCAGCTTCTCAAAGTGCTAGGATTACATGCGTGAGCCACCACACCTGGCCTAGATTCTGCATTTCTAACAAGCTTCCAAGTGATGCCTATGCTGTCAGTCATGGAGCTTGGGATTTAGTACAAGACACAGGTAACAAAAAATATGATACCAAATAATTTGTGGTCACTAACAGGCAGATGCTTTGAAGGATAGGAATAATCCTCTTCTTAAAGATCCTTGGCAATACTGTTTTTATCAAAACACGCCTCTGAGTTCCCAAAACAGCACTCCATAAAGAACATTTTCTTTACCACCGGTTGTAAGTGGGAAGTCTGCTTATGTCCTGTTACAGGAATATTATTTGTCTGTGATATATGTGTCCTAACGTTTCCATAGACATTGTTTTGATATTAAAAACCGAATGAAAATCCTAGCAACCATGGTACTGACTCAAGAGGGAGCTTAGCTGTCTTAGTTCTGGTTCTCTGGGAAATAGATTTTGAGCCAGAGATGTGCATGCAAGAAGTTTCCTAGGGAGAGCAGTTGGGATCAGTGTGTATGGTGGGTGTGTGTGGTGAACGGAGGGAAGGAAGCATAACCAGGCAGAGGGAAGATATGAGCTGTGATGATGCAAAACACAGCCTCAGCCCTCACACAGGGATACTTGGAGCTGGGACAGTCCTTCAACGTCCCACAACAAAGCTATTGTACCCTGCCATCATTGCCTGGATGCAAGCTGCCATGAGGAATGAATGTGACCCTGGGGAATTCTCTTTGCCGGCAGTTTCCCAAGAAAGATTCAGCTGAAAGCCATCAGCAGCTGGGGGTGTACCATGGGGCCCACAGCATCCATGACATCAGCTGATGAAAGTGAAGCGATTAGAAAGATCTATGCGGGAAAGCAAGTGGGAGAGCATGGTAGAATTCTCAATTTGACCGCAAGCATGGAAAATCTCCGCCGACCTTTACTGAGAGAGGGAGATGACTGGCAACATGTATGTTGTCAAGGTGCTGAGCCGAAGTAGGCCAGGGTTTTGGAGTGCTGGCTAATTAGAGTTCATCTATTGGCTTTGTAGACACCAGCAGACTCGTAGACCATTCTGCTAGCCAAGGGCAAGTAGCGGATCAGGGCTCTGAGGTCTAGGGAGAAAAAGGCCCAGAATCTGAGCAAGTTTTCCAGCCCCCAGGAACTGCTGAGTACCTGGATTCTGGTTCAGTTTGTAGTTCTCTCCAGCAAAGAGGCACCTAACAGATTGGGAAACACCCTCTGGTCACTATTCCTTCTGGTTATATGGGTATATGTTTTGGAAACTATGCAGTTTTTGTCTTTTTCAGGCAAATAAGGATACAACTGATTTGTGGTTGTAATTGGAGAATGGAAGAGTTGGCTCACTTTCCTTGTCTCAGGTCGTGTAACTCATATTCATTTATTCAGCAGCTATTTATTGAGTGCCTACTTTGTGCCTAGTACTACGTTAGGTGCTGGGTGTACTGGAGTGACCCAAGCAGACAAGGCCCCTTTCTTATGGAATGACAGTGGGATAGGCTAGTAGAAGAGAGAGATATGAAATAATCACCCAAATAAGGAAATTTCATTAGCTCAGTGTAGGCAAAGGACACTATTAGGGGGTGTATAAAGAGGGCATTTAATTTTGATTTTGAAGACAGGGAAAGACTGAGGATGTGGTAGTAATTTGAGAGAGATCTCAAGGATGTGTTGGAACTGGCGAAGATATACTTGGAATGTGGAATAGGAGACAAAGACCTGGCTTGTCTTCCCAGCTTTGTGACTTATCATGATACCTTCACATTAAAGACTTAATTTCTTTGAGCCTCAATTTCTTCATCTGTAAAATGGTGCGGTTATAAGACTCAAATTAGATAAAATAGGCAAAAGTATTTTTCAAATCCTAAAATGTTAGCGAAAGCTACTTTTCCTATTAATTATTCTAGCCCATGGATTCCTTCTCTCCCTTCTCTTAACTGTCTCCTCATATTTCCTGTGCTGGGCTTCGATGCTGAGGTTTAGTTGGTAGTAAAATGCTATCTAGTTACCTTCTTTTAGCTTGTGGCTTTCAACATTTTTGAACAATACCTAAAGTAAGAAATATTTATGTATTGTGACCTACTACTACTACTTCTCCTTCCTTTCCTTCCTCCCTCTCCCTCTTACACACACACAAACCTGAAAAAAAATTAAGGAAATAATTCTTATTATTTGTTACATACTCTGATATTTTTCATTGCATTCCATTCTGTTCCCCAAAAAGTACAAATCAAGATCCATTAAACGGATGTCACTGCTTACGAATGAATTGCAACTCATAATTTGAACAAGATTGATTTAGATAATATAATACCTGAAATCCTTTGGAAACCTTATAGGGGTCATGCAATTTTTTTAATGTGTGTGAGGTCTGTTGTACAAGGAAATTATTTCTCTTTGAGACTGATTATTAATGTTCATTTCAAAACATCTATGGTGCCTATGGCAGTGAGACTATCTCCCAGAGTTGGTAAAGATGTGATCCCTCAAAAGGGCTCTGTATTCCCTGCAGTTCTGACATCTCTGAGTCATGAAGAACTGTGGCAAAAGATCTATATCCATTAACCATTACTATGATAATACTGCATACCAAACAACCCCAAAACCTCAGTGTCATACAGGATTAAGCATTTACTCATTTATCTAGAATCAGCTGGGGCTTGGCCAGAGCTCTGCTGATCTTGGCTGGGCTCACTCAGTATCTTGGAGTTGGCTGGCTCTTGTCTAATCTAGGTTGTCCTCAATGGGAGCAATTGGGATGACTCAGCTGTGCTCCATAAGTCTCTCCTCTTCCTGTAGGCACAGGAATGTGCTTCCTGGCACATTCTCATGACAGTGGTGGAGGTGCCAGAGAAGGGGCCAGTCCGATCATGCAAGCACTCCAAGCTTCTTATGGCAGTGTATTTGCTAATAGTTCATCAGCCAAAGCCATGCCACATGGTTGAGCCCAAAATTAAAGATGGGGCAGAATGTCTTATTCCCAGTGGAGCAACACTGCTAAGCCACATGATGAAAGGCTGTGGAATTAGGGAACTGTGAATAGTTGGGGCCAAAGACACAATCTATCACAGCCTCTCTATCTCACGTACATGATCTCTCTCACCCCAAAGAGGCCATTTTTTTTTTTTTTCAAGTGGGCTCAGATCTGAGTCCTTTGGGCTGGGCCAGGAATATTTATCTGAAAGAGACATCATGCTGTCCTCCTCATACCCTGGGTAGACTGTCCTCCTTTTACCTATTCCAACCTGAAGTTGCCCATAAAGGCCCTCTCTTCCTCAGTGTACATCACTTTAGGAAGGCAGACACTTGCAGGCAGCCTGCTCTGCCAACATCTGAGATGTGCCTGGGCCTACCTGCACCCTAGCTACAGGCAAAATTTATATTAAGCCATAACCCACACTGTATTTTTTACTCCCATTTTTCAGTTCTTTCTAGGAAAAGATTTATAGCATTGTACTATAGTAGTTTTAGTTGATTCATGAAATTAGATATCTAAATGAGAGATTTTAATGCGTAAAGCCATCAATCATACAGTACATGTCAAAAATGGCCTTTTGTTCCAACTTTTCCCCTAATATTTAGCTCTGAATTTGTGGTTGTCTATTGGACATGTTCCCAAGTGTTCCCACAAACACCTGTCCAAACCACTTCTGTGTTCCCTGTTTCAACAAGCTGCGTCATCATCCATCCTGCTTCTGAAACACAGAGCAAAGAGTCATCCTTAACCAACCACTCATTTGCAGTCATCATCCCTCAGTTCTTCTGCTCTTGTGAATAATGGCTGGCACCATTATTCAACCAGACACTGAAATTGTTCTTTGTTCATTTACTGGGCCAGGTTCTGTGCTAAGAACTGGGGATGTGAGGGTGACTAAGACATGACTCTCTCTTTTAGAAGCTCAGTATCTAGCAAAGGAGGTGAACTGTGAACACACAACTCACAATATAATGTGCACCTATGAACACAGTGTTCTCTTCCACCCTTCCCACATCTAATTGCTCATCAATTCTTGCTCATTCTGCCTCACAAATGTCCCTCAAGTTTATGCTCTTTTCTTTAGTCCTATGGTCATTGCCATGGATCAAGTCTTTCTACTTTCTTGCCTGGGCAGGGGCAGTAGTTTCCTGGCTGGCCTTCCTAGCTTCACTCTTCCCAGTCTATTCCAACCCCCCACCGCCCCACACCACGTGTTGTCATTGCCTAAAACACTGATCTGAATCTGTGATTCCTTGGCTTATAAACCATCATGGACTTGATGGTCCTCAGCAAGTTAAACATAGAATTACCATATGACCCAACTATTCCACTCTGGGTATATATCCTAAAGAATTGAAAACAGGTATTCAAACAAACATTTGTAACAAATGTTCATAGCAGCACTAGTCACAACAGCCAAAAGGTAAAAACAGCCCAAATGTCCATCCATGGATGAATGGATAAACAAAATGTGGTATAATATATTAATACAATGGAATATTATTCAGCTATAGAAGTAATTAAGTACTGATACATGCTACAACTTGGATGAACCTTGAAAAGATTGTGCTAAGTGAAATAAGCCAGGCACAAAATACCACATCTTGTATTATTCCATTTATATGAAATAGAGTAGTCAAATCCATAGAGACAGAAAGCAGATTAGTGGTTTCCAGGGGAGGGGAGAATGAGGAATGACTGCTTAATGTGTACAGGGTTTCCTTTTGTGGTGATGAAAATGTTTTGGAACTGGGTAGTGATGATGGTTGCACATTATGCATGTACTGAATGTCACTAATGGTAAATTTGATGTTATGTGCATTTTATCACAATAAAATAAATGTATGTCCTTCTATACCTGCAAAACCCATCAATGATCTTTGACAACCTGTAGTTTGAGTCCAGATTTCATAGTGTGGGGTTCATGCTCCTCATGGTCTAACCTGGCCTATCTTTTTAGCTCTGTTGCTCTCAAGCATCCTGCATTCCAGCTCTTCCTGGTGTACTGTTAACATTTTTGCTTATGCTGATCCCTCCACCTGGAGTGCCTTGTTTCCCTTCTCTCTTGCTTGGTGAAATCCAAAGTCTGGTTCAGATGCCAATTCCTCCTCAAGGGCTTCCTCATACCCCATGCTTCTTCCTGTATGATCCCATAGCACCTTATTCAGATGATTAGCCACCATGAATCATAGTTGAGTGTATATCTCTGCCTTGCCAGATGGTGAGCACCATGCAGGGAAAATGTCTGATTTGAATTTGGATCCCTCTAGCCTTGTGTATGATGCATAATAGTTGATCAATATTTATCAATGACTTGATTATTTAAGTCTAGGTTCTATCCTGAAGCTAATGCTGTGTCCCTAATCCTTAATTTAAAACGCTGTAATGGTCACTATGCCTGTACTTCGATTACAATCATTTTTTATTATCTTCATCTAATTACCATTAATTGTCTTAACAATAACAAATTTCTTCCTAGTTTGCTTGCACCTGCTTAACCCAAATATTTGTTTTCTTGGCAGTTTGAGCACTCACTTAGCTTTCACCTGTTTTCAAGTTTGCTAACAGTGCAACTAATGTTCTCTCCTCTCCCTTTCCTGTGCAAAGTCCCTTGAAACCTTAACATTTAACCAATTTCTCTGTGCTAGGGGGAATGTGACAGAGGATGAGTCTTCTACTGTTTTATTAGAGGATCTTTGGGTCTTAGGATGACATAGTTTGCAAAGAGATTCTGAATAGTTATCACTAGGAGAAATAAAGTAGTTTTCCTTCTCTAATCTCAAGTCAGGGAGTCTTCACGTGTCATTATTTTAATTGCCTTTATTATTTTTTCAAGTGTCAGATACATTTTTCTTATTAATTAAAATGCAATTACAAAATTTTAAAAGTTATATTGAAGTTCTTTTAAATGCTTTATATTATCCATCTATACTGCTGGTGTCGAATTTCAACATAGTAAGGGCTGTTAAAATGTTTTTGGAAGCTTTAAAAGGGCCAATATTTCAATATTGTGTGTCCTGAAATGGCACTTTACTTTGGAGCCTTCCTACATAATAAGCAGATTAGTGAAGATTCAGGAAGAAATTGAAGGTACCATTTTAAATATATGTATAGAACATTATTTTTATTTTTGAGGTGTAGTCTTGCTCTGTTGCCCAGGCTGGAGTACAGCGGTATGATCTCGGCTCACTGCAACCTCTGCTTCCCAGATTCAAGTGATTCTCCTGCCTCAGCCTTCTGAGTAGCTGAGACTACAGGTGCCCACCACCACGTCTGGCTAATTTTTATATTTTTAATAGAGATGGGGTTTCTCTATGTTGGCCAGGCTGGCCTCAAACTCCTGACCTTGTGATTCACCTACCTTGGCCTCCCAAAGTGCTGGGATTATAGGCGTGAGCCACTGCACCAGCCCGGAACATTATTTTATAATGCAATTGAATGATGGAACAAGTATTGACCAGAAAGTCAAAGGCTTAACATAACACGGAGCAGGAAGACAAGAAATTAATGACTCTTTTCTTTCCACCCCACCCAACATTTGAGCTTTTTTTTGTTCTTTCTAAATGTGCTTCACATCTTGAGAGACAAATTGCTGAATAAGTTCAGTTGTACTATTTAATGAGAAATGCTTTTATCCTTTGGCTAAAATTCAGAATAGTAAGCTAGAAAAATCTGAGTTTTCAACTTGTTTTTTTTTGAGACAGAGTCTCGCTGTGTTGCCCAAGCTGGAGTGCAGTGATGCGATCTCGGCTCACTGCAAGCTCCGCCTCCTGGAGTTCACGCCATTCTCCTGCCTCAGCCTCCCGAGTAGCTGGGACTACAGGCGCCTGCCATCGCGCCCAGCTAATTTTTTGTATTTTTAGTAGAGACGGGGTTTCACCTTGTTAGCCAGGATGGTCTTGATCTCCTGACCTTGTGATCCACCCACCTCGGCCTCCCAAAGTGCTGGCTGGGATTACAGGCATGAGCCGCCGTGCCTGGCCTCAACTTGTTTTTTTCACTTGTTTTCTCTGACTCTTTCGTGGATATTTCAACTCTTGGGAGATCTCCTTGAAACTCTTCAGACATGGGTTCTGTCCCACTTCTCTGTTCTACTTCTTCTTTTCCTTGCCTAATCCTTCTTCATGTCACTTAAATGTCAGTGTGTCTCAAATGCTTGTCCTTGGCTCTCCTCTCTTGCTGTGTCTGCTTTTCCTGGTCTTGTCCACTACCCCTATTTCACCTGCAATCTGTATTCTGTACTTTTGTCTCAGACCTCCAACCTGAACTTCTCTGACTTCCTTCTAGACATTTCCATCTGGGATGTCCTGCAGGCACTCTGACTCAGATTAGCCAAAAATCGTCCTGTTGCCTCAGTTTTTTTTTTTTCATCTGTCCCTTCTGGAAAATGTGGAACTGTTAATCTGATGGTTTTTAAAATCTGTCCCTTCTGCATTTTCCAGAAGGGACAGATAAAAATTGGTGAATGTACCCAGTTGCCCAAGACAGAATCATAGGCTGTCCTCTGCCCTGCTCCTCACATCCAGGTGGTAAGCCTGTTGAGTCTATCTCCTTCTATCCCCAATCTCCCTGCCTTGGTTCAAAGCCTTGTCACCTTTGACTGGACCATTACTTTGTCACTTGTCTTCCTTGGAGTCTCTCCCATTTTCCATATGGCTGTCGACTTAATCTCTCTAAAGCGCAAATCTGGTATGTCACTTCCTTTTGTAAAACTTTTTAGTGGTTCCCAATTGTGTTGTCTAGAGAACAAAGTTTATTCTCTGTAGTGCTTCGTGATTGGGCCTCTGCCCAATATTATCTTCGATTACTCCTACATACTCTTCTTTCTCTCTCATAACTACAAAGGTGGGCCTGATTGTGAAGGCCTTGGATACCGTATACCATGAACTTGACTTTATGGAGGGTGGAGCCGCTGCTGACTTTGCATTCAAGGAGAGTGAATTTCACAATTGGAAAAAACCTTTGAAAGCCACTGAGTCCACTTGCTCCATTAATTCCTGATAAGTGGATGTCCGGTCTCTGAACACTGACTGCCAACCTGCCCACTGTTCTTTGTTCTTCTTTATAAAATGGGAACAGTACCAACTTTCACACAAGCATATTGTAAAGTCTAAAGTGCCGTTAAATTTATCAAGGGCAATTGTCTCACCTTTCTCTTGGATTCCTTTGCTTTTGTGGTTTCTGTAGGAGTTTTTCCTCCTCTATGGGTCTTCATCCATCTATGTCTATTTTACTCTTTTCGCCCATCTGCTATGATCAATTTGTATGTATTGTTCACTCCTTCAAGGACTGTGGATTTTAATAAAAGAAATAAAATTCAACACTCAAAACTTCCTTTAAAAAGAAAAGGCAGAAAAGATCGTGAGGATCACACCATACCCAGAAATGCCCTAAACAGGCTCTTCGGATCAGAGATTGGCAATTGAGGGCCATGTGTGGGTTCTTCCTTCTTCAGCCTCCAGCTTATCTACCTGCAATACTCTGATTCAGAATTGCACTGCTCATGGAAAGATTTTGGCCCCAGAGTCACCTGCCCGTGGTCTTGGCTCATTCAGAATTAGAATAAGGCTGACATTGAACTGTACTTGGATGTGAGTTGTTAGTGCAGATGGTGGCCTTGGTGTGTAATGCTTGCCATGTGACTGGTGCCTGGGAGCAGATGGGCACCTTCTTTCTGCACCAGATGACACTCCAGTCTTCCTCAAAGGCACAAGTGCAAGTGGAGTGAGGCAATTTGGAGCCAGCAAGGCAAGGGGAGGCATAACCTTAGAGCTAGTCACCAGCATTCTGTCCTCTCTGGAGAGAATTGCTGGGGATGTATCCTTAGGTGCAAGTGTGGGATTTGGTTCCTGAGAGGAATTGTTATTCTCTTAAATGTTGTGATCCCATAATGACAGCTGCCACTTATATCACTCTAAAGAATTGACAGTATGCTTTCCCACACATGATCCTGTTTGATGTTCATATTGACTCTGTAAAGGAGTTATATTAATTTCTTAGGACTGCCACAACAGAGGACCACAAGCTGGATGACCTAAAACAACAGAAATCTATTCCTTCACAGTTCTGAAGGCCAGAAGTTTGAAATAAAAATGTCAACAGGCTCTGCTCTCTCTGAAGATTCTGAGGGAGAATCCTTTCTTTCCTGTTCCAGCTTCTGGTGACTCCTGGAATTCTTTGGTTTGTGATATTACTCAAGTTTCTACCTCTGTCTACACATGGCCTTCTCTTTGTGTCTGTCTTCCCTTTTTCTGTCTCTTATACGAACACCTGTCATTGGACTTAAAATCCATCCTAATTCAGGATGATCGAGATCCTTAATCTTAACTATATGTGCAAAGACCCTTGTTCAAAATAAAGTCACTTTCTGAGGGTCCAGATGGGCATATATTTTGGGAGGCACTATTTAACACACCACACTTGGTATTAGTATCCTCATTTGAGGATATGGAAACCTAGAGAGGGTAGGTGTTTTGCACAGAGACACATTGGACCATGAACTCTAACTCAAGTTTTTGGACACCAAATCTTACATGTTTTCCACTGCATCATATTAGTCTCTCAATATGTGGGTTTTTTTGTGTGGTGAGAATGTTGCTTTCCTTTCATGTATTTATTTAGCACCTACTACATGCCTTATGAAATGTATATATTTTTGTTCAACTAAGAACAGACTGAAAAATTGGAGCTTTCTTATCTTCGTGGCTGAGACTAGAATCAGGAGAAAGCAAGTCAATAATGAATTCTTCTCTTGGCTCAGTCATTTCTTTCTCCTTGTTTTTCTCTTTCCCACATCTTCAGGGATATCAAGAGGGACTGGGCAAAGCTTAGCTTCTAGGATTATGTGGTCAGTGTGATTGAGCTGACTTGGTAAGACCTGAGACCCCTCCCACATGCCTGCTAAATGGGAGCTATGCTGCTTCCTTCATTCCTTGGACAGAAGGTACCTACGTGCCAAGCCTAAAGCTTGAAAGGAAGTGTAAATATGAACAACTTTTTCGTTTCTTAGCACATTTCTTAAGAGGGCCAGGTGAAACTGTGCTAGAGGTCAAGGTTGTGATGTACCATTTTGAGCCCGTTTCCCCATGGAACACCCAGTGTCTACTGTTAACTCTTTCTCTGGGCCTCCTCCTCTTGGGTAGTTTCCCATGCTCCCAAACATAAATATAGTTTATTTATGTAAACATCTTATGAAATATTTCAGACATGGGAAAGAGCATAAAAACAATATGATAAGAACACACATACCCAGCACTCACCTGCAGACATCAGACATGACTGATAGATTTGAGGCCTCCATGTACCCCTCTCCTCCCCGTCAGAGGTAACTGTTGTTCTGACTTTGGAGTTTGCCATTCCCATGCATTTATTTACAATCTTACTTCATTGCCTCCATTCTTGTGTGACACAGTCTTGATCCCAAAGGAACACTGGACTTCAGCAGGCTTTAAAGAAGGTCATTTGGAGTGACATTTAGGAGAGAGATCTGGGGCTAATATTCATTGAATACCTACTATGTATTGCCTTCTGTGTTTTCCATGAACTTTCACTGACAGCAGCCATCTCTGTTTGGAGTCATTATCCTTGTTTGACAGCCAAGAAAATAGAAAGCAGAGATGGTGAATAACCTCCCGAAAGTCTAACAGCTGATACCTGTTTGACTCCATCATGTGTTTCTCCTCAAATTGAAGCTCCTTTCTCTCTCAATGAGAGGTGAAGAGGGTGCTGGTCAGGAGTGCTGGCTGTGTGACTTAGACTGAGTGTCCAACCTCTCTGATCTTTCCTCTTCTCTAAAATGAGGAGTATTGAGTCAATCGCTAAGACTCTTGCTGTTTTAAAATTCTATGCATCTCTTACAAATCTGTGGATATAAATGCTTTATGCTGTGGAGTCTCATTTCAGGCCCTTCCCCTCTAGTCTTGTAGGATGTTCAGGTAGATATCACTTTATCACTCAGAACTTCCTTTCGGTTACACCCATGTCAGTTTGCAGCTCCTCTTCTGTTCTGCAGGCATGGAGGAAGATTTCTATACATCATCATGGGCCAGCCCAAGAGGTGAGAAATGCCAAATACTCAAGCTGGCTTGCCCATCTTCTCCTTGCCATCTGTACCTTTTGGGCTTGTTTGGATGGTGAAGTCAAGGTGGAGAAGCTCATCAAGGGGGAACATGGTCCTTTCTGCGTAAAGAGAGACTCAGGCTAAGTTTGAAGTAGGCACTCTCCTGCTTCTCATCCTATGTATCTTAACTTTCTCCCTTCTTCTTTCTCTGGGAGAATTCTTTCTCTTGCCCCTTTGGTTACCAGGGGCTCCCTTAATGCCTCTAGCCACTAACAGCAAAGCCTATCTTTGTGGTGTCTTTTGCTCCATCCCTCCTTTTCTTTTTCTTTTTTTCCAACTCCTAATTGTGTATTTCCCCCACTCCAAGCAAAACCCCAATTCTCCCTAGATCTTCAGTGGTGGAGGAAGGAAGGCATCTGTCTAGAAGGCATGAAGAAGTTTTGGCTGCTTAAGCCCCAGACCTATGTCTCATCTCTTGGGCTGATTTCCAGTGGATCCTTAGCATTAGGGGTCCCTAAGACCACTTCCAGGTTTGGTGATTTGCTAGGAAGACTCACAAGGCTCAGCACATAGTCCTACTCACAGCTAAGATTTATCATAACAGAACAATACAAAACAAAATCATCCAAGTTTCCAGAAAAGGTAGATGGGGCAAATTTGGAGGAAATCAGGAACAAGCCTTTAAAAGTTTTCCCAAAGTGGAGTCACACAGGATGAGCTTAATTCCTCCAGCATTGAATTGTGACAACATGTGTGAAGTGTCTTCCAGTGAAGCTCCTTAAAGACTTAGCACCCAGGGATTTTATTGGCCATGTAGGTACCTCTGCTTAGCATGTACCAAAATCCCAGGAAAGCAGGTGTTCAGCATAAACCACATTGCCTGCACAAACTGTTTAGGCACAGTGAGCCATTCTTATCAGTTAGAGATTTGAGAAAACCCTTCTGAAATCTAAGTTCTTAGATGCCAGTCATGTGCCAACCCTGCAGGCAAGCCTTCCTAAGGAAAGCAATCTTGGGCCTGTTATGTTGACTTTTCTGCACAATCCTAGTCTTCTTTCCCTACCTAGGTCCTAGTTTCTCAGCTGTTCTCTGAATCTCTCCCCACCTGCTTGTACCCATGGCTCCAAAGCTGCCCTTCTTTCTCTGCTTCTGGGCTTCCTTTCCAGAGCTCATAGTGGAAGAAGCTATGACCTCTCCTGCCATCCAGTGTACTTGCATCTCCTTCACTGAGCACACAGAGGCTTTATTATTAATCACTAGGGGGAAAGGGGTGTAACAAAAGTAGTAGAAACGTTACAAAGTTCCCTTAATTGTGAGCATATCCTGCTTCCATTTCTTACTATTCAAAAGTCATTTTTATAAGGTGCTGGGGGCTTTCCAGATGATTCTAAATGCTGGGATTTTCAGGACCCAATAACTGACCCAATAACTAACCCACCAGAGTTTGGAACTAGTTGAGAGGCAGGTGCAGTTGCTCAGCATATGGAGATGAAAATATCACCTTTTTTTCCTGATAGAGCTGTTGGGAGAATGTGGCCCAAATTGGATAATGCTTCCCTCTGCGCTTTCCATCCAGGCCCCAGAACTAGCCACCTCAGGCACAATTTGAGCCAGTAGAACAGCCACTGATATGTGCTGGTCCCAGTGGAGAGGGAAGAAAGGAGACCAGAATCTCTAGTGCTTTTGACTTTTGACTAGATTACCTTTTCCCAATTGAAAAGCAAGGCTCCCCTGGCAAGGGCAGGAGACCAGAAGGATCAGTTATTCTAGAAAGTTCTCCGAGAACAATTGCTTACTTCCCGGGGGACAAGTGCTCATCTTCAACACTAGATGATACTGTAGTCAAAGGAAAGTGCAAGTGGGCTCTCTGCTTGGCTGGCGGAGGTCTCAGGCCCTTCCAGAACCCACTCAATTTCTCTCTGGATCAGGCCTTAGAAAAACAAGGGGAAGTTCTAATATTGACATGTCCTGAACACACACTCTGTGCCATGCCTCGTCTGTGGACATGCATTAATCCACTAGAATGCGGTTTCCATGTGGGCAGGGAGTTCTTCCTGTTTAGTTCACTGCTGAGTCCTCAGCACTAAAATAGTGCCCAGAACATAGTAGGCGCCCAGTGGATGTTTGTTGAATGAATCACTTATTCCACTGAGTCTTCAGAACAGCCTTTTAAAGTACTAGATGAGATATTGGTTTCATTTTACGGATGAGAAATCTAAGTCAGTGAGATCAAATAATTTGCCCAAGACATGGAACCTAGTAAATGGGTGAGCAGGGATTTGAACCAGCATTGTCTGGTTATAGCCATAGGGGTCTTCAAAAACCATGCCTGCTTGGCTTGCCTTTAGAATTCTGGATATGGCATACTATACCGGCAGAGAGTTTGTCTTGTGTAATTTTTGCTCAGTGTCAGCATTGGAGCCTAGTTTCTCTGGACTCCGTATGGCCACAAGGGTCTGTACCCACTGACCAGAAACCCACAGGCCTGGCAGCACTATCACCCCAGGAGCCAGTGGGTTACTGCCCCTGCAACAGATTTGAATAACGTTTTTTCTTATTTTGAAGCAGTTGAGCCATAACAGAAGTAAAGTAAGCATATTTCCACCAAGCAAAAAGGTTAAATGGACACAGATAATTCACACTAAAGATCAAGTGCTCCAGAGGGTATTTGATACTCAGGTAAGCAGAATCTCTAGTGCTTTTGACTAGCCCTTGCTGTGCTAGCCCAGCTCTCCAGCTCCTTACACTTCATTCCCCTTCTCCATCTACAGTCACCTGTTTACAAATGGCTGACTTTCAAATGGGCAGCTCTTGCCAGAGCCTCCTTATCTCCCCCAGTCCTGCTGCAGGAGCTGCTGGTGTCTGGTATACTGCTCCCTTTTCAGTTCACATAGGCTTGGGTGTTTTATTTCAGGCCATGTGGGCTTTCATGAATTGGCCTTGAATTTTGCCACCACTTATAACCCCATTTCTTCCATTTATCCATCAATCTTTCTTTATTGAGGACATGTTGGGTTTTGTGTTATGATGTCCTGGCACTATAAGGTAAATATACTTACTCCCATAGTCACATGGAGAGCTTGTTTTCTGGGTTTTAAACAAAAGGCCTAGGAACCACTTTTTTTTAAAATTTTTAAATCGAAGACCAACTGTTATGTATCTCAAGTCCCTTTAGGATTTGATTCTTGCCTTTGTTTCCTGTTGGGGTAGAGAATAGCAGGATGTAGTACTTGGGTGAGCACTATGTCAAGACTCACATTTTTCCATTGCTACAATTCCACAAGATCTCAAGTAGTGTGTATCTAGGCATTCTGCAAATAAGAGCTTGAATATCTTCTGCTATTGTCATTTTTAAATGCAATTTCATTACATTAATAACATTCATGCTTCTATCATAAAAATGGTTCTCAAAGGCAGCTAATATACAGTGCAATATGGCATTATTGGAGATGAACTACTTAGATTTGTCTAAGATTCTCTGACAAAACATTTCTGGAACTGGAACTTAACTATCTAGGAACCCAGCTCAAAATCCTGACTCCCTCCACAAGAAGTTTACTTTGCTGTGCCGTCAGGACATCAGTAACATGTTTATGCCTCAGAGTTTTAAGAAAACTCAAGATTTTGCTAAATGTTCGTTTCATCTCAGGACGTTTCTTTTTATAAGTAAATAAAGCAATTTGACATTTTTACTCACTTTAATTATCCTTCTCAGATAGAACACTTTCTCCTTGCAAACTCTAATAGCATCAATAACAGTATAATCAAGCAAGCAATACCATTAACACATATAATCAGCAATGGTTGCTGAACTCACCTCTTGCATTCTCCAATAAGAGTGTGAGCAACAGTATTTGTTTTTACTTTATACATAATCAGCACATGTTTTATTAAATGATGCTCCAAGGAAGCATATAAACAAAAATGATCACCTGGTAATTACCTTAGCTGTCCATGGCTGTTAGGAGATTTTCCCACAGTTTAAATGCAGCCTGCAGTTAAGTATATTAAGTCTCCTTAGAGGCTGACCTGATAATCCTTTAAATGTTGTTTTTAATTCATTGTGCTGATATTTTATTGAGATTTTTGCATGTGTATTCATCAGGAATATTGGCCTGCAATATTCTTTTCTTGTAGTGTCCTCATCTGGCTTTGGTATTAGGGTAATACTGGCCTCATAAAATGAGTTTGGAATAGTTTCTTCTTCAATTTTTTTGAAAGAGTTTAAGAGGGATTGGTTTTAATCCTTTAAATGTTTGGTAGACTTTACCAGTGGAGACATCAGCTCCTGGGCTTTTATTTGTTGGAAGATTTTGATTGCGGATTCAATCTCCTTTCTTGTTATTCTTCTGTTCCGAGATTCTATTTCTTCATGATTCAGTCTTGGTAGTTTGTATGTTTCTGGGAACTTATTTCTGTTAGATTATTGGTATATAATTATCTGTACTCTCTTATGACCCTTTGTATTTCTGTGGTCTTGGTCCTAATACTTTCTCATTCATTGATAATTATATTTGAATATTCTCTTATTTTCCAAGCCTAGTTAATGGTTTGTCAGTTCTGTTTATATTTTCTTTTTTTTTGAGACACGGTTCTACTCTGTCACCCAGGCTGGAGTGCAGTGGCGTGATCATTAGCTCATGCAGCCTCAGCCTTCCAGGCTTAAGCAATCCTCCCACTGCAGCCTCCTGAGTAGCTGGGACCATAGACATAGGCTACTATGCCTGGCTAATATTTCTAATTTTGTTTTTTGTAGAGACAAGGTCTTGCCAGGCTGGCTTTGAACTCCTGGGCTCAAGCGATCTTCCCGCCTTAGCCTTCCAGAATGCTAGGAATTCAGATGTGAGCTACCATGCCTGGCTTTTGTTTATATTTTCAAAAAAAAAAAAAAAAAGTTCTTAGATTGATCTTTTCCATTTTTAAAATTAATTAATTAGATTTTATAAATAATTATGTATATTTATGGGATACAATGTGATGTTTTGATATATGAATACATTGTAGAAGGATTAAATCAAGCTAATAGATATATTATTCACCTCAACTAGTTTTTTTTTGTGGTGAGAACATTTCAACTCTATTTTAGCAGTTTTGAAATATACAATGTGTTTTTATTAACTCTGGTCACCACGCTATATAATAAATCTTCAAAATTTATTCATCCCATCTAATTGAAATTTTGTACCCTTTGATTAATATCTCCATTTACCCTATCCCCAGCCTCTGGTAGTCACCATTTTACTCCCTGTTTCTATGAGATTGACTTTGTAAATATTCTACATATAAGTAAGATCATGCAGTATTTGCCTTTCTATGCTTGGCTTATTTTACCTAGCATTCTGTCCTCCAGATTCGTCCAGGTTGTTGCAAATGATAGAATTCCTTTCCTTTTTAAAGCTATATAGTATTCTGTTGTCTGTGCTCTTATTTCTTTATGCTTTGATCTTAGTTCCTTCCTTTTGCTGACTTTGGGCTTAGTTTATTCTTCTTTTTCTAGTTCCTTGAGGTATAAAGTTAGCTTCTTTATTTGAGATCTTTCTCTTCTTTCTTAATGTAGGCATTTATTGCTATAAACATCCCTCTTAGAACTCCTTTGCTGCATCCTATGAGTTTTGGTATGTTGTGTTTCCATTTACATTTGTCTCAAGATATTTTTATATTTCTCTTTTGATTTCTTCTTTGACCCATTGGTTTTCAGGAGTGTGTTGTTTACTTTCCCCATATTTGTGAATTTTTCAAATTTTATCTCGTTATTGATTTCTATTTTTATACTATTGTGGTATAAAAGATGCTAGTTATGATTTCAATATTTTTAAATTTTTTAAGACTTATTTTATGGCCTAATATGTGATCTATCCTGAAGAATATTCCATGTGCACCTAAAAGAATTCTGCTGCTGTTGGATGGAAGTCCATTTGGTCTATAGTGTTGTTCAAGTTTGCTCTTTTCTTATTGATTTTCTGGCAGAATAAACTGTTTATTATTAAAAATGGGGTGTTGAAGTCTTCTACTAGTGTTGTGTTTCTCTCTATTTCACCCTTCATTTCTGTTAATATTGCTTTATATATTTAGGTGCTAAGCACTGGGTACATATATATTTACAATTGTTGTATCTTCTTGATGAAGTGACCTCTTTATCATCATATAATCATCTTATTTGTCTCTTGTGGCAGTTTGTGATTTAGTCTATATTGTCTGAACACTTCTGTTCTCTTTTGGTTACCATTTGTATGGAATATCTTTTTCCATTTTTATACTTTCAGCTTATGTGTGTCTTTAAAGCTAAAGTGAGTCTCTTGTAGGCAGCATATAGTTATATTTTTTTCTTTTTAAATTTATTCAGCCACTGTATGTCTTTTATTGAAGAATTTAATCCATTTACACTTAAAGTAATTATTGATAGGTAAGGACTTACTGCTGCCATTTCGTAATTGTTTTCTGTTTTGTAGTTTCTTTGTTCCATTCTTCCTCTCTTAACTGTGTTTCTTTGTGATTTGATTTTTGTTTTTTTAGTGGTATACTTTGATTCCTTTTTTCATGTGTCTAGTAGATACACAAAATATTTTTTCATCTTTTCCTTTAAAGGAAGTACTTTATGGCTTCACTTTGGCATATGCAAATTGCTAGCATCTCATTCTTGTACTTTGGGGCCATTATTAAGTCAAATAAGGGTTACCTGAACACAAGCACTGTGATACCATGATGGTTAATCTGATAATTTAGATAGCTACTAAGTGACTAATGGGCAGGTGGTGTATACAGTAGTATGAATATACTGGATAAAGGGATGATTCATTTTCCCAGGTGTGACAAAGTGTAACAGCACAAGATTTTATCATACATTCAGAATGGCATGCAATTTTAAACCTATGAATTGTATATTTCTGGAATTTTTCATTTCATAATTTTGGACCATATTAGACCATGGATTACTGAAACTTTGGAAAGCAAAACCATGGAGAAGGGAAGCCACTACAGTTATAAAAGTGTATTTTAAGCTGATAACAACTTTACTTTGACTACGTACAAAAACTCTACACTTTCCCCCACCTCACATGGAGGCTGGGTCCATGGGTGATGGACTAGAAACTAGTTCTGAGGGAACATTCCTGGAAGCTGAGTGGGGAGCTAGTGGGGCAAGCCTGGATCCTGGATCTAGTGGAACGTGGGGCTTCAGCAGTCAGCCTGTCTCTGTGGGTGCCACTCTGGTCCCTTGGGCTATGGGGGCTGACCTGGCACTGGGGCAGGTCTGAAGCCTGGGGTTGAGGGAGTTGGCCTGAAGCCTAGGGCTCTGGAGCTGGTTTGGCACTGGCATAGGCCTGGGGCATAAGTTCATGAAAACAAGCTTGGATCCTGGTGCCATAGGGGCTGGCCTGGTGCCAGGTTTCACTGGTGCTAGGGTCCGTAGCCAAGTTGGGTGCCCACTTCCTTTTTCTTCCACCATTCAGAGGGTATCTCCACACTGTGCTGTCTGGGCTTGGGAGAGGGATGACATGGATAATGTGAAACTGTCCTCTTTTCTCTTTCTCAATGTATCTTCTTTCTGTGGTACACCTAGATGCTATAATCTCTCACCTGGATTCCTTGGCTCTTGTGAAGGTATTTTTATGTGTGAATAATTGTTTAAATTGATGTTTCTTTGGGGGGACCAGCACTGGAGTGTCCTATTCTGCCATCTGATGAACATCATTCTACCACACTGTATTTAAATTTATATGCCAACATATTTGGCTCTTTATTTGGTTTCTGAGTGCCTCTGGGTCAAGAACTTTTTCTTATTTCTGTATTTTCAGTGTCTTGCACAGTGCCCCTACATAGTAACTCTTCAGTGTATTTGTTGAATTTAATTGCTTTACTTGGTTTGTTATGGCTTTGAGTCGTAAATGCCATACTTTTATGTTAATGGTTTTACTAGTATTTCTGAACAACAGAAAATTTGATATTTTTGTGAAACTTAAAATGGTATAATTTTCCTGAATTTTTATATTTCCCATAGTGAGTTCATATCACAGACCTTTCAGGGAGTGTGGGTGTAGAATTAAGTTTGGCATAACAATTCTGTTTTTATAAAAATCTCAAAGACATGTTGACTCTCTTAGATTCAAGTAATTAGCAGATATTAAAAATGTCATGTCATGAATCTCTGTGCCTGTGATAGCATCTAACATGTGAAAAACCATCTGTTCAGGTAGCTATTTACAATGTGTCAAGTAGCTTCTCTGTTGAAACCAGGAAACAACCAAAATACAATGACAAAAAACCTCTTGTAAAAAAACCTATTCACACAATCATTTTTCAGCCTAAAAATCCGTATTTTGTCACAGGAAGATTTTTGAAATCATTTTTTGGATTATATTCATTTAATTACAAAATTATTCATCCTCACTTTCCTCATCAAGGATGAAAGAATATCCTGAGAGGTATGCATTTGTAATTTTAATATAAAGGAAAGATGCTAGTGATCTAGCTGGCTCCTGAAATTGATCTGAACTCTTAATAAATGATGCAGAAAGGTAAATAGGATATCATGAAGATAATAGAAATGTAATTGTTACTTTGGTGTTATGATCTAACAAGGAGAGTTTATAGTGTAGGCATCCCACTGGGGTGGAAAGAGGATACCCTGGGGTTTCAGTCTTGCCTCTCCCCTTACCAGTTGTTGTCCATGGGCTTGTCCCATAGACTCTGATCCTAGTTTTTCTATTTGTGAAATGAGGCTGTTATAAATTTGCATAGTATTGTTGTGGTGCTTAAAAAGGATGTACAAGGTAAAGGATTATTATAGAAGGGCAGGTCATCTGGATTATAGATTATTCCTAGGAAATAATTAAGTCAGTTCTTTGGACATAGTTAAGTGCAGATGCATTCTAGAATGATATATTTTCACTCATTATATCTAATATGACCTCTACTTCTCCCACCCCATAGCTGTATGGTAGAGCTTCATTAAGTTGCTTGAACTTAAAACACTTACCACAAGCCATCTCTTATGGAAGCCTAGGAGCCAGAGGCAACATTATAATAGCTGGTTATAAGATATTTGCTTAACACATATTTCCAGTAGTAAAATAAACTGAATTTTATTGAGTACTATTTGATATACTTTCATATAAATTTTTTCTTAGCCAAATTTTCTAAAGTTTTAGGAGTTACCATGTATTGATTCCAAGTAATTCAGCATAGAGATTGTTCATTATGCAGACAGCAATAAAACACATTATATTACTTTTAGAATTTATAAAAATGTTTGTCTCTGGTTAAATATTGCAATAGCTATATAACATGGTGTTTTCCCTTTTTGCTTTGGCTACCAGGACACTCAAAACTCAACTTTCAATTATAGAATATTTTAGCCAGTGTCAGTGTTTCTTAGAGGGCTGTCCTTAGACTACTGCCATCAGAATCACCTGGCGTGCTTGTTCATGTGGACTCGGGTTCTTACCCCAGATGTACTGATGTAGAATTTTTCTATTATGGGCCTGAAAATCTGCATTTTAGACAGAACACTGTTTATTCTTAGACACTAAAGTTTGAAAATTACTGGCCTAAGATTTCAGATTCTTTCTTCTTCCTCCCATTGATTTTCTGTTTCTATCTTAGTAGCTATATTGGCTATCTTATCCTAAACCATCTATAGCCTTTTTGGAAGTATGAAGGACAGAATAGCTGAAAACATAAAAGTTCAATGGGAAAAGCTTATAGAAACCAAGATAGAGTCAAACTAAAGAGAACAGTTTCTGCTAGTTTCCTTGTTTTCTCTTTCCTTAGGTGAAAGTAAGGGTCACAGACAGCTCTTGCATTGAAAGAGGTGAGGAGGAGGACTTGTAGCTGGGACCTGGGAGCTCATATTTAACCCCCTGTTTCTGGTAGAATTGATGATGCAGATATAAAAAGGCCCTGGAGATCCATAGATTTCAGAATTAACAGAGTGGAAGAGGTCTTGGCTTGATTTTTTTTTTTTGCATTACTTATCTGTGTCTAGTTTGACTGTAGGATCCCTTCTTATAAAGGGGCAGGGACTCTGTTTTATACCTCTTAGAAATAGCACAGTGTTTAGCACTTAGAACACAGTTGGAAAGATGAAAGGATGGAAAAATGGAAGGTAAATTAGTGGAGTTGGTGGGCATCGAGAATCCGAATTTAACCTATTGGTTTAAGTTACTGAGAATTCTTATATCATTGAATATGTCGATCTTTAAAAATACACATTTTAGAGCCAAATCTAAGTTATTTAAAAATATGATCAAATACTCTTCATATCACTGACATATTGAAGAGGAACGGGTTAAATTGGAACTACCAATTTTTGGCCAGTGAACCGACCTGCTGCAGGCAGGAATGGGCAGGAAAGAAGGGTTTGATGGGGGCCATGGCAGACCTATTCATCATAGCTCATCTAGGGTCAGATCAGTGGGTGGACAGGAAAGCTAGACCATGGAAATGACAGGCAGAACCAACTCTACTGACTCTTGCATAGACCAGAGGGATCTGTCATGCTCTTAACTGAGCTGGAGATAGCTGAACTGTCAGGTGTCAGGGTAGCTGATTAAGTTAACAAGCCAAAATGAAAGCAACAGTCAAGCCTTTAACTACTTACTGCAATAGTGTAAGCAAGCAGCTAAGCTAGAGAAAGCACCACCCCCCACCCCAGTTCCATTTTCCCCCACGGACTGGTATACTTGTCCAGGGTCAGGTGTATCAGTGCAGACATGAGGGCTATCTCACTGCTGATAGAACCCTGAATTAAAGACTTCTGCAGTTTTATGGACCCAGGGTCTAGGAGAAGGGAGAGGGGAAGGGATAGGAGTGAAAAGCTACCGAGTACTGAGTCAGAATGGAGAAAAGCATCTTTAAAGTTTTCCCTACCCCGATAAGGAGGTCTTGTTAGAAGGACCTGAGGAAGGCCTGGGTGACCAATGGCCATAGATAAATAGGCTTCTGCATAAAGATGCCTAGGCTAGGAATGCAGGTATACGTGAGTGTGGTCAGGCAGGAGGGCCTGAGTCCTTGACTGCAGCTCCCTGCAGAGACTGCCATACATCATTTGTGCACCAAGTCTGGTGTGGGGAGGGCAGCATTCCCTGTGAGTTCTTCTAGGCAAAGCCTTTGTCATTGCCTATGATCACACATGAAAAATCACACATAGGATTTTGGTAGGAGCCAGACTCCTCAAGACGTTCAGTGGGAAACTGACTCTTTTCCTGGAGGACCAGAACTGAGCTGGACTATATCAGGGCTAAGCAGGTATGTCAGCAATTAAAGAACATTTAGTAGGGCCTGTCATGGATATAGTAGGTGGTGAACTCAAGGCCACTATTATTATCACCATGAGAACACTCAGGTTGGTACTAGTTGAGGAAGCACGACCTGGGACTATAGCTCTACAGCTGTCTTCAGATATGTGAAGGAATGATCATGTGCTTGTATGAGGTATGCAATATGTATTTGTTGATGAGTTTAGAAGACTGAAAGGGCGTTTAGTGTTGATTCAAAGTATAGAATTACACATAGGCCCATGTTTCCCTACCTCTTTTCTTTAAATGCCTCTATTGCTTCTACTCCTCTGCCTGGCACGTTACATCCCCTCACTGCCAAATCTCTGCTTGTCTTTCAAACCCAACACAGATGACATGTGATTCCCAGGGAGTTCATGTGGCATAGTGGAGTGAGCATGGGGCAAGAAAACCTCAACCCTGGGATGCCAAATCCTCAGGGAGTCCCGATACTTCCCAAAATCTGTGACCAGGGCAGATGCTGCTAATTGATTGCAAAATTTTTCCTTTGGAGCCTGACGCGGCGGCAGATCCCAAGGCAGCTCATCAGTAAACTACTAGCAACCGATTAAGTAGATACAAAGGAAAAATCATATTGCCATGGTGACCTTCAGCCTTTCATTCTTCCTGGTCAGAAGAAACCTCCCAACCCCCTTGAATTCTTTTTAAAAATGGGTTTTCATTAATTATTGAGTAGATAGAAATTATTTATGATGTGTAAGGAAGACGTAAAAAATCACACGACCTCAAACACTTGTATATGCACTATCCAGTTTAAACAAAAGAACACGAATGTTGCCTTTGAAGTCTCCTGTTTCCTGTCCCCAATTTTATCCTCTTCTTTCTCTCCTGTTAAAGGTATCCAGTCTCCTAAATTTGAGGTGGTCTTAGCCCATTTGGGCTACTATAACAAAATATCATATACTGACCAGCTTATGAACAATAGAAATTTATTTGCTTCTCACAGTTTTAGAGGCTGAGAAGTTCATGATCAAGGTGCCAGCAGATTAAGTGTTTGGTGAATGCCTGCTTCCTGGTTCATAGATGGTATTTTTCAGGGTGTCCTCACATGGTAGATGGGATGAAGAAACTGGGGCCTCTTTGATAAAGGCACTAATGCCAGTCATGAAGGCTGAGCCCCATCTCCAAATGCCTTGCCTTCAAATACCATCACCTTAGGGTTTATGTTCTGTCTTATTTCTTCAAT
Organism: Nomascus leucogenys; assembly: GCF_006542625.1. Taxonomy (NCBI): domain Eukaryota; kingdom Metazoa; phylum Chordata; class Mammalia; order Primates; family Hylobatidae; genus Nomascus; species Nomascus leucogenys. Next base: position 67,868,984 of record NC_044390.1, read on the forward strand.
TAGACTACAAGCTCCATAAGGGACTCAGAATGTCTTAGATATTTGTGTTCTCAAAGAGCCAAGCATTACAGATTGAACCTGGTCATTGCACAAGTATATTTATTGAATGAAATAATTAAAGAGGGTCAATTTTGCATTATCCTTTCCCCCACACCCCACATTTAGACACACTCCCTCAGTGGTTAACTGAACACCTGCCAGGAATGTTGCAAGAGGAATTCCTACATTGGGAAGGATCTTGTACTACATAAGTTTCTTCCAACTCTAACATTTCTCAATCTCTGGGAAAATCTCTGACCTATCCAGAAAAGTTCCCTTTAGTATACAAAGGGAACTGCCTTTAAGTCTTGACCAACCAGCTTCCCTGGATCCCTTGGTTCTTTGCTTTAAAAAACCCAACTTTATTGTGAAATATAACGCATATGCAGACAAGTGCATAAAACATAAATGTACACTATAATGAATGATTACATAGCAACCAAGTAAATTTTAAAATAACCTCTATTGTGATGCCAGGTTGAAGTTCAGCCCTTTAGAAATTCAGCCTCTTGGTATGATCTAGAAAGGGTTGGAAAACTATTACCTGTGTGCCAAATATGGCCCAATTCCTGGTTTTGTAAATAAAACTTTATTGGAGCGTAACCATGCTCATTTGTTTTCATATTGTCTATGGCTACTTTCTTGCTACAATGGCAGAGTTGAGTAGTTGCATCAGAGATCAAATGACCTGCAAAGGAAATATTTACTGTCTGGCCTTTTTTTATAAAAAGTTTGCCAAGTCCTCTTATATAAAAATTTGCCAACTCCTGTTCTAAAGTCTGTCTTGAAAAAAATATAACTGTCTGTGTATCCTATGTGGTTTTACCCTCTCAGTAAAACGAGTCTAGTGAATCTCTGGTTGAGAAAAGTAAGTTAAATAATTATTACATTCAAAAATATTAAACTCTATGGTCTATTTTAATGAAATCTTAAGAATAGCCAGAAACTAAACCCAAAGCAAATTATCTCTAAATCTTGACCTCCTTAAGGGTCTGCTGAATTGCATCAACAACATTTTATAGCTAGAAGACTGGAGCAACCCAATATTTTTTTAGGTCATGGGGTGTAACTAATTGAATAGAGAAAGAGATCAACATCTTGAGATTATATCCCTGGAGAAGGTAATACCTGAAACAGATTGAGTTTTTTGATTAACTTATTCCTTAGTGAGTAGAGGTTAAACATCCAAATAGATGAAAAGACCTAAAAGGAAATAGAGTAGAGCACACATCATTCTTTAATTGACATTTGGAAAGTGCATTTGCACAGTTACCCTTCCCCCACAACATATGTGAATGCACTTGCACACACGTGAACACACACAGACACAAGAAATGATGCTTAGTCAAAGACAAACAAAAATGAGATGGCCACCATCCATGTGTTTTCTACTGTGAACACAGAAACTTTTGGCTCTAATTCTTTTCTATAATCATAAGTCACCTTCCCTATAGCAAAACCAATTTTGTTTCCTTGGACCATCTCGTAAATGAATATAAAAAGTAGGAAATAACTGAACTGCCTACAGGGGAAATGCATTTGCAGACAAATGATTGTATAAAGTTCATTTTTTTTTTTTTTTTTTTGAGATGGAGTCTTTCTCTGTCCCCCAGGCTGGAGTGCAGTGGCGCAATCTCGGCTCTCTGCAAGCTCCGCCTCCCGGGTTCACGCCATTCTCCTGCCTCAGCCTCCCGAGTAGCTGGGACTACAGGCGCCCGCCAACAGGCCCGGCTAATTTTTTGTATTTTTAGTAGAGACGGGGTTTCACCGTGTTAGCCAGGATGGTCTCAATCTCCTGACCTCGTGATCCGCCCGCCTCGGCCTCCCAAAGTGCTGGGATTACAGGCTTGAGCCACCGCGCCCGGCCATAAAGTTCATTTTTTAAGAATCAAGTGTAATTTATTATGCAAACTGTATTTCAGTCTAAAAATCTCTAATGCTCATGAGGAAGTACCTTTTGTTGTACTTCTTTGAGGCAAAGAGAGAATTGTAACCTGAGAAAGAGATACACCATTCAAAGCCTGATTACACTGCCTCCTTGAATCTTCCCTCCCCAACTGAAAAATAATTATATATAAAAACATCTTGCTTTTCAAATTTGCACTTAAAGAATGCTTGTTTGGGGCTGTCCGAGTGAAAAACTGAGCACACTAAAATAGCAGTCTTTCAAACATATAGAAAATTATTTTTTCATCCTCAAAGGAGATTGCTAGAAGTGTACCTCCTTGAAAATACATTCCTTAAAAATGACATGTAGAGCATAGACTCACAGAGTTTGATATCAGAAGGAGACCATAGACCCAAATTGATACCCTCTCGTCTAAGAGAAAACCAGTCCATGGGTGTGAATGCATATTTCTCTTTTTATTAGTTGCTTTGCATTCTTTATTAAAGCAGAATATAAATGATACCTGATAGTGGGAAAAGTGGTTGGGGAACAGTGTTATCAAACAGATCTGGGCTGGATTCCTAGATCTACTGCTTTATAATTGTGTAACCTTGGGAATATGTCTGTCTCTCAGAATCTCAAGTATCTCACCTGAATAATGAAAACAATATGGATCTCTACCATTATGTTGTTTGAAGTATTAAATGAAATAATACCTATAAAAAGTCTTAACGTGTAGCCTGGAATGTAGTAAAAGGATGAGAAATAAGAGCACGGCATTCATGTGCTTGTTAGCAGCCACTCCAAGGCTGGAAGTGATGCCACTAACACCTAGTCCAGATTTTTTTTTTCTTATTACCATTATGAGTTCTTGGAGATAAGAGCTTTTTATTTGTATGTTTGTTTTTTAAGGAAAAAAAAAACCTAGTGGCTTTCCCCCAGCTGTTGTGTTTTTGAGTACCTATGATTTTTTTTCTTAATTTGCAGTGTGTACTAATGTGTACTATGGCCACTGATTTTTCTTTCCAATTGATGAATATAGGCAGCACTGAGAAAAAATGCTAACAGGCTGAATGATGATAATAGTTAATACTTAGTGAGTGTTTACTATATGCCAAGCACTGTTCATTCATGAATTTGTTTCTTTAATCCTCAGAAAACCCTATAAGCTAGCAGTGTTATTATCCCCGCTATACAGGAGGGGAAATGGAAGCACTGAGAGGTAAAGTAACCTGTCCAGTTTTCATAGCCAGGAATGAGGAGACCCAGGACTCCAGGCCAGGCAGTCTGGCTTCATGCTTGCTCTGGGCTTGTCTTATGTCCTGGATGCCCAGGTTCACCAGCCTGATCTGGGCAGTGACTGGAGTGCTTGCTGGAGCCGAGGCTCTCAGAACCACCTCATGAGGGCTCTTTGTAGCTCTCCAGACCCACCCCAGAGCTTGGATAAGTTAATGGTTTGGTTCATAACCACCCCAGGGATTCAGCATCAGAAATGACCCAGGGCCCCAACTGCCTAAGATGAGAGAGTTGCATTTCAGTTTACTCTTGTTTCTAGACCTTTCACTGGGGGATACAGGGGCAAGGGCTCTAGTATAATTGCTAGAATCTGTTGAGATCTCTTTTGTGGACCTTTGTTTGAGCAAGAGTAACTTTTAATGTGAAGGGGCTGGTTGAATTTGCCATAAAAATAATGGTAGCCTTTAAGAGCTAGCCTAAGGATTAATTTAATTAAGATTTTTCTTGTTTAAATCTCCTTCATCTTTAGGGCCCACCTGCTGGTCACTTGACCTTTTGCCTTAATTTATTTTGTAAATACTAAGCAAACAAGAGGAAAAGTGAATACCTTTTACAAAGACTTCCTGCTCTTTTGCATTGGGAGTAATTTTTCCTTGTAGATTAATTTTGGATGACTGGCCGGGGATGAGAGGATGATGTGCAAGAATGACAGAATATGAGGAAATATGCAGGTAGTGGTATTTACAGTGACTCTTTAGGGACATTGCTTACCAAATGTCATTTAGGTGGCACTATGGGTATTCAATCCAGTTTTAGAGTTATAAGGCACCCTAAAGACAATTTAATCTTCATTTTTATGGCTAAGGAAGATGAAGAAAAGCAATTTAGTGACAGAGCCGGGACTGGAAACCAGATATCCTGATTTTTTTTTTTTTTTTTTTTGAGACAGAGTCTCACTTTGTCACCCAGGCTGGAGTGCAGTGGCATGATCTTGACTCACTGCAACCTCAGACTCCTGGGTTCAAGCAATTCTTGTGCCTCAGCCTCCCAAGTAGCTGGGATTACAGGTACACACCACCACGCCTAGCTAATTTTTGTATCTTTTTTTTTTTTTTTTTTTTTTTGGTAGAGACGGGGTTTTGCCATGTGGGTCGGGCTGGTCTCGAGCTCCGGACCTCAGGTGATCTGCCTGCCTTGGCCTCCCAAAGTGCTGGGATTACAGGCATGAGCCACAATGCCCAGCCCAGGTATTCTGATTTCTGTGCCTTTTTATTTTTTATACTGTTTGCTGCTGGGTAGAGTAAAAAGCCATGAGAAGGAGGCAGCCCTTAGAAACTCCCCTTGGCTTGTCTCTCCCCAGGAGACACAGCCTGAAGATTCAGTTTGCCTAAGCTCGGGTTCTTTTATAGATTCCATTAGTTAAAACCCTTTTTCTAAGTTTTATATGGGAAAAGGAAAAAGTTGTATATAAAATTTGGCAATAAATAGTGCCATTATTTTGTAATATTATTGCTTGGAATTCAGATTTATAAATTTAATCTTCATCTTTCCACTCTCACAAAATAAATTTTAGCATTTATAAAGACTGTTTTACAACCTTTTACTCATATTTTCTATTCAGCAATTGTGATTTGCTGTCTGAATATTCACTTTGTTCAGGAATGTTCTTATCACATTGTGAGAGTCCCTCGCAAGCTAAATGGGCTTGGTACTCTTTCTTGTCTTTAGAAGATAATGCTTACAAGTTTTTTTGTTTTTTTTTTTTTTGCGACGGAGTCTCTCTCTGTCACCCAGGCTGGAGTGCAGTGGTGTGATCTCGGCTCACTGCAAGCTCCGCCTCCCGGGTTCACACCATTCTCCTGCCTCAGCCTCCCGAGTAGCTGGGACTACAGGCGCCCGCCATCGCGCCCAGCTAATTTTTTGTATTTTTAGTAGAGACGGGGTTTCACCATGTTAGCCAGGATGGTCTTGATCTCCTGACCTCGTGATCCGCCCGCCTCGGCCTCCCAAAGTGCTGGGATTACAGGCGTGAGCCACTGCACCCGGCCGATAATGCTTAAAATTTTTGATACATCATTTTCCTTTCTCTTTGCCATAGAAAGAGTTTCAATGGACTTAAATACCTTTTGTGACAAGTAGAGGTGAATGTATGCTTGAATTTTCTCTGGGATCTTGAGGTTCTTGAAGGCAATGTGAGGTAGTAAAGTAGACAAGTATAATTTAATTAACAATATAAAAACTAAATATTATGGCAGCCTAGTTCCAGAACATTTAGTGTTGCATTCTGCTACCAGGAAGATGCAAAACACAAGAATCCCAGTCAGATAAAGTCCAGCAAAGGCACCTCCCGTAAGCCTCCTTTCCGGATCTGGTTTAGGGCTGTCTCTTGCTGCTGGAGGTTGTATGGGGTGGTAGAAAGAACACTAGACAGAAGATCCAAAGATCTGGGTTCCTGGGATCTCTACCTGTGGTTTGGGACCATTAATGTTACCTCTCTTGCCCATAGTTCTCTCATTTGTAAATTCGGGTTATGGCTTAGACCAGTGGTTGTCAGCACAGCTATGTATCCTAATCAGTTGGAGATTTCCCAATATTTTACTATAAAGTTTTAAAACATACAGAAATGTTGAGAGAATTTTGCAGTGAACACCCGCCATGTAGATTCTACCATTAGCATCTTATTAAAGTTATTTTTATCACATACCAATTTATATATCCATTAGTTGGGAGCTTCACTAACACACTCATATCTGTTGTAGAATATATACCTTTGGGGTATTAGGCAGGGTGAAGAAGGGAGATTTCTCTTTCTTCTTTATATACTTGTGTTTGAGATTTTGTTTAACAGTGAGCATGTATTACTACTACTATGACAAAAAACAAACAAACAAACCCATAACAAAACAAATGCACATATGCATATATTCCTGGGCCTCCAACCCCCAGAGAGTGTGATGCAGTAGATCTGAGGTGGGGCTTAGTATTTTTTGAAGTGTAGCCAGGATTGAGAACACAGGACTATGCCTCTCTGAAGTGCCACTGGGGTTTCATAGTCACAGTGTTTATGAAATCTCTTTAGTGACAACCTGAAGCTCCCCTCTGTAGTAGATTTATTCCAGCTTCTTCTAGCTTGATTCCAGATTCTTCCTGGTTCATACTGGGCATTCAGCCGAATGCTGCTATTGGCATAACAATGAGCTTGCAGCCAGCAAAGGAACTGTGTAGGTGGGGACAACTTCAGAAGCATGAGATGCAGCTTTGCTTCTTGGCAATTTCTTTTTTATTCTTATTGATTCTACCATGGCAGCTGTTTCAGACCTCTATTATTGAGCCCTTAAAACCACCTCTTTTATCTCTTTATAAATAATCTGTTTGCCTCAATTGACACCATTGCCAGCCACTGTTGTAGGTGGCTCCCCAGTCACGCTGTGTGGCTCTCTCCAGGAGAACCTTCTCTACCTCTCAAATGTAGGTTGATATGCCAAACTCCCCAAACATGCTAGCCTTTCCTCCTCTAAGGTATTTTTCTCAGACACGTAGTTGCCATTGCTTGTCTGTTCTGTCTTCTCCACCATGCTGTCCTATTCATCTTTGTACCCCCCAGTTGGTGACACATAGTAGGTGCTTGCTATGTAGGCTCTAGATACTGTCCCTTTATATCAGTGATCAATGTCATTGTGAATTGTTTTGGTATCCTTGATAGGATTTTTGTGCTCCCAAAATACTTTGTATTTCCCAAATACTTTGTGTTTCTTTGTATTATTTTTAATTAATATTTAAAAAATTAATATTTATTTCATTAATGTTACAAATTCAAAAACCTAGTTTTTCTTAAAGCTTTTAACTTACAAACCTTATTTTCCAATTTTCAATTTTTTTTTTAAGATAGGGTGTTACCTTGTCATCCTGGCTGGAGTGCAGTGACACAATCATAGCTCACTGCAGCCTTGAAATCCTGGGCTAATGCAATCCTTCTGCCTTAGCCTTCCCCAAGTAGCAGAAGCATGATACCACGCCTAGCTAATTTTAAAATTTCTTAGAGAGATGAGGTCTCACTAATGCAGGAAAGCCCCCAAATTGTGGCTTAGCTCAGGAGGTTTCTTTTTTTTTTTTTTTTTTTTTTGAGACGGAGTCTCGCTCTGTCGCCCAGGCTGGAGCACAGTAGCGCAATCTCGGCTCACTGCAAGCTCCGCCTCCCGGGTTCACGCCATTCTCCTGCCTCAGCCTGAGTAGCTGGGACTACAGGCGCCCGCCACTATGCCCGGCTAATTTTTTGTATTTTTAGTAGAGACGGGGTTTCACCGTGGTCTCGATCTCCTGACCTAGTGATCCGCCCACCTCGGCCTCCTAAAGTGCTGGGATTACAGGCGTGAGCCACCGCGCCCGGCCTAGCTCAGGAGGTTTCTTAGCTTCACTCAGGAAAGAATTCAAGAGCAAGCTGTCAGTGAAACAAAGCACGTTTATTAGAGCAACGGGGTACAGCAAAACGGCTGCTCCACAGACAGATCAGGGCTATCTCATAGACAGAATAGCAGCCAATAGCACTCGTGGATTGCTGGCTAGCTGTATTTATACCTACTTTTAATTACATGCTAATTAAGGGACAGGTTATTCATGAACTTTCTGGTCTGGAAAAGGATTAGGTAGCTCCCAGAACTGTATAAGGTAACTTCTGGGTCATTGCCATGGCATTTGTAAACTGTCATGGCACTGATTGGAATGTCTTAAATACATTATAATTAGTGTATAATGAGCAATGAGAGCAACTAGAGGTTGCCTCTGTTGCCATCCTGGTTTTGGCCCATTTCTTTGCTACGTCCTGTTTGGATCAATAGAGTCCTGACTGAGGGTTGGAAAACAAGTACTGCTGCTCTCCTACCTCATCCCTATGTTGCCCAGGCTGGTCTTGAACTCCTGGCTTCAAGCAATCCTCTCACCCTGGCCTCCCAAAACGCTGGGATTACAGGTGTGAGCCACTGCGCCCAGCCTCAATTTTAAATTTTTAAGTGTTAATAGTCACAAGGAATCTGTTGGTCATTGTTTGGCTTCATTTATTTAATAAAATTATCCTAATTATTTTAAGGCATTAATAATTTTAATATTCTGTTTTTTAAACTTCATTTGCCTGCCTAGCAAACAAAAGCTAATTCTCATAAATCTAGTAAATTAAATGTATGAACACAGTGAAACTTAGATTCTCCTAAACATTCCGATTTTGTAACAAATTTAGCAAAATTCTGTCGTAGCTTTTAACTTGAACTCACAAGTCTCAGCTACTCAATTACACAATTTACATTAGAGTCACAATTCTCATTTATTAGATACTCTAATGTGCCAAACTCTCTTAAATATTATAAACACTTTAAATATAAAACATTAAAATATCGATAAGAAAGATTTTATTTATAACATTACTGGGGCACTCCCTGGCTCAGCAGATATTTACTCACTGTAGTGGAAGCATTTCCACTATCAACCACAGAGCTGTTTTGCTGGTTCTTGAGGTTAGAGGCTTCAGGTATCCAGGCAGATTTTTCTTACAACTACAAGCAATGCATAGACCCCTCTTCCTTACATGCTGTATCAGTGAGGTCTCCATATACACATGTACCCATAGAATGGTCTTATAGTCCCCTTGCTTTGGATTCTGGTTATACCTTGTCTAGTCTGATTTAAGTCTGTAATCATCCACCCAGCTTGCTTCCCTACTAGATTGGATTTAATTAATCTATTTACTGTTTGATTGTATTCTGTTTCTGTTTTTTGGCCACAACATTTAAATAATGTCTTACTGTATTGTGTATTTCTATAGCTGTGGAGAAATGGCCTTTAGTTCTAATGACAGTTAATAACTGTTTTGCTACATAGGGCTCCTTTCATTATCCCCTGCCATGGATGCATGTTTTTGAAGACTAATAAAAAAGACAGCATTTAATTAATGATGTTTAATTTGTGATCACTTTCTTCTGGTTAACCAAAGACAAATTCAACTGTCTATCAGAGCTTCTTATCAGCATGAGATAATCAGTACTACAAATGAGTTGATATAATTCCAGTCAAAAGGAAATAACTGGTTTCTGTTTGTGTGCAGCTTGATCAGAGGCAAATAAATAATTTTTGTGAGTCTCATTGGCAATCTGGAAACTGTTCATCAGCTTTTCATCACTTCCTTTGTGGACATCAGATTCAGGACCACAACTTAATCTTATCATTAGTCTGTCTTCTCTCCTTTCTCAAAAGCTGGGTCATCCCTTCTCACTGTCCCCTGGGGACATTTCTTATTCATTGCCTTTACTTCCTACATCTCTGATCTCCACTCTTCACTATTTCTATGACCCATATGCAACTCACATCTTGCTGATGTGAAAGAAACTCATGCTTGACTTTGTTTCTCCCTCTTACAATCATCTGATCTCTATCCTTCCAATGACCATACAAGTTTTTGAATGTGGCCCATAGAAAAAACCTATTCTTTCTCTCCTTACGTTTTACTTCTGTACTTCCTTCCTACTTGGCCCTATCTAAGGTCACCTGATTACGGTTAAAAACCATGGATTCCTCTTGGCATTTCCTAGTCTGCTCTCATTATTTTGGGTCTGCTTATTTGGCTTCTGCATCATTGCATTTCTCTGCTTCTCTTCTTTCCCCTCTGCCAGTCCTTAGTCACTTTGTCTACCTTCTTTTTTTCATGGAGGCATAATGAAGAGCATAGGTTTTAGAGTCAGGCAGACGTAGGGTTGAATCTCTGCTTTTTCATCACCAGTTGTGTGACCTTGGGCAATGATGAACTTTGCCAAGCTTCAGTTTCCTTATCTGGAACATGGGGATAATAATACCTCACTTGTAAGTTGCTGTAAGGATTAAAAGAACAATCAGTGTGTAGATATGGTAACTGATATTTTATAGACTTCCTTCCCTTTGTAGTTTGTAATACTAAGGGTATTATCCAAAGTGTACTGAGGCTTTCTCTTTCCCATGAAGCAGCCAACTTTCATTCTGTATATTAACTCCAAAATTTGTATCAAGCTCACATATTTCCCAACTTCCAGACACGTATTTCTACCAGGTGCTAATTTTCTTCACTTGGATGCTTCATTAATCCAAAACTCAACATAATTCAAGCAATACTCAGCCTGTGATTACTCTCATTGTTAACAGAATCTGAATCCTCACAGTGGCTCCGAGGTTGGAGGCTTCCTTCCTCCCTTCCTTCCTTCTCTCTTCTGTCTACCCAACCACTGTGTCTTGAGCACTCTATTATGGGCCATCCAGTGTGCTTTGCACCTACGGTACAATGAGGAGTATGACAAAAGCGATCTGATTGAGGAAGTGTGGTGGGTGCTGATGGTAGGAGGACAGACTGCAGTGGGAGCACTTCAGAGGATCTCCAGCAGAGTTGGGATGAGGTAATGGCCAAGTTTACATTTCTTCTCCTATTCCTACCCACCCCATTTTCAATAGGTCTTATGTTCAATTTATGAAATATCTTGTTTCCGTCCCTTCTTTTTCATTCCCACCATAACTATTTCATTCAATCCAAGTATTCCAGGTGCCTCATTTTGGCTGGACATTCGTAAGACCTTCCCAGATCTCTCTAGTCAATCCATCTCCTTTCCAATTTGTCTTCTAAGAAGCTGTCAAGATCACTTCCTGAAGCACAAATCTGATCATTTATTTCCCTTGTTAAAAATCCTTATTGGTTATACCAGTCAGGATTCGGTATAGGAAAGAGAAGACACTCTAAGTATTTAATCAGGAAAGGATTTAATGTGGGGTATAGGTTTATAAAATGAAAGGGTGGCTAGATGAGCAGGCACAAGAACCATGTGCTAAGGATCTGCAAGTCTGGAGGAACTTCCAGCTTTATCTGCTGTTCTTGGATCGGGAGGGCAATGGTATTACTAGCCCACAACTGCCTTTCTTCACTTCAGAATGATTATGGACCCTGGATGTTGCTGCAGAAAAACCTCACATCTCTGTGATCTTACTTGTCAAAGTAGAAAACTGTCCATAAAGATCAGGAAGATGGTCTCCCTCTCATTTCCACCTTCCAAATCTCAGGTAAGTGCAACTAATTAGTGGGACCTAACCTAATTAGTGGAGGCCATGGAGTGTAGTGTGGAAGAACATACTCCATGGCCTCCATCCCACCAGGCTGTCTGCTGCCTACGGCAAATGCAATCTAATGTTCAAAGCTGTGTGTGGTTTTTCACTGTTGTATTTTGCTTAACCCCTTGTCTTCCGCCATCTGCTTCTGTCACTAGCAGTTGCTAAACAGATACTTGTTGAATGCATTAATGAACAAAGGAATCCACTCCTGACCCAATTCTCTCTTACCTTCTGGCCATAATGTTAGTAGGAATGCCCTTCCTGGCCTGTACCAACTTCTTCTACCTGCCAGAATCCTCCTACTCTAAGTCCCAACCAAATCTTGCCTCTTGTAGGGATCTTCTAACCACCCCCGGAACACCTCTTGTCCACTTCTGGAACACAGTGACTGTTTCCTTCATTGATGTGGTACTCTTCTTCTGCCCTTACCTTGGGGTTTATTCACTATTTCCTTCTGCTTTTCTCCAGGCGAAGCAACTGTAGTTCTCTTCTAAGGATATTCGTTTTCCTCTCTCATATTGTTGTAATTGCAGTTGAGAGTCAATAATTTACAGATGTAGTTAAATCTTTTGTAGCTGATTCTCTCTTGTTTTTACTCTTGCGTAGAACCCCACATGCAGTTTTTCTCCTCTGCTAACATATAGTTCCTGTTTTAGCCTTAGGCAGAAATACAAAATAAATCTAAAATGGGAAGATCCTCCGAAGGAAAAAGAAAGAATTCTTGTTTATAGGTTTCTTTTTACTTTTTCAGTAGAATTCACAATATGTTCCCAGTGTTCTGGTTTGTTAGGCCCTGACCAGGGTAAGTGTATTACAGGAATATTCCATTCCCCTAATATTCGTGTTTGGATTCAGTGCTGTAAAAGCAGGGCTATGCCATTTGTCTGTGTGCTTGCCCCAGTGGATTCCTTAGAACTTGACTTTGTTTTATGTGGGGTGTGGGGAATCCTCTCACTATTTTTTTTTTATCTTTTCTTTCTTCTTCTATTCTCTCTTTCTCTTTTTAAACAAAGCCCTTTGTTTTCTAGAGGTATCTACTTCGTAAGACAACTGAAATTAGTAAAAAGGTTACCTAGTCTTCAGGGAAATTCAGTTTTGTTGTATTTAAGTAAACTTTATTTTCTAGGTTTACAGCATAGTTGCGATGAATATACAGAGATTTCCCATACACCCTCTGCCTCCCACATATGCATAGCTCCCCCAACTACCAACATTCCCCACCAGATTGGTATATTTGTTGCAAACAATGAACTTACATGGACACATTATTATCACCCAAAGTCCATAGTTTACCTTAGGGCTCACTCTTGGTGTGGTATATTCTATGGGTTTGGACAAATTTATAAAGACATGCATCCACCATCATGGTTTCATGCAGCGTAGTTTCACTGCCTTAAAAATCTCCTGTGCTCTGCCTGTTCATCCCTCCTTCCTCCTTCCACCTTGGCAACCATTGATATTTTTACTGTTTTACTAGTTTTGCCTTTTCTAGACTGTCATAGAGTTGGAATTATATCATATGTAGCCTTCTCAGATTGGCTTCTTACACTTAGTAATATGCATTTAAGATTCCCTCATGTTCTTCATGGCCTGATAGCTCATTTTATTTTAGTGCTGAATAATATTCCATTGTCTGGATATACCACAGTTTTATTTTCCATTCCTCTACAGAAGGACATCTTAGTTGCTTCCAAGTTTTGGCAATTATGAATAAAGCAGCTATAGACGTTCATGTACAGGTTTTCACGTAGACCTAAGTTTTCAGCTCATTTGGGAAAATACCAAGGAGTATGATTGCTGGATCATAAGATAAGAGTATGTTTAGTTTTGTAAGAAACTGCCAATATCTTCCAAAGTGGCTGTACCATTTTGTATTCCTTCCAGCAATGCAGATTTAGGAGGTTCAAAGGACTTCTTAAAAATTTATAAAAGGAAAAATTCATCCCTATAAAGGTGTAGAATGTTCAGTGGATGGCCTAGTTTTATTTTACCAAAATATGAGCATGTCACAGTCCTTTAAAATGCTCATTCTGCTTTCTCCTCTCAGCTCAAGTAATAGAACTTGAAATTGGTTGCAGAGAAATGAGCGGAAATTCTATAGCAATGGCACACTAGCTAATCACTCCTGTAGCACTGATATTAGAGTTCATTCTTAATTTTCTGCTTATGGATCAGAAACACTGAAGGAATGGGGAAAGCAGGCTGGGTCCCTGCAATTGCCTAAGTCGGCTTTCTTGCTTGCTTGAATTTAACCCGACCAAGGGGAGTGTAGTTCTTTAGGCGCTGATGGTTATTGCAGTTATGAGCAGAGGCATTTAATTTATTCCACTTCTTTGGATGCACTATAGCTAACTTCCTGTGAGGTAGGGAAAGGGGGGGGGAAATTAAATAATCCTCAAGCTTGTGTGGAGGGTCTGTTGTAAGCCCCAGTGTTGCCCTACTTCTTCAAGCCACACCTGTTCTTGGAATGGTACCTCTGCATTGGGGCAGGGCACTGGGCCACCAAGGAACATCAGCAGCCCATTGGTATAGCCCCAGTCTCTACCCTGAAATTTTGCACTCAGGAAGACAGGGCTTTCTTCCCTCCAAATCTGAACGCTGGTGAAATCTCTCCAACAAGCCCCTTTTGCCTGGAAAAATCAATACCTATTTCTCTGCCAGGCAATTCCAACTAGAAAGTATGTTTGGAATGCTTTACTATCCCCAAGGTGCCTCAATTACTTTGGTTAGCATTAAAAGCCAAAGATTTCAGAGGATGAATCTTTGTGGAATAAATTAATGCCTGTGGTGTTTTATAATCTCAAGGAGAAGGAGATGTTTTAGATTTAAATTTTAATAAATGAGCTAATTAGAAATTGGTTCAGAGGGATTTTTAAAATTCTTTGTACTGAAGAACGTTTTCTTTTTAGCCAATCATACTCTAAATAATTCTACAGATATACACTGAGGATCCATATGTACCAAGCATCATAATAAGCCGAGAGGTTAGAAAGATAGGTAAAAATACTCTCCCATCCCTCAGGAAACATATAGTCTAGTAAGAGAGCCAGACACACAGAGAAGTCCAGTCTTTTTATAATCATGTATTTGAGTGTCTCCAGAGAGAGTTTATCTCTTGGGATACAAAGATGAATAAAACTCAGGATGGGGACTTCTCTGAAGGAAACACATAGTAAGACAGTTATGCTACTGTGTGATCAGTGCCAAAACTTGGAGATGGGTTACTCCACTGGGAACACGGGGATGGAGTGTCAAGGAATGCTTTGAAGAGGAGAAAGATGCTTGGGTGGTCCTTGGAGAATAAATAAGGACTTACAGGAGGAAGGCAAGGAAAAGAAATTCCAAGCATTGGAAAAAGCCTGTGCCAGGACCCTGAAGTTTTCAACAGCTTGGTGAGTTTTGCAACTCTGAGTATGAGGATGTAAATGCATGAGAGGATGCAAGTGGGGAGTGATGGCAAGAAGAAAGGTAGGAGAGCAGTCATGACAGGTCTCATCCTGCACACGGTAAGAAGCAGAGGAGAGTTTTCTGTTGGAGAAGGCACAACGGCATCTTCATTTAAAAATTCTCAGGTTTGGCCAGAGTGAGGCTCAAGGCAGGGAAGCTGCTTCTGAGACTATGACATTCACTCTGGGGAAAATTGATAGCTAGACTGGAGCAATGACAGCACAGTGAAGATAGAAAGAAGAAAGAAATGTTCAGGAGGTGATATGGACAACATGGGTTAAAGTGAGGATGGCACTGAGATTTCTAGCTGCCCTGTAATGTGGCCAAAACAGTCATCCATGTAGGAGTTTGATAAATGTCATTTTCTTTGGGCCACAGAGTAGATAGTGATGCATTTACATGGAAAAATGGAAAGTCAGAGGAAGTGCAAGCTTGGAGGAAAAAAAGCTTGGGTTTGGTATTGGGTCTAGGGCATTTATTCCTTTAAAAAACAAAGCTACCTGTTTCCTGCTGATGACAAATACATTCATATGCGTGTTTGGTAGATTGACATGCTGTTGCTAATTGAAAATGCTCTAATTGAAATGACCATTAGAAAATAACCTTCATACTTTATCCCTGATTGCCATGGTTATTTATTTATTAGGCCTCCTCTAAGGCTAGGCCAATGAGCAAAGAGGGATGATGTGGTCAGGCTTGGGAGGATTTTGTGTATCTCACCTTTGAGACAGCTCCCTGGGAGGAAAGAAAAGTTGCCTAGATTTCTGGGCTGCCTGAAGTCATTTGTTCTAGTTGATGATTCAGGGATCAAGTCTTCCCAGGATAGACTTGGACCAGATCGATTTTAACATAAAATAAGAGAAGAAAAATGTGAAATGGGATCTATTGAACTTCCTGATTTATTAAATAAATGTAATTTAATATTTTTGCTCAGTACCTTAGTTCCAGTTATAGAGGTGAGGATCAGCTTGCCATTCTTGGTCATTCCTGTTTCTGTAGGGCGCAAGAGTTGGCATATTATTTGTAGGTTTTCCTGTCACTGGATAGCATTTTAATGTTTGTTAATGGGTGTTACACATTGTTACATATCTATATAAACTTGAACGTTGTTGTACTACCCTGAGCTCCATACTAAGTGATCTCCTTGATTTCATTTGTACTCAATAGTCAGAGATAGTTGGAATTTTGTACAGATGTAGAGAACATGGGAACAGTTGCGTAAACATTGGTCGCGCTGTAAATATTCAAGAAATCCATCTTGAGTGTATATTGAGTGTGTATTATGTTCTGGACACTTTTTAGGCTCTGAGGGCTCAGTGAGGAGCACAGAAGAAACAGTCCTTGCCTGAGTGGAGTGTACGTGATAGTGTAGAGGATAGACATTAAACAAGCAATCAAATACAGTGGTTACAGACAGATAAATGTTATGAGAAAAAAAAAAGAGTAATGAGCTGGAAAATGATTGAGGTGGGGAGTCAGGGAAGCCTTTCTGATGAGAAGCCATTCCAGGATCTAAGGAAAAGGGGTTCCAAGCAAAAGAAACAGATATGCAGACCCTGGGGTGGGAATGATCTTGGTGAGTTCAAGAAACAGGAGGATAGTGATTAAGGCATGTAGATGTGATAGAGCTGGGGAGAAATGGCTGCCTTCTTCCCACCACTCATGGAATACTTATTAGAGGCTCATAAATATAATGGATGTATGTATACCATATATAAATATATATACCCCATCTTACGCTACATAGTCAGGTAGGCATTGTTATTGTCACTTCCTAGATGAGGGAACTGGGTCTCAGAGACCAGGTCTACATAGCTAGGAAGTAACACAGTGAGGCAGAGTCAAGGCCTTCCAACTCCACTCTTTCCACCTCATCCTAACTGCAGACCAGCAGGACTGAAGCAAGGCATTTGGAATGACATAAGTGCTGAGTCACTGGCCTCCTAGGCTGCTTGTATAGAATACCTATCTTAAAAAAATTTGCAATGGCTTTTTTGGTATATTAGCAACAATAACAATTATAAAATGATGACAATGGTGACAATAACTATGCCTACTACCATATGCTTTTATAGTTTGTAAAGTTCTTTATCATATAGCACCTCATTTGTAGCTCAGAAAAGTTCTCAAAGATAAGCAGGACAAATTTTATGCTTCTCATTTAGGTTAAGAGATTGCCTGAGGTGACACAGGGCGCCGAGCTGGGACATGGCTGTTGTGATTCTAATTCAGTGCTCTTTACTTAAAACATAGAAACTACTGGTTGAAGGAGGAGATATATATGGTTCATAAGCTTGTAGGCATGAATTCCTGGAAAACAAGTTTGTCCTTTCTTCAAAGTGCTTTGGACTGTAAGGAAGAGGCATGAAAGATGGATTCATTCTTTGTGTACTTATTGAGCTCCTATTGTGTGTCAGACACTGGAAATATCAAAGGGTCCCACTTAAATAGGTTAAAAGGTACTAATTTAGCACACTGTTATCTGCTATTTGTATTTGATAAAAAGACTAGAAAAAACACTATGGAAACAGGAAGAAGCGATTAAATAAGTCACTTTGGGGAATTTGAGGATGGCCTCACCATGAAGATGGCATTGAACTGGGCCTTGAAGGATGAATGATAGTGGTGGGGAGGGATTCTCCAGGGAGAGAAGCAGGAAGGCTATTCTAGGAAAAAAGGATTATGGCAATAGAAGAATACAGTGTCTGTGGGGAATAGCAACAGGTGTAACCAAGGCATGAGATATATAGGAAGTAATGGTGGGAAATGATGCTGGAAATGTAGACTGAAGTCAGGTTGCAGAGGGCTTTGAATGTCAGGTGCAGGAGTGGCTGTATTTGGCCAACATCCCAGACCTGTTGGCAAGGGGATGGCATGATTATATTTGTTGCATTTTAGAAAGAAAATTCTAATGGCTAAGGTAGGTCAGATTGGAACCAAGGAGAGTTTAGAAGCCATTATAATGGTTTAGGAGAAAGAATTGGTTGCAGCCCCTAATTCTGTGTTGAGGAGAAGTATAGAGGTAACATTGGTAAGACTTAAGTACTGATTGGATGTGGAGACACTCCAGTTGGATTTTAAATGCACACGCTAATTTTCTAACATTGGTGCACACACACATACTTCTTATTTTGGCTTCACCAGACTCAGCCTAATTCTCCCTGACTATTTAAGTCAGCCACTGATTTATTTTTCTATCTTCAGAAAAAAAAAGAAAAAAATATAGGTCTGTGATCTTGTGGATTCTTTCTGTATGATTTGATTTTGATGATCCCATAGGATTGATTCTTCAGGCTAAGGAATGCTGACTCTGCAAACAAATTTTTGAAGACTTGGGTGCTCTCATTATATTTATGTGTGGCAGATACCTACTATTTGGAATGGTTGTTGCTATTTGAAAGCCCGCCTACTAAGCACTTTGGGGAAATTATTAGCAGCCAGTGACCTCTGATAGGGAAACATTAGCAGTTCAACCTATCCTCTCTCCATTTCAGGTCTCCTGCTGAATGCTGAGGGATAATTAGGATTTTAGAATTTAGTAAGGGACCAGACTTTAATGTGTGCATCAGTCCCATACTTTTCTAGAATATTCTTTCCCTCTATAGTATTATTCTAGTAATTAAGGACTACTCCTCTTGGCCTTAAAATGTAATTTGAGGCTGGGTGCGGTGGTTCATGCCTGTAATCCTAGAACTTTGGGAGGCTGAGGCGGGTGGATTGCTTGAGCTCAGGAGTTCGAGACTAGCCTGGGCAACATGGTGAAACCCTGTCTCTACTAAAATACAGAAAATTAGCCGGGTGTGGTGGCGTGCAGCTGTGGTCCCACTGGGTGTGGTGGCGTGCACCTGTGGTCCCAGTTACTCGGGAGCCTGAGGCAGGAGAATTGCTTAAACCCGGGAGGCGGAGGTTGCAGTGAGCCGCGATTGCACCACTGCACTCCAACCTGGATGACAGAACGAGACTCTGTCTCAAAAAAAAAAAAAAAAAAAAAAGCTAATTGTAGGGTCAGAGTTGAGAAACATAATTGTAGGATCAGTTGAGAAACATAAATCAACAAATACAAATTATTTTCTCTTTATAAGCATTAGGAATTCATTTTTTGTTGCATAAAAGGTTTACTTTTAATCTCTGAGGTAAAAGAAGAGTTTCTGCTTCAACTTAGACTTGTATCATTCCCACCTCATCCAAATTCATGTAACATGGTGGGAAGGGTCCCTTATAGTCTCATACATTTAGTCTAAAAACATTCTTGGGGGACCCTCTCCTATGTTCAAATCAGTGTCTCCATATAAAAGGAAGCTCTGAGGCTCTTCCAGTTGTTCCTACATGGTCTTTGCCACTTGGGTGAGCATTTTCAGCCTCCCTGAGCCCCAGATGCCCCAGTATACGTAATACTTACACTATGGGTGCTGCAAAGGCCCGGAAAGATAGGTGGAGCCATAGGAGTCAACTCTGGCACATGGTGGGGTTTAGTTATTTTAGATGCTGGCTTTCAGAAGTTAGATGGAAGAGACACAGACTTTTCCTTATGTAGATTATAACTTAGTTTTCAAAACCATTAATTGGCAGAAAGTTATTTAAAAGTCCCAATTCTCATACCTCCGTTAAAAGATTCTGATGTCAAAAAGGGAATTATGTGGCCACTTACCCTCTTGGTGGTCTGGAAAATAGGCATGTTTTCACTTTTTCTCCTTAGGCTAGTTACAGAACGTAGAATCCACTTCCCATGAACTGTGTCTACCCTGGTGTTGAAAGACTGAGCTTGAAGAATCCTTGTCTTTTAGCCTTTAGAAAGCTCTGTCAACAAGCTTCTGTGAAACAAAGTTCCTGAAAAAGCTATCTTTTTTCTTTTTAAATAAGTGGCAGATATAGGTACATAATTCAGTTTATCTTGCAGTCAGGAAAAAGGCATTAAATCATGCTGTTGTGGAATTTTAGTCAGATTCTTTTGGCCATTCAAATGGCCATCCAACAAATACTCATTGAGAACCTATTATATGTTAAGCACTACACCAGTTCTACACCAGTGAACAAGACACAATCGCTGATATCATCCCAAGTTTAATTGACTTGTATAAACAATCTGTACATTACAAAAATTAATGTTGTTGCTATCTGAAATGGGAGGCATTTTCTGTCATTTTTTTAGTAGAGAGGAATAAAGAGACCAAACTTTAAAAATTAATGGCATTTGAGTTAATAACTGGAATACCTATTTTTATTGATCAATTGTCATATAGATATGCAGTTACTTAATCCACTAGATAATTTGTATTTCTGCAGTATTATCCTTTTCATGCATCATTATAATGCTGTGTATTCAAGGTATGAACCCGTTTCATCAACAGTATTAATCTCAATTCATTTAGGAGCTTTAAATAATATTCCCTTATTAAGTATATTCTTTGATATGCTGCCCATTCTTTTACGGTGTCAGAAGCTGTTAATGCAGGTAAAAACAAACGTTCAGTTAAAGAACCTTCTCATATATTAATTAGATTTCAAAAATTATTTGTGCATTTATATTTCCTGAATGGCTTCGGTTATGACAAACATCTAACTACGCTAATTCAGAGCTTTGAGGCTAAAGTCCAGCCTCATGGATTGGTTTAATCTGAGGAACATTAAAATAGTAGAACATTTTCTGTCTTGGCAAGAATCATAGTGTTGAAATTTCAAGAAGAAGATTTAAATTTGTCCATGAGACTGTAAACTTCTTGAAGGCAAAGACTCATCTCTGTAGCCCTGATGCATAACTGATGTTCTTCAAATGTTTGCTGATTTGAGTTGAACTGAGGAGAATAACAAAACAGCATTTGAGAATCGAAGTCTCCCAGGTTTTCCTTATATAATTTACAAGGACTTCCCTGGCAAACTATCCTTTCTTCTTCGTTTAAAAAATTTCACTTTATTATGTTCATCTTTGATGTGGAACATTTTTTATGGCATTCTGCTGTGACTCATTTTGGTGCTGAGTTATCTGCTTCCTTGGAGCCCAGCCCTTCCTTTTAAGCTGTGGTATTCAGGCTCCCCAAAGTCAGCTTGCCTACGGGTAGAGATCACAGCAAAATGTGCAAATGGTATTCCAACTTCTAGGTAAAAACAGACAACTAAAATTAAAAACTCAACATCATGTAAGTCACCTGGAAAAAAAAACCCCACAAAAATATAGAAAAACAAAACCCGAGGGCATTTGTATATTCCTGTTAACTCTTGACTGGCTAAAGGGAGTTATCTTTTCTGCAGTGATAAAAAGGTGGCCCAAGACAATCTCCCCATCTTACAAAAAGTTCTGAAGTTTTACCGTGGAGTCCAATTAAACTGGCATTTGACTTCAGAAACTACATCCCTGTATGATGTAATCATCACAACCAAATACAAATTAATTAATATATATGGACAAAGTTTAAAAGTTCAATATTAAAATAGAATAGGGGAAAAGGGAAGTAGGAAAAGTTTAGAGTCCTCCATGCATCCTTCATTTATCACCAAGAGATTTGCTCCTTTGCTCCTTCTGTTAGTGTAAGTCAGAGTTTCTCAATTTTCAGTGTGCTTATGAATTGTTGTTATTGTTTATCCCAAACACATATTTTGTCTTATAGGTGATTTAAGAGCTCTAAAAGGGATATGTTAACTATCTTCAGAAACTCACCTCTAACAATATTTCTATACCTATATTATACAAGAAAACTAATGAAGATTGACAGTCAAATTCCTGGAGAGACCTTTGACCCTTCTCTGTCTTAAATTTTTCACTTCTGAAATAGAAAGCCGGGTCCCTGGTCATCTTATCCTGCACTTTGGGCATAAAGAAGCTTAGGTCCAAAGCGCCATTACTGTACTCATGATGACCCCTTGAAGGCACATCAGTAGGGCTGTCTGGACTGTGACATGCCATCAGACATCATTTAGGGGACTTCAAGTCTGGCTTCTTGCAGAGATGCTGTGGGATGCCTCAAAAACTTCCTGCATGGCTAGTGTAACTATGGGGCTTTAGATCTTTGTTAAATACAAGCAAACATTAACAGCAGCAGTGGAGAGGGTAAGTTGCCAATCCTCCCAAATTTCTCTTCCAGGCAGGGGGTTGTCCTGCCACTCTCAGAACTGGCTGTCATCTGCTGCTCTCTTGTCACACTGACACGGCCCCCTGGCTGGGCTGATTGGTCGCTGGCAATAACTGATATGGAATACTGATGTTCTCTCCGGCAGTTCCTTCCACTCTAAAGAGACTCCTTTTCATCCCTCTTCTCGCCTTTCCTAGCCCAGCCTAGTGCCCACCCTCCCCCGACCATGCCTCCCCTGCACCTGGGGAGGGGGAGGACCAGTCCTGGGCGTGATGCTCTGAGACGGTGGTGAAATCCACCAGGCTGCTTTCACTCCGGCTCGCTCTCGGGAGAGTCCTGTTCCAGACTTCTCAGGGTTTTTACAGCACAAACAACTGCATACGGCCCGAGGGGAGGCTGAAAAGGACTTGTGTGTGGTGGTTTTATTGCCTGTCATCACTTTGCTGGCCTCCTCCCGACTGGAGCCTGGAGGTTCACAGTGGATTTCTTTCTGCCCAAGACACCAAGGCATTGAGGAAGGATCCCTTCTCCTTCTGTTGACTCTTTCTATTTTTATGGTAAGTGCTTACATTGAATGAGCTGCTCTGTTGCTGCAGTGAACTGAACCGTTCGTTCCCCCTCTTCCCAGCTAAGCTTAGTGACCTTCCTTCTGCATTTCCTCTGTTTTCATGGATCTTGTCTGGGATGATCCAGCTTCAAAAATGTCAGGGGTCATTTGCCTGGAGTGTTTGTCTTTTTATCTTTTTTCCATAAACGTGAGCTCTTCTGCTGTGATACGAATATTAGTGCTCTGTCTTTGTCCTTGAAGCAGCAGCCGGGGAAATGTGTTCACGATGGTAAACTGCAGCAGTGTGCAGGGAATCTGTGGAGGATGACTGACAAATTTGGGCAGGATGAATCCTCAGTGTGCGGGGGGCACTCACTCAGAATCAGAAGGGCCGGGGGTGACCTGCCCCCATAGCAAACTCTTCCATCTTTCTGGGTAAAGATGAGCACACACGTGTGAGTTATGTTGAGTCTGCTGTAGGCAGCTGTGCTTTCTGCACCTGCCCGTGTGGGTCCAGGATGACCCTATATCTTGTGGGGTTTACAACTTGGACAGGAACATTCTTAGCAGGAGGAATCCTGTGCTGGCAGACGGAGTAGACTGCATGACCTCATTGCTTCTTTCCCTTCCGAGTCTCAGGGTACCCAGTTCTGCAAACCATATTTTGCAGGCTCTTCAGAGAGTGGTAGGGCAGTGATGACAGGAACATTTTTGAGTTGACAACATAGTTTTGTCCTCCTGCTAGGAGATAAAATACTTTGAGGTTATTAGAATGGTTAGAATTTTCTAGGAGAACATAAGCAGGTTTCTGACGAAGACTATGGATGTGGCAGATTTTTTATTCCAGGGGCATTACTCTTACAATAGTGCTCTAATTTTTCACCTGGTCTCCTGAGGTTTGCTGCAAAGAGCACCACAACTTCAAGTCTATTACTGGCGACTTCTTGACGCCCAAAGGAAACCAAGAACATTTTAGTAGTTTCACTCCTGTGCATTGCAGGAGTCTCTCTTAACAGGTATTTTTTTTTTTTTTTGGTAGCAGGTGTGTCGAACTATTTTGGTCAAAGCATCATTTCAAAGAATAGCTTCGCAGTTGTAATTCTATTTAGTTATTTTCAAGTCTTGGACCGGAGGTGGGTTATCTTATTTGTGTAGGTTTTCCCATTCTGGTCCATTTCACTCTAGACAGGGTTCTTGCCAAATGTAATTCAGTCTCTGATTCATAAGGGACTGTGTCTCTGATTCATACGGTACTGAACTAATACAATGTGATTTTTTGTGATAAGTGAGGGGAGAAAATGTGGGGTAAAATTTCCAGTCTCTCCTACTGCTCTTTGGGAGTTTGGAATGTAAAGTTCCCTAACTGTCTTGCTCATTTTCACTACTTTCATGTCCACTGTTCATGTGGATTTTTCTTAAAATAGTGGTGATGACATCAGGCATATGCCTTTACCCTCTTCTCTGGGTCCAAAGTAGATGCGTTTGTTGTTGTTCTGTTTTTGTTTTTTATTTCAGTGAAGAGTTCCTTGCATGTGTAAAAGCATACATTTAAATAAAAAACAAGAATTTGTAGATGTTTACATGTTAGCCCTGTTCAAGAGTAAAACCAGCACAGAGGTTAACAGCAAAAAAAAAAAATTCAAAACAATTTTTAAAATGTCAGCATTGCTTGGCTTAGCTGTTCTAATACCTACTCTTCCCTACACTTGATTGTGGTTCGCGGCAATACTGTATTGTAATTTGACTGTCAGACTGCTCTGCTTCCTCTTTAATTCTTTAATGTTTAGCTGTTTACTTTCATCCTTAATTGTATGTTCTTACTTTGCTTAATCTTTTTTTCTCTTTTTCTCTTTTTCTAATTGAAAGGATGTTATATAGTGCCTGGCAACTCAACTGAAGATACTCATTAAGATGGAAAGAGTTAGAATCAGCTTGGGTGTCATGGAAATAGACTCAGTATTTCTCACTGCAGGCAATTTCAGAATCATTTAGAACATATTTCATTTTAATTAGTAGCAACTTTAGCCTTGAGAAAAAACATTATTTAGGTTTCCTTTATTTTGCTAAACAGATTGTTTACCTATGGAATCAGAATTGTATATATATGTGCAATTGTTTATATATGTATATATATATGTACACACACACACATATAAGCATGTACACAAATGTACTGTTGTTTGTACTGTGTCAATTGTATATACTTAAAAAAATAGTTGTAGCATGCCCATTTAGAGAACAGAAGGAAAATTCCTCAGATATTGCTTTAACTGGCTATTTTTTTTTTTTTTTTTTTGGTAAGGATTTCCCCACTTCCTAGACCCCACTTAGAGATAATGCCTTTAAGAATTTCTTTGAATTGGGAGAGTGCATTCTTCAGCATTTCCTTGTCTCACAGCATGGTGTCATGTTAATTCCTTTGCAGGGTCTCTGAAAGCAGCATAGAAAACTACTGCAGGAAAAATTGATAAAAGCTGTGCTGAGTGAAGCCTGTAGCCTCTTGGTGTGATGAAGTCACTGCAACGTTTTGTGTCTATTTATTTTGCTGCTATGCCTTGCAACTGATTTTGCTTGCAGACTTAGCAAGTTGAAGTTATTTAAAATGGGTCTGGAAACACCTAGATTGGTGTAGATGCAGTTATTCTTTTTTTTTTTTTTTTACACTCTTTAATTACGACTATCATCAAAACTGTGCTTTCACTGTTTCTTTTGGTGGTGGTTTAATTTGAAACTTTCAGCTTAAATTATGAACCAAGTCTCCATTTTAAAGTCCTCTTGCCTTCTGCTTTCTCTCTTCTTCCCTTTTGCCATTTTATATATGTGAACATGCCTACATGTACACAGACAAACTCAGTCAGTGAAAAATGTACAACAATTAATGAAGAGTTGATTACAGCTTTTCTTTTAGTAACCAAACTCCAAATGTTGAAACCATAATCATGTGACTGAGGAAAGAAATTGTTTCTGTTAGTATAAATATAACCTCATACTTCTGCAGGCATTCTTGTCATCGAAACTGTTTTCATAGTTGATTACCAGGACCAGAAATAGAATCCATTTTGCATTTTAATTAATGACATTCTGGATCTATCTAGGTTGGACTTCCCTCAAACCTTGATATGTTTACTGTCTAAAAGGTCTGTGTTAAGAGGGGGAGTTTATGGGTGTTATAAAGTAAAATCATTTGATTATGTGATACAGCCTTTCTTTGGTAACTGAATGAACTATATGATTAGGATGTTGGCTGAATTTTTATGTTGCTTTTCCCAATATTATTTAGCCAATATAATCCCTTTTACCATCTCTTTGAGCCCCTTTTACAGAGCACAAAGAGTTATGTGCGACTCCCATATGAGGCTTCTTAGAGGGAAGACTGTTCTTCAGCAGAGATTCAGAACTACTTCTAGCACCAGCTCTGGTAATCTACTTTGAAAGGAACTTGCAATTCAATTGGCAACTCAGGCAGATTGTATAAAATAGGAGAAATGCTTCATGAGCTGTGTTGAATACTGTATTTTTGATCTGTGCCTCCCTACTAAATTCATTTAGGACTGTCATTACTAGATCAGTTTTGCAGGGAAAGAAACATGTCCTCAGTAGCATAATAATCTATCCAGACTGTCATAAATGTTTATGTTGCAAGTTATACTTCTTAGGAGTGAGAGGGAGATGGCAGAATTTTGGAGGAGAACCAAATCACAGCCCCAAAATAATGCAAGACGAAAGGGGAACATTCTTCCTATGTTTAGCATTTAATTCTCCAGTCAGGCTGTTTGCTCTTAAGTCTGAAGAGCGAAGAAATGTAAAAACACATAATGACAGGTTTTGTGGGCTTTTTCTCTAATAGAAATCTTTAACCCTTAATTAGGCATCTGCTGACTGACCATTTGGTGTGTGTGAGCCAGCAGCCATTCTTATAGAAAGCAGACATAATGTAATACAGTAGGAATTCAGTTACTTACATCTTTCCTGTTGATCCCCCATGGGGGACCTCCTGTGAGTGTCAGAGAAGGAATGAGTGTCTGGAGACCATCAGAGACCACAGCCAGTCACAGAGAGATATCTTCAAGCCCCTTGAATTCCAGTTCAGCCCCCACCACTAACTGGCTGTGTGACTCAAATTCTGTATCTGTTACGTGAAGCTTGGACCAGATAATCCAGGGGACTGTAACCCAGCCATTAAAAATTGTGAAGTATTAATTCACTTCTATTTGCTACTAGATGAATGATTATTTCTAAGACAATTGACCCATATTAGACATTCCTGGAGGGAGTAGGCTGTACCTTCCTTTGACCCTGCAAAGCCCCCAGAACTGTGACAGTGACATGAGCATCAGTGTTACTCAGAAAAGTGTGATCATGGTACCCTTCACGAACAGGGCGAATATGTATATGATGACTGTCTGCTTATCTTGGCACATTTTGGAAAGTCTCTTGTGATTATCAAAAAGGACCTTGGCCAGGCGTGGTGGCTCATGCCTGTAAATCCCAGCACTTTGGGAGGCCGAGGTGGGCAGATCATGAGGTCAAGAGATCGAGACCATCCTGGCCAACATGGTGAAACCCTGTCTTACGAAAAATACAAAAATTAGCTGGGCATGGTGGAGCGTGCCTGTAATCCCAGCTACTCGGGAGGCTGAGGTAAGAGAATCACTTGAACCCAGGAGGCGGAGGTTGCAGTGAGCCAAGATTGCATCATTGCACTCCAGCCTGGCAACAGAGCAAGACTCCGTCTCAAAAATAAAAAATAAAAAGGGACCTTAAGGAGCAACTTACCTAATCCTCTCATTCCACAGAAGTTAAGGAAGTGATGTGACTTCCCCAGGGCTGGAGACTCACATAGCACCTGGGCAGGATGACTTTAGTGTAAGGTGCATTCATTTACTCAGAACCCTGCTCCATTCCCAGTGTGGGGCCCCTTCCATGATACACAGCTGACACTGTGCCATTCATTGTTCACAAATCTGCTTTGTGGCATCTATCTCACTGGTGTCCATTATTTCTGGGTTCATTTCATGCAGAATTACATGGCTGTACCAGTCAGAGTGAGTCATATCAAGCAAATGTTTATGGTAATTTGTTTATGCTTGTGTGGAAATGCATTTTTATGTTGAAATTCTCCTTTTCCTATAAACATTTAAAGAATTTTACAAAAACTATGCATAGTTTTTCCCCTTTGCCTAAACTATTTAAATGATCATTGACTTCTGTATAGAGGGGGTGATGTTTGTGAATTAATTCTTTCATCCATTCACTCATTTACCTGTTACTAACTGAGCACCTATTGTGTCCACGCTAATGCCAAGCAGTAGAGATCTAGTGGTGAGACAGCCAGACACATCCACTCCTCTTGAGTTCAGAGTCTACTTATACTTCATGGAGTTGGTTGTCTTTTCATTGTCAGCCAGTGTTCTATTTACTGATTCACAATTTCTCAAAGAATCTGGTTGAAAAATAGTTTGCTTGGGCAGATTTTTTTCCCTGTGGTTATTCCATTGAAAAATTCTTTTTATAGAAGGGCACCTTTGCTGTCATTGCGACATATATCTTCCAATTTTCGAAGATATTATTTTTAGCTTCTGATTTTGTGACCTGACTGAACAGAAGGGACAAATTAGCTAAACTTATTTGCACTATTGTTGTGATTCATGAAATGACAATTCGTGTCTTTGATAAAACTTACCTGTTTCCTAGAATCTTAAACTGACAGCCTGGATAGCACAGTATCCATGGAACAAATCACAGATTAAATACCACACTCCTTGGCCTTGCATATCAGGCCCATAACAGTGTACAGCCCTTGCTTCCTTGTTCTATGTCTGGTTCTGAAGTTCCATGGAATGCTCTAGGAGTACCAAAACCATTTGCAATACTCAGAAATTTACAGTGCTTTCACTTGCCTCAGTGCCTTTGCACATGCTATTTCCTTTTCTCTCTTCAGACTAAACTTTCTAAGCAAATTCGATGTCATCTCCCTTGGAAGTGTTTTGACACTTGTCATCCTTATTGACTTCTTTTGCCCAACTATCTCTGTTGTTCTGCATCCCTCAGGACCTTACAGACTGTTTGTCTACTTGTCTCTCTCTCTCTCAAACAGACTTTTTTGTTTCTTGAGGGCAGGGACTATATGTTCTGTACCTCAAGTCTTGGTTTAGTGACTGCTGTAGAGCAGATAACCAATAATCCTTGAACAAACAGATGGGAATCACCATCTAAAACCTATGGTGCTGTCATTGGCAGCTACTGCTCTATGTGGAGAGTTTAATTTTTCAAACCAATGTGACTATGAATTATACTGAGAAGGATAAAGAGATTGGCAGACATCCTGATGTAGTCCATTAGAAATTCTATTCAAACCCCCAGGAAATGTTTCTGCTTTCAAATGGGTTTCAGTAAAGTAAACAATGAAAATTTATTAAGTGTCTTCTATAAGCAAAGCATTGCATTAAGTACCAAGGAATGAAAGATTTTTTTTTTTTTTAAAAAAGCACAATTCCTGTCCTCCAGAAAGCCACAAACTAGTGAGGGTTTGTCCCATGTGTCAGTGACTGGTAATGAGGCTGACTGCTACAAACAGAGATTGTAGTCAGCTGTATACTTGCAGATAAGGCAGGGAGTAGAAAGGGCATTCTAGACAGAGGGGCTAGCTTGAGAAGGAACTTAAAGTTATGATGGTTGTGTCAGCAATCAGGTGACTTTGATAGAACAGGGGCTGGGGGGCGGGGTGGAGGGAAGGTGGAAAATGCAAGGAAAGATGAGGAACCTTGCGTGGGGAGACGGGAATGGTATCAGAAATTCTAAATGCTGTTTATTATTTTTGAAAGTTGGAGGATAGTTAATAGGGTCTGGAAAATGCCAAATGGAAATTTGTTTGGAATCTCTCCTCAGGTTTAATTAAATCAAAAGTCTGTATTCCGCAGGGAAGGAGAGCAGTTGCGCAGTACATAACTGCATAACACGTTTTTTTCTCACCCATCCCTTTTGCCCTTGAGGGTACACTTTGCCATTCAAAGTCATCACAAGGAAATGAAGCCAGGAAGTCTAACTTAAATCAATCAGTTTAGACCTGAAGGGAGTTTAGCACTGAGATCACCGAGGTGCCTGTTAACAAACTGTCCAGCGTGTGGAAAACCCCCTGGGTCTTTGGTGCTGTATTTCTACTGTAAAAATTTAGTTATTTTTTTATTTGACAATTAACTTCATGCTATTTACAAGGAATACAGTTGTTTTATGAACCAGTGAGATATGTGTGTGTAAGTTTGTTTCATGTAGGTGAAAAAGTGGCTTGGAAAATTCTGTCTGTAATAGATTCAATTCATCATCAAAATATGATTTCTGCTTGCCTTGTCCCTCCTTTCTTTTTCCTAAAAGAATGAGTGAACATATTCTTAGGGAATGGTAAGTTGGTAGGTTTTCTGCATCTTATAATTAGATCTGACCAGATGACTCTCCACCTTGAAATTAATCTAAAAAGATTGAAGAATTTGGAGGAAAATCTCTGGATATCTTGACCAGAGCATGAAAGCAAATAAATTTTGCTTGTGGAGTGAGATGATGTGGTAGAAAAGAAGCTGCATTCATTCATTCATTTATTCATTCATTTGCTCACTCCACAAGTACTTATCGATCACGTACTGTGTTTCAGGGACAAGAAACAGCAGTGGACAAAACAGTCAACTTCCTGCCTTCATGGAGCTAACACTCTGGTCAGAGTGGGAGGGGGAGACAGACAAACACGTTAGCAAATACGAAGCAAGTCAGATGGTGATCAGTGCTATGGAGGGAAAAAAGTGAAGAATGCTTTGGCTGCTATTATCTTCACATTTGGTTCTCTTTAAAGTTATTTAACTTATGCATTATGTTTAGGTTATTTTCTTCTCTCCACTCATTGTTTTTAGCTGCCTATTTTTATATTCACTTTCTGACAATTCTATGATAAACCACCATCTTGAGGGTTTTTTTCCTCCTAGATAAAAGCAGTTTTTGAAATAATTGGAGTACTGTGAACAAAAGTTATAATGAAGCATTTAGTTCTTGAATTGATTTAAAGAAAAGTACTACAGACATCAAAGCTCATTAGTATTTTTCTCAAGACTAAGGTTGTCAGAATTTAGAGGAACATGGGATGGAAATGGATCTGTCTCTCACTTGACTCTGAGAGGAGCAGTTTGGGGTGTTCTGAGAGGTTGGGAGCTTGTAGTATAGGGAACTCCAACCCCGGGAGCAGAGAAACGGTGGGATCGCCCATGAGCAGAGCTCATTCAGAGAAGAGATGGGAGTGAATTAGAAAGTGAACATGTAAAAATTGAGCAAGGAATTTCTCTTTGGGAGGAAGGGAGGTAGGGAGGATAAAACCAGTGAGATAAATGTCAGTGAATAAACAACATTTACAAAAACAAATTCTGCCCAGTATAGAACATCTGAGTGGGCCGGTTAGTGGAAATGGTGCCTCGAGATAAAAAACAATATTTAGGGATTTCCCAACATTCCCATCCTATATTTTGTGGGATCTTTAATTCAGCATCAATGTTCCATTTTACTGCAAGCAAGCCTTTAGTCAATACTTTCTACCTTGCTTCTAAAATAATTAGGATTTAAAGGAAAATGTCTCCTAGCGTTGGAGTGCCTGGGCTCTGGGGCAGACAATGTACCCACCCTTACTCTGCCACTTACTCACCTTTGGACCTTGGGCAAGTGAGCTGGTCTCCTTGTACATCATTGTCCTCAATTATAAAAATGAGATTAACTAATAACCCCTACCTCAGAGTTGTTATGAATGATAAATGAAATAGTCCATGGAGAGCCCTTAGCACAGTGCCTGCAAGACGATTGCATTATCTAACAATTGTTAACCTGTTATTACCATTACTTGTCTCTCTGGTGTTAGTGGTTTAGAGATGTTCTCATGTGTATATATGTATTTTCTCCCTTAGCAGAGCTTTTTTTTTTTTCTTCAACTTTTAAGTTCTGTGGTAATGTGCAGGATGTGCAGGTCTGTTACATAGGTAAACGTGTGCGAGGGTGGTTTGCTGCCCAGATCAACCCACCACCTGTGTATTAAGCCCAGCATCCATTAGCTCTTCTTCCTGATACTTTCCCTGCCCCCACTGACAGGCCCCAGTGTGTGTTGTTCCCCACAGTGTGTCCATATTTTCTCATCATTGAGCTCCCACTTATAAGTGAGAACACATGGTGTTTGGTTTTCTGTTCCTGCGTTAGTTTGCTGAGGATAATGGCTTCCAGCTCCATTCATGTCCTTGAGAAGGACATGTTCTTGTTCCTTTTTATGGCTGCATAGCATTCCATGGTATATATATACCACATTTCCTTTAGCCAGTCTATCTTTGATGGGCATTTAGGTTGGTTCCATGTCTTTGCTATTGTGAACAGTGCTGCAGTGAACAAATGCATGCATGTATCTTTATAATAAAATGATTCATATTTCTTTGGGTATATACCCAGTAATGGGATTGGTAGGTCAAATGGTATTTCTGGTTCTAGGTCTCTGAGGAACTGCTGCACTCTCTTCTGCAATGGCTGAAGTAATTTACACTCCCACCAACAATGTAAAAGCCGTCCATTTTCTCCACAACTTTGACAGCATCTGTTGTTGCTTGACTTTTTAGTAATCACCCTTCTGACTGGCGTGAGATGGTATTTCATTGTGGTTTTTGATTTGCATTTATCTAATGATCAGTGATGCTGAGTTTTTTTCATATGTTTGTTGGCCACATGTATGTCTTCTTTTGAAAAGTATCTGTTCATGTCCTTTGCCCACTTTTTAATTGAGTGGTTTGTTTTTTTTTTCTTGTAAATTTGTTTAAGTTCCTTGTAGACTCTGGAGATCAGACCTTTGTCAGATGGATAGATTGCAAAAATTTTCTCCCATTCTGTAGGTTGTCTATTTGCTCTGATGATAGTTTCTTTTGCTCCTCAGAAGTTTAGTTTAATTAGATCCCATTTGTCAGTTTTTGCTTTCATTGCAATTGCTTTTGGCATTTTCATATGAAATTTTGCCCATGCCTGTGTCCTGAATGGTATTGCCTAGGTTTTCTTCTAGGGTTTTTATAGTTTTGGGTTTTGCATTTAAGTCTTTAATCTATCTTGAGTTAATTTTTGTATAAGATGTAAAGAAGGAGTCCATTTTCAATTTTATGCATATGGCTAGCCAGTTCTCCCAGCACCATTTATTAAATAGGGTATTTTTTCCCCATTGCTAGTGTTTGTCAGGTTTTTTCAGAGATCAGATGGTTGTAGGGGTGTGGTCTTATTTCTGAGTTCTCTATTCTGTTCCATTGGTCTATGTGTCTGTTTTTGTACCAGTACCATGCTGTTTTGGTTACTGTAGCATTGTAGTATAGTTTGAAGTCAGGTAGTGTGATGTCTCCAGCTTTATTCTTTTTGCTTAGGATTGTCTTGGCTATTTGGGCTTTTTGGTTCCATATGAATTTAAAAAATAGTTTTTTCTAATTTTGTGAAGAATGTCAATGGTAGTTTAATGGTAATAGTATTGAATCCGTAAATTACTTTGGGCAGTATTGCCATTTTCATGATACTGGTTCTTCCTATCCATAAGCATGAGCATTGATTATTCCTATCCATTTGTTTATGTCCTCTCTTATTTCCTTGAGCAGTGGCTTGTAGTTCTCCTTGAAGTGGTCCTTCACTTCCCTTGCTAGCTCTATTCCTAGGTATTTTATTCTCTTTGTAGCAATCACTTTCTTCTTCCTGTTTGTGATTAATGATTTTAGGGTAAACCTTTTGGAGGGATCTCACTTTTTTTTATTCAGTCTCTTAGATGGTTATTATAATTTGGAATTTACTTAGATTTTAAGTCTGTATCACAGAACCTAAACAGTGGAATTGGAGGACCATGTGGCCACAAGGTCCCTGGGAGGAGGACCCACTAGTCACAGTAAGTGATATTGTGTCAGGAAAAGAGAAAAGTAAAGTGGAGGAGAAAAGGAGCAGCCTAACAGCAAATATGATCAATGTTCTTTTTCTCTGTTGCCATTCGGGAGGGTTTAGGGATGAAGGCTCCTTTTAGGTGGTGTGTAGTGTAGACAGGCTACAGCTTGCAATTTCCTGGAGGGAATAGCCAGGAGAGTGTGATTTGTATAAACAGGGGCAGGAGGCTAAGGAAGAATAGTCAGGTGCCAGTAAGTTTGTAGGAAAGATTTCTAAAAGTGAAATGCCTGGTTCACAGGGTATGTGAGTTTAAAAATTCTGATGGCTCTTACTGAATCACCATTAACAGAAGTGTGCCAGTTTACACTCTCATCAGCAATGAATCAGAATGCCTGTTTCCTCACACCTATGCCCACTAGCAAACATTTTGATCTTTGCTAATCTGCTGGGTGAAAAGTAGCATCTTATAGTTTAATTTGAGCATCTTTTCATGTGTTTACTTTGTATTGTATTTTCTTCTTCTATGAGCTAACTCTTTGTTCATGCCCTTTGCAGGCCCACTTTCAAATATTGAGTTTTGATTTTGATTTTTAGGAGGTTTTGTTTTTGTTTTTTTTTTTTTTTGTGAGACAGAGTCTCGCCCTGTCACCCAGGCTGGAGTGCCATGGCGTGATCTCGGCTCACTGCAACCTCCGCCTCCCGGGTTCAAGCGATTCTCCTGCCTCAGCCTCCTGAGTAGCTGAGATTACAGGCGCCCACCACCATGCCCATCTAATTTTTGCATTTTTAGTAGAGACGGGGTTTCACCATGTTGGTCAGGCTGGTCTCG
The DNA here is from genome assembly GCF_006542625.1 of Nomascus leucogenys. NCBI lineage: Eukaryota > Metazoa > Chordata > Mammalia > Primates > Hylobatidae > Nomascus > Nomascus leucogenys. Next base: position 67,903,051 of record NC_044390.1, read on the forward strand.
AACTGCTGACCTCTTATCTGTCCGCCTTGGCCTCCCAAAGTGCTGGGATTACAGGCGTAAGCCACCGCGCCCAGCCAGGAGCTCTTTATGTACTAGAAAAATTCACATTTCCTTATGATTTTTTTACCAAGTGTTTCCCCTTATGTTTTTATTTGTCTTTGATATTGTTTATGGTATTTGAGGCATAATAAATTTTTATATAAAGTTGTCACATGTTTCTTTTGTACTTTCTGGGTTTTGTGTAATAATCAGCAAAACCTAACCTAACTCTGAAAACTCATGCTTCCACAATTTCCTTTTGTATTTTTATGTAAATAAAATCATACTTATTTGATTCATAATTATTTTTGATTAGTAATGAAATAGAAATTCCATTTTATTTTCCCCCAACAACTACCTAGTTCTCTCCAAACATTTCATGCACGACGTGTCTTTTCCTTGCTGGCTAGGTGGTGATTCTTGAGAAAGATGATTTTTACTTGGGCCAAGGCAGGGGTGACATGGAAGGGTATCATCATCTATGAAATCCCCTTATGTAGTTAGAACTATTTTTGGAGAGTCTGCTCAGTTTTCTTGACTTCCAGTTTGTTGCAGTTCCACACTGGTTAATCACTCTAGTTTTATGAATTTTAATATATGATATGGCTAGCCTCACCCCTATTACTCTTTTGTTCCAGGATTTTTTTTGATCTTCCTACATGTTTATTTTTCTGAATAAACTTTAGAAATTGTCTCATTCTAAAAAACAATCATGTTTTGGGGAAAGGGTTAAATTAAATTTATAGCTTAATCTAGGGAGAATTTTTTTTAACTTTAAAGTTCAGGGGTACAAGTGTGGGTTTGTTACACAGGTAAATGTGTGTCAGGGTGGTTTGTGACACAGATCAACCCATCACCTGGGTATTAAGCCCAGCATCCGTTAGCTATTCTTCTTGATGCTTTCCCTCTACCCCTGCCCTGAAAGGCCCCAGTGTGTGTTGTTCCTCATAGTGTGTCCATGAGTTCTTATCATTCAGCTCCCACTTATAAGTGAGAACACATGATGTTTGGTTTTCTGTTCCTGCGTTAGTTTGCTGAGAATAATGGCTTCCAGCTCCATCCATGTCCATCCATATCCCTGCAAAGGACATGATCTTGTTCCTTTTTATGGCTGCATAATATTCCATGGTGTATATGTACCACATTTTCTTTAGCCAGTCTGTCATTGATAAGCATTTAGGTTGATTTCATATCTTTACTATTGTGAATAGTGATTCAGTGAACATTCACGTGCATGTATCTTTATGGTAGAATGATTTATATTCCTCTGGGTATATACCCAGTAATGGGATTGCTGGATTGAATGGTATTTCTGTCTTTAGGTCTTTGAGGAATCGCCACACTGTCTTCCATAATGTCTGAACTGATTTGCACTCCCATCAACAGTGTATAAGCGTTCCTTTTTCTCCACAACCTCACAAGCATCCTTTATTTTTTGACTTCTTAATAATAGCCATTCTGACTGGTGTGAGATGGTGTCTCATTTGATTTGCATTTATCTAATGATCAGTGATGTTGAGCTTTGTTTCATATCATTGTTGCCACATGCATGTCTTTTGAAAAGTGTCTGTTCATGTCCTTTGCCCACTTTTTAATGGAGGTGTTTTACTTGTAAATTTGTTTAAGTTTCTTATAGAAGCTAGATATAGACCTTTGCCAGATGTATAGTTTGCAAAAATTTGGGAGAATTTTTTATGATGCTGACCCAACCTGTCCCCACACAGGATATATGTTCCCATTTATTCAGATCTTCTTTTATGAATCTCCGTTAGTTAATGTTTTAAGGTATTCTTCCTATATATCTTGGCACAGTATTTTTTAAAACATTATTTGCCATGGTTTACAAGTACTTGTTTAGTCTTCACATATTTCCAGAAGTATTGAGGAGTGAAAAAGAAATGGAAGTGTTTCTTTGACACTGTAAAATAGATTACCTGGGGAAAAATATTGAAACTTTGCATAAGTAAATGTGATTGATTCATTTTTTCTTTTATCTTTTCTGACTCTATATTTCGAATTGTTGATCTAACTATAAAAACATATTTGTTTTAAATTTGCAATTGAATTTAATAAGTGTTTTTTACACCCACAAATTCAAAGCACCAATTGCTGAGATTCTTTTGCAAAGTGTTCCATATCATTGTCTTATATTAATTCATTTGACTTAATTAATTAGCTCATTGAGCACTTAATGAACACTTACTATAGACCAAATGTTAGAAATATGAAGACTAATAAGACATGATCCCTTTCACTGAAAGGTTTGCTGTTTACTCAGAGATTGAATGAAATGATGAAAAATGATGAAAACAAAGAATTATAATAATATAAGGTAATGTGCTTTACACTCTGGGAGGCCAAGGCAGGTGGATCTGGATCACTTGAGGCCAGGAGTTCCAGACCTGCCTGGCCAACGTGGCAAAACCCCATCTCTACTAAAAATACAAAAATTAGCCAGGTGTGGTGGCATGCACCTGTAATCCCAGCTACTCTGGAGGCTGAGGCAGGAGAATTGCTTGAACCCAGGAGGCTGAGATTGCAACAGCAGAGATCGCCCCACTGCACTCCAACCTGGGCGACAGAGCAAGATTCTGTCTCAAAAAAAAAAAAAAAAAAAAAAAAAAAGGTAATGTGCTTTCATGAAAATATGTGTAAAGCAGGGTTGGAACATGGAGTCGGAGAGCCTCAAGCTGTCCTGGGGCAATCAAAGAAGGCTTTACTGAGCAAGCAGCATCTGAACTGAAACCATTTAGATGAGTTGCTGCCAGGTGGGCAGATCAGGGGAGGCTTCTCCAGACAGAGAAACTAGCAAGTGCAAAGGCACTGGGGCATGAATCAGCTACAAGTTATTCAGTCTCTGGGGCTTAGGAGATTAGGCTTAGCCAGTAGGCAGCTGCCAGATCTCAAAGGCTTTATATGACATGCACAAGAGGTTGTACTATATTCTGTAGGCACTGGAGAAAATTGTGAGCAAGAAAAGGTCAGATTGTAGACTATGTAACTCTGGTAGCCATATGGAGAGCAAATTAGAAGGGTATGGGTATAACATCAGGGATACTAGTATGGAGATTATAACAATGTGCCCAGTTAGAGACTCTTTTCTCTTAAACTAGGACAGTGACATTAGGAATGACAGAGAGCCCCTAGGTAAGATTTATTCATTCAACAATTATTTATTAGAATCACCTGTATGCTAGGTTTTGTGCTGGATGCTAGGCAAGCCTCAGTGTGCAAGATAGATATGCTCCTTGCTCCCAAAGATATCCCATTCAAATGGGAAGAGCCTGATAAGGTGATGTGTAAGTTGACATGTTAAGCAGTGGTATATGACGAAGCAGAATACAGCAGGATGGAAGGGAAAGGGAAGGTGGTTAGGAGTATGCTGATCAGAATAGTCCTCTGGGCAAGGTGATGTTTGATCAGGACCTGAGCTGGGGAGGGAGGGAGGGTATGAGCCAGGGAAATGGTGTCCAAGCAGAGGGAAATGGTGTCCAAAAGAGAAATGGTGTCCAAGCAGAGGGAACAGCCAGTGCAGAGGCCCTGAGAAGGGACTGTGCTCGGCATGGTTAAGGAATAATGAGGAGGCCAAAAGGGCTAGAGCAGAGTGGTGGAGGCGGTGGCTTAAGTATTTAGATTTTATCCAGAATGAGATGGGGAGCCAGGGCATTATTTTGCATACAGCAGTAGCATGATTTGACTGGCAGCCTTTAAAAGGATCTCGCCTGCTGCTGTGTGGAGAATAGAGGGAGTCAGGGTGTAAGTAGGTCAGTTACAAGGCTGGTGCAGAGGTCCGGAAAGGGAGGTGAAGATGGACCAGAATAGTGATTCTGGAGGTGGTGAGAGGTGGTAGAACTATGGATCTGTCTTGAACCTGGTACTGGAAGGATACAGGAAAGTGTGCATAGGAAGTAAAATGGATAAGTGTAGATTAGATAACTAACTGTAGACATACAATATTTTAAAGGGAGATGAGGGAAGAATAGCCACGGAGGGTCACTTTAGCAAGAGCAGTCCATATGGTCAATATGATGAGTGCACCATCATGAACTTTTGCAGGCTAAACTTTTATTATTTGTATACTTGTGAGCCACACTGGATTGTGTGACATGATTAAATAGAGAATTTCTGAAATTGCCTCTGGAAGGATGTGTTAAATAGGGTCAATCAGAAGTACGTAAATGCTGTCTACTCTTGAGCAATAAAATTTATAGAAGCCACACCTAAATTTAGCTTTAAGCAATTTCGGAGCCTGAGAATCTTCAGGAAATAGTAATCAAAGCCCTGATAATACAAGAAATTAACATCCTTGTTGGACTGACATGGGAGAGGAATAATTTGGGGGGTCACAGAAAAGGACTCACAGATCATAGATCTTGGGAATGTGGGGTCAATGAATTAAATACGGCTGAAAATTATAAATTACCTCACATACCCAATTGCTTTTAGCTAAAATCAAGAGAAGGGGCTTTCTAAAGCCTAGATACTTTTTTCCATTAGCAAAGGGTTATAAAATGTTCTGGAGACTTGAGTCAGGCTAGTTACCTTATCTTTGGAAGATATTCTTGAGTGATGCAGTGCTATCAGTTTCAAATAAGTATATTTTTGTAAATCAGGTGATGTTATGTAATGAAACTGACATTTGTAAAAGTTTTTTATGGATCCCAGCCAGGTGCCCCTTTTGTGGGACCCTGACTTTTGAAGGATTTTGGGCTGCTTATAGGGATTCAGAGTTCCCCTGCAAAATTCATGTTGGAAACCATACCCACAGTCTGCGCCAGTCACTGTGGACTGGATACATTTCCACAGTGTGAGATGAAATCAGAACTGAATGAGAGTGGCCACTGTTCTCTTGGCCATACCTGACCAAAGGTTCTAGTTTGACACAGATTATTATTCTTTAGTTAACTGTACAGTAAACCATGCACAGTCCTCATTGTAATTAGGTGGGTTCATTCTTTCTTAATTTTACCTGCTGTTGTTGTCATAAGTCACAAAGTTAAATAACTCTTCAGTTATTATTGTAGCCAGAGTGATGGATAAGATAGACTCCCCTAAACCATGGTAGTCGATGTAAAGCTTTTCTTCTCTTGCCCCCATAGTTAGCACTAACTGGCCCCTGTTTTGTATGACCTTATACAGGCTTATGTCATAGTGCTAATGATATACCATGTGTGTGTACACATATGCACATACCTACTCACATATACACATACACACACATATGTGTACATACACACACACGTGTAATTCCTCTTCTCTCCCCCACAGACTGTAGTAGGCACTTTGAATCATGAATCATTCTTATTTTCCTTTTAATTATTAACACTTAGCTCAGCATCTGGCATAAAGTAGGAGCTCAAAACATGGTTGTTGATTGAAATCTAGAACTGGGTTTTGCATTTTCTTGTTATTGCTTTGTTGTTGTTCTGTTGATTAAGTAATTCTATACCTAGTTTAGGTTTAATTGCTTTAGAGACCCTGATGATTGTGCCTTGTGTTCTTGGTCACTTGATTTTATGTGACAGTCTTCAGCATATTCATGACTCCAAGCTTTACAAAATAGGCAATATTTTATAGGGAAGTAGCTCTGTTGCCTTTCTGGATGTAGAAGCAGCATGAGATTATAGGATAAAACTCCAGTATGTATGTATTTATGTATATATATATTACCTTATTCATACATAATAATGTGTATACATACAAAATAATATGAAGTAAAAGTAGATCAGAAGTAAAGAAGAGGTGGGAACAAAATGAAAGCAGGAATACAATTAAATTGCATGTCAGAATAACTTATATGTAAGATACAGAGGCCACCTTTAAAGGCTTTAAGCTTTCAATCAGCCAGAGGGAAAAGAACAGGCTTATGGGGGTAAAGATAAACCATTTGCTCAGGATGATTTTAACCATACTCTTAGCACCAACATCAGACAAGAATTTCTCCCAGGAGTCCCCATGAAGAGTACACTGTGTTTTGTTATGAAAATCATCAAGCTTTGCAAGGCTGATTCTCATAAGATACTTTTGTGTTAATAGCATTGCCTCAAGGCAAAATTTTGTAAAAACAATCGGCAAGTTTCTGTTTAGGAATCAGTTCTCTGCTGGTCAGTTTGACCCGGGGATATGAAAAGTGGGTGGACTACTTGTCTTTAAGCAATCTTTCCTGTGTATTGTTTATCTCAAATAAAGCCTTGAAAATTGTTTTTTAACATTGAACTTGAAGTGGCATTACTCTTCAGCAAATAAGGGCCTACAGTGTAGCTACTATGCTGTGTAGCTAGTTAAGGAGAGACCTGGCGTCCTAGCAGTGTCAAATGAAAGCTGGTGTTAGCATCCGTGTGAGGAAGCTGACTTGCCTAGCAAAGACATTTACCTGAATAGCAGGTTGCCCTCCTTATTTCCAAGGGAAGCATGGGAGAACCAAGCAGCTCAGCCAGGATTATGCATAGAAAATTGTTTGGACCCACGTTATTGCTCAGACAAATGGGTGATCCTCTCCAAGGGCTTTAAATAGGTCCTTTTGGGGCAGGGAACCCAGACACTTAGCAAAGTACAGAAGGTTTGAAGGGAATGAATTCCCAGAGTCTGGATTGTATGCTCAGTCTCATTTCTCACCTTCCCATTTACAATCCCTCTTTTTCCATTTTAGCAAAGCAAGGCATCCTTCTTATCCATCTCAAATCTTACTATAGTGCATTGTGCAGGGGTGTAAAAACAGCCTGGGCACCAAACAGAGCAGCAATTGGAAATATTTCTTTGCAGAGAAGTATGGTAGTGTGAACAATAAAAGACTTTCCAATATAAACATATGCTACATTGGGATAAAACTCTGTGGGGAAGTGGGCTGGATATGAGTTAAAGGAGAAAAACTAGCGATGTAAATTTTCCAACTGATAAAAAGGAGCTTGAGCTTGGTCAGATATCTTAAAAATGGTTGAACGTGGGATATGACAGTTGTGTTTTAAAACTTCAATGTTTATGTATGCCATAAATTATATTCTTTGTAATCCTATAAGCTTATGATGAAGTCAACTTAAAACTTCACTGAGTTGGGGCAGATCTTCAGAAGGGGATACATAGCTTTTTGTTTTGTTCTGTTTTGAATCTTTGGGCCATGCATGAGCAAACATGTTTGAAGACCACTCATCTACTGCATGTAATATGGCTCTCAATCAGTTCTCTAGCTCTTGCATCGACCTCAAGTGTTAGGTCAGCCTCTAGCTATAACTCCCCTCCCTGTTCTTACCACTACTTTATATATACTTTAATATAAGTCTAACAGATTGCATCCATGATTCCTCTCCCAAATAGGAAGATCTTTAATTCTCGAAAACGGTATACTATATACTCTTTAGTTTCCAGGAATTTTTTTGTGGTGCCTTATGTAAAGGCAAACTTTAAAAAAATTATTGAGATATAATTTACATATCATATAATTCACTCATTTCAAGTATAGAATTCAATAAGTTATAGTAAGTTTACCAAGTCGTGAAGTCATCATCATAAATCAGTTTTAGAACATTTTTGTCACCCCAATATGATTTATCATGCCCATTTATGTGAATGTTCCTATGTTTTTCTAATATTTAAGGGGCTACAAGTTCATATGACAACATGTGTAGAGAGCAGTAAGGATAGGGGAAAACAAGAGGGGCAGGGCCAGAATTTTATCATTTATGGAAGCATGAGTGCTAGCGCCTTCTATTTTTATTTTTAAAAAACCACTCTGATGTTCTTCTCTAGTCCTTATATGTTTTTATTGATATAAATGTAACAAGATGTTAAGGCAGGACTCTGTCTATCTCAGTTTTGGCTAAGATCCCAATGGCCAAGAATACTAGATTAGGTTCCCCCATATCAGTTACCCATTTAGAACATAAGAAACGTTGTATGGGAGTTAGTTATTGTCTGCTTCATAATATGTATGAGGTTGATGTTGGGGCCCTGGTGAATATGGGGGTGGGAGAAGGGTACTCCATCTTCACTTCAAACCAAGTGAAAGGAATCCTTATTGAGCTCGACATTATCCCCTCATGGGAGTTTGGGGACATGAGGTTCACCTGAACCTGTGGAAGTCTGTGACGAGAGCTGCCACTAAGAACAAAGTGGGAGAGGAGGCTGCAGGGAGATGGCTGCAAGTTGGTGGGACCAAGATGTGTGAGATTTTATCATGGATCAGGTGGATGCTCTGGGGTCATTTTAACTTTGGAATGCACTCAAGAGGGATGCCTGGAGGGAATGGGGAGAAACAGAGAGACAGAGGGCATGAGCAAGTGCATAAGTGATGGTAGGGGGAATGGTTATCAGTTACCTAACTATTCTGGATACGTAAGAATGTAGTGCTTAGAGATTAGACAAAAAAATGACCCATTTGCCATTTGGCCATCTGGGAGACATTATTGTATAGTCTTGAAATCTGATAAACCTGAATTTAAATCTCTCCCTGACCCTCAGCAAGTTACTTTATTTTTCTGAGCTTTCAGAGTTGTCATGGCCAGTATTTGTTGTAATGATATAATCATTGACTTTGACAAGTCCTGGAACTTGCCTTTCAAAGTATTTTTGATATTTGACACTGATTGATGAGTAGATAAATATGAATATTCTATATAGACAACATCTATGATCTAGCTAGCGATCTAAAAGTCATTGTTAGGTACCATAAGCATGTAACATATAACATTCAATATTTTGCAAAACCCATGGTATTTCATTTACTATACTGCCATTTACTTTCTTAGTTGGATTACATAGGTGATAAATTTATACAAGCCTGTTTTCATATACTTGTGTGTGAAAATGATTGTATATAAATGGTAATTCTGATTTTCTCTAGAATACAATTCAGATTTACCAGCCTTCAAATAATATTATTTTAGATACTATTGTTAATACATAATATTTTTATTTAGCAAATAACTTTACGTGTGTTTGTGTGTGTGTGTGTGTGTGTGTGTGTGTGTGAATTTATGCATGTGTATTTTTTCCAGCCAACATAAAAGTCTTTTGAGGACAAAATTGAGTATTTGCCATCACAAAACTATAAATAACTTAAAAATTTGGCATATTTAAATATTGCAATAAGCAATAATACTTTTATCTATTTATGCAACTTGTGTACAGAAACAGATCTTGTAGATTAGATGGTAGGATCTATGGAGTGAAGTTTGATAAACTTTTTTTTTTTATTAACTTTTAAAGAGAATGAAGTTAATTTTTAAAACCTCTTAAACTCAACTCTTAATTCTTCTTAATAGTGTTCTTTAATTTTTTAAATTGTGTTCCCAAAGCATTTAAAATATATAACTATCGTAGTACTAAATGCATGGCATAGTATTATTTCATTAATTCATTAATTTATTTAAAATGACTGTAGTGAACTCATACGGTACAATCTCTGTCCTTATGGAATCTAGAGTTCAGTGGGATAGACACATGAATAATATATAATTACAAATTATGATCACCGTTATGAATTACAGGCAAATGGCATGAGAGAATAACTGTGGAAGCATAATTTAATTGGAGAGAAGGCTTCTCTGATGAAATATCTGAAAGATGAGTGGTCCATTATCAGTCAAGAATGGGTCAAAGGATATTTCAGATAGTGGGAACAGCATATTACAAAGGCCCTGTGGTAGGAAGGAGTATGAAATATTTAAGGAAGAGGCAAGGAGTGGATATAGAGGCCTCATTTAGGAGGCTTTGGGAATAATTCATTCTGGAAATGAGGTAAACTGGACACTAGATTAGACTAAAATAAGTTAGTGGCAGTACAGTTAGAAGTGAGTGGATTTTAAGAAATAGTAGAAATTAGAGTCAATAGGACTTCAACTGTTTATAAAGGAGAAAGGTGAAGGTGTTGATAAATAAGGCTATTTGTAAAGGTGGATGGTTTGGATTCTTAGCACATTGTACTGTGATTGTTATAGCATACTTTATCTTCTGTGAACATTGCAAGGAAATTTCTGCACTTATTTTCAAGTTTTGATATGTATATTTTTACAATACTATTCACTTTTCTAAACTTTTCATTTGTAAGTTTCTTATAATTGAGAATTGTTTTCTCTTTCTTTGGTATATGTCCAGAGTTCTTAGCCCTCTAAATTCAGTTGTTGTTGAGTAAATTTTATTTTTTAGAAAAACAGAGATTAGAACATCTGATTTCAAATATTTAAAAAACTTGGCTATTTATCTAGTGGGGAATGACTTAGGAACAGGTTTCTTAAATGCAGAGATTTGAAATACCAATTTGCCTTTGGGTCACTATTTTGTAGGAACGTGAGAAGTTATAAAATTCAATGAGCAATATGATTAGGCATTTATATAATTCCTTCAGTATATACTATATAGATCTTTCAACATATATATTAAAAGATTAAAAAATGCTTATCTGGCTCTGGGGTATACTTGTAAAACTTGCCTATTTGGTAAGGTTAAAACAGGCATGCATTAGTTTATATTCTAGCTGTATCTATGGTATATTAATAATATAACTGGTTTCCAGCAGACACAGCCTAGGCTTAGCCTAGTTAGAACCTAGTTAGGTCTTCTTGGGTTTGGATATGATTTGAGATATTGAAAAGAAAATAATTGAGAAGATTCAAAGCTGTATTCTAATGAAGCTATATGCAGGTTTACTAAACAGCCAACTTAGCCATTTATCTAAAAAAAAATATATGTAAAATGTGGGTTTTACTGTAATATAATTACCGTGTCTCCTTACCAAAGGATGGGAAAACTTTATAGCCATGAGTGACAGAAAGAAACTTTATTGTCCAATTGTTGGATTCCATGTTTATGTCTGCTAAACTGGTCATTGATTTTCATACTGTGAACTTTCTTAACATTGCCAGGTATACAGTTAGAAGCCCTCTTATCCTAAATGCTTAGGACTAATTTTGTTGGTCAGTGGAAAAAGATGGTTAAATGAGGGAATAGTTAAAACAATATGATACATGCATTTCTTGAACAATTTATTTTAACCTAAAACAAAAATTAATTTGCTAATATTTTGATGTGGGGCTAAGGGTTTTTCTTCAAGCAATAATTCATTATCTTTTTTTGTTTTACATTTTCTTTTTTGCATAAGCATGCCTGGAATTCATTACCTATAAGGACACAGACACTTGTGAAAACAATCCTAGTGCAGAATTCATCCAACTTTAATGAATCATGTAGTATTTCGTGATTTCCCTTATTATTATTATTACTTATTATTGAATGTATGACTCAGCCTTATAAAGTGTTTCCTAAGCTTTTAGCTTATTTTTAAAATAGAAACACCAACTTTCTTTTTACATTTACATTTCATTGGTTTACATGGTATTTAATTAAAATTATGTAGTTACAATAACAAGTATGAGTGGCATAAAAAGGTTTGGAAATGAGCACAAGTAATTCTTGTTAAACCCTACAATTTAAAAAAAGTGAAGGGAAATGGACAATTGTGCTAAAGATTAGACAACTTAAGCTATGAGGCTTGGTGAGCTGTGGGTATCAGTCTTTATGTTTAATAAAGGGGATGGAGATTGTTGGCTAAGTTGAGGTCAAGTAACAGAGCCCCCTTTTTGTGCTGGTTTCAGCCCATTACCCTTCAACTTTATTCACTAAATCAGATAGTTATAGTGCTGCTTAGAATAGCTCCTGATATTAAATAGTGTCAATAGTAATACTTTAGCAGTCAGCTCTGAGCTTCATCATTATAAACTAGATAAATAATTAAAACAAATAATAATAGAATATTTAATGGGAGAAATAGGCACTGTTGAGAGAACAGTCTAAGATTCAGATCATTTAGCTCTATGCCTAGGGATGCCTTACTCTAGGTTTGTGACATTGAATAAATTGCTAAACCTTTCTGGATTCAGCTTCCAAGTCTACAGGCTGGTAGTTCTCAACAAATCGTGATTTTGCCTCCCAGAGAACATTTGACAATATCTGGAGATATTTTTGATTGTCATAATCTGGGGAATGTTCCTGATATTTGGTGGCTAGAGGCCAGCACTACTGCTAAGATCCTGCAATACACAGGACAGGTCCTAACAAGAAAGAATTATCAGTTCAAAATTTTTATAGTGCTAAAACTGAGGATTCCTGGGCTAGCTAATTTATGATGGTCTCTTCCTCTTCCCTATGTATCTATCATTCTCAAACTTAGGCTGACAATATATATATGTGTGTATATATATGTATGTGTGTATATATATATATATACACATATATATATTTCTATTTTAAATAACCTGAGTAATGACATTAGATGAATTTTGTTGTCCAGTAGGTCTTTAAAATCTGCAATAATAATGTCTTACATAACATAAACAGAGAAGAATAAATATAGCCAAAATTTACTACTCTGTACTTTTTCTAATTCAGCATTCCCAAATGTAAGTTAAATATAACCGTAGAAAACCCACAGTAGATTAAAATATTTGTTCTTTCAGTGGAGGTACAGTTTACCAATGCTGTCAGGTAGATTGGTACCAGCAATATATATAGGAAAGGGGAAAAGCTATGTAATGTTGGAGAGCTTAAATATTATAATTCAGTTGAAAACTATATTTCAGCTAATAGCAACTTTGAGATTTATATGTGTATATCCCTATGATTTAAAGTAAGATTCATCAGTGGTATGAAAATGATATTTTAGTGTGCTCAGTTTTATGACTTGAGACCAGTTCAAAACAAGCATCACCGCTAGTATAATTCTAAGTTATTTTGGAAGAAATGTATATTTTAAAATTCTTGGTGGTAATTAGTGATGATGGCTTCGCTGCTCTATACTTTTATATGAAATAAAGGTTGACTTAAAGAACCTGAGAACAGGTTTCAAAAGTAACAGCATAGATACCAGTCACATTTTTTCTGAGTTTTTAATTCATTGACAAAAACGTTTTTTTAAAAACTGTGATGAAAGCATGCGAGACTTGAGGTGGCTGTAGAAGGAGAAACTGAGTAGATTCCTCTTATTGTCGTTTCCTCTCCCTATTTCTCCTTCTCTGTTTTGCTTACTCCAACTCCATGCACCCTTGAATCACCATGAATGGTGCCCAAGTTGAAGTCCAAATCAAGTTCCTTAGTTGGTGGGGCCATGTCTTATTTGTCTTTTGATCCCTGGTATCTGACATGTAGAGTCTCTTAAGTAAACTCTCTGCCCTTGACTTTTCTGCATATTTTAAGCTCTGTCTTTGGGTTCTTCCCTTCCTCTATTTCCCTTTTTTCTGCTTCTCCTCTCCCTTCCTTCCAGTTTAGTTTGGCATTTATAGCTTTTGTGGTTGTGTGGCTACTTTTCGTCTAACATTTCTAGATGTTTAGAGCAAAAGGGGGGCCCTCCCATCTGACCTCAGCCTACCACATTGTTGGAATCCATTCATTCTTCAACCTATTAAAATCTTACTCCATTTTATTACCAAAGAAACTCTTTCAAACAGTTAATTTATGATTCTCCTGGTTTTATTTTTACCCCATTCACCCCAGCAAGAGAATTGGCTTCTCAAAAAAAAAAAAAATGCCCTTCTTTCCCTACCTGATTATTATGTAGCATGAGAATTGACAGAGCACAAGCAGGGAATGATTACAAAACATTTCTAAAAACTCTGTGTTGAAATGTATTTGTGGCATTACTGTCTCAAGGAAAGCCAAATGCATGCCTCAGAATTGAGAAAAATGTAAGTCGGCAAGCTTATCTCTAACTCCCCGTGATAAAATAAATTGAGTGTTTTAGAGCTGTCAGTAGTACTTGTGCAGTTCTTTCTCTACTGCTATGTCAATTATTATTTCCTCCCTCAAAACAAAATGAGTGCATAGGCAAAAGGTAAGCCAGCAGTTGAGATTCTGAACTACCTCCACCAGTGGGTTTCACCCGAAAGTGTCTCCTGAAGGCCTATTCATCCTGGGTTTGCAATGCTGGGTTGCAGCGTTAATCATTTTTTCATATGCTGATGAGGAAAATGATAAAGTGATGGAGGCTGCTCTTCCTTCTGCTTTGTCATCCTGACCCTGATTGTGCTGGGTGGACTTTCTCATTAACAATGCAAAGTCTGGTGATTTGCACTGTGCTCAGCTGGGCATCATTTCTTGTATCTTATTTTTATTGGTCAGCATTATAGCTAGTTGTTGGAACTGATTTTCCTTGCACTCTCTGTTTGGCCATGCCACGGCCAGCACACTTTTGAATGAAAGTGCTGATGGTTGTTGGAACTAAAAGGACATTCCTATATTTTGGATTGGCTCACCAATTCACCTGTTGATGCCCTGGAGGTAATTTTCACTTGCTTTATTTATAGAAATGGCTTACACAGTGTAGTCATGTCTACTCAGTTGCCATATGGTACCCTAATATGCCACCAAATGGTAATCAAAACTTAGTAGTAAATTTTCAGGAACTAATAAAACGACTGTGATGAAGGAGCTTCATTTGGGATTGTAGATGAGTGGCTGGAGCAATGAGGAAGGCCTTGCCTTTCTCTTAGTGCTATTAGTTAGACAGAAGTTTTTAAACAGGTATGCCCAGAATAGTACTTAATTTTTTAAACTATAAAAGCAATATGTGGTTATTATTAAAAAATCGATTTAGAATGGAAGAATAAAAATAAAATGACTCAGTTCATTTCTCTGCTATCCCAATACCAGTCTTAGAGAATATGCTTTCAGGTAATCATAGAGACAGAGAAAGAATAGAGATGGAGACAGAGTCACCTATGTGAGGTTAAAAAATATAAATTTATCATAATGTATATGATTTTCCAACTTACTGTTCTCAATGAATTTGTCTTGAAGAGTGTTATGTGTCAGGATATATAGGTCCACCTCATTCTTCATAGCAGCGGTGTGGTACTCCAGACCACAGATGCAACATGCCGTAATTTAGGTAAGCCTTCCGTTATTGATAAACATAAGGTTATTGCCAGTGTTTTACAGTTATAAACAGCAGAACATTTTCGTACATATATCTTATAGTATGTAGGCTGATATTGCTGTAGTATTAACACTTAGTAATGGAACTGATCATTCCACAGTTAGGCATATTTTAAATTTTGATGGATATTTGCAAATTGCCCCTCCCCAAAGACACTATATGAAAGTGCTCATTTCCTCCACATCCCCATCAATGCCCAGTCCTTTTCTTGATGGAAAAACAGTTTCGGGCATCTTTATAATGTTTTGGTCCAAAGCTCCCATCCTGACCACACTCACCAAATAGAATCCTACTTTACTCTATGGACAGAACAGAAGAAATTAAAATAAAATAAAAACAACAAGAAACAGCTCAAGAGATGTGGATCTTTTGAGCAGCTTAACCAAAACCTAAACAAGGCAAATAAAGTGACCCTTTGTTATCAGCAAAGGCCTCTGCTTCCTCTGTGCTGCTGAGCCACAGTCAGCTAGGCTGGGTCATGTGGAGAACTACTCAACAAAGCTGGATTTCCTTGACCAGTCAGCAAGTAGAAGGTTTTTCTCCACTTCTTTCCCCAAAGTCCCAACCCGAGTCTAACTACAATTTGAAGAAAATCAAGAGCTCCAGTGTACAAGTGACAGAGACCATTTGTTTTAAGACTTAGCAGTCACCCTGTTCAGATCTTCTTAAGGGAGACAGCAGCTCCTGGACCTGGCCACAAGAGTGTGAGAAAGATGGTGGAAGAGAGAAAGCTGTACATACACACGCACATGCACACATGCACAGGGTGAGACAGAAAGGCAGGAGGCAAATTGTTTCCAAAGAAATCCAAAACAATAGGTAAAGAGGATGGAAAAGAGAGAATGGTAACTGGGCATTACCTTAACCACTGGGAGGAGAACAAAAGTTAAGTCTTAAATCTGATCAGCCATGGCTTATTACTTGATAAGGTGAGGTGAGGAGGGGAAGATGGTAGAATAAACTTGACCTTCCAGTAGGAATCAATAAAAATTGTATTAGATGTTCCCCTTATCTTTGGGGCTCTTGTCTTACTCTTACTTCCTTTGTGGTAACTTTAGGTTTCTCATGTTTCTTTTCCTTGACATTGCAAAATTTGATATATTTCCATTTGTTTGTTATTTCTTTTCAGATCTCACCATTTGCTACATTTTGCTTTGTGTAGTATTTTCATTCTCGTTCTGCATTATTTGCTTTAAAACAACATATACACTAAAGAAATGTAACCTCAACCTTTTCATTCAAGTGTGTATTTCTGAAAAAAAAAATCAGATATTTACAGATAATGAATAACACCACGGAAGTTGTTTTATGCTGCAACTGTACTTAGGTTCAATGTCATATTTGCCACCTTCTCCCTGTGTTATGTAAATATTCCATTTATTGCAGGCATAAAAATACCACCTTTCACTGTACTTTATGAGGAAATGGCGGCCAAATGACTTTTTTTATAGTTTAAAATTCATTTACTTATATATATGGCAAATTCTAAGGCAAGCCAACTCAAATCTGTGCCAAATTCAGGAAGAAAAGGATTATCACAAGAAATAATAAGTGGATTATCACAAGAAAGAAAAGGATTGGTAAAATATCTGTTATTTCATTTACAGGTAGAAGGCCACCCCTTTTTGTCATTTAAATGCTAAATTTTCTTCTCCTTTTTCATACCTTTCATTTTCCTTCTTGCTTTGTTTTTGCATACAAGAGAGTTGGGTCATATATTGCTGCTATCTTTCACTTTTACATAAAAGATAGAAATCTGGGAAATTGCAAAAGGCTTTACAGTCTTTCCTTAGACTAAAATCACAAGCCAGATGTTTTAAAACAATTTTGTATTAAACAATTTTAAAACTACTATTTGTATAAGCCAGTAAATCTATTTTTTTTCATAAATGTCCTATCGTGTTTTTCTCCCCATTGGGCACTTGGATTGGAACTACAAACCACAGTCTTCAAATAATTGTTAAATCTGAACAAGCTATGTCTTGTAGTTTGTGATGACTCTGTAGGTAGCCACTGCAATAAAATCTATTTGGAGAAGGAGCTATTGTCTATGCACAATGTGTATTTGATGAAATGGGTAGGCAATTACAGTTCACAAAAACACATACTGTATTAGAATAGTTCACATATAGCAAAGATAATTAGATTTTTCCTACAGTAACCAGTCAGCCAATAGGAGTAAAAATGCTACAAATCTTATTTATAAAAAGTGCCATTAAAAGATAATCCCTTCTAATGTTGCTTGAGCATTTTTCTGGATATGAGCAGGCAGATGAGTAATAGAAAAATAACACTGACGTAAAAATTAAGCCTAGGAGATTCCTGAGTTTGTTTTGTGGAACTTGGAGCTTTTGAGGCTCTGTCAGGAGACCACTGGAGACAAGAGTACTGGATTAGAAGCGGGAAGACCTGGTGCTTGACCTGACTGTACTGTCAGTCAGTCATGTGACTCATCCCCCAAGTCTCACACTTCTCATTTTCAAAGAGAAGAACCCTGTACTGCAGAGTAAGGGATCAATAAATGTTTGTTGAATGAATAAAAGAATGAACAAAGATTTTAAAGATTCCTTTCCAAGATTCTGAAATTCCACTAGGAACCTGAACAAGCAATAAAAAGACAGCATTGCAAATTAAAAACAAACAAACAAAAAAAACTTCAGCCAAACATTCTATTTAGTTTTAATTTGTAGATATACAGATTTTCTAAATATCAGTTTTCCTCAAATGGGCTTAAGGTGACTTCCGGACTCAGGGTACAGTGTCACATTAACTGGTTTAGCGAGAGTGTTGTATTCTACAGAAATGTGACTCTGAATAATGCCAGTTTGTCGCAGATGGGGATGAAATCAGATTTTCTCCAAAACACCCAAATGTGTGATGCATAAAGCAACATTGGCAGCCAGTGGGGAAGATCTTATCAATGAAGTACACAAAGCTCTGAATGTTTACTTCGCAGAGGAAATGGCTTCACAGACCGGAAAATTTAAGTTGTCATAGAAACTCCCATGCTATATATTTTTTTTTAATTTGAATATTGGCAGATTAAGAGGACTCAGTGACAAAGGAGCTATATTACAAATATTGAAACTGAGTGTGCTGGTTTTATTTTTTAACTTAATTGATATCTATTTTCAAAAGGACTTTTAATATCTAGAAGGGCAAAAGTATTTCATGCAAATTGTGCATAGATTTCTGTTGAAAAACAATATGGCATTGAAACTTTTTGTTATAAAATGGTGTGTTTTCTCCTATTTATTTCTTATCATAAATCATCTTTTTACCATGGTATCATCAAAATAACTTCACTGGCATCAATTAGTAACATAGGAAGCAATATATCCCAACTGTCTACATTTTTATTCCAACTCTTTTACTTAAGGAATCTGATAGTAGCTGCTATTGGTTTAGGAAGGAAAATTAATAATTAGTTTCACAATCTACTTAAAGTCAAACATTTAAGAAAACAAACAAATACTGAATCCCTTAACTATCTGGAGAGCTAATATTTATTGAGGGACTGCTCTGGGCCTCGCTGTGCTAGATTCTGTATGTACATGATTTCATTTGGTCCTTCAACTACTCTGAAATATAAATTATTTCATTTCTTGGTATGTAAGGTGAGACTAAGAAACATAACGTGATGCTCAGTAAAAAGGAAAATCTGGAATTTAAACCTTATGGACATCCAAAATGGCACCACACTGCCTCATGTCATATAATTAACTAGACACAAATGTCTAAGGAGCAGAACAGACATTTTATGATAGAAAGACATAACTGATTCTGTAGTAAGAAGAACTAGGAAGATGTCCAGGCCTCACATATGACGGCCCCTTCTGGACCAAGTTAGACCTTGAGTTAGTCTTCAGTAACTAGCATCCCAGCTTGATGTGAAAATTTGGAACACTTAATTATGGACATTAACGTATTTACACATAATTAACACTAATACCATTTTGGTAAATGATTAAAAATATTCCTGCATATATCTTCAGCTTTTACAAAGGGAATTATGTGATTCTGGGTTTTCAATTATACACAACCTATTGACTGGACATTTTCTAATGTTTCCATGGAGCATTTAAGTGTTACTATGTATAATATGTTAGCTATTAATTTTTAAATAAAAAGTTTAAATTGCACAAAATTACTTTATTATAGACGCTGTTGCCAAAATCAGCTGGCTTGGGAATGCACATCACTGAGGAATTTGCACCAATCGAATCATTAGACAGAGAAATGTAATTATTATAACTCAGCCAAGCTCTTATTATGGGCAAGTTAGTTGCACTGTTCTCAGCTCTGTTGTGGTTGATGTGGTATTTTATAATGAACATAGATTAGTGGGAAAGGAGCAATATTTATAAGCAAAAGACAGTGTAACAGAGTGAAAAATTGAAATATGAAAAATTATGAAAGGCAGAAACATTTCAGAAAGCAGATTTTCTGAAATTGTGTTTAAAGACAGATAAATAAATATGTTTGAAGGTTGAATTGAGAAAAAAAGATAGGAAAATGATCATTGCTCACAGAAAAAGATTCACTAAGCTTATTCTTTTGATGTGATATAATAGTGATTTGATGGATGCAGCTAATAAAATGTCTACAAAAGCCCAGTGGTATCCGTTAATATTGATACATTGAGTTTCACTAACCTTATTCATGGATTTATTATTTCTAACACCTTCTGTGTTTTTCTTTTTGTATTTGGTCAATACCAACGCATTGGGTGCTGTCCATGGTACTGGACCAGCGTTGCTTGCTAGGGCCTGGTGTTTGGGAGATTCTAGGGGTGGTTTCCTCCTCCCAACTGCAATGCCCTGTTCCTTTATCTTACACTGTGCTTGAATTGTAAATGCAACATGTGAATTTATTAGTAACGTTTCTAGTTACTGTAGTTTCTAAGTATGAGATCTCAGTGGAGATCTCCAAACTTAACCTGGCTAAAACTGAGCTTCTATTTTTCTCCAAACCAGTTCCTCCTGCAGTCTCTTCCATCTCCGTCAATGGCAACTACATCCTTTGTTACTGAGGCTGGAATCTTCTTACAATCCTTGACTCCACTCTTTTTTTCACATCCCACATCTGTCAGGTCTGCTTTTAAAATATATTCAGAATCCAACCAGTTTTCACCACCTCACTGTGGCCATCCTTGTGTGAGCCCCCATCATCTCTCCCTGTAATGGGCTTCTAACTGGCCGTCCTACTTATGTCCTTCTACTTCCCCAGGCCCACTTTTAAAGCCTGTTCTCTATATAGTAACCAGAGTAGTCTTGTAAAACATGTCAGGTCCTATTACTCCCTTGCTGAAAATCCTCTGATGGCTTTCTGCTTTAGTCAGATAGTAAAAGACAAAGTCCTTATAATGGCTCTGACATCATCTGGCCTTCTTGACTCTTCCTCATGTACCCTATTTCAGCCACACAGGCCCTTTTGATGATCCTTGAACACACCCAATTATGTTTTTGCTTTAAGACCTTTGTACTCGCTATTCCCTGTGCCAATACAGATCTTCCATCATTATATGCATAGCTAATGTCCTCACTTTCTTCAGATTTTTATTTAAAATTCTCTTTTTCATTGATATTTTTCCTGGTCTTTCTATTTAAACTTGTTAAAAAGAAAGAAATACCCCCCCCATAACAGCTTATATTTTAAATTAAATGTATCGTTGTTTTTCTTTTTATCGCTCTAAGATGTTGGTTCAATGAAAGTAGGAATTTTGTTTTTTTTCTGTTTTGTCTACTGCTATGCCTAGAATAATGCCTGCATAGTAGTAGCTCAATAAATATTTGTCAGCTGACTAAATGAATGGAATTGTTAACAGATGAATGATTTTAGGGGAAGTAAATGTCAATATTTGTTGATATAAATATATATTAGATTATAATCATTTATCAGATTATTATTTTAGATAATAAAAGCGTTTTTAGCATTGCTTGATTTATGGTTAGGATTCTGTATTTGGAGGTGCTAAAATGGGTAAGAAGTCCAGCCATTGCAGATGCAGAGGACTTTAGCTGAAGCTCTAGAGCTGTTGGGGTCCCCAGGAAAAAGCTCACATGAGATCCCCTGATACTACGCTTCTGGCCTTCATTATTCACCCCCACTTCTAACATATATATGTTGGGTGGAAGCTTAAGGTTTTCAGTGGTGTGGGGCTACGATGGGTGTCCCTTCACACCATTTCAAATGGATAGGGGTAAGTTATATCTAGAGTCTTAGTTCCAGAAACAAGGTTGTGATACATACTCCTGTTAAAAAAAATTTGTTTTGATTAATGTGCACCAGCCACTAGGGGGTGCTAGACACTCATATTCAGAGTAGGGTCCACTGTCTCACTGGGCTTGGCAAGAAGTCTGGTCTACCTACCTTCAGACCATTTCATTATTTGTATTCTTTTTAGCCTTTTGTGTAAAACTAACATTAATTTAATTTTCCTCCATTCCTCCTTTTTCCAGCACATTCCCCAATTGGAGAGGGGTATTTTGGAGGCATCTTGGTTCTTGCTTTTAGGAACTGTGTTTAATCATGGAAACCTCATTCCTGTTTTCCAAGTGGCAGTGACTCATGCGGGGAGAGTCAAGGCCCTGGGTCCCTGCTAGTGCTTTCCCCATCCGTTAGCATTTCTTCACTTTGCTAAAAAGCGTAAAAGTCTTTTCAGTGATTCTGCCTGTGGGTGTTGGAAAAAGATTTTAAGAAAAATGATTTTCAAAATGACTAGTATTTACACGTATGAGTCCCTATCGTGTAATTTCATGCCACTTTAGGAAAATAACAGCCCATGCGGTGCCACCTTATTCTTTATATTTTTTATACGTGATTGATTGTAAAGGCAATGAGGATACCAGTATCCATTGCCAGGAGGTAAGCAGGAATCAGATAAAAGCAAAGGGTGGAAGGTGGAGATAGAAATACCTATACGAATAACATTCTTCTTCTCTCCAACTTCATATAGCTTATCAAATCCTTAATTTAGCTTTGGGAGGCTGGTGGATCACTTGAGGTCAGGAGTTTGAGACCAGCCTGGCCAACATGATGAAACCCCATCTCTACTAAAAATACAAAAAATTTAGCTGGGCATGGTGGCATGTGCCTATAATTCCAGCTACTTGGGAAGCTGAGGCACGAGAATCACTTGAACCCAGGAGGTGGAGGTTGCAGTGAGTCGAGATTGTGCCACTGCACTCCAGCCTGGGCAGCAGAGTGAGACTGTGTCTTTAAAAAAAAAAATCTTAATTTAAACTTTGGTCTTAGGATGAAATACCCTTATAGTGTGCTCTGCTGTTAGAGATTCATGTGGGAAAAACATATATCTTGGTTTCTTTAAATAAATTAGTAGATGGAAAAGCTGAATCGACATATGTTATCATATAAAGGAGTTAAAATCATGTTCTTTGGTGTGAATAGACCTTGGTTTGAAACTAAACTCTGCTGCTTATTAGGTGGGTAACTTCAGAGAAATTACTTTTTAACTCTCAATCCTCAGTTTTCTTGTCCATTAAATGAGTTTAATAACTTCTATCCCATAAAGTTATTGTGAAGGTTCCTGGGAAATACGTATATACATATTTAATAACCATCAGCACAAACAATGGCATGCAATAGTTGCTCCATAGAAGTTAATACCTTTCCACTTTCATGGCAAGACTTTTAACCTAGCTGTTAGATGATCTCAGATCTCAGTCCTAGTGGAAGAATTTGAACTGGACTTTTTCCTCCCTTAACATAGTACAATGTGTATGTAAATCACTAGTAGGAATTCTGTCATTAGAATTTTTAAAGTGTAAGTTAAAGTTAATATTTTGCTTTATGAATAAGATATTTTTGTTACTTCTGGGTGGATGTCAAGGAAGAAATCAGTACAAGATAATCCCTTAATATTTCCTTTAAACGTATGTTTGTAGTATTATGCCTGATTGCAATAGCATGGACAAAATCAATTAAAATATAGTGAGCTGCACACAAAACCTTATATGAAATTCTTTCCTTGGCTTGATAAATGCCAAGACCTAATTCTTTGTGAAGTGGGTGCCATAGCTTTCAGTGACATTAATATCAGTCATGTAAAATCATTGTTCCTCCAGCATATTTTTATGGGTCTCAGAGGTCATGTGTTCACAGTTTGTGTAAGAACCAGCATTGTGGTGGAGTGGTGACAGGATTGCATTGAAATCTTGGCTCTTCTACTCAATAATTGTGTGATCTTGAACAAGTATGTTAATCTGTTTGAGATACAGCTCTTACACATATAAAGAGTAGGACTGTAGTCATTATGTCTATTGCATATCATTGTATTGGCGCTTAAGTGAAAGAATATACATGAAAGCAGTTTATGAGCTCTCAAGTGTTCTCCAAATGGGAGATGGTTTCTCATTGCCACATTTCTGGCTGCTGCTTTCACTTGTCAAACCACATTCCTGAAGCAACACAGGTTGCTGTTAAAGGGAGAATATTTAAGGGTCCCAAGATACTGTAGGAAAGCCATCTTTCCTTCTTTCTTTTCTAAATGGCAGCAGTAAGAGGTCTGTGAGATGGGAAAACAGAGGATTAATTAGGGGATGATTCTACATTTGCCTAAGAAGATGAATGATGTTTAATGTGCTTTGAGAATTAGGCAGTCCTCAGGAGTCCATTTTATTTTTCTACTTGAGTGTTTCAGTGTATTCGTTGAGTAGGACCTAGACAGATTATTTTACCTTATCCCAACATGCCTTTCTCTTTACTTTGGGTAAGCCCAAAGTGTAGGTTCTGTCATCACAGACCATCAGCCCTCTGCTCTTACAGCAGATAAACTGCCCTGGGACTGCTTCTTGGGTAATAATGGACATCACATGGGCCATCCAGCCACTCTCTGTTGGCTCTTATGTCATCCTTCCTGCTCAGACAGGGATTTCATACCAGATACTTCTCCTGCCATCATTGTGATCCAGCTGCTGAGATAATGATTCTTACATTTTATTTCATTACTCTAGCATATTTATAAGAAATGGTTAATTTGACTTGAGTTTATCAGTGACCGTACTGTGAGCTCACTTTTAGCTTAAGTATCCACTTTGAGCACAAAAGTCTGGATTTTTTTAAGTTAATTTCTCTTTTAATGAGTATACCATAAGCTCTTATAAATATTATATAGAAATCTGTCTCTTTTGGAAAGTAGGCTAGACCCATTCCTCAGTGACTAGCATAAAAATCTATTTCTGCCTCACTAAGAGTTTAACATATTTGTACCTTTTATAATGCCTTGTAACTTGGCTAAACATGCCATTTTGAACTGATATTTAAAACTGTATAAAGATACTGTGGTTATTGATAAAAGTACTTGATAGAAAATGCTGTGACATTTAAAATTGTCAGGCTGTACTGGATGACTTTTCCTTGAGGTTGTTTCAGACACTCCACAGTCGACATTTAGTTTAGTTGCTATTCCTGGTGGCACGTGTCTTGCATGGGCCTCATGAGTATGTTGACACTTGCGTATTGTGCATTTAAGAAGTACCTGGAGAGGACTCCTCCCCCATCAAAAAGTTTTCTCCATCAGTTTTCTTATAGACGTTTGCTACAATTCCAGGTTAATTCCTTTTGATTTTCTGTTTTTGAACAGGTTATTTCATGAGTGAAGTCACTCAATGAGTATTTCTTGTGTTCCTATTATATAACAAGTCCCGTAAAGGTTCTATAGTCAATCACTTCCACCTGTGGAAAAATAATTAGCTTGTTTGGTTGGGGATAGGGAGAAAGAAAACAATTTGGGGAGGGCACTGGGCTCCTGAGTGTGGTAACACAAGGCTGGTGGAGAGGAAAAGAGTGTATGAAACTTTGACTGTAGGAGATGTTTAATATGTATTTATTACATAAAATGTATTAAACTTGTGGTTCTAGCTTCATTAGGTTGTGATAAGGTGGAAGGGCCAGTGTCCTGAGTGTCAGAAAACATGGGTTTTGCATGGCTACCCCTGCCACCCAGCCACTTAGCTGTGACCCTTTGAACAAGCCATTTCACTCTTCTGGGCTGTGACTTCTTTATTAGTAGAGTGATAGAGTGGGACTAGATGATTTCTAAAATTCCAGACTCTTCTGATTTTTTTCCTGAAGCGTGCCACTTGCATTTTAATGAAAATATTGATTGTTAATATTTATTGAGAAGTAAAAATGTACCATCTTTATTCCCATATTCCAAATGATTCCATTTGTAAGTTAACAATCCCCAAATCTGTTCTGGTGTCAGAGCCAGGGTTTGAACTGAGATCCACCAGTTTCAGGTATGCACATGTTTATGCAACACAGCCTCCAGAATGAAGGCTGATGAAGACAGGGAAGCTCATTCCCCACCCTCTAATCCTCTGTGTAAGCTTTGCAGATCACTCTGGAAGAGTCCAGCTGTCATGAAAGAACACAGATGACTTTTTAAGAATATTTATGTAGTCTTATATTTCAGAGTACCTGAGAGGCCCTTTAAGGTCCTAAATTATTTTTTGTTCTATACAGGAATCCTTTCTGTAAAACCCATGACTAAAACTGTCTCTGCTAAAGGGTGGGTATTTGCAGGTGTTGGGGTGAGTTGACAAAAAAACAAAACAATAGTTTCTGTGAAAATGCATGTTAAAGAGAATTAGCAGTAGGTGAACATATGTTTCCTTAAATAACCCAACACCCCAATCCACCTAGAACTGATGACATTTGCTAGTTTTTACCCATCATCTCAGGAGTCATTCTGGTTTCTCAGAAACGTGTAAAGTATCTGCTTAGGGAAATATTATTTTATGTTGCTGATGTTGGGAGCATCTACTTTAGTTGAGGAATAGTCAGCTAATAGTTCTTTTCCTTGCTGTGCTTTTGCTTACGTATTTGTTCAGACCTGCTCCTTAATGATTTCGGCTGGCCACCTGCCATGTCAAAATCACTTTCCTCTCAAGATGTGTGGAACCAGTTTTATCTGAACACAATGGAAAGGAACTCACCATTTTGAGCTACATATGGTCTTAAAGATACCATCTTAAATAAAGAGAAAGTGAAGAAAACATGATTTCAATCATTGCTTTCTTTCCCAGAGCCACTTTGTCCACCTCTAATATATTAAGTGTTCATTTTCTGCTAACACTTTAAACACTTAAACTCAATGAATATTTCAACTCTTGTGTAAGGAATTGGTTTTTATGCTTTCTAGCAGATGGATTGCCTGAGACTGACACTTCTGACCAAGTAAAATAAGCATATTTAAAATGCTCTGTAGCTTATTTTTGCAATGTATTTGTGAACACTAGAACTTCCATATGGAAGGGACTTGGGGAGAGGATGCACACAGTTTGAAAAACTATTCAGGAACTGTAGAGGGTAATGAAAATGAAAAAAATGTAACTTATGGCCTCCAATCTATTTTTTCAAAAAGTAATTAAAAACTGAAAAGCAAAAGAATAATTACTTCTTAAGTTTAATACCCCCATTCTAACACCTGATATAATCATTAGGGTTTGATGCAGCTCAAGATAAACATTGTACGAAAAGAGTAATATACAAATGGATGATATTGTCATTCACATGCGTAAATAGATTAGCTTACTATTTTAGAGCACTGATTCACTAATTTATATTCAAATTTGTGTTTCTTACCCAATTCATGTTTCTAGCCTCAGTTCGATTCCTGAGTCATAGTCAGGATGAATAGTCATAGCCCGAAGATTTAAATTTAGATGTTCTACCATTTACTACCTCATAATTAATCTGAAGTTTTATTCACCACCCCTCCAATAAAGAGGTTCTTCTGTTAGTCATTTGATCTTCTATCTCAGTCTTGCTTACACTCCCTTGAAACCACACTTTGATCTTGTCTCAAATCTAAGCTCCACCTCTGTCTTACTAGTTGTGGGTTCTTGAGGTAGGTGTCTAGCAGAGTGTCTGGCTCATAGCAGGAGATTTTAAAGTATTGTTTCTTTTTTCCTTGCCTCAGAGCCTCATCCTTCTCCACCCATCCAGATGATCCTGTTCATTATTCAAAGACTAGATCTGATCACTTCTCTTACGTGGACCCCATGGGACTTGCATTCTTCTCTGAACCAAATAAGGAAACTTATTTGTCCCTTAATAAATACTCTGATGTATTATTTTCTTTCTCATGTTGTATCATTGGAGTTCTTTGGATACAAGCAATAGAAAGAATTTGGCTGACATGGGTAAAGAGAGAACCTTTTGGGAGGGCTAAGGTAGCTCACTTGATTGACCAGAGTCTGGAGAACCAAGCTTGGAATGGATGGGAAGCAAGGAGGTATCACATGGGTGAGGGATGAGGAATCTGGTGAACAGTCTCATAACAGGAGCAGTTGTTGAGCAAGCCACCACCACCGAGGTGAATGAACTCCAACTGCTTCTTCCACTGTTGTGGCAATTGCTTAGGGTACAAATAAGAAGAGACTGTGATGGTCTCAGCCCAGCTACACCAGGGCAGTTAGTGGAAGGATCTGCCCTTTTGACTGCCCTAGTAGGAGGCCAGGCACCTGAACTTATTATCCCCAAAGACTTCACATAGCAGGAGACAGAGAAGCCCCTGAAAAGAAATCTGGATGTTGTTACGAAGGAGAAACTGAATTGCAGTGGCCAGACCACCAAAATGTTCCCTACCATTTTTACCCTTCAAACTCTGGAAATTTTCATTTCCTGAAGAACATAGATTATAATTATGCTAGGTTTTGGAGTTCCTAAAGTTTATATATTCATGACATATTTATTAATCCCTTAATATACATGTACCAACATTTATCTGAGGTGCTGTGTATATAGCAGTGTATACATAAACATTCCTGTCTTCCTGGAGCTTGTATTTTGGTGGCAAGGTGAGGCAGACGATAAGCAAGATGAGAAAAATGCAGGTTGTATTAGTGATGTGTGATGGAGGAAAAGATGACATGGCAGGGCAATAGAAAATGCTATGGTATATGACTTGAAGTTTTAAAAAGTGATTGGAGAAGGTCTCACTAACTAAGGAGGGGACATTTTAACAAAAACTGATGGATGTGAGGAAGCTAGCAATGCAGATATATTAGGGAAGAGTGATCAAGGCAAAGGGAATGGCAAATGCAAACACAGGTGCATGTGTTCCTCCGGCACGTTAAGGACCAGCCTAGAGGTCATTGCAGCTGGAGTGGAATGAAGGAGAAGGAAAGTAGCGGGAGATGAGATCAGAAATGTAGGAGGGAACCAGACTACCATAGATGCGACACCTGAACAAGATGTGTCCTCTGCTTCCAATGGCCTTGTGGTCTAAGAGGAGGTGCAGATGTGAGAGGACGTACTTCAGTACATTGCAGCAAGCACCAAAATTAGGCAGAGGGTGCAGGCTAACTGCACCCAGGCAGGAGGACGGGCCTGGTTAGATCTCTACTTGTCTGTGAGCTCTTTGAGGGAGTGATGTATCTTCTTCATTTTGCGTCCTGGGTGGCTTGAAGAGTGCCTGGCCTATACCTTTTGTATATATTTTTGAATTCACTTTGAGTGGTTGAATTACAGATAGAGTGGGCATAGTATGTGCAGAGGAGCAGGATTTTCCTTAATCACAGACAGAAGAGGCTTAGGGAAAGAGATTAAGGAAAATAGGAAAGCCACAGAGGATTGAAAAGCCAAGAGTTGAATCTCTGCAGTCTTTTCTCTACTCGGCACTTTTTCTGTCCTTGGCATCATTGCTTTGATGTTGTAAAGTATTGGCCACATAAACCTACTATAAAGGTTTTTAAAGAGGTAAGCGTAATTTCTATATTAGTTTCATGATCTGCAACATCAAGGTAGTTGATTATTTTACTGCAATTTAGGGGTTTGATTTACTGACTTATTTGTGCTGTTTTTTCCCCCATGTGGACGGTTTTGTGCTTGTCTTTATACTTTTCTCTACAGGGTACTCAAGGAACACCAAAATGTAAAATGGAACCACACCATTGTATAGCAGCTGTAGACAGATATCAGTGAGGCTGATAATTTGGATTTTTCTGTTGCAACTGCTACTGCCATCTAGTATTATCTAATACTGAGTGGCTCCTTCCATGATGGCTTCTTGAATTGTGAAATGGAAATTTGGTACCCTTATGTAACCAAGCACTTACATTATTTAATTAAGCAAAGTGCTACATGAATCAACAAAACAACACAAGCTGAATATCAGGAAAACACATTTCAATTAGTGACAGCAGGACCAGTGCCTGAAGGCCCTATTCATTGGGTAGAAAATATGACAATGACAGGGGAAAATGCAAATTCATTTATTATAATATTCTGTGTGCTGAACTGCTAAACTAATATTTATTAGTAATCTTAGAGTCAGTAGTCTTTGCATATACATTTTACTTCCTTTCCTTTATATTTCATTTATCAATAAGTTTTTGGAGTCTCCATGGGTGAAAATGTTGATCTGTTAAGGATTTAGAATATCTGGTGAAAGTTTGCCTGGGCTCAGAAGCTTATTAATCTGTTTGAAAAATATACGTCTGCCACTGTACTAGGCATTAAGCATACAAAAATGAATAAAATATGAAGTCTTTTATATATATATTTTTTATTAACTTTAAGTTCTAGGGTACATGTGCACAACGTGCAGGTTTGTTACATATGTATACATGTGCCATGTTGGTGTGCTGCACCCATTAACTCGTCATTTACATTAGGTATATCTCCTAATGCTATTCCTCCCCGCCCCCCCACCCCACAACAGGCCCCGGTGTGTGATGTTCCCCTTCCTGCATGTTTAAGCTCTTTCTGAACAAGAGAGAAGCCACAAACTATCACACAGTGTGATACGGACTGTGATATAGAATATCTGGGAGTACTTTTTGCATTTCTCTGATGGCCAGTGATGATGAGCATTTTTTCATGTATCTTTTGGCTGCATAAATGTCTTCTTTTGAGAAGTGTCTGTTCAAAACCACAATGAGATACCATCTCATACCAGTTAGAATGGCGATCATTAAAAAGTCAGGAAACAACAGGTGCTGGAGAGGATGCGGAGAAATAGGAACACTTTTACACTGTTGGTGGGACTGTAAACTAGTTCAACCATTGTGGAAGTCAGTGTGGTGATTCCTCAGGGATCTTGAACTAGAAATACCCTTTGACCCAGCAATCCCATTACTGGGTATATACCCAAAAGGATTATAAATCATGCTGCTATAAAGACACATGCACATGTATGTTTATTGCGGCACTATTCACAATAGCAAAGACTTGGAACCAACCCAAAGGTCCAACAATGATAGACTGGATTAAGAAAATGTGGCACATATACACCATGGAATACTATGCAGCCATAAAAAATGATGAGTTCATGTCCTTTGTAGGGACATGGATGAAGCTGGAAATCATCATTCTCAGCAAACTATCGCAAGGACAAAAAACCAAACACCACGTGTTCTCACTCATAGGTGGGAATTGAACAATGAGAACACATGGACACAGGAAGGGGAACGTCACACACCGGGGCCTGTTGTGGGGTGGGGGGAGGGGGGAGGGATAGCATTAGGAGATATACCTAATGTAAATGACAAGTTACTGGGGGCAGCACACCAACATGGCACATGTATACATATGTAACTAACCTGCATGTTGTGCACATGTACCCTAAAACTTAAAGTATAATAATAATAAAAAGAATATCTGGGAGTACTTTGAGAACCTACAGGAAAGAGGAGGTCTTCTAATGAGGTCATAGGTGATGCTTCCAAGGGAGTTTTTGTTCAAATGGAGGAAAAGGAAAAGGGATTCTAGGTGAAGGGAATAGGATGACCCAAGGTCTAGGAGTTTGAAAATCATGACACTTGAAGAAATGCACACAAGAATGCTGGGCTGAGGGATTTGCATTTGCCCCATAGGTAGTGAGGAGCCAGGAGAGATACGTGATATTCCAGGTTCCTGTGGCTGAACCATCCAGGTGAAGACACCACAGTACAGTAAGAGTCTTAACTTTGACTGCAGGTCTAGAACTCACAAGGGAAGCTGGCTTGATAACATCCCCAAAGGAGAGAATTTACATTGAAAGAGAGGAAGGCTGATGACAAGACATTAGAGAAAAGCAATATTTTAATGGGTAGGTTGAAGAAATGATATCAGAGAAGCCAGACTTTGCCTTGTGTTTGGAACAGGCCTGCAAGTAGATGCCTTTATAGTAAAAGATAAACAACAATAAATGAAATGCTTTTATTGTTAATAAAAATGTTGATGATGATGACAATGATAGTCGTAGCTAATACTTATTGAGCACCTACTCTGTACTAGGCACAGCTCTAAGAATTTTTCATTTAATCCTACAACAACCATATGAGATAAATAGTACTGTTATAATATCATTTTCATTTGACAGATAAGGAAACCAAGATGCAGAGGCTTTAAAGTCAGTTGTCCAAGGTCACACAGCTAATAAGCAATAGGTTTAGGACTTCAACAGTCTTGCTTCAGAGTTTACACTCCCTATCTGCTATCGTATATTTTAAATAGTCTAACAACTGTTTGGGAGATGTCTCATCAACATTGCTGTCTCGACTGGGTGCAGTGATTCACACCTGTAATCCCAGCACATTGGGAGGCTGAGGCAGGAGGATTGCTTGAGCCCAGGAGTTTGAGACCAGCCTGAGCAACATAGTGAGACCCCTTCTGTTAAATAACAATTAAATTAAAAACCTCTCTCTCCCTGGGAGTTCAAGATTTCAGTGAGCTATGATTGGACCACTGCACTCCAGTCTGGGTGGCTGAGGAAGACCTTGTCTCCAAAAAAAAAAAAAGCTCGCTCATACCCAAAGTGAGGTCAATAAAGGTTTGAGTGGTCAAAGTCACATAAAGGTAGAGCTCCAACAGATTATTTTTCTTTAGATTTTCAAGTCAGCATGAGGTTGTCTGATACAAACATCATAGAATCATAGATGTCATAGTTAAGTGGTTCTATTTCTCAGAAAGCCCCCTTTCTTCTTGTAACTGCCCCTTCATTTTTAACAGACCAGCTTAGCCTGATCAGCATGAGTGAGCCTTGACTATTCAATATTCCACAGGCCCCTACAGGGCCTGTTGGTAGCCATGGTAAGGGGCATAGTGGACTTGCTGATCCTTGTGATTATTGAGTTTGAATTTAAAATGCACATGGCTGAGGTTGGTGATAGTGAAAGTGAGAAGATACAGCAGCATGAATCCAGGAGGTGGAGGTTGCAGTGAGCCGAGATTGCTTCATTACACTCCAGCCTGGATGACAGAGTGAGACTCCGTCAAAAAAAAAAAAGATATAGCAGCAGGTGGTAAGTCTTGCAAAAGATTGTAAAGAGCATGGACGAAAACTGCGTGGGGGTATGGGGTGCCACCTTGGCAGGAGTTGACTGAGCCTCAAGGTTTGTTTGGTTTTTGATGATTCTAAGCTGACAATCTCATAGGGAAAAAGAGTAAGAGTGCACATTCAGTCTAAAACCAAAATATACTCACTATCAGCATAACAGGAATACAGAATAAGGAGAAGTCCACAGGGCCTGGAAAAGTCAGAAAAGACTTTGTCAAGGGAAAGAGATTACAACTGGATAGGTGGAGGAGAAGGTAACTTGATCAAAAATGTGCTGTGGGAATACATATGGTAAAAACAAAAGATAAGGAGACTGGCCCAAGCATCAGGTCAGATGTGTGAAGAGGAAGGTGGGAAATAAAGTTTCATAAATAAAGTGAGGTCAGATTTTATGGGGCCTTCAAAGGAGTTTGATGTTTTAGCCATGGGAAAAATGGAGCAGGTGGGAATGCTTGAACTAGGAATTAATGATGAAAGAGGTATTTGAAGTTCATTAATCCTAATATGCTGGATTGCAGAGAGACTGCAGGTAGGAAGGGCAGTTAGAAAACTGTAATTATCAAGTGTTTGAGATGGGTTAAAGCCTGAAGGAAGATATGGATGGAGGATTGAGAAGCAAGGAGCAAGTCCAATGGTCAGTATAGTTAGATGAAACAGAAGGGAGGCTAAAAGCAGGTTCCCTATCTTGCCTTGAGGATTAGAAGACAGAGGACATCACCAATGAGGTACTTAGGAAGATAAGCCTATTTTCATTATTAGTTAGAATACTATTTTTTTTCTGAATTGATTCTCCTAAGAATTTTATACTATATTGTTTTCAAGATGTGCATCATTCTGTCTTTGAGATCAGGATGCATCTTATACTTCTGCTGGCCAGGCCATAATTGTGATATCATTGCTTTTGATTGTGGACTTGTACCAGAACTTACAGAATGGGGGCCAGTGGCTCAGAAGAAAATCTCGGAGATAATATGTGATCTCTCTTTGAGGAGATGCTGTAGTACCTCCCTCTTGATGGCAGAGAGAATGATTTTGTGTGGAGAAGCACAGAAACTGAAAACACCAAGTCACAGTTTATTTAGTAGATTCCAACTGCAAATAAAGTTTAGGGATACCTTAACCAATTTATTTCTTTGTAATGTAGGTACAAGAATATATATTACAAAAAACAATCTGGGCAAATTTAAAAGCATGTTTTAATAAAGATAAAATAAAAATTTTAAGTGATAAAGTATTCTTTCATAGTTTAATTGGCCTTTTTTTCATTCGCAGTACATATGGCAATGGCGTATCTTATAATCAGTGGCATTTTTAAATAAATAAGGTAAAATATCCAGGACCCACTGCTTGTTTGAAATTTGCTTGCTGGAGTTAAGAGAAATGAACATTTTAAAGATTTGTTTTTCCTTTAGACAGAACCTTATTTCATTTGTGAAGGCTGACTGGACTTCAATGCTGCCCACTAGTTAATTTAGTGCGGCAAAAAATAAGAATTCTGTGTCTGGGCTTCACAGTCTGCAAAAATGAATGCATTATTGTAAAATGTGCACTAATCTAAAAAGTGTATTGCCTTCCTAGAAGTCTGAGTAATGTCTTACACACATAATCACACTGCCCGTCTTCATATGGACATGAGTCCTATAGTGCTTGAGAAATGGAAATTATTTGACTGCATCAGCCAGTACATTGTACTTCTGGTTATTTTGAATTTTTCTAATCAGGTGCTGCTGAGGCTGTGGCCTTTTCCCCACCTCCTCCCTCATACATATATATGAGTGGTGTGTTCAGTGAATTTTTCTGACATGCAAAAGAAGTCCTTAAACCAATAATAATAATAATAATAATAAAATAATAATAATAATAATAAAGGGACCACTGGCTTAGAAAACATTAGTTACCCATTCTCTTTCCTTCTCAGGGAGGAATGACTTCAGCGCCATTAACAATCTGTGTCTTTCGGTCTCAGTTTGAACTTGCCCAGTTTGAAACAGCTTTTTGCACTACTAGATTGGTTTTTGTAAATGTTGAAAGTCCTTAATTACAAATTAAATCTTGATCCTGTAACTTGGTAGTAATCATACTATCTATATATAACTTTACGATTTTCAGAGGACTTTCTTTATTGAGGGCAGTGTGAAGCAGGAAGGGCAGGCATTGTGCCACTTTACAGTTAGGGAAACTGAGACACAGAGTAAATGACTTGTTTGGGTCATAGCAGTTAGTAGTAAATGTCAGAGGAGGGATGAAACCTAGATTGGGTGACTCCTTGTTCAGTGCTCTTTTATTTTTACTTCTCCTGTTCGTATTGAATTGTTTCAGAGGTTGGAATTAGGAACCAAATAAACCTATATCCCATTTTCGGAGTCACAGTCCCTCAGACATGTGAAGGCAGCAATCATGAGTTGTTATTTGTTTTCCAGCCAAACATATCTCATTTCCAGACTGTAGTAACATAGAGACCCCCTCAAAGGTCCCTGATGTGACAGAGGTAAAGACATTTACATTAGAGTCAGAGGTCAGCTTTCTTACCTGTGAATTGGCCAAAGGCATCTATTAGGCTATGGAATGTTAATTATTTCCTGCATTTGTCTTTGGCTAGCCTTCTCTAAATGCACCATAAATCACCTGAAAAACTACCAAATCATGTTGTTTTTGAGTTAGGTCACCAGCCCTCTTTTAGGCATGCCTGGAACATTGGTTGACAAAATCCAACGAAATGACCACCTCTTTTTCTCTAGCCAGTGAGTCTTAATAGGAGGTGAGCAATGGGAACACCTTTAAAAAAAGATGCCTGTGCCTCATCATATAGTTACTGAACCAGAAATGAGGGGAGAAGAGCTCAAAGATGGATATGATGATGGTAAACACACTTGGGAAATTCTAATGTATCCCTGAGATACCACTGTCATACTACTAAAGCCTAAAATGACATTTAAAAAAATGCTACCACCTATTTTTATTGGCTCATACAAATATTGTCATCATTTGATATTGTCATGACATCCCCCAAAATTATAACTGACCCAGGTCTCCCTACTCATGTACATATTCATTCATTCGTTCATTCATTCAACAAGTATTCATTGAATACCTGGTACGGTGGATAAAGTAGTGAATAAGACAAAGTCTATATCCCATAGAGCTCGTATTCTAATGGGTAAGAAGGCAACAAATAAATAAGCAGAAACATCTCTTAGGTAGTGGTAAATGCTACAAAGAAAGATGAAGCTGGGTGAGGAGATATAGAATAATGAATAGGGGGTTGCAAGCTACTTAAACAGAATGGTCAGGAAGGCTGAGGTGGTGACATTTGACAGTCCTAAATAAAGTGAGGGAGCATAGGAAGATCCAGGGTGAATGGTAGTCCAGGCAGAGGGAACAGCAAGTGCCAAAGTCCTGAGGACAAATTTTGACTGCTAGCTTTCATATTAGTTTGAAATCATTGTTTAATTTTACAAGACATGCTAGTCTTTCAGAAACATAGGATATAATTGATCAGGGCCTGAAGGATGAACTCATTTTCTTCTGTTAGCTCCAGGTACTTCTTAACAATACTTAGTCTACTTTTGCTGTTTGCTCTTTGTAGACGACAAGGCAGAAGTTGGGTGCATCTTCTATGACATTTTTGGACTTATGTTTTAACAGAGGTACGTTGCCGCTTTGGGGAATCTGGAATCTTCCTGATAGCGAGTCAGCAAGATTGGTGGGCCCAACACTGGCACATGTCTCAGCCAAATTCCCTGTGTAGCTTCTGACAAATGCCAAACTACTGGTAAATATCCACCCCCCACTGAAAGCCAAGGACAATAATATTCTTTATTCATTTTCTGGCTCTGAGTGTCTTTTCTTTTTGTTTTTGCAGCCTAACCTTTTTGTCATCTTTGGCATTTTTCGCAGGCTCCAGCTCATTCCTGGCTTTAGTTGAACTTTTCTGACATTCTTCATATAGGTCAGTGCTACTCTTATATTTCATTCTCTGTTATATGATTCTCCTTCCATCTTTTATGTGGTTGTTTTGAAGCCTGAACCCCTCGGAAAGTTTCCTCTGTGACCACATTATTTTCTCTGGAAGCCTGCTCTTTTATCTCCCCTCTGCAGCTGTTTGCAAGTGTGTGTATGTGTATGTGTGTGTGTGTGCCTGTTTGAAATGTCGTTTTTTAGAGGCTCATTCCTTTCTGAGGTAGATAGGTTCCTATTTAGAACTTCTGAGCCTAACATCATGCTTAGTTTACTTCTAATTTTAATAAACACTTTTATCAAGATCCTGTCTTAGTTCATGTGCACTGCTATAACAAAATACCTTAGACTGGGTAATGTAAAGATAGTAGAAATTTGTTTCTCACAGTTCTCAAGGCTCAGAAGTTCAAGATCAAGGCATGAGCAGATTCAGTGTCTGGTGAGGGCTGTTCTATGCTTCTAAAATGGTGCCTTGCTGTTTTGTCCTTACATGGTAGAAGGTGGAAGGGTAAAGGGGCCTACCTCGATCCCTTTAGCCCTTTTATAAGGCACAAATTCCATCCATAAGAGTAGAGCCCCCATGGCTTAACCACCTCCTAAAGGCCCCACCTCTTAATACTGTTGCACGGAGGATTAAGTTTCAACAAGGCTTTTGGAGGGGACACAAACTTTCAAACCATGGTATATTCTAAATTTGTGTCTTAATTCATCCTTTCTCTTTCACAAACTCCAGGATGACAAAATTTATTTCCTCCAAAATTTCTGTCACACCAGCCTCACCTTCCAGTGACTTCTTCTTATTAGAATTATTATAGAGGAGCTGTTAATCTTCTTTTATAGCATAGCAATTGAGACCATGGGAAAATCTGGGTTCAAGTCCAACACCACCACTTACTCTCTGGGTTGGCTGTAGGCAAATTGTTATGAAGACTGAAATAGTGCACACCAAGTGCTTTAGGAATGTGCTTGGTGTATTTTTAATCCTCAATAATTGCTAGTGGTTACCATAATCATTATCAGCATCAGTATCATGATTATGAGATAAGAAATTATTGTCAAGCTAAGTCAAGAATGAATAGATTCACTAAACAAGTATCTGGACTGTCGACATTCCCCTAACTATAATATTGTAACTCTGTAAAAATATTTCTAATCTATATTCAGAAAATATCCTTCACACCTTCTGTTCCTGAGAGCTTCAATGTCTTTTTATACAGCAGTTTAACTGTCCTAAACTTCTTGCCCCAAACTTACATATTCAAACATTCATCAAGATGTTCAACAGAGTAAAGGGCCTTACCAATATCAAACAAGCACCCTTTAAAAGTACTCTGTAAAATTATCCTGTAATTTAGAAGACAGGTAGACGACGGCATGACCACATAAAATCCTGTTATTGTTAGGAACGGTTACTACTTCTTCAAATATATACAGTCACTTTTAAGTTGGTTAGGCTTTTGAATAAGGAGAGAGGAATGGCTCAACCAGTCATTTTAGAATAAATAATTATCCCATGCTGATAGAGTGGAATGGAATAATCTGAGAGTGATTGTGGGAGTTTGGACTTCAATTTGAAATATACAATGAGTTGTTCATGTTGAAAAACTGACCAGGATGAACGAATGTTGGAGTTATTAGATAATTATCTTCCGATAGAAGCTGAGCTAAAAATAAACTTCCTGTTTACTTGCATTCCTTTCATCTAAAGTCAAGACAATGCATGTCAAAGATGTCTGTGCTTCATTCATTCATTCATTCATTCAGCAGTTATTTATTGAGTATCCACTGTATATCAGGTACTGTTCTGGGCATTAGAATTACAGAGGTAAATGCAAGGTGCCTGCCTTCATGGAGTGTACACTCTACAGGAGGGGATTAGATTTAAGCAAGAGAATAAGCCAGAAAGATAATTTCAGATAGTGCTAAGGCCTGTGAAGAAAAGAGAACAGGATAATGGAATGAGTAGTGCAAAGAGGGAGGAAATGAGATACTTAGAGACAAGAATGATGATAAGTTTCAGATCTGGGGAGCGTTCTCTGAGGGGAAACTGGGTTTTATATTTTATCCAGTATGGATCGAGAAGCCATTTAGAGGTTGCAAGCAGGAGAGTAACATGTTCTGGATTTCATCTCACAGCAATTCCCCTGTGTTCTTAGGATAATGTATTGGAAATAAATCTGACTGGATGTGAGGATGCCAGTTAAGAGTCTGGTCCAGGAGAAAAAGGCTGGTGGATTGGATGAGAGTTGGGGAAGTGGGGATGGAGAAGGGCGACTAGAGTCAAAGTTTATTTTGGGTTCTGAAGTGACAGGAACTCCCAACAGACACAGCTCTGTGGGGTGGTAAGGTAGAGGGATATTTCTGACCTGCCTGTCTGGTGGAGGGTGGAACCCTTTGTTGAAATTAGAAAGGTAGAGGAGCTGGCTTTTTGGAGAGGATAGATATAGAGAGTGAGGAATGAAAAATTAAAGTTGGGGCTTTAAAAGCCTATGAACCATCCACGTGGAGGTATAAAATAGCCAGAGGGATAGTCAAAGCAAGAGGGAAATTGGGGAGCATTAGCATGTTCATAATATTAATACTATGGGAATAGGGGAGATCAACAAGGAAGAACATAGAGAGAGAAGAAAAGAGGACCCAAGACAAAGCCCTGGAGAAATTAATTAGTGGGTAGAGCAAGAGGAGGTTGAAGATTGAAAAGGAACAGCAGAGGAGTTGGGAAAACGAGACAGATATTTTATTGCTAAATCCAAGAGAAGAGCTTTCAGAAGTTCTGAAAGTTGTCCACCATGTGAAGTTCTACTGGGAGATTAAGAAGCAGAGAGCAGGAAAGGCCCATCATAGTGGCCAGATGGAAGTCATTGTGCTGTAAGCAAAAGTGTTTTGAGTGGGGTGTAGGTGGGTGGAGAAAAGATTACAGGGAGTGAGAGAGTGAATGGGACGTGAGGAAGCAGATGGAGATGGTGAGTGCACATAGTTCTTCAAAGAAGCTGTGAATGGGCGGAACCTGGAGGGGATATGAGTCATCACAGAAATATTAGACATTTCTGAGATGGCACCTGAAAGAAAAGTTGACCTGGGAGAGGACTGGCTGGCATATATTAATTACTCTGGGGTTTAAAGGGTAGGAGTGGCTTGAGGTTAAGGTCTCTGACCTCTTTTTAGCTTAGGACAATCTCTCTTCCTCTTTTGTTCCTCCCAAGAGGACGTTGTTTGAGCATTCATCCATGACTGAAACTTGCCTGTCCTTGTATATTTTAGTAACATGAGCCAATACATTTGCTTATATTTTTATAGCTTAAGATGTTTGCCATAGAGTCTTTTTATTGTCTATATGGTACATACGTCTGTATCTATGTGATACATGGCTACATAATCATATAAATATATTGTCTACATGGAGTTTCTTAGAATTAAGAAAAAGCACAATTACTCTATAGTTCACCCTAATAGCTATCTAGACTAAGGAAAGGGGGAATAAATGAAAAAAAAGTAACATTTTATCATAATGTTGTTTTTAGATAGCATATATAGCATTTACTTTACCAGTTCAGTGTAAGTTGACAAACATTTAGAACTTGAAATCAGAGCTCATCTGGTTTAGTTTCATTGAGTAGAGGAAATAGATGCCTAAAGGGAGTGAGTGACCCATGGAAGGAAAGAACCTAGGACCTGGCTTTCAACCTAGGAACCAGGGCTTTGGAGTAACACAGACCTGGGTTTGAGTTCTGCCTCTGCCACCCATACCCTTGAAACTCTGGGTGAATTATTTAGCTGCTCTGTGTCTATTTTCTAATCTGTAAAATGAAATTATAAGACATTGATCTTATAGTTATGAGGCATATATGAGACTGCAAATTCACTAGCAAGGCGTCTAGCACATAGAAATCCCTTGATCAGTGTTAAATCTATAATGTCCCAAAACCTTGAATGAATTAGTAGTAAGCTGAAAAACATGAAGATCATCCTAGTATATAAAAATCATACTTTCCTCTCTTGTCTTCTTACTGTTAGTTTTTGGGTAAACCAGTAATTCCATTTTTCAACAGAAATTATTTGGATAATTACTGATTCATATGAAGTTATAAGAAATAACACAGAAAGAACTTGTGTACAGTTTCCCCCAATGGTAACATTTTGAAAAACTTAATAAAATATCACTCAATAATTTGATGTTATGAACAACAAATATTTTACTGCGCTAATATCTATTAAAACATCAGAAAATTCAATTTTATGTAATTTGGGACTAAAGCAATATCCTGAATTTGAGTACTGATGGAACCATTAGACAAATGGATCTAGTGCCGCAGACCGCTGACTTTGCTCTGACTTGGTGACCTTGGCCAAGGCACTTAACTTTTATGCTCTAGAGCTAATTATAAATTGGGACAAAAGTACTCATCTCTGCTTAATTCAGGGGAGTGTTCTAGATTAATTAGATACTGTGCATATGTATCCCCTGGCTATCTCTCTTGCCACCTTTCTTTATATGCTGTCTATGTTTTCCTTTTCCTTCTTTGCCAACCCATAATGATTTTCTCAGTTTTTAAAGCACACCATGTTTTATCTCGTTTCTATACATTTTCTAATGCTGTTCCTCCATGTCTATCTTATTCCCTTCCTACCCTGCCTCCCAGTCTATACATACACTTATTCTTCCTTCTGTTCTTTCCTTCCACCGCCGCCCCCCCCAAGTCCTACTTAATTTTTGAAATCACAACTTTTGCAAAATCTTCAGGGGAAGCTCTGCATAACCCCCAGACCAGATTAGGTCCCAATGGTGTGTTCCCTTAGCTTCCTGGGCCTCCATTCACAGTACTTTACCCCATGTCCTTATTGTGCTTTGTCTAATGTCTGTTTTTACCAGTATGTGAAGTGAGGGCAGGGAGAAGATTGCTTTATTCACCACTTCATTGTACTTATTACAGTGTCTGCCACAGAGTGGATGCCCAATAAATACCCATTGAATGAGTGAATGAATACATTTAATAAACATACACTTGCTTTTTTGGAAGGAAACGCTGTGCAGATCAGGTGGAACTGTGGGAGGTATTTTTATTTAGTATGTGACTCATCTATATTGAAGGCTGTTAAATGTTTAAAAATATATCTTTGTATGGTAGTTTGGTTTTCCTTATTTCTTTCTTTTGTTTTCATGTCAGAATTACTGTGTAATTATGTCTTGCAAAACACCTCAAATGGTGGCCAAGATGAATTTTTTTTTTTTTTTGGAGACGGAGTCTCACTCTGTCGCCCAGGCTGGAGTGCAGTGGCGCAATCTCGGCTCACTGCAAGCTCCGCCTCCCGGGTTCACGCCATTCTCCTGCCTCAGCCTCCCGAGTAGCTGGGACTACAGGCACCCACCACCATGCCGGGCTAATTTTTTGTGTTTTTAGTAGAGACGGGGTTTCACTGTGTTAGCCAGGATAGTCTTGATCTCCTGACCTCGTAATCCGCCTGCCTCAGCCTCCCAAAGTCCTGGGATTACAGGCATGAGCCAAGATGAATTTTTACAGGGAAGACAAACCCAAAATAGAGATGAATGTTTACTGTGGTGCGTTAAAGCATTAAAGAGTTGTGAATGTGAAGCTCTCCCCAGTCTTTAGTAAGCATCAAGTTATCTTGGTACAGGAAGCAAATTGCCACTTCTCATTTTGCCTCAGGTGGTGAAAAACTTCCCATTTTAGGCCAATTGAGATTGTATGTGCTGTATGGCTATGAATGCCAAAGATGAGTCTTAAACTCCAAATATGTGGCTGAGCTAAAAGTAATGTTAAATTGTACTCTCTGCTTTGGTGTCTTATACTGACTTAAAATAATCAAAGTAAGAAGAAATTTTTATACCTATGTCAACTGAGATTTCATTTGTTTTTTTCTTTTTCATCCTGTAGAATAGGACTTATAAATGTTCCCCTTCGGAGTACTAGCCTTGATCTATCCCATTGTTCCTGCCTTTTTCTTTCTCTGTCTCTGGTGTTGGGATAGCCCAATAAAACCAACTTTCTTCTATACTCAGCAATTGCATTGGGAGGGAGGAGCAGAGACTGTTTTCCTTGTTTCATTTCCAGTCACTAAGAGGGTATTTTGACCCTAGAGGAGTATATATCAGAGATCCTAGATACCGAGATCCTGTAGTTGGTTTACTATCAGAATCACCAGGCAAACTTTTAAAAAGTGCAGATTCTGGGATCCATGCCCTAAAATTCTTATTCAGTAAGTTTAGGGTGGGAATGAAAATCAAACTCTTTTTTTTTTTTGAGACGGAGTCTCGTTCTGTCGCCCAGGCTGGAGTGCAGTGGCGCAATCTCGGCTCCCGGCAAGCTCCGCCTCCCGGGTTCA
Organism: Nomascus leucogenys; assembly: GCF_006542625.1. Taxonomy (NCBI): domain Eukaryota; kingdom Metazoa; phylum Chordata; class Mammalia; order Primates; family Hylobatidae; genus Nomascus; species Nomascus leucogenys. The sequence continues at coordinate 67,945,599 of NC_044390.1, forward strand.
CGCCATTCTTCTGCCTCAGCCTCTCCAAGTAGCTGGGACTACAGGCGCCCGCCACCACGCCCGGCTAATTTTTTTGTATCTTTAGTAGAGACGGGGTTTCACCGTGGTCTCGATCTCCTGACCTCGTGATCCGCCCACCTCGGCCTCCCAAAGTGCTGGGATTATAAGCGTAAGCCACCGCGCCCGGCCCAAAATCAAACTCTTTTGATGATACTGATGTATAACCAAGTTTGGAAACTACCGTTTGGGAATCCCAAATGCTTGAAAACCTTTGTGAGTCTTTGGTGTCTTTGGGCTAAAATTCCAAACCTTGAGTATGGTCCTTTGTGGTCTGACTTCTCCTGGTCCATTGCTCCAACTTCTTTTCTGCACGTGACCCCCTCACACTCTTCTACTGAGCCAAGCTAACTACCTGTAGGTTACTGATTGCTCAATGGATTTTCTTAACTTTTGGACATGGTGGAACATGTCTTGCCCCCTCCATGTCCTGGGTAATTCCTATTGTCTTTTGGACTTCTCTCACCGACTCTGACAGAGCTGGGCTTGTCTGGGCTCTCCTGGTGCCTTATCTCTTACCTTTCTTTTCCTACTTACCACACTGTGTTGATTTGTCCTGCACATAGTGGAAATAAATAAACAGTTATGAATGGAATAAGTTGCTTGCTCAATTTTCTGTCTTTCCTACTGTATTATGAGCTCCTTTAAGTAAGACCTGCATCTTTTCCACTTTGTAGGCCTAGTGCACGTGTTGGCATGTGGAGAGCACTTAACAAATCATAGTTAAACATGTAAATTAATAACTGATATTGAAAATAAAAGAATCCTGTCCTTTGGGTAAAAGATCCTGCAGTAGTTAATGTTCTGAGCTGGAAAACATTTGCCTATTACAATAGACATGTATTATACTAGAATAGAAAAGAACCTGGGCCATAAACAGTAATTGAGATTGAGAATATTAATGGAAAAACAGAGAAACATACAGTTAAATTGTTCTGTATGTATTTTCAAGTGTTTTGTTTTCATATAGGTAATACCATTGTATGTTACAAATTCTAAAGATAAAATAGTATACAGGCAAGAAAGAGTCTCCTTCCTGCCTCATTTCTCAGCCACCAATTTCTCCAAGCCAGAGGCAGTCAATGTTTTAGTTTTATACCTTTCACAAGATGAATGGTAACATAGGCTGCAGGCTGTTTGTTTGCTTTGTTACTTACTGGTTTGTCTTATTGGCAAACATCTATATAAATGAGTGAGTACACAAGGAGATTCTTTTTATCTCTTTCATAGTTTCAAAGTATTCCACTCTATGGATATATTCTAATTCATTTTACTAGTCCATTATTGATGGATTTTTAGGTGACCGTTTTAAACTCCATATCTGTGAATTCATTTTTTCACCCATGTCATTTTGCACATGCACATGTATATGTAGGAAAATTTTTAGAGCTATATTTGCTAGGTCATTGAATGTGTGCTTTGTAATATTACCAAACTGCCAAAATGGGGATTATATCAATTGTTCTGTTAATTGTCACCACCAATCTCAAATACCTGGGACCTTGTGGGCTCGGGATCAATTGTTCTGTTAATTGTCACCACCAACCTCAAATAGCTGGGACCTTGTGGGCTCGGGCCATCAAGCAGATGGTCTTTCAGACCCTGCAATATGTTCTGTAATGTGTACATTTGGTTGAAATGAGTTGAAAGTATTTGAGAGTACCTGGAACTCTGAAGCTACCTCAGCTACCTGAAGCAACAATTGAGGCTGAATTTTCAGAACGTTAGTGTTTATCTATTAATCATTTATTTAGGGATATTTAGTTAATAAATAAAATAATAAAACGTAAACATTTTCTCATTGGAGTTTTATCAGTATTTCTGCCATTGATCCTTGGAAAGAGGACTTATATATGATTAGAGTCAGGAATTTGGAAATCATAGGAAGTAACAGCAAAGTCGACAGTTGACTGAAATAATTAAAAGAAGGTCTAGGAGGACATGGTTCTTCCTTGTACACCTACCTACCGGTCATGCCCAGTGAGGAGAATCATTCCTCCTCCTATGCTTTCCATTTTGATGAAGGATCTTAACCGGCTGCACTTTCTGATAGAATTTCACATAGTGCTGGAAACAGGTTCACCATCATTTTCTTTATTTTGGTTTGCATTTCTGTCTTGAGGCTCTAAATTTTTTTCTTAGGTAACTTTTCTGGCATCAAAAAATGATAATGCCTGTTTTTTCTCAGGCATACATTTTACCTGAAATACTTATTATGAACAATGAATATTAATCATTCTATTGAGACTGGCAGAACCTAGGATCATGAACACCACACTTTAAATGTGCTTTTATTTTAAGTGAGAGTCATTTTTTTCTGGGATTCTTAAAATTGTTGATAAAAATTTAGGAAATTCAGAACTATATTTTGAAAAGGAAAGAAAATGTTTCTACCTTTATCATGTGAATGCAGAAATTATTGATATTTGGTGTGTTTTCTTTGATCTTGATTATATAGATTTCTTCACATTCTTAAACACTTATACTGTGTAATGTATGTAGCATCCTGAATTTTCAACTATATGAAAATTATATATTTTTTCAGGTTGTTAAAAATTATTTTAAATGATTTTAATGAGATATTAATATTCTATATTATGCATATAACATAACATATTTAACCATTCTCCTATGGTGGGATATTTGTGTTTCTATTTTTAGCTCTTATAAAATGTGCTGCAGCTAATAACTTTATCTGTGAATGTTAGTCTATGACTCTCTTGCTATGCATAGTGCAAGTGGAAATACCATATCAAAGGGTATCAATATTTTTTTAACTCTAGATACAAAAATGCCAAGATGCTTCCAGAGTAAGACTCTAATTTATACCTCCATCATCAATTTATGAAATTGTCCATATCATACATTCTTTTAACATTGGCCCCCATTTTTAAAAAACATGCACAATTATATCTTCTTGCTTACATTTTAAACATTATTATTAGTGAAGTAGAGTATTTTAAAAGTTTGTTACCCATTTTTCTTTCCCTTTTTGTTAAATATCTATCCCTGCCTATCCTTTTGTATTTCTGTCTTTAGGAGACTTGCTGCTTTTTCCCAGAGATTTTAATGTTCTTTCTATATAAACTATATTTCAATGGCCACAGATATTTTCTCCAGGCAATTCCAGCTTTTTTGCCTTTTAATTTTCTCAGACTGGGTAAATTTAAGAATTTATTTATATGAAGTCTACTAATCTTTTACTTTGTGAATTCTTTCTTTGCTTTTGTGTTGGGAAATCCTTTCTATATGCAAAGTGATGACAAATATTCATCTATATTTTTTCCTATTTTAAAAATAATTTCATTGAAGGATAAGTTCTTAAAGGGGTAATTCTATAATGTATCAGGTGGTGGGAAATGCAGAGAAGCAAAGTGAATCAAGTAGGGGGTATGTGAAGTGTGGCTGTGAAGGAAGGCCTCACTTACCAGATGCACCTGAGCAGAGACCGGTGGGGGGAGGGGAGGGAGCCAAGCCAATGTACCTGATGCTCCAAGCAGAGGGATCAGCAAATGCAAAGGTCCTTAATGGGAGTGTGCTCAGCTCAAGGGCTATCAGGAAGGCCTGTGTTGGGGGAGCAGAATGAGTGCCTGGGAGAGAGCAGGTGGAAATGAGGCCTGAATTTCAGAATAGGCCGGGGGCAGGAGAATTCTAGCCTCTCAAAAACCATTTTGGGCACTTGGGTTTTTACTCTTAATGACACAGGAATCATTGCAAAGACTTAAATAGGGGAGTGACCTGACATGACTTCCTTTTAAAAAGGATTACTTTAGCTGCTTGAGAAAGCATAGATATCTAAAAGAAAATGTCCAGGCACAGGGATCCTATGTATACCCTTCTTCCTTTTGAAATTTGTGCTTTCTTGCTTATAAACTTGCTAAAATCTATACCTAATCTATTAAAAACAGATTTCAAATAAATAAGAAAGAGATGGATGTAGCAGTTCAGTTGCATTCAGATGTATGTAACCCTACTGCAGAGGTTGAATCTGGTGGGGCTTTATTTTTCTCGCATCACAGGAAACCTGGAGGAAGGCAATTCAGGACTAGTTCAGCAGCTCAAGGAAGGCCTCCAGGATACAGGCTTCTTCTACTGTCCTAAACATGTATGTGGCTGTCATCCTCATGTTGACAAGATTGATGCTTTCCTCCAGACACCACATTCTGCATCCCAGGCAGGAGGAAGGAGAAGGTCCAAAGACAGCTGAAACTGTCTTTTCACTAGGAAACAAACCATTTTCCTGGAATGTCAGTAGTAGGCTTCTGATTACTTCATGGCCAGAACTGGGTCATACCACTATCCCTCGTGGGCACGTTGCTGCCTTGAATACCTTCTTACTAAGGAAGATGGAACTAACAGTGTTTGTGATAATGGATAGCCTGTAGAAAAATGGATATAGATGAGTCTCAAAATAAAAATATACAAATATACATGTCCTAGTCAATATAGATAAAAATTACAAAATCTGTAATATTCCAAAGTGCAAACTAAAACAGTTACCACTTTGTCCATCATGTTGGCAATTTAAATAAATTGATAATGCTCAAAGTTAGCAAGAATAGGTAAAATGGGAATGTTTTATGGTGCCAGAGGTATAATCTTCCTGGGAACAATTTAATCATTCATGTGGTGTGTATGTAAGTGTATCTTATTGAGGGTTTGCTTTGCATTTCCCTGATGACTAATGAAGTAGAGGACCTTTGTACAACTTTTTAACCATTTGAATTTCCACTTTGGTGAGTTGCCTGTTCAAGTCTCTTGACCATTTTTCTACTTAATTATAATCTTTTTATTATAAATGTGAAGAAGTTGTTTATATTTTCTAGATACAAGCCATTTGTCTGGAATATGCGTGGCAAACATCTCCTAATAAGTAGCTTGCCTTTTCAAAGCTCTCTTAATAATTTATTTCATGAACAGAAGTTTTTAATATTATATAATTTACCATTCTCTTATTGTTAGTACATTGTATGTCCTGTTTAAGAAATATTTCCTTACTCCAACTTCATGAAGATATTTTCTAATATAATGTTCTAGAGATTTGTTTTTACCTTCATATTTATTAAAAAGACTGTCCTCTACAATTACTCAGTAATATTACCTTTGCCCTAATTTGAATGTTTTCATATGCATTGGTTTCTTTTTGAGCTTTTGCTTCTGTTCTGTTGGTCTATTTGTCAATCACTGCACCTGTACCACTCTCTCTTAGTTACCACAGTTTTTAAATAACTTTTGATATCCAAAATTTAGCAGGTTCTTCCCCATTTTTTCCTGTTAGTTCAGAACCTATAAAGTCTTTCATTTACCTTTACTTTAGAAATTACAGCATACTTCCTTGACCTATTAACTTCCAATATTGACTGAAGTATGCATAAATGTTTTACATGTATATTTATCAAAGGCTAAAGATAGTATCTCTGTCCTCTTCCCAAATAACGCAAGGATCTAAATACCATTTAACTACAATCTTCCCATTCTTATATATAATATTACAATTGTTCAGTATTTTACTTATACCTGCTTTCTGATAATCCCCAAATAAACCATTATTACTGTTGTTGTTTTTGTAGCCAGTCAGTAGTTCTAGGTAGACTTACCAACATGACAACCAGTTTATTTATGTATTATTGTTTTTGCATTTTCCATGTTCCTTCCGGATTCTGTCTGGCTTCTAAGAAGGAGCATCTTTTATGGACAGTTCTATGAGTGATAAAATCTCTCTGTCTTACTTTCTGAAAAATATCTTTGTTTTGCTTCATTCATGAATATAGTGTTGCTAAGTATAGAATTATAAAGTGATAGTTATTTTTTCTTAGTTCTTAGAAGATAATCTTTTTGGATGTCCTTAGGAGATATTTTTTCATTGCTTTCTGTCATCTTTTGTAGCTGATGAGAGAAGTCTGTCAATGTAATTATGGTTTCCTTGTCGATAATTGTTTTCTCTGTTTGCTTTAGCTGTTTCCTCTTCTTTGGAAGAGTGCAGTTTTACTTGTTGTGTTAGCTGTGATATGTTTAGAAATACTAGAGACCTGTGTTTTCCTTCTATTATGGAAAGTTTTCAATCATTAATTTGAATATTCTCTCCCTTATTCTCTCCTCTTTTATTTTTAGAATTTATGTATACACAGCATTGAGTATTTTATGCCTCATATTTCTTAATGAATTTTTCATATTTTTTATTTCTTCATTTCTCCATGCTGCATTCTGCATGATTTTCCCAAGTGTATCACCTCCCTTATTACCTCCCTCTTTAGTTGGTTTCTTTTTTGTTCCTTTTCAAAGCAACCTTTTATTCCCATAGAGTTATAACCTAGTCCTTTCTACTCATTCACTGCATCTATCTAATAGTCCATTTTAGATTTTCCTTTCTTCAGTTGTGGGGATACAAATTATTGTCTATTTTTATCTGCTTAATCTTCCTCATCATGTTCCATTTCCTTTTGTGTTTCATAGCTTTTCTTTGTGAGTTCCTCTTCTGCAGGAGTTTTGATAGTTGTTGCTTGTATGTACATTTTTGAGGAGGGGATTCCATGTGTCCTGGCTTCTCATGGACTGGGTGGCATTTTGAGGTCTGTGGCTTCGTGTAGGGAGACTGAATGCTAGCCTTCACCTCACGTGGTCCCAAGTTCATTTCTTTTCTCTCCTTATACGCTTTATGGCCCAAACCCCTACGTTCTAAAGTCTAAATCTAAAGTCCATTTGGACCCCGAGTGTATCAATTCCTGCCTCTTGGTCAGGAATCAAGTGCCTTCTTTGTTTCTATAGCTGGGGCATTCCATTTCTTAGTTTCGAGCTTGGCTTTGTAATGCTTTCTTTGTTGTGTTTGCATGCCTCATTTAAATGTGTTAGTAATGTCATTTGGGTTCATCATATCTTTTTTCTCCCCTTTATTTCTGAAAAATAACTTCTTCTACTTTCTGCCTTTAGCTTTTATTATTAGTTACTAAAACAACTTTATGCTAACATCAGAGGCTTATAAAAAATAGAAAAATTTCCCCATAATCCCATATTGAGGCAAAATGATCTATTTTTATTCTCTAGATATCCTTCAAATCTTTATTCATAGGGTGCTGTTGTTACAATCATGCCATATATTTAATTTTGTGTTATAACTCTCTTCTGGTTTACATTTTGCCCATATTTCTTTGTAATCTTCAAATTACCATTTTAATGGCTCTATGATAGCCTCTTGAATTGGTGTACTCTATCATACTTACAGAGTTTGTTTTCTGTTTTTCCTTGTTTATACAAATTTCCCCAGAATATTTTTGCATTTATAGTGTTTGCATTATTTTCTGCGGCTAAAATCTCAGAAGAGAGGATGTTAAATTAAAAATTCTTAACCACGCCTTGCCAATTTGACCTTTGAATGGCTTTTCTCATTTTACAGTGACATTAGGAATAAATTCACATACCGACATAAATTTAATACCTACTGTGTGGGAAGTTCTGTGCATTTTGAGTGGCATAGTGACAAATAGGACCTGCTTCAAGTTTCAAGGAATTTACAGTGAAATCAAGGATATAGATATACTATCAACTTTTATAATATTAGGATAAATGGAACAAGTGGTACAGTCAAAATCTAATCAAAGAAGGAATTTTATAGAAGAACTTGTATTTCAGCCAGGGATAGAGGAAGGGGTGGAGTTTCCCTGTACAAAGATAGGCTGGATAATATTCCAGGCTGAGAGAACTTAATGGACAAACAGCCAGAGGTATGAAAAAGTCTACAGTGCATTTGGAAACTATTGAAATCAATGGTGTGGCTAGAACAATGGGTGAGAGAAAGGAGCTTGTAGGAGACTTGAAGTACTTTGCTGAAGGATTTTGGATATAATCAGCCAGAATTTTCATTTCTGCCACTAATTGCAAATGCTGGTTTGAGAGAAGCATGCACTGTAGATTCATGGTAGCTTGTGGTTGGCAGAACCCACCAGTCTCCTATTTTATAGATGAAAACAATTTCTATGGAAATAAAGAAACTTTTCCAAGTTTGCACTAGGAGTGTATCTGAAGGCACACTTGCTCCCTCTTTCAAGAAAAATTTGTTTAGCATCTGTTTGTAACTCAATAGTAAGTGCTTGGAGGATAGAAAGTAAATACAGTATAGGGTCAACTTCTGTAGCCAGCTGGGGGAAAAACAAATCAATAATTGTAAAATGGCAGGATAAGACAATGATAGAAATGAGTAAAGAGTATTTTGAGAACACAGAAGAGGGGAAGCTATTTCAGCTTGGCAAGAGGGATGAAGAGTGGAAGATGGTGGCTCTGTTAAATCGTAAATGATGGATAGGAAGAAGCTTGCCAGGTATACTCCGCCCATGGTGACCGAAGGTAGTTTCAGCCTGAGCAAAGGCACGGGATAGGAAACAGCATGGTGGATGTGGGAATCAGAGCAGCTTCACAATGTGGAAGAATCACATGTGAGGCAGAGAGTGGCAGGATATAAAACCAGGGCTAGATGGTGTTTGCTGTGGTAAGTAGTATGGGCTTGATTTTTTAGGGCTGCTGAGGATCTTAAAATATTTAAGAGGGAAACTTGGCAGGACTTTCTGATTGACTGGATGTGGGAGTAAGGATGTGAGGGAGAGAAGAGCAAAATATGATTCTCTGGTAGACTTCTTCTTTCTTCTCTAGTTAGTGAGTTCATCAGGATTTAAGATGGTAGTGGTTTTGTTTCAGTAGAAGCTGTGCAGTGTGGTGTCATGTGACAGTGGAAAAACCATCATGGGGCATATGGAGACCCAAATGTTCCTGAAATGCCTGAGAGGATGTCCAGGGACATTTGGAGGTCACTGCCAGAGGCCATGCACATTGTGCAGTTTTCAGTGGTTCCTCTTCGTTGCTAAGAAGCTTGAAGATATACAGAATGCATTTAATAATGTTCAAAAAACCTTCTTAAGTGGACAATCTCAAATGTACAACAGACAAAGCAGAATCAGAATTTTTTTGGCTGGTATACCTCATTAGTACAGAATAATTACAACATTAGGTGATAATAATAGCAACTAATATTTATAGAGTACTCACCGTTTTCCATGTAGGATGTTAAATGCTTTACATTCATGATCTGACTTAATCCTTACCATAATCCTTACTCAAGGAAACAAAGGCACAGAGCACGTAATTACTTGCACAAGGTCACTAACTCCAATGCAAACCCTGAGGCATGCCAACTCCAAAGCCCTCATTTATAAACTCCAGGCCATATTGCCCCCCATGAGGCTGATATGCAGACAAATGTGGTGCCACTTTGAGATTTTCTGGGTTCAGCTGTCAAACAATGACATCATTAAATCATCCATGTAAAATAAGAAGTTGAGTCCTCTATATCTGCTGTGTTTGAGGAGTGGCAGGATGTGGGATGAAAGAAAGAAATTGGATTGTCTCTGAAGCCCTCTGAATTTGTAATAGAACTACAGCCTCCTCAAACCAAAATTATAAAATAACCTACATCACTGTTTTTCTTCTGAAAGAATTTTCTTACTAAATACGTTAATGTGAGAAGACAAAACCAATAATATTTGAATATTGGTAATATTCAAACCTCATTTGAAATCAAACCACTAGAACCAGAAAAGAAAATGAAATGTGACTATTTAATTCCTCAGCAGAGATATATTTATGAAAACATAATTTCTATCACTGGTGATAGGAGAATTTGATATTGAGGATTTCATGAGTTGGGAAGAGCGAATTCTTAAATGAAGGTGATAAAAGCCTGTATAAATAATAGTCATGTATTGCTTAATGATGGCGATACATCTGAGAAATGCATTGTTAGCTGATTTCATCACTGTGGGAACATGAAAGACTGCAGTTACACAAGCTTAGCTAGTATAGCCCACTACATAGCTAGGGTACATGGTATGGCCTGTGGCTCCTAGGCTATAAACCTGTACATGTTACTGTGTTGAATACTGTAAAAAGCTTTAACGCAGTGGTAAGTATTTGTGTGTCTAAACCTAGAAAATGTACAGTAAAAATATGGTATTATAATTTTATGGGACCACCATCATATATGTGGTCCATTGTTTACCAAAATGTCATTATGAGGCTCGTGACTGTATTTTATCTTTGCTAAAATAAAACTGTATGCCTCATGCCAAATAGAGAAGATTGGCAATATCTGTATGTATATGGGTGTGGATTGTATAATTAATTTCTACTTAGTATCCTTTGCTTCTTAGAAACTTTAAGTTCCCTCAATTTAAAAAAAATCCTTCTTGATTTCTTCTGCTTGTTAAAGATATTTTGCACGTAAAAGAGCTTTTGTTTTTATTTTCTTTGCCTGGTTCTCCGCTCAAAAATTTAATGCCTGTGTGACTTAGAATTCTCATAAGATTTAGCTTTCTGTCTTTTTACAGATATGAAGTGGCATAGTAGGATTTGGGGTCCATTTTCCCTCAGCTTCCTATTTTTGCCAGTAGCTAGCTTCATTGCAAAACCACTCTACCATCTGCCCTGCTTCCTTTTTCTGTTTCCACCCCCAGTTCCCTCATTTTCTAATTACTCCCAACAGGAGTGACTCAAACATATATTGGAAGCAAGATTCCCACAGTTGCCAAATAGGAGCAGGGAAGTGCCACGTACTAGGTTTTCACAAAAGGAGTCATTATGTATCTGGATTTTCATCTGCCAGAGAAGAAAAGGAATGCTCGAGGAAGTCAAGTCTTAGGGCAAAAAAGTAACATAATAAACGAATTAGAGAATGGCACTTTCACATTACCATTTCTGTTACATCTTGTGGTAGTCTTTCAGGCTGTTCACAAGTATATGGCTCCCTTCCTTTTTTGGGCTATAGTACAGTATAGTTCTGTGCTAGTATAGTTCAGTCCAGGCTTTTCTGCAGTCCACTGAACTCGGATATGGCCATATGACTTGACTTGTTTTAGCCAATTAAATGTGAGTGGCAGTGACAGGTGTCACTTCTGAGAAGAAGCTTTAAAAGCCACTGGCTTTAAGAGCATACTTTGATGTCTTATTTTTGACAGTAGTTGCTCTATCAACTTGAGTCTTTAAGTGACAGTGTGAACAGAGCACCCTCCCCACACCAGCTGACTCCTAATGGACAGGTAACATGAGCAAGAAAAGAAACCTTTTGTTGTTTTAAGTCACTGAGATTTGGGGAGTAATGTTATGGTGGCAGAATCTAGTCTATCTTGACTAATACACTGAAACAGTTTTAGCATGTATAATCTCATGCAGTTAAGAGATTCAAATCTCATAATTCCTCCTATACATGGATCAAAGATAATAGAAGACTTAAATGTTTAAAGTGTTTTTAAAGTATTCACTCTAAAAGAATGTATTTTGTCTGCATCCATATAGTAGCATCTAACCTATCACACAATAGTTTTGTGTTATATAATAGATCTGCCACTGCTTCAGAGCCTCTGTGAGGGCAGAGATAAGGTCTCGTTCTTTTTTAATCCTGGCACCTGGCACTAGGTGTGGCATTTAGTGGGTACTTAATACTATTAGATTAGTGAAGAGGACTGAAAACTGCCTGGCACATGAGAAGTACTGAATAAATATTTGTACAGATATTAATGTTGTTAATATCTGTACCAAATATTCAGCACCTGCCATTAAAATTCATTCAGCACCTATCATAAAATTAATTAGCGTTGGAAATTCTCTTTGTACAATCACGAATAATTGTACAAAGTGCATTTTCAACATTTCATCCCCTTGGTAGCTACTGGGATAATTTTTCAGGCACAAAGAAGCAGTTTAATGTGGACCCTCAAGTTGTATTTTTTCCTTTCACCAGGGCCTTTAAAGCCTTATTTAAGGAAGTACCATTATTTCAACTTTGGCAGGAGGGATGATACATTTGCATGTAAACTGGTTTGGAGTTTGATGCTGAGCTTGCATTGTGACCACCTTTCCACTGGACATTATAATTAGGGGGAAATTCTGATGCTAAAGCTTGGCCAGTGTATAGTTATTAATTCAAAGTTGATTATCTCACCAGGGATTGTGGAGAGTTTCATTTGGTTTTAAAACTGCCTATTACATGTTATTCTGAGGTGTTGGGAAATCATCAGTGTGGCTGCTTTGTGTGCTCTCCTTGGTCCAGTGAAAGCTCCACCTTACTCCTTGGTCCCTGACAGCTCCTATTTTATCTGTTTCTTCCCAGGAAGGATTTCAGGCATTTGGGAACATACATGTACACAAGGCTGTTGTCATCAGGTCCCTGCTTGCCTACTTCCTTCTTCCTAAATTTAGATTCTCTAAATGGAGCTTACTTTCCTATGTCTCTGTCCTGTCTAAGCAGTTTCTCCATTACCCAAAATGCAATCTCCCAGGTTCATTAATTCATTCTCAGATATTTCTTAAGAGCCTCCTCTATACCAGGCATTGTTCAAAGCCTTGTGAGTACAGCTTTCCTGGAACTTCTATTTCATTGGAAGAGACAGATGATAAATAAAAAAGTAAATACAGTCATGCATCACTTAACGATGAGAATATTTTCTGAGAAATGCATTGTTAAGTGATTTTATCATGGTATGACTATCACAGTGTGTCCAGAGTTTGTTCCTTCTGGTGAGTTTGTGTTCTCGCTGACTTCAAGAATGGAGCCATGGACTTTTGTGGTGAGTGTTACAGCTCTTAAAAGATGGCACAGACCCAAAGAGTGAGCAACAGCAAGATTTATTGTGAAGAGCGAAAGAACAAAGCTTCCACTGCATGGAAGGGGACCTGAGTGGGTTGCCGCTGCTGGCTTGGGTGGCCAGCTTTTATTCCCTTATTTATCCCCACTCATGTCCTGCTGATTGGTCCATTTTAGAGAGCACTGATTGGTCGATTTTACAGAGCATTGATTGGCCCATTTTACAAACCTCTAGCTAGCTACAGAGCACTGATTGGTGCATTTTACAAACCTCTTGTAAGACAGGAAAGTTCTCCAAGTCCCCATTCGACCAGGACGTCTAGCTGATTTCACCTCTCAACAGTGCGTACTTAAACCTAGATGGTATAGCCTTATATGCACCTTGGGTATGTGATATGGTCTATTGCTCCTAGGCTGCAAACCTGTACAGCATGTTACTGTATTGAAGAGTGTAGGCAATTGTAACAGAGTGATAGGTATTTGTGTATCTAAACATAGAAAAGGTACAGTAAAAATACAGTATAAAAGATAAAAAATGGTACACTTGTATAGGACACTTACCATGAATGAAGCTTGCGGGACTGGAAATTGCTCTTGATGAATCAGTTTGTGAGTAATAAATTAATATGAAGGCCTAGGACGTTACCATACACTACTGTAGACTTTATAAACACTCTACATTTAGGCTACACTAGGTTATTTAAATTTTTTTCTTTCTTCACTGTTAAATTAACCTTAGCTTACTCTTTTTGCTGTATAAACTTATTTAAAAAATCGTTTTGACTCTTGTAATAATATTTCACTTAAACACACATTGCACAGGTGTACAAAAATATTTTCTTTCATTACATTCTTATTCTATAAGATTTTTTTCTATTTTGAATTTTTATTCTTTAAACTTTTTTTGTTAAGAACTAAGATACAAACTCACACATTAGCATAGGCCTACACAGGGTCAGAAACATTAGTATCACTGTCTTCTGTCTCCACATCTTGTCCCACTGGAAGGTCTTCAAGGGCAATAACATGCATGGAGCTGTCATCCATGATAACAATGCCTTCTGGAATACTTCTTGAAGGACCTGCCTGAAGCTGCTTTCTAGTTAACTTTTAAATTTAATTTAATTTTAAAATTTAAATTTGTATTCTTTTAGAGACAGGGGGTCTCATTATGTTGCCCAAGCTGGCCTCAAACACCTGGGCTCAAGTGATCCTCTGACCTCAGCCTCTGGAATAGCAGCTGGAACTACAGGCATGTGCCATTGCACTCAGTTATATTTTTAAATAAATAGAGTATACTCTAAAATAACAATAAAAAGTGTAGTACAGTAAATACATAAACCAGTAACATCGTTTTTTTTTAATCCTTATTATTATTATTTGAGACGGATTTTGCTTTGTTGCCCAGGCTGGAGTGCAGTGGCGCAATCTCAGCTCACTGCAATCTCCGCCTCCTGGGTTCAAGTGATTCTCTTGCCTCAGCTTCCTAAGTAGCTGGGATTACAGGCACCTGCCACCATGCCCAGCTAATTTTTGTATTTTTAGTGGAGACAGGATTTCGCCATGTTGACCAGGCTGGTCTCGAACTCCTGACCTCAGGTGATTTGCCCATCTCAGCCTCCCAAAGTGCTGGGATTACAGGCGTGAGCCGCTGCACCTGGCCTTTATTATCATTATTAAGTTTTATATACTGGACATAATTGTATGTGCTACACTTTTATGCAACTGGCAGCACAGTAGGTTTGTTCACATCAGTATCACTGCAAACATGTGAGTAATGAATTGCCCTATGACATTATGATGGCTATGACATCACTAGATAATAGGAATTTTCCATTTCAGTATAATCTCATGGGACCACCGTCATATATGTTGTCCATCATTGACTGAAACGTCATGCAGTGCATGACTGTATACGGTAAGTCAGGCAGCTGTAAGTGCTACAGTGATTAATAAAGAGGGAAGAGGTATTATATTTATGGAAGTAGGGTGGGACAGTGTTACTAATCATTTCAGGACAGGAAAAGCCTAACTGATAAGGTGTTAGGTAAGCAGAGCTGAAACCTTAAGGAAGTGATGAAGAAAGCCATAAGCACATGGGGTGATGAGGAGCTAGAAGGGTTCCCAACAGAGGGGACAGCAGGAGCTGAGGCAGGAGCATGCTTGACAACTTCAAAGAGGAAGCAGGCCAGAGTAATTGGGGATCAGAGCAGGGTGGGCTGAAGTGGATTATACAGATCTTGTAGGGCTTTTTGGTCAGTGTGATTTAGTCTTTAGCCTGAGTAAAGTGGGAAGCTGTTGTGAGTTTTTGAGCAGAGGGTGCCTTAAGAGGGTCTGGCTGATATGGTAAGAACTGGTCACCAGAACAGAAAAAGGGTGACCAGTTAGGCATCTGTTAGATAATAATTCAGGCATGAAATGAAGGCATTGACTTTCAGTACTCAGCTCAAGTGTTGACTCTAACTAGGAAGCCTCTCCTAACTCCCCTAGGCTGAGTTGAGTCTACCTCTTTTGAGTTTCTGTAACAATCTTACTCTTGGAATGAAGGCTTTTGGCTGAGTTCACTTATATCTGGAAGCTGACTATATAGCTGAGAGGTCTCTGAATTAATTTACAATTAGAATAAAGTTTATAGATAATTAAAAGGGCTAACAGTATATTACGTATTCTATATTCATTATGTACAAATATACGTGCATTATATTATTAAAACTTAACAATAATTGCAGCAATTACTTAAAACTTTGCCCATTAAAAAGATTTTTGGGACAGGAGTATTTTGATAAGGTTTAAAATTGCCAGAAATGGTAATAATAATAAGCAGAGTGACTCATGATGGGTTTTATTATTGTTTTCAAATTCTTTATAAAGTACCCTGTAATGCCTATACCCACAGTGGACTGATCTCACTGCCTTGTCTTTATATATCACTGATGGTAAGATCTTTTATTCAAAGTGCCTTGAGCAAAAGAAAATTCCTTCAGGCACGGTTTGATACAGGGAGCTCGAACAGTGTCATCAGACCTCCTCCAAATTGTTCCAATCTGTTTTCCATCTGTTTTCCTCTGGGTTGGCTTCCTTCTACAGCAGGCTGTCCACTTTAGTTGCAAGATGACTGACAATGACTCCAGCCATCTGAATGCCTTTCTCCAGGTCACTGCAGCAAAAGTCCCAAAATATGACTCTAACAATGTCGTATGCCCATACTTGAACCAATCACAGTGGCCACAGGAATGCAATATTCTAATTGGCCTTTGAAAGTCAATATTCTAATTCTGGCAGGCTTGGGTCACTTGCCCCCATTTGGAGCTGGGTATGGGGGTAGGTCCATTTTACATGAATTACATGGAAATAGAGGAGGGAAGGCAGGCCCCTAAGAAAAATTAAGATTGCTGTCAGCAGAAAACGAGGAGATAGATACGGGATAGTCAAGCTACATCCATGTACTACAAGCAATTATTTCTGATTCCTATCCAGAATTCTGTCCTAAAAGGGTTCCCACTTGGTAAATCAGGTACACAGATGTGAAGTTCTCTGCATTGATTGCCACTATAGCTTCCTCTTCCTTTATTAGGATTCTCTGTAGGAATCCCCTCTTCAGCATCTCACTCACACACCCACACACAGACACCTTTCATCATAAGCCCTGCTTTTGCCTCAAGGAGCTTTCATATTGTGTGTGTTCAGTAAAGCAAAAAATAATTCCTCACAAAATTGGCATTTTTTATTATACTAAGTTCTGGGATACATGTGCAGAACGTGCAGGTTTGTTATGTAGATATACATGTGCCATGGTGGTTTGCTGCACCCATCAACCTGTCATCTACATTAGGTATTTCTCCTAATGCTATCCCTCCCCTAATCCCCCACCCCCTGACAGGTCCCAATGTGTGATGCTCCCCTCCTTGTGTCCATGTGTCCTCATTGTTCAACTCCCACTTATGAGTGAGAACATGCAGTGTTTGGTTTTCTGTTCCTGTGTTAGTTTGCTGAGAATGGTTTCCAGCTTCATCCATGGTGTATATGTGCCACATTTTCTTTATCCAGGCTATCATTGATGGGCATTTGGGTTAGTTCCAAGTCTTTGCTATTGTGAATAGTGCTGCAATAAACATATGTGTGCATGTGTCTTTATAGTAGAATGATTTATAATCCTTTGGGTACATACCCAGTAATGGGATTGCTGGGTCAAATGGTATTTCTGGTTCTAGATCCTTGAGGAATCGCCACACTGTCTTCCACAATGGTTGAACTGATTTACACTCCCGCCAACAGTGTAAAAGTGTTTATATTTCTCCAAAAAGCAATGACAACAGAAGCCAAAATTGACAAATGGGATCTAATTAAACCAAAGAGCTTCTGCACAGCAAAAGAAACTATCATCAGAGTGAGCATGCAACCCACAGAATGGAAGAAAATTTTTGCAATCTATCCATCTGACAAAGGGCTAATATCCATAATCTACAAGAAACTTAAACAAATTTATGAGAAAAAGACAAACAACCCCATCAAAAAGTGGGTGAAGGATATGAACAGACACGTCTCAAAAGAAGACATTTATGTGGCCAACAAACATATGAAAAAAAGCTCATCATTACTGGTCATTAGAGAAATGCAAATCGAAACCACAATGAGATATCATCTCATGCCAGTTAGAATGGTGATCGTTAAAAAGTCAGGAAACAAAATTTGCATTTTATTTTACCCTGTTGATGCCGTATAAATCTGGGTCTCAGCAGGAAACAGATGGAACACTCAAATTAGGATAATTCAAGAAGAGTATAATAAAGGGACTATTTGCAAAGGTGTGAGTACCGTGTAAGAAAAGCACAGCGACATTACAGCGCTGTGGGACTAGTAAATGAAGCTCTGTTTATCTCCCCCAGGTCTGAAAAATGTTGGGGGAGGAGACAGCCATTGCCAGAGCTACCAGACTTGGTGGGGAGACACAGCCAGCTATGGATGATTTCATAGGAAAGCCACTGGGGTAGTAATACTCTGACATCTCTCTCCCTTAGCTTTCCTGTCTTCTACAAGTGCCTTTCATTGGTAGAAGCCTCAGGTCAGAGGAGCCCATTGACAGAGTCCATTCCACTCAGCTTCTAGAGTGGAGGGCAGGGTTGACAAGAGAGGAGAGAAGATATGGAGTGGAAGTGGATGTTATCCAGAGGAGTCCATCTCTTTTTCCTCTCAGTATATGTGCTTATCTTTAAGTGAAAAGTTCCTGTTCCCTTCACAGAGGACACAGGAATTCTCATCAGCTATGGCTCTGTGTTGGATAATTTTACTTCAGTCATACTCCCTCTTCAAACCAGTGGCAAGGGAATAAAGGAATAATGGAAGGCATAGTAGCTGCAGTTCTTGATTCTGAAGCATAAGGCACCTACTCTCACCATGACTCCACGTTCCCCTTACCTTCTTCAGCTCCTCAGCTGGATGTGGCTGGATGGCAGTGACCCAAACCTTCGTTCTGCAGAATCTCAGTGCCACCCCCGCCCCCACCTTTTTGGATAGCTTCAGTGTTATTTGGTTCTAAGCATGGTCCTCAATGTTGTATCAGCAACCCAGCTGCTCCCTGGTAGTTGGGCTTACTCTGTAAGTCCTTTTCTCCGTGTTGGTTCAGTAGTATGATAAATCCAAACTACCTAGGGGCTGTCTTCACTTCCAACTTAATGGAATTGTGACTGTGTTTCCTGATAGAAGCATTTCTACATTAAACATGAAGACTTCCAAGGTCATGTGGTCAAGCTCAAGGTCATAGAGATGAGAAGCAAAAATTCTATGAGTGGATAGTTAGTGATTAGGGTTAGAGTTAGGATAAGGACACTGATACCTCTCCTTGTTCCTGGTCCTGTGCATTCTGGCTGAGGAGGAGATATACAAAATACTGTTTATGTAAAATGCTTTTTGAATGCATATACTAAATTCTGTGGGACAGCAGCCCAACTTTGTAGAAGTTGTCTCCTCTCCTAGCTCCCACTGTAATTGAGCCTTTGCTCTAGACACTAACAAGACAGAGAGGCCTGATACAGTAAAGGTGTACTGTTATCCACAGTAAGCAAATGGATCCCGATTTTCTTTACTGATGAAGCTAGAGGTGGGAGGTGAGGGCATGAGTACATTTGTCTGGTCAGTAGCTACATACCAGGCACCACACTCTGTGTTGATTGCTGCAATAAAAATATCACTTCTGGAGCCAAAGCTGTGATTGGCAATATCACTTGGTTCAGTTTATGACTATTGCTTAATGGTATTCATGTCTTCAGACTATCTTGTTTCAGTTAAGGTTCTCCAGAGAACCAGAATCAGTATATTCCCCAGATGAGCATTAAACAAACTGGAGACCCAGGAGAGCCACCAGTGGTATATTTTCAGTTCATGTCCAAAGGCCTGAGCAGTAGGCGAGCCAGTGGAATAAGGTCTAGCCTGAGTCTGAGTCCAAAGGCAGGAGAAGACTGATGCCCCAGCTCAAAGGCAGTCAGGTGTAGAGAGTTAGTTCATTATTCAGTCCCTTTGGTCTATTCAGTGTTTCAGTGGGTTAAATAAGGCCTGTAGAGGACAAACTGCTTTACTTGGTCTACCCATTCCAATGTTAATCTCATCCAGAAAAACTCACACACACACACACACACACACACACACACACACACACACACACACACTCAGAACGACATTTAACCAAATATATGGACACCCCATGGCTCAGTCAGGTTGACCCATAAAATTAACCAGCACACATCTGTCTGACTGTTGCTGAATTAAATGAAGATAAGATAGGAATTATGCCTATATTCTTTGAGTCCTGGATAGTAGCACCAAGCTCTGCAATTCCTCCAGGTGTGTGGCATTGTTCTTAGTTTATTCTACAGGGAGGGGCAGTTTTAGGAGTGTCCTTTTACACTCTTTCATTGCCCTCATGCAACGAATCAGTAAACCGATGTGGTGTTTTGCCAGTTGATAAATATATCTGCTTCTACTATACAGTATGGTACTGGGGAAATAACATCAGGATGGATCTCTGGTACCGTTGGACCCACTCTGAGATGGACTCAGGCCAAGACTGTCACCTGTCTCCACAAGCCTCCCATTTGAATGGTGTACCATAGTAATATTTCAGAGAGCAGCTTAAGTCTAGACCCACAGCTAACCTGGGGAAAGCCTGAGCCTTTCTTTCTTCAGTGCACAGTCACCCTGGAAACAACCATAGGATGCTGTGTGGGAGGCTTGAAGGGCGAGTCACAGCATGCACCTGAGGCAGCATTATTGGGTCCCTCTCAAAGACACCCAGCCACTTCCTCTATTGAGAGGCTCTAGGTCAGTGGAACTTGGTGAGAGGCTGGAGTCCTTACTATGGTGACTGCATTAGTTCCCAGCCCACTAGAGTAGAATTTTTTCTGTATGCCAAGTAGCACCTTAATAAGTGGTCCATCTATTTCTGTTTCTATTTCTGAGATTATTTAGTCACCACCACAGATCCCTGTGGAATAAGATTTTGATTACCACTCATCCCTGTGGTTTGTTTCATTTATCTTGTTTCTGACAGTTAAATGCCGCCAACCAGTTGGTCTCCCTCACTCTTGGGTTCCTTTATCTCCATTGATATCAAAGAGACTGATTCTATTTCAGCCACCCCCCTCCCATTTTCCAGGCTGCAGAAGAAAGCCACCACACCCAGGGCAGCCACCACAAACTTTCCAAGAGTACTCCTCCTCCCCCATATGGGAGTTGTGGTTAGAGAATGGCTGTTGCCATGGTCCACTTCACTCCCATTTCTGAGACTTCAGACTTCTTCCTCTCCAGCAGGGATCAGCTCAGGACCAAATCATAAATATTTTAGGCTTTGTGAGCCAAGAGGCAAAATTCAACAGGTATTCTTGCCAAAGGCTGATAGTTTTGTTTGTTTGTTTAACATTTAAAAATTGTAAAAACCATTCTTACCTTTCAGGCCATACAGAAACAGACAGCAGGCCAGATGTGGCCCACAGGCTGTAGTTTGCCAACCCCCTTCTCCACAGGATGCCACAGAAGTTCAGTAGACCACACAAACACAGGCTACCCTGGAGTACAGGCTTTAATTGGCCAATTAGTTAGATTACTGATGCCACTCCCTGGTACTCAAGCTAAAGCATTGAATCCTAAATCCCAGGTGAGTATATCCCGTGAGTGAATTTAATGAGATCAAGCCTTATGTTTTGTCCTCATTGATCCAATGCCTTTCAAAACTCATACCTTCTCTCCTGGCTCCTGCCAATATAGACTGGTGTGAGGTTCTATAAATCTTATGAAAGATTTCTTATGTAAGGGATATAGGCTGTCTCATATTTCTCCCTCTGAGCTGTGCTGGGACCTGAGTCTTAGATCAAGAGGCAGTGAGAGGTGATAGGAGTGAGTCTTGAGGGAATGACCAGCAGGTTATTATGCATGGAAAAGCTGTTCTTCTTAGACAGGGAGGACAAATCTATTCCCATGGGCAAGAGGATTTTGTGGGTTCGAAGTTTTCATATTTGTCTGTGTCTGCCCAAATGATCGCAATCCAATTATCAGGGTCACATTCCCTTGATATGAGACCCCTGGTATGAGCTGATCATGTACTTGGTGCTGCAGCTCTGCAACTTTTGTTAGGCTCTGAGCTTTGTCCTCAGCCATATCTGCCATGGGACTCTGGAAGATGAGGGGTTGCTGCAGTTATACCATCTGAATAGCTACAGGGACTTTCTGATTTTTTCTATGCATGCTCTCAATTGTACATTCGGAGATCTCAGTTTCTCATTTTCCTTTTGTACACCTTCTAAGGCTGTGAGAAGAAGCCAAGAGACTCAACAGTCTTTATAGTCACTGCTGTAACCATAGCAATTAAGTGCCTCTGCCACTGACCTCCCAGCATCTCCCCTTCCACCTGCATTTCATCTCCTGCCACTGCTGGAGACAACTTGAGTAACTGATGTCACCACTTGTCCTGGATTATTTGTTTTCTGTTTTTTCCTGGCAAAGCAGTTCTACCTGTGTTTCTCAACAACATGATCAATCTAATCCCGGAATCCCACTTCAGGATCTCAATAGAAAACAGCATGCTCAAATTGGGATAGTTGAGGAAAAATTCATGAAGGGTTATAGAGGCCTAACCCAGTGATGAGGGGGAGCAGCTGCTGGGACTTGGAGACAGACATAACTGTGGAAAGTGTTGCTAGAAAGAAGCTGGGATCCTAAGTTAAACAACACAGTGATAACTTTTGACATTTTCCTCTAATATTTTGTGCAGTTATGCAGCAAGTTCTATTTCAAAGGTAAACCTTGTTTAAAACCCCATAGCATCATATGACTCCTATTTTTAAAAGTCTGCAAAATAATTACATCCCTTTCTTTAGTTATCCTTATCATATTCTACAGCTGATGGAATTCAGTTAAGCAGCATTGGTTGTCTATTCAAAACTAATTTAATATAGTGATGATTTATTTTAAGTTTTCATTAATTTTTTTTTACATCATAGCCCTTGAAACATGACAGTTTGTCATTCCATATATTTGCAGGAATTTTTTTTAAGAAAACCACCCTGATTCTCTATTTTCTTGCTTTCAAATACCATCACAGTATAATTTATTTTAATCCCTTAGCCTGTGGATCACTTTTATCTGATGATTGCTTTCATTTAAATTTTAATTGGGGTTTGCAAACTCTTTTTATGGACTGGAGGACAATAAATAAACTTTTGTAGTACGGCAGGTTGATCTATAGTCCAGGAAATCAATATTTAGGCTTCTATATGCAGGAGCTGTTTAAGGCAGGAACCATTTTCTTATTTATTTTTGAAGTCACATTAGAGTTCCAAATGTGTAATTATATAGGATTCCATAAGTTAATAGTATAGGCTTATTGGTTTTAAAGAACTCTTCTTCTTCACAATGATTTTTTTTTCAGGTATTATTGAGATGTGTCCTTATTTATCTGGAGAATGGATATACTTATTCTCTGCCTTCATTTCGTTATTCCTACCTAGTGCTAGGAGATGACAAAAAACCTCATCTAATAGGTGTCACTTTTACCTCTTAACATCACTATTTCCAAATATTAATTGTCCCCTGGAAATCCTTTTACTAGGGCTGTTCTTGATGGTCTGTCTCTATTCATCACTTTGTGATTACTGAGTTTTCATATCACCTTAAATCTTTGATGAGCTGTTCCTCAAAGAAAGAAGGTCATTTATCATGTCTGTTTTACTGAAAGAAGGACAAGATGAGACAAAGAGGTATTATATAATTCAGTGTGCCTATGAAGCTTTCTAGGCCATATTCCAAAATAGATAGCAGTTTCTTTAATCAAACTCTATATAAGATAAATGAGGTATTGTTTGGTAAGAACCCCCCACCCCACTTTGTGCCAAACTTGTTGGCACCCTGCAGTTTACAGCATGAAAGTCAGCTTCTCTGCACAGTGATTTTTAAGACTGCTAAAGGCAATCAGCTGTTCTTAGAGCTGTGCCCCAATGCACTTTATATGCCCTTCTGTTATAGCACTGAACACCTGGTGGTTTGTAATGTATCTTTTTACAAGTCTTTTTCCTTCTGTAGACTGAATGCCCTGACAGCAAGGACTGTTAATTATTCACCATTCTGCATACACTCTGATCGGTTGGCTTACAAACAACAGAAATTTATTTCTTGCAGTTTTGAAGGCTGGGAGGTCCAATATCCAAGCACTGACAGATTTGGCGTCAGGTGAGGGCCAGCTTCCTGGTTCATACATAGCCATCTTCTCACTGCATTCTTACATGGTGCAAAGGATGAGGGAGCTCTCTGGGGTCTCTTTTATAAGAGCACTAATTCCATTCATGGGTTATGGGGCGGGGGAGACTCTGCACTCATGACCTAATCACCTCCCAAAAGTCCTACCTCATAATATCATCACATTGAGGATTAAACTTTCAACATATGAATTTTGGAGGGTCATAAACATTTAGTTTATGAAAAAGGGCTGCTTAGTGTATCATGGCCACTGAGTAAATTTTGAGTAGCAATCTTACCTGGTATGCCATTGCATTTATATATGATTGCCACTAATAACTCAAATTACTGAATTTATGATGTATCGATGATGCTGTTTTCCTAGTCTTAGTATTAGTAGCCAAATGGCCTTGGATTAACTTTCTCAATATTATTCATTCATTCATTCAACATTTATTGAATACCTTACTAAATGCCAAGCTCTGAATTAAGCTTTGAGAATCCAAGAAGACTAAGACTTTGTTCCCACCTTTCCCTCCAGTTTCCCTTTCCTAAGACAGACATACTATAACAATTGCACCATAACATGATAGATCCTGTCATAGTCAGAGTGGAAACAAAAGGAGATTGAGTGGGACAGGGGAGCTGAAAGATGCCCATCAGCCCCCAGGGAGAGTGAAAACGTGATCTCAAGATCAGCTTTATTTTCTGACCAATTCTCATATACCAAGTGTGGTCAGGAACATATATTTATGTGTCTAGGTAGCCATTTGCATTTCATTTTATGAAGCTAAGTGATTATGATGATTAGCTATGGAATTAACATACATTTTCAGCTAAGCAAGTCATTAAAAACAAATGTAAGTCCAATTTAGCTCCTCCTTTAGCTTCAGTAAATTAACATGTTACAGTAAGAGCCTTGTTAATTTGTATGATGCTAGGAAAAAGCCACAAAAATGACCTGTTTTGTACTTTATATTTCAGCAGCTATAATTTTGTAAAAATGGGACATGTTGGCCATCTGAAAAGTACTTAGTTGTATAATTTCTACAAGTCATTGAAAGTAATTATCACATCATAATCCAGTGTTTCCCTAAGGTTCCCATGGGAAGTAAAGTATATTCTATCTTGATATGGTTTGGATTTGTGTCCCTGCCCAAATTTTGTGTTGAATTTTAATCCCAGTGTTGGAGGAGGGGCCTAGTGAGAGGTGATTTGATCATGGGGGCAGATATCCCCCTCACTTGTGATAGTGAGTTCTCATGAGATCTGGTTGTTTAAAAGTGTGCAGCACCTCCCTCTTGTCTTTCTTCGTCTTTCTTTGGCCATGTTAGACCATGCCTGCTTCCCTTTTGCCTTCTGCCATGATTTTAAGTTTCTCGAGGCCTCCCCAGCCATGCTTCCTGTACAACCTGTGGAATTGTGAGTCAATTAAACCTTTTTTCTTTATAAATTACCTAGTCTCAGTTCTTTATAGCAATGTGAGAACAAACTAATACAGAAAATTGGTACTGGGAGTGGGCATTTCTACAAAGATACCTGAAAATGTGGAAGTGACTTTGGAACTGGGTAATGGGCAGAAGTTAGAAGAGTATGGAGGCCTCAGAAGAAGACAATTGGGGGAAAGTTTGGAATTTCCTAGAAACTTGTTAAGTTGTTGTGACCAAAATGCTGATAGCAATATGGTCAATGAGGTCCAGGCTGAGGAGGTCTCAGATGGAAATGAGGAACTTATTGGGAACTGGAGCAAAGGTCACTTTTGTTATATATTAGGAAAGAGGTTGGAAGTATCATGCCCCTGCCCTAGAGATCTGTGGAACTTTGAATTTAAGAGCAATGATTTAGGGTTTCTGGTGAAAGAAATGTCTAAGCAGCAAAACATTGAAGATGTGGTCTGACTGCTTCTAGCAGCCTATATTTATATTTGTGAGCCAAGAAATGACCTGGAACTGGAACTTATATTTAAAAGGGAAGTAGAGTGTAAACATTTTGAAAATATGCCAGCCCAGCTGTGTGGTAGAAAAGAAAAATCCATTTTCTGGGGAAGAATTCAAGCTGGCTGCAGAAATTTGCATAAGTGAAAAGGAGCTGAATGTTAATAGCCAAGACAATGGGGAAAATGCCTCAAAGGCATTTCAGAGCAGCTCCTCCTATCATAGGGTCAGAGGCCTAGGAGGAAAGAGTGGTTTTGCAGGCTGGGCCCAGGGCCCCGCTGACCTGTGCTACCTCAGGACACTGCTCCCTGTGTCCTAGCTACTCCAGCTCCAGCTGTGGCTAAAAGGGCCCCAGATACATCTCAGGCCACTGCTACAGAAGGTGCCAGCCATAAGCGTTGGCAGCTTCCACATGGTGTTAAGCCTTTGTGTGCATAGAGGGCAAGAGTTGAGGCTTGGGAACCTCTGCCTAGATTTTAGAGGATGTATGGAAATGGCTGGATGTCCATCTAGAAGTCTGCTGCAGGGGTGGAGCCTTCATGGAGAACCTCTACTAGGGCAGTGTGGAGGGAAAATGTGAGGTTGGAGTCCCCCACACAGAGTCCTTCACTGGGGCACTGCCTTGTGGAGCTGTGAGAAGAGGGCCACTGTCCTCTGGAACCCAGAATGGTAGATCCACTGGCAGCTTGTACCATGCGCCTGGAAAAGCTGCAGGCAATCTATGCCAATCCTTGGCAGCAGCCATGGGAGCTGATCCCTGTATAGCCACAGGGGCAGAGCTGCCCACGGCCTTGGGAGCCTAGCCCTTGCATCACGTGGCCTGGATATGCGACGCGAAGTCAAAGGAGATTATTTTGGAGTTTTAAGTTTTTTTATTTTTTTATTTTTGAGACAGAATCTCTGTTGCCCAGGCTGGAATGCAGTGGCATGATCTTGGCTCACTGCTACCTCTACCTCGGGTTCAAGCAATGCTCCTGCCTCAGCCTCCCGAGTAGATGGGATTACAGGCATGCACCAACCTGC
The DNA here is from genome assembly GCF_006542625.1 of Nomascus leucogenys. Taxonomy (NCBI): domain Eukaryota; kingdom Metazoa; phylum Chordata; class Mammalia; order Primates; family Hylobatidae; genus Nomascus; species Nomascus leucogenys. The sequence continues at coordinate 67,971,954 of NC_044390.1, forward strand.
CTGGCTAATTTTTGTATTTTTAGTAGAGATGGGGTTTTTCCATGTTGGCCAGGCTGGTCTCAAACTCCTGGCCTCAAGTCATCTGCCTGCCTCAGCCTCCCAAAGTTCTGGGATTACATGCTTGAGCCACCACACCCAGCCAGGAGCTTTAAGCTGCCCTGCTTGGTTTCGAACTTGCATGGGGCCTGTAGCCTCTTAGTTTTGGCAGATTTCTCCTTTTGATTGGGTGTATTTCCCCAATGCCTGTACCCTCATTGTATCTTGGAAGTAACTAACTTGTTTTTGATTTTACAGGCTCCTAGGCAGAAGGGACTTGCCTTGTCTCAGATGAGACTTTGGACCATGGAGTTTTGAGTTAATGATGAAATGAGTTAAGACTGGGGAACTGTTGAGAAGGGATGATTGTATTTTGCTATGTGAGGACATGAGATTTGGGAGGGGCCAGAGGTGGAATATGTGGTTTGGGTTTTTGTCCCTGCCCACCTCATGTCAAATTATAATCCTCAGTGTAGGAGGAGGGACCTGGTGGGAGGTGATTGGATCATGGAGGTGGATTTTCCCCTTACTGTTCTTGTGATAGTGAGTGAGTTCTCATGAGATCTGGTTGTTTAAAAGTGAAACCTGGGGTACACCATCCAGACAGGAAGCCATGAAGAGAAAGGGTGGGTGATTTCATGCAGGAAGGTTCTATGAGCCAGGGCAGCATACATCACTTCTGACCAGAACTCAGGCACATACTACAAGGGAGCCTAGAAATGTAGTTTAGCTGTGTGTCCAGAGGAAAAGAAGGAATTGGGTTTGGTGAATAACTAACCATGATGATGATAAACTTTTAAAAATTAATCACATTATCTATAACTGCCCCTAAATTGCTTCAAAATTTTCACAACAACCTCATTCACCCATTTTCCTGTTGACAAATATTTATTGTTCTCCTGTAATATGTCAGAGACATTGAGCCAGAGTGGAGACAGTAGACATGGTAAAAAGTTGATCAGATTATGGATATATTTTAAAGGTAAAGCCAATAGGATTTGGTGATGGACTGAATCTGGGTTATAAGAGCAACAGAGGATTCAAGAATGACTTTCAGATTTGGGGCATGAGCAACTGGGAGGATAAAGGATGCCATTTATTGAAATCAGAGCACTGAGGTAGAGGTCATTTTGTGGGTTGGGGAGTGGGGATAACTTAACAGTTTGCTCTGGCCATGTCAAGTTTGAAATACCTCTTAGACATCCTAGTGGAGATGGCAAGGAGTCAGTTGAATAAACAAATCTTAATTTTTAAACAAAGTACAACCAGAGCCGGCTTCATGGGTGGGCAACCCATGCAGTCCCACAGGGCTCTCGTACATGGGAAGGTCCCACACTTGACGTAATGGTTTACTGTTGAGTCTTGAAATTCTTAACAAATTATTTAGTAAGTGCTCCATATTTTCATTTTTTGCCAGGCCCTACAAATTATGTAGCTTGTCCTGGGAGGAATTCTTTTTGAGGCAGTGGAAACTTGTAAAAGTGTGGGGTTCTGAAGGCAAGGAAAAGAAAACCTTTTGAGAAGAAAGAGGTTGTGAGAGATCAAGGAACGTAAAGACAAAAAAAATAATAACCATGGGAATTATCAAGATGGAATTGCTAGTGACATCGACAAGAGCCATGTCCAAGAGTGGAGTGGGGAGGATAAAAAGCCTGTTGGAATGAGCTGAAAAGAGGAAAGGTGCCTATGCCCACAGTTTCCCCCTGCAGGGAGCAGGAAAATGGGATGATAGCTGGAAGGTCGTGCTGAGTCAAAGCATGTTTTTGAAAAATGAGAGAAATTAAAAATGTTTGTCTGCTGATGTGAGGGATTCAGGAGAGAGGAAGAAACTGATGATGCAGTGGAGAAAGGGAAGAATTACAGGGAAAGTACATAAGTCAAGGACGTGGAGAACATGTGGAGGAGTTGACTGTAAGAATAGACATGTGATGCCATTTCAAAAGCAGAGAAGGCAGATTTCTCAAGACCATGTATTGAGGAGACTATCCTTTCTCTGCATATGTCCCTGGAACCTTTGTTGAAAATCAGTTGACCATAAATGCATGGGTTTATCACTGGATTTTCTATTCTCTTCTATTGGTTGATATGCCTATTTTTATGCCAGTACCATGCTATTTTTATTACTTTAGCTTTGTAATGTATTTTGAAGTCAAATAATGTGATGCCTCTAGGTTTGTTCTTTTTGCAGAAGATTGCCTTGCTTGTTCGGGGTCTAAAAAAGAAAGAAATTTTGTCATTGTGACAAAATGGGTGAACCTGGAGGATATTATGCTAAATGAAATAAGCCAGGTACTGAAAGACAAATACTGCACGATCTCACTTATATGTGGAATATTAAAAAATAAAACTCATAGAAGCAGAGAGTAGAATGATGATTGCCAGGGGCTGAGGGTAGGGGATGGATAAAGGAGGGCTGTTGTTCAACGGGCACAAAGTTTTGGTGAGACAAGAAGGCTAAGTTCTGGAGATCTATTGTACAGCGTGATGACTATAGTTAGTAATAATATATGGTATATTTGAAAATTGCCAAGAGATTAGATTTTAAATGTTCTAATCACAAAAAAAGGTAAGTGTGTGAGGTGCTGGATATACTAATTAGCTTTATTTAATCATTCTATAATATATGATATATATATCAAATCATCACATTTTATAGCATAAATAGATATAATTTTTATTTTCCAAATATACCTTAATTTTTAAGAAACAGAGAAAGCAGAGTCTATGGGTTCCAGAAGGTTGGCAATTTGGAGTTGGTTCTAGACCATGTGCTTTTTTTTTTCTTAATGGAATATGAGGTGAGGTCAGCAGCTCAGGTGGTGGGAGGAGTCATGAGTTTGGTAAGAGTAACTTCAGAGAACTGAAAGGCTAATTTACTAGAAAATGGTAAGATTGCTGGGCAATCCTGTGCTGAGTTGCCATTTGAGATTTTGTGAACATCCATTTGCTGTCAACATCATCGAGTGATGTTTTTTTCTCCAGCATCTTTCAGTTGCTCAGATGCAAGTACAGAGTAGAGGGATAGTTGAGTTTAGACATGATTGGTTCTGTTATGGCTCTTATTTTACAGATGAAGGGACTAGGGTTCAGAGAAGTAAGTAACTTGCTAGTAATTGACAGAATTTGCACATAAATCTTCTCTGACCATCGACTCCAAGCTCTTGAGCACTATGTCATATTTCAGAGCTGTTCTTAATATAATATCATGGACTAATAAGTGTAGATTCTGCAAACTTCTATCCCTTTCCCTAGTGGCGAGCAGGTGAATAAGTAATACTGTAATTTGTTTCTCAACTTTTTTTTTTCCTACTAGCATTATCCAAAAAGGGTATCTCAGCTAGTTACCAAATCCCAGCCTTGGGAATCACAAAGCAATATTGTGCATTGAAGATATGCTCATGGGATAGAAAAAGCATCACTGAGTTTGATCACCATCTCTCCTGCCTGCTGGCCATGTGACTTGCAGCATGGTTGTTTGAATCTGTTTAGCATTAACTGAGCACCCATGGCATGTCAAGCAGTAAGGAAGATGCTGAGGAGATATTGATGAAACTGAATTTTGTCCTCCTAAGAATTATAGTCCAGGGAATTCAGTGAGATAATATAGGCACAATGTTGTGTCCAACACAGAGTGGGCACTTACTAGGTGTTAATTCTCTTTGCCTTCTTTATCCATTTGTCCTCAAGTACCTGATGACACCTCTTGGTGAAAATATCAATACTCACTGAGATACTAAATGAGGGTCCCACTTGTGTAAATATCCAACGATGTTAATATTTAAAAATTAGTTCCCATCCACTGAATCAGAATCTCAGCAACTTTGAGTGAAGGCAGGACCCTTCCTGAGTTGAGTCTTCCTCTACCCATAAAAATATACCATATATAACTTTTTCCTGAAGCTATTGGAATGAATACAAGTTAGCACGATTGTCCACTGGCAATACTAGAATAATCTCCCTAAGGCATGCTGTTTTCTGGCTGGAAGTTATTTTATTCTGTTGAAATGTATTTTTTTAAATGAAAGGGGCATTTCCTTTTCCTATATTATTTGCTTTCAGAAAGCAATGAGAATTCTTTAAACATGGTGAATTAACCACTGGTAAATCTTAAATTTTACCTTCTCAATGATGCATGTTCTGATTCACCAGTCAATATTTATTTCTAAGCCTTCAGATCTCAAAAAGGTATATATAGTACCTGAGTTAGTGCAGCTCAAGTAATCAACCCCTGGGAAGGTGTTTTATTTCTGTAACACAAGTGAGGCAGGATTTTATGCTCCTGGAAGGGAGATGTTTGTCTTTTATCTCTATATTGGGGTACCTATTACAGGAAAGAGTGATAAATGAATAAAGGAATGGACCCACAGTGGGGAAAAGGAGCTTGCTTGGTATCAATGTGTTTGAATTTATTACCATGAATCTCACTTTCTAAAATTGCTAGCACTATTAAAGTTTCTGACAGTGAAGCAAGCCATTGGAACACATTTGTGATGTGAATATTAGGTATATTATTATGCACTCAATTTAGCTTTTTTATTTTAAATAATTTCTCTCCAAGTGGAAATCATGTTCTAGGTAAAGGAACAAGAAATTAAGCAGTGTGGAGACCTATAGGTTAGATTCAACTTCCACTAATGGAGAAGATGACTTTGGATAACTATTGGCTCCAGTTTCATTTGGGGATCAGGGATTGGATTAGAATTTGTAAATCTAATTGTTGTCTCTCTGTAAAATTGGGAGACCCTCAGGGTTGACAGCAGATCTTTCTTTTTGCATCTATTTCAGCACCTAGCCCAGTGCATTGTAAATGCTTAATAAATACTAGATGAATTAAAAGTGAAGTGTTCTATTTATTCTTTAGAGAAAGATACACAGACATTTTTGCCAACCAGCAAAAATAAAGGTAGCAACCATTTCTAGTTTATCTGGTATTCCTAGCATCAGGCAAAATGGTAGGGACATGGTAGGCATCCAACAACTGTTAATTGGCTCCTCCAATCCCCCTTTTTTTGTCATCCTTCCACAGAAATTTATTGAATGCCTTCTAAGTGTCAGAAACTTGGTTTATATTAATGAAAGAACACATTCCAGAGGAGCAGTTTTATTTGTATAGGCAATTACAAAATAATGGGATACAGGTTATAATAGAAGTACGTAAAATTTCACTGAAGTTCACAGGGAGGAGAACCTCATCTGCTTGGGAGTTGGGGAAGGCACTCCAGGATGATGAGGGTTGAGCTATTGAAAGAGGAATGGGATTTGTTAAAGTGGACCAGGGTTTGAGGGTATTAGAACACACTCCAGTTAGAGAGGATGGCACACACATGTTCTTGGAGCTGTGATATAGCACAGTACACATTGTAGGGGTAGTTTAGCATGGCTATAGGAAGAAGTGGGTAACAGGAAGGAGGTATGGACAGAATTGAGAAACGGATGATTCTGGGAGGTTATTAGAGGTCAGAGTTTGAAGAACATGTCAAAACAGGAAATACTGACTGGTATCTCAGCTTTTCTAGAAGGCTGAAGTTAAATTCTATAGGTCATGTCTCAGTAATAGCAGTGGTAGTTATAGCAATGGCTAATATTTATTGAGCGTTTGTTAGAGACAGGTGCCTTTCTAAGCATGTGATTCATTTAATCTTCATAATAACTTATAAGGTAGATACTGTTTTTATCCTCATTTGACAGATGAGGAAATTGAAGGATAGAGGTTCCTCATTCAAGGTCACAGAGCAAGTCCAGACTTTAACTCAGAGGGTCTGGCTCCAGAATCTGTTCTTAATCACTATATTATATTACAATGCAGAAAATATAGTGTTGTAATGCTGCAAAGTTAATTTATAAAATAATAAAATCACAAGGATTAGAACTTCATTCTCACTTTAAATCCAAACAGCAGCATGAATCACTCTTCTGCCTTTCATATGTTTTTTAATGGCTTGATCACTGTCTTCCTGATGATTTGATTATGTGAGGAGGGCAAGTTAAGGTCACTGCCACTAGGTCCTCACTGTTGTTGCCCATATGTAAGACTTCAGTAAAAGATGTCTATATGGCGAATGTAACTTTTAGCCAGGTCTTTGCACTATGAGAGTATTTAGTCTGTCTGATCTTTGAAGATATTTATGCATGGACCATTGGCTCTAAAATCCCCCTCTTTGTATCCCCACAACAATGCATATTTTCATCTAGTGTACTTTTAGAAGGGGCCAGATTTTGTGAACATAGATGCCTGTCCTTCAGAGGCATCTCCTCTAGTCTAAGAGAGAGATAGCCTACTGATAAAGTATTTAATGCCAATGAATTTTGGGATCAGTGGCCTCTTGTAGGTACATAAAAGCAATAGTAATGACATGTTTATTGTGAACATAGATGCCTGTCCTTCAGAGTTTATTTATAGAATATGCTCCAAGCATTTGCTTCTCAAATTCTCTACTATTGGATAACAAATAAACCATAATGTAACAGGATTTTCATTTAGGTTTTTCCACTAAGCCTTAGCCATGGATTGTGATGGTATCTGGTTGAGGCCAGATGTGAGTTTAGTTTTTACTCTGCTGCTGAAATTGTTGTGTGATCTTGAGCCAATCATTGCACTGTTCTCAACCTCAGTTTCCTCATCTGGAAAATGAGGGTGTTGGAGTAGATGATCAGTGAGCTTTCTCCCAACTCTTAACATTCTCTACTTGTAGAGTTTTTATAATCAAACACAATCGTGTAAAAGAGAGAAAAGCAGTTGTCATGGAAACTGTTATTTAATACATAACACTGTTTCTTAATCAGCCTGTTTTCCTTGAAGAAATTTGCTTCTCTTATGATGCAGGCCCAAAGATCTCCTAATTCTGCCTTTAGAAAGGCTCAGATTTCAGTTCCATCACTTAAGAATTCAATGCATGGAACCAGTTACTTAACCACCGTGTGCCTAAATTGCTTTATTCTTAAAGTGGTATTGACAGGAATACTGACCTCATAGTGTGGAGCATCATATATGCTCAATATATGTATAGTGTGGAGCATCAATTATATGCACAATAACGAAAATGAAAATGTTAATGATAATAATACCAATACAGATAATATTAAAAATATCTAAAATTTATTGAGTTACTTATGGATACTTTGTGCTAGGCATACTAAATGTATTAACTCATAGAATCTCAAACCAACCCTGTGGGGTAAATGTTACTATTAATCCCATAATTAGATCAAGTTACTTACTTATCCCAAGTCACATAACTTGAACAGGGTGGAACCAGAATACTTGTCGAGCTACACAGGCCAATTTCAGAGCCTACACTCTGAACCATTAACGTTTCTCAATAATAACACTGTTAATATATAATTGTGAATAACCAGCATCTTTTATGGCCTTTGCTATATGCCCAAATCTGTTCTATCCTATGAGGTAGATGATATCATCATCTCTATTTTGTAGATAAGAAAACTGAGACCTCTAGAGGTTAATTAAAAACACATAGTTGGTAGTAGTGGAGGCAGGGCTTGAACTCTTGCAGTCTGGCTCCTGAGTCCATGTTTTTAACCATGATATCTCAGTATGAGCTATTATTACCCTACATCCAGTTCAGTTTTGTGTCCATGAATGATGTAAGATGATTATAGCTCCACCCACTAGATCATGTGAGCCTTTGGCAGTCTTCTGGAACTCTGTTTTTTGTTTGTTTGTTTTTTGTTTTTTTTTTCTGTTTTTGAGACAGAGTCTCTCTCTGTCCCCCAGGCTGGAGTGCAGTGGCATGATCTTGGCTATCTGCAACCTCTGCCTCCCGGGTTCAAGCAGTTCTCCCTTCCTCAGCCTCCTGAGTAGCTGGGATTACAGGCACCCACCACTGCGCCCAGCTAATTTTTGTATTTTTTAGTAGAGATGAGGTTTCTCCATGTTGGCCAGGCTGGTCTTGAACTCCTGACCTCAGGTGATCTGTCCGTCTTGGCCTCCGAAATTGCTGGGATTACAGGTATGAGCCACCGCACCCAGCTGGAGCTCTGTTTATGCTCTTTGTTGATTCCCTGTTGTGTCCCTAACTACCACATTTGTTTATGGAAAAGCCAAGCTGCTACACAAGTATTTTGCCATGTCTTGCAAAATAAAACAAGAGGAGATAAGTACAAAAGTCTATGAATTTCAGGCCAGTAAGGTCTAAAATTTCAAACAACAAATACAGTCTGCAAAACATTTGAGAGAGAGTTTACTTCAGTAGCTCCAATATCTGAGCAATGTTTTCCAAATACCTTAGCACCTATTGATCTAAGAGTGAGGTAGGAGAACTTCTTTAAAGATCAGATAGTAAATATTTTCAGCCTTAAGGGCCGTAAGGTCTCTGCCATGATGATTTAACTCTGTTAAAGTGCAAAAGCAGCCATAGATGATAGTAAACAAATGTATCTGTGTTTCAATAAAACTTTATTTACAAAAACAGATGGTAGACCAGATGGCCCAGGAGCCATTGCTTACTGACCTCTAGTCTAAGAGAGAGATAGCCTACTGATAAAGTATTTAATGCCAATGAATTTTGGGATCAGTGGCCTCTTGTAGGTACATAAAAGCAATAGTAATGACATGTTTATTTTTTCCTTCCCTCCTCATTTTAAATGAGACCTGATCTTGCTGTTCTACATTTACTAAATTAGGTACTGGCAAAATGTGATAGTGTAGGCTTACACTATTCACATTACTATCTGCTACTTGACACAATATATTGAAAAATGACTTTAAGGACAGACTTTCAGCAGTAGGAAGCAATGTTGACGAAACAACTTTTAAAAAAGATCATATAGAATGAAAACGTGGGTATGTGCCTTGTTTTGAGCTATCTCAAATCCTTTTGCTAAATAAGTAAGGGGTAAATTATTTTAAATGGGGAAAATGGAACACAATTTTTAAATATTTTAAGGCATTTCAAATGGGCCTTAAAATACAATAGCTGTCCTCTAGAGGGATTTTCATTAATTATTAACCATATCAGAAATGTAATTAAGTCAGTGCTGAAATTAGTCAAGATCAGCTTTATAACTCAAATCACATAAATAACATATATGGGTTCTATGAATTAATCATTGTAGATTTGATTAAAAAGTTGCATTTCAAAGTTCATCCAATTTAATGTCATGTTGTTTCTGTTTTTCAAACATTTGTTAAACCAACTGTCTATAGAGGCACATTGTATGGCTAAAGATCTAATTGCACCATTATGAGCATAGAACTGTAGTCAGTAAATAATTAGTGGCTTGCATTGGGAAGTTTTGATAAATTTTCAGGCTTCTCTGAATTAACATTTATCTTATGGTCAGTTAAGGAAATTAAATATCGATTAAGGAAATTTGGACAGGGCCAGCTTCACAGTCTCCCTCCTCCACAGGGCCCCCCATGACCACTGCCTTGGAGGCTGTGCTGACTTTCGGGAAGGCCTATCAGTGGCTGTGACCTGGGTTAAGCTGATGGACCAGGGGCATTTTTGAGAATATTGATTAGATTAAGGAGAGGTGGGGACCTGTATTAGTTTTTTATTGCTTCTGTAACAAATTACCACACACTCAGTGCCTTAAAATGTCACCAATTTATCTTACGTTTCCATGAGTTAGATGTCTGGTGCAGGTCTCACTGCGCCAAAATCAAGGTATTAGCTGGGCTGTGTTCCTTCTGTCTTTCTGGAGGCTCTAGGGGAGAATCTGTTTTATGGCCTTTGTTTTTTGGGATGGAATCTCGCTCTATCACCCAGGCTGGAGTGCAGTGGCGCGATCTCAGCTCTCTGTAATCTCTGCCTCCTGCATTCAAGCAATTCTCCCACCTCAGCCTCCCGAGTAGCTGGGATTACAGGCACGTGCAACCATGCCCAGCTAATTTTAGTATTTGTAGTAGAGGTGGGGTTTCACCGTGTTGGCCAGGCTGGTCTTGAACTCCTGACCTCAGGTGATCCACCCGCCTTGGCCTCCCAAAGTACTAGGATTACAGGCGTGAGCTACCATGCCCAGCCTCGGTGTCTTTTCTAGCTCCTAGGGCTGCCACATCGCTAGACTCATGGTCCCTCTTTCATGTTTGAAGCCAGCAACATAACATCTCTCTGATCCAAGCCACCAAAGGTTCTCTGCTTTTGAGGTCTCATGTGATTAGATTGCCCCCCTTCCTTTTGGATATCCCAGGATAACCTCTCCATTTCAAAGTCCTTAATCAAATCTGCAAAGTCCCTGTTAGTCCCACATAAGGTGACATATTCACAGGTTCCAGAGATGAAGAGTTGGACATTTTAGCAGAGCCATCATTCTGTCTACCACACAACCGAAATTCAGTGTATTGGATTCACTGTCGGCGCTTCCTGTGTTTACCAGCCCATCTTCTTTTGTTTCAGCTTCTTGTGTCCTGACACCCATTTCTGTCTCAGTCCACTTTAAACCTTGTTCTTCTCAGTTCTCAATTTCTCTGACCTTCCTTTAGCATGCAGTCCAGTGGACCCTGTTCTCCTGCTGAGAGCAGTATTGCTGGCCAGGCTGCCTGGGTTCAAAGCTAGGCTGTGCCTCATAAGCATGACCTTTGGTAAGTTATGCAATAGCTCTGTAACTCAATTTTCTCATCTGTAAAAGGAGGATAAAGAATGTGCCTGCACTACATATGATTGATGTGGTGATTACACGAATTAATAATCACTCTTAGAACAATGCCTGAGACATAGTAAACCATCAGTACGTGCTAACCACTGTTGCTGTGAATTTGGTTACTCTCCTTTTGGTTGCAGGTAGAAATTCCCTCAAGATGTTATCTGTGATTTCTTGTCTCTTCTTCAGAAGGTGCAGCCTCACTGAAGGCTTTAGCATTCATCCCTAGGCAAAGAACTCCAGCTGGACGCATTTCCAAGTTCTATACCTTTATTTCTGGCAGTACTAGGTGAACATTTTTGTTTGGATGTCCCAGGGGGGCCACAAAGCTGAACTTAACATCTTGCCTACCGAAATATTCCATCCGTGTTCTTATTTCTCTTACTGTCTTTAGATCCAAAGTCAATTTTTATTCTTTCCCTCTCATTTACCACTAAACATCAAAAAAGTTATCAAATATTAAAGAATCTACTTTCAAACTATCTTTTAATCTATTTGTGTCCCCACTTCCACTGCTCTGATCCAGGCTTCTATGACCGTTACCCTGATTTGTTGCCCCAGTTGAAGTAGAACAGTATTCTTAAACCTTTGCTCTGATTATGCAACCCTCACCCCCGGACCCACCTCTCCCTTCCACCTTGCTCCCACATCTTAAGTGATTCCCCACTGTCTTAGCATGGAGACTACATCTAGTGTAGCATATAAGTGAGTTTTCTTCAGGAATTCCCTAAAAATTTAAAAATTTCATACAAAAGTATGTTGTGAAGATTGTTGCTTTCAGTCTTGACAGCCAGTTACTGCTCATGCGTCTTAAACATGCTTGAAACAGGACATCTTTTCCTTTCATGAATGAGCCTTGTTCTTTCATACCTGAACCTTCACCATGGGGGGCGTGCTCTTCTCCTCCATCTCTGCCTGTGAGAAATCTACCCAGCAATGAGGCTTAGTGACAATACCCACCACTCTCTTTGTGAAGCCTTCCCTGGTAGCCTTTCCCCAAACCCTGTAAGTCAGAGGTCAGCAAACTATAGCCCACAGGCCAAATCCAGCCCATTGCTTAGTTTTATAAGTTTTATTAGAACTCAGTCACACTCATTCATTTATGTATTGTCTATGGCTGCTTTTGGGTCTTCAATAGCAGAGTTGAGTAGCTGCAACAGAGACCTTATGGCCCACAAAGCCCAAAATAAATTATGCTCTGGCTCTTTACAGAAAAAAATGTGCTGACCCCTTTCTCCCCTCAGAGATTACATAGTCTACCTTGTGCATCTTTGACATCTCCTTCTGTTAGAGTCACTTCTGCACAACTTTTTCCTGGCAAGAACGATCTCCTCTTGTACACGTAGATTCTGCCTTTATCATCCTTGTTTCTATCCTTGGGCCTACCAGGGGTAGGGCTCAGTAGTTGCTGGGGACAATAGATTACCTGTAAAAAATTTTTTTAAACTACATTTTGCTCACTTTGCTAAGTGATCAAAATCTTATATAAAGCAGTGTTCCCTTTAGGGGGTTAGTGCTTATCATTTGATGTTTCTGGTAGTAAACCATTTCATGATTCACTTCGAGAAGCACTTTTTTGACTGCCAAGATAAGCTGCAAAATTGAGTCAAAGGATCTTAAGAAATAATATTCCTAAGCCATTTAAGCAGCTCACTTGGTGATCTCATTTAATAAGTGGTCCACTGAAATTTAGGATTGCAGAGTATACTTTTTCATGATGCATGGGTTTCACCATGTGAAGTATATATCTAGTTCCTACTCAGCTATTTTTGTTGACTACCTAGGGTATGATAATATTTGACCATGCTACTCTGTTATGAAAAATGCCAAATAGTTAAATTTGTTTTAGGAAAACTAGAGATGCCTCTCTTGCTCCTAAAGGAGAAACCAAATGACCTTGGGTTTCTTTTTTTTTTTTTCTTTCTAAAACCCAGGAAGTATTGATGTCATGTCCTCCTGCGAAGTGCATTAGCTGTCCTTGTCTTTGCTGCTTTAGTACTGGGGAATGCCTCTGTCAGACAGTGAGCTCATGAGTGCAAGGAAGAGCTCATGAGTGCAAGGACTCTGTCTTTTAATTTCTGAATCCTCAGTGTTTGGCACAGAGAAAGCTCTTGACAAATATTTATTAAATGAATAAATCAATAAATAATTAAAGATCTCAGAAAGAACCTTTTCCCCAAGGTATTACTTTTAAACTATAAACTTACAATTGCCTACTTCTATCTAGTTCACATCCTTAACTATCACTTGTGAGAATTTCCTGTTGTGATGATATAGAGTTTATGTCTAGCTGTGGGAGGTCAAGGGTGGGCTACATTGTGCCTAAGTCCACAGAACACAAGGAAAACTCGTAAACTTTTGTGAGGTGACAGGAAATAAATATCTGCTCCCTAAGTATTTCCCTGAGTGAGAATGTAAAGGTTTAAGATAAAGTAAGTATCACAGGGTGAGACAAAGCGAGAAATTCAGGATTTAGATTGGCATTCAGAGCTGGGAGGGAAAAAAAAAGATGACCCAAATTGACACAAAATGAGAAAATCTTGGGAAATAAAGGTAAACGGTAGCAAATGTGATGTATTTGAGAACCTTACAAGGAAGTTTTCAGTATGTTCCAGTTGATTTATAGGATGTAGAAACATTAAGTGTTAAAATGGAAAGGGGTGGATTTTCAAGACTCTCACAGTGAGGGTTCAGTTAGGAATCAGAATTCCAACAAACAGATTTTAATAAAGAAACTTCTTATGTTACAAAAGAGTGGCTGGGTTATGGAAATTGACAAGAAATGGTGAAGCACCCAGGGTCTAGCAAGGGTGAGGAGCCTTTATAAAACATGCCTCCAGAGGCAAGGGCAATATTGGAACTGCACAAGAGCAGGAGCCATGGGAAAGGAGCTACCCAATAGGAGTAGACCTTGCAGAGGGCTTTCCAAATGGCTAGGGCCCTCACAAGTATTGACACAGGAAGGGAGCAGGGAAGAAGTAACTCAGCCTCTCTTTCCTCCCAACCTTTAGCTCCTTCTTGTGCCTCCATTGGCTGAGGCCAACTGGAGGTCTGTGAGGGAGCCCAGGTGATGAAGGAGTCACCTTCCCAGGACACAGAACAGGTGGAGAATGGATTTGAAGTAGGTGGAGGCCCACAAAACGTCACCAGCACAGGGACCATCTCCAGCCGTTCAGTTTACAAATGAGAAAAACGAGGCCCAGGCTGGGGGAAATGAACACCTTGGAAATTCATCCCTTTCAGCCTTAACACTTAATGTCCTATATCCTCATAAATCAGTGTTCAAATGAGAAAGACAATCAATAAGGACTGACTGAATAAATAAATGGAAGAATAAATGAATTTGAAGAATAAATAAATTTTTCATATCATAAATCCATTTTTCACCAACATGTTTGCTAGATGGCATTCTAACCTATCAGTGGACCATAATATATTTAACTATTGCCCTATTAACAGTTGTTTTTCTAGTTTCTAATATTACTATAATCATAATTATTATAGTTATGTCAGTATTAATTATAATTATGATACTAAGTACTATTTATTGAGTATGTCAGGCACCATGCTGTGTGAACACATATACTTTTTTAAGCCCTTATTATGAATATTTGAAGTATGAATTTAAACTCCCATTTTGTAAAAGAGGAAATTGAAGCTCACATAGTAACTCAATCATAACTCATCAGAAATTCCACAGCTACTACAAGATAGACCCAGAATATGCACCAATATCCATTCAACACAAAAGTCCATCTCTCTATTGCTTCCCTATGTTATAAAAAATTTTGAATGGAACATCTTCTTACATAACTCTTAGTGTGTCTTATCATTTTCTTGAGATAACTTCCTAGAAGTAGAATTATTGGGTCCAAAGAGAGGATCCTATTTTTAAGTAGTAAGAAATAACATTTAGTTGCAATTTGAAATATGTTAAATATCTATGAGAGAAACCTTCTTATATGGGTATGAAATTTTTAGCTTTGTCAAATGATCTGATTGCGAATGGTGAGATAGCCATGTCTGAGAGCCCCCATTTTCTTATGTTTTTACCAGCAGTGAATAGCATCTTTTTTAATAGCCTGTATTTTTTAGAGCAGTTTTAGGTTCACAGCAAAACTGACTGCAAAATACAGACATTTGTTATGTATCTCCTGCCCCTACATGTGCATAGCCTCCTCCATTATGACCTTCCCACACCAGAGTGTTACAATTATTACAATTGATGAACCTACATTGACACGTCATCACCCAGAGTCCGTAGTGTGTATTAGCGTTCACTCTTGGTGTTGTACATGCTGTGGGTTTTGACAAATTTATCACAATGTGTATGCACCATTATAGCATTAAACAGAGTAGTTTTGTTTTTTTTTTTTTTTTTTTTTTTTTTTTTTATTTTGTTTTATTTTTTTTTTTATTATTATTATACTTTAGGGTTTTAGGGTACATGTGCACAATGTGCAGGTTTGTTACATATGTATCCATGTGCCATGTTGATTTCCTGCACCCAATAACTCGTCATTTAGCATTAGGTGTATCTCCTAATGCTGTCCCTCCCCCCTCCCCCCACCCCACAACAGTCCCCGGAGTGTGATGTTCCCCTTCCTGTGTCCATGAGTTCTAAACAGAGTAGTTTTATTGCCCTAAAAATCCCTTGTGCTCTGCCTATTTCTCCCTCCTTTCTTCTTTCCTCGTGGCAACCACTGATCTTTTTACTGTCTCCATAGTTTTGCCTTTTCTAGAATGCCATGTAGTTGGAATATGTAATATGTAGCCTTTTCAGACTGGCTTCTTTCACTTAGTAATGGTTCTTGAACATTTAAGGTAAGTAAATGGACACTTAAGGTTCCCACATGTCTTTTCATGGCTTGACAGTTCGTTTTGTTTTAATTCTTAATAATATTCCATTGTCTGAATGTATCACAGTTTATTTGTCAGTTTACCTACTGAAGGACATCTTGGTTGTTTCCAAGTTTTGGCAATTATGAGTAAAACTGCTGTAAACATTCATGTGCAGGTTTCTGTGGGAACATACGTTTTCATCTCACTTGGGTAAATACGAAGGAGCATGATTGCTGGATTGTATGGCGAGAGTATGTTGAGTTTTGTAAGAACTGTCTTCCAAAGGGGCCATACCATTTTGTGTTTCCACCAGCAGTGAATGAAGGTTCCTGTCTCACTATATTCTTGCCAGTGTTTGATGTTGTTGGTGTTTTTGGTTTTCACTATTCTAATAGGTATGGAGTGGTATCTCATTGTTGTTTTAATTTGATTTCTTCAGAAGGGTGATGAATGAGCTGATCTTAGGAGAATATATTAGATTAGGGCTATGAAAGAGAGCATTTCAGGCAAGAAGGAGGATTTTTTTTTTCCTGAACTCACTACTTAGGACCAAACTGTAAGCACCAGCACTGTATCATTTTCACCTTATGGAGACCATTATTGGAGCTGTGTTCATCAAATTTTTTCTATGAACCAACAAACCCAAATCTCAGTGGTTCACACCCAGAAACATTCATCTTTTTGTTAGGGTTTTTTCAGGCAACTGTTGTTTGCCTGATATTGGCTGGTTTGAGTAAGGCTTGGTCCAGGTTGCAGATCAGGTTTGAGTTTATTCTTAGTGTCTCCTTCTGGGACCCATGGCTAGTCAGGACATGTGCTTTTTATGATAATAGCAGAAGCAAAAGAGACCAAGCCTAAACCACACAAGCACATTTCTGCTTTCATCTGTTTGCTAACATCCCTTTGGCTAAAGCAAGTCATGATGGCCAAGTCCAAAACCAGTGGAGCAGGGAATATACCTTCTCTCTCTTTTGGGAAGTACTAACAAGTCACGTGGCAGAGAGAAGTTATGAATTACGAATCGGGAGCAATAATCTACTCTGCCACTGTGGTTTCCTGAAATGAAGTCCTGATAGAATTCGGTCGCGGGGGGATTAAAAGGGAGATTCTCACTCAGCCTCAGCAACAGGAAAGAAAGAAGTTACAAAAAGCCTGTAAAGAATCTAAAGGAGGATTTGAAGGAGAGAAAGCACCAATAATCTAACTGCAGCACTTTATTTGAATTTAAGTAACGCTGGTCAGACATTCTTACAGGCTCTTACCCTTTCTGATCTATAAATTCTTCATATAGATATTGAGCCAAAGGTTAGATCTAGAAAATATTATATCTAGTCCTTAGCATGTTGATTTCTTTTCAGTGCGCTTAAACGCTCAGTTAACATGGCTTTAGACATAATTGTAACAGAATTACAAATGACAGTACCTCCTTGGCAGAAAGTTCTTCCTGGCTTTGATGTGTTGGTACTGCCAGATTTTTGTGACATGCTGATGCTAATCTGTCAAATAGCCTGACACTAAGTGAGAAGAGAAATAAAAGGAGGCATGACAGGGCCAAGGACCTGGTGTGGTGGAGGATGGTTGGGCAGTAGCAAATCCTCTCATCAGCCCTACTGAGACTAAGCAACACCCTATCTTCAGGTCTCCAGGTTCGGCGGGGGGTCGGGGGGTGTGGTCCTACATGGGTTAGAGCTCATACCACTCTCAGAAATGCACCTACTTTCAGTTACCCACCAATTCTGATGCTCAAAGCCCCTCCGAACCTGTTTTCTGTGGGTCCACCTGAGCTCACTTAACTAAGATAGCACAAATTCTGTCCCCTCTCATGGGAACATACCTAAGCTAATGACACATGAGGTGCTTCCTCTTCTGCATGTACACCTATGTGTTTGAGCTTTTTCCTCCCTCGGATGCGGGGAGGGTATCAGTCTATTTTATAAACATTTTGTCAAGTGTCCTTTGAGCCAAATAAGAGAGGATATTAGAAAAGCTCCAGAAGGTTTGGAAAAGTAAATTCAGACCTGAGGGTAACCAAGGGAGTTCCCACCTTCCTTCTGGTCAATGTTCCAGGAAGGTGAAGCATTGGATTTACCTTCCACTTTGCAGTTAAAGAAGAAACTAGAAATAAATATTCCCTTCTACAAGGTTTTTTTTTTTTTAATTAAGAATAGATGAGTCTTATGTTTTGTGTGTGGTGGTGACATTCAAAACATAGTTTTTCAGTGTTTTGAGAAGTAATTTACCTAAGAAATGACAAGAAGAGTAATGCAACACATAGACAGCATTGCTGTGAGTTGTAAAACATTGACAGAACGACAAATGTTCCTGTGGCATAGAGTCCTTCTGAATCACAGAAATGACATCTGGATGAAAGCAAATCATTTTTACATAGGCACACTGCTAACTATGCAGTGAAGCCAGAAATAGTGCACCTTGGAAGTGGGCCAGAGAGAAAGAACACCTAAGAATTTTATGTTATTCAGAAAAATTTTCACTTTTTCGGTAGGAGTTTTAAGGAGTAAAGAAAATATTTGAGAGTCTCAAAGAAAATCTGAGCTTTGATTTTTTTTTTTTTTTTTTTTTTTGAGACAGAGTTTTGCTCTTTGTTGCCCAGGCTGGAGTGCAGTGGTGCTATCTCGGCTCCCTGAAACCTCCGCCTCTTGGATTCAAGCGATTCTCCTGTCTCAGCCTCCCGAGTAGCTGGGATGACAGGCACTTGCCACCACGCCCAGCTAATTTTTGTATTTTTAGTAGAGATGGGGTTTCACCATGTTGGCCAGGCTGGTCTCAAACTCCTGACCTCAGATGATCCACCTGCCTCAGCCTCCCGAAGTGCTGGGATTATAGGCATCAGCCACTGTGCCTGGCCTTTGATTTTTATTTATTAAAATATTAGTCATTTATTGTGTTCCCATGTACTCATCAAGTGTCTCGAGACAAAACTCAGACCAAGTAGGAAACATAGGCTTGATGTTTAGGAGACAGAGTAAAGTGGGAGGCATGACATGGGGAGCTGGTCACACAGAGATTACAGATGGAGATATGGAGTGCATAAGATCCCCAAAGATGGACAGGATGGAGAGAAGAAAAGGCCAAAATCAAAACTTTGGAAAATGCCCACTGTGGTGGGCTGATAATGGCTCTCAAATATCTGTCCACATTCTAATTCCCAGAACCTGCAAGTGTTACCTTGTTTGAAAAGAGTCTTTGCATATGTGATTTAGTTAGCGATCTTGAGATAGGGAGATTATCCTCAATTATCCAGGTGATCCATAAATGTCACAACCAGTGTCCTTATAAGAGAGAGGCAGAGGGAGATTAGACACAAACACTGAGAAGGTGATATAATCACAGAGATTGGAGTGATGTCACAAGGCGAGGAACACCAAGGAATGCTGGCACCCATGAGAAGCTGAAGGAGGCAAGGAATGGATTCTCCCCAGAGCTTCTGTCTACCTTTCTGGAGTCTTGATGGGCCTACAGGTGTTCAGCTTGCATTTCTGTGGAAACAGGGAACATACAGCAGTGACACAGAGCCCTGCCAACACCGTGGTGTGAGACACCTGGCCTTCAGAACTGTGAGATGATAAAATCCTGTTTGAACCCATCCTGGTTGTGGTAATTTGTTAAATCGGGCTTTGGGAACTAATATATCCACCTTTGGGAGTAGGAACAGAAAGAGTTTAAAAATGTAAGGGGAGGTAGCAAGAAGCTTAAGTGTCATGAAAACGAAAGCCAAAGCAAGAGTTTAAAAACAGATGAGCAGAGGCAATGGTATAAACGCTAGAGCCTAGAGCCTAATGGGTAAAAATGAAGATTGAGGAGAATCATTGATATGATAGAAGCTAATGATGGCAGCTAACTTGTACTGAGTACCCGTTATGCTGGACATTGCCATAAGCACTCTGCAGATATAAACTCAATTCTTACAAAACCCTATCAGGTATGAATTATTGTTACCCCATTTTACAGGTGAAAAAACTGAGGCAAAAATTTAAATAAATGCATAAAGTAACATAGGTAGTAAATGGTGTGGCCAAGATTTGAACCCAGAATTCTGGCTACAGCATCCACATTTTAGCCACTACTTTGTACTAACCTCACCTTATCCCCCAAGGTGTGTGTTTCCCAAGGTTCTGACTTTGGGTCTTTTATCAAGTAGGGTAGATGATGTGTCTCAAGAGGAAAAGGTATTTTTGTAATGATTATTTGAGGTTGAAAGGAGGAAGATTAGGAACTTTACATCACCTGGACCCCATCTTCTCAGCTGAGTTGGAGAGGAAGCTATCTGATGAGGCTGAGGGAGGCAGCTAAGTTTCTGAACTCAGGGAGCCTAGGAAAGACAGTGAGGATACAATAAAACAGGAAGCACTAAATGAAAAATTTGCTGCACAGTTAAGCATGCTCAGTGTTATTTCCTTGACTGGCTTTTGGCACTGTGCTGTCTATGCCCAAGATATCTGCACCATGTAGCGTGCAAAGTGCAGAGGGAAAAGGGACTGAAGGGGGATCATTGCCCCACACCTGCCCTATGGAAAGTACTTTGTTCAGAGATGAAGAAGGAATCAGAAAACTGCACAGTATGACCTTTGTCATTAGAGACTCTTGAACGTTTGAGAAATGGACCATCCATGTAGTGACAGATGAATGAGAGTTCAAGGGCATTACATGATAAGGGCCAATTGCAAGATTAGAGACTGGAGTGGGTCAGAGGAACTGAAATGTGTCAAGGGGGAGTTACAGCTCTAGATAGTTCTTACTAAGGTCTTTCACAGCTGATCAAGAATCAGGAGGACATTTCAGCCTGGATGATGCCATGGGCCAAGCGTGGGAAAGGGGAGAAACAGACGGTTCTTTAAGAGCTTAGGCCAAAGGACTCTCAACATTCTGTGCTTCCAATCTATCCCCCACCCAGGATAGATTTCTGTTAAGTTACTATTGAGAACCACTGCAGGCTTAAAACAATGAGTGTTTATATTGGTATTGAATCCATTAGACTGCATGGTATAGTGGAAAAAGGCAAGGTTAAAATATCAGTTAATAACTTTGTTGTATGACCTTGGTCAAGTAACTTCTCGAGCCTCAGAGTTCCCATTTGTAAAACATAGATACCAATTCTCAGGCTCTTATGGTTGTGATGATACATTAATGGGATAATGATCAATATCTAGTGTGGTGCCTGACATTTAATAGATAGTGTCAACAATTTTTTTTAGACTAAGAACAAATTGGATGATGTAATTTATTGGCTGACAATTCATTTCTAAAGATGTGATTTCAGAATGTTCTATAAATGTTAACATTTTCAAATGCCCAGAGTATATTTTCTATCTCGCATACTAGCTATTTATTTACAAATCTCTCTTTCTCCCATTGATTTAGCCCTTGTGTGAGGAGAGTTCTTTTAGGCTAGGCCCTTTATCTGTACTTTGAGGACCCTTAATTCCTAGAGGAAGAACATGGATTTTTCTCAGGCATTAAAGATTCCTTCCAAATTTCCATGTAACATATCCACTTTCCTCATACCTATCTTCTCCTGGTAATGTTCTTGAATTATTTTTT